>NC_092341.1:207665000-208865000 GCF_046630445.1 Rutidosis leptorrhynchoides | reverse complement strand
TGTTATGAATTATATACGATATTACTTTTCAAAAATATTTTATGATATAACGATTTCCATTATATTAACCTTTTAACAAAATGATTCTTAAATATTAGTTTTGGAAAACAAAAGTTATCATATTTATTTGATTTTATACTAAAACGTTTTCAACTTAGAAAGAACTTTATTATCAAAACGTTTTATAAGATACTTTGTTAAATGAATTTTGAATAACTTAATTAAAGCTTTATATTATAAATTCCAAATATATATATATATATATATATATATATATATATATATATATATATATATATATATATATAGTGTTTCAAAAACATAAACGTAATATGATATAATATATTCTATCATTTAAACGATTATAAATGAACTTTTAAAATATAATTACTTTTGAAAAACTAAATATTATACTATTAAATAAATATTTTAAATTTATATTTGGAAATGAATATATATATATATATATATATATATATATATATATATATATATATATATATATATATATATATATATATATATATATATATATATATATATATATATATATATATATATATATTACAAGTTAATAAGATATAATAATAACATAAGTTATAAAACGTTTTGATTTAAAATAATATATTTTGATCAACAACGAGACATTGATTTATAGAAGCAAATGACCACAACACTCAAATGTAAAGGTTATACTTTGGGTAATATAGTCTATTGATGATTAAGTCTAATTATTAATAAAGGTACACGTCGCGTAACGTAAAGTGCAAGTTTTCTAAGCGTACGAAATGCGTTCAAGAAACCGGAACCGGGACATAAGTCATGTGACAACGTAGGAGTCATCGGAACAAAAATTACAAACTAACTATGTATATGAATATTATATAATATATAAGTAATTATATAAATTAAATATATATATATATATATATATATATATATATATATATATATATATATATATATATATATATATATATATATATATATATATATATATATATATATATATATATATATATATATATATATATATATATATATATATATATATATATATATATATATATAAACTGTCGGCAGAAGAGATAAAAAATGGATGGAGTGTTGGACAGCTATCTCATGCGATCGCATGGGAAATAGCCTATAAAGCCATGTGATCACATGGTAGTCAGGATCAGGCAACATCTATAAATCGAGCGAGTTTCTGCACTTGTTACACACACACATATATTCGATCTATCTCTCTCTTATATATATTTATATTATTATTATTATTATTATTATTAAGATTAATATTATTATTAATCATATTATTACTAGTAGTATTAGTATTATTATTAGTATTATACATAAAATACTACGACGAGGCTATGAGCGAATTATTTCAAAACGGGTTTTTCGAGCGGGATAGAGCTAACGAAATTATAGGTTATAGCTATGGAGGTTATGGGTATTGTTCGGGGGTATGCTCGTGAGGTCAAACTAGTGTTTATCATCTCCGTTGCGTCTACGTACCTTTCCTGCAATATTGAATCTCAATATTGATACGTGAACACTCATATCCTATCTTTTATATATTAATAGTGTATCCCTGACTAGTGCTCGAGTATTTAGGATTATGTATGCTTGTATGTTTAATTTTGTCGTTAAATAGTTTATGATAGATCATGAATTTAATACATATGCTACTTGTAGCGACCCAACAAAATCGTCATTGACGGCGCTGTCTACTTAGGTCCCGTTACGTGGTCATAAGTCTTTAAAACAACATTTGACCAAAAAAATATGTCGCATTCATTTCAAATGTAAAGATGTTTCAAGTTTACAAAAGTAGTTCGACAACTAGTTACATTACACATTTTAAGTACAAATGAAGCCTATGCGACACAAATTAAAGTAAAGTCAAAAGACGCTTCATGTATGCATGTATACTCGACATCCAAGCAAGTATCAAAATAGTGAGCAGAAGCATGTAACACATATCGTTCAAGGACCTGAGAAAAATATAGGAAATCTATCAACGAAAATGTTGGTAAAATCATAGGTTTAGTAAGTGAGTACGTAAGTAAGTAAGCTGAACCACAAGATTTATAACGTTGAAATAATAGTAACCCATTCTAAAAGTTGTTATCACGAGCACCCAATTATCAAGGCTTAACTTTCCACGAACCCCATAAATAAAGTGTTAGAACCTACACTTATACCCGAAAATATATTTCATTCTCTTAACGGTAGCGAACCGTCCGAATGAGGGTTTGTCAAACCCGTATGACCACACAACATAAGTTCTCGCTTACACCCTGCAAGTGTAACTAATGATAATTGAATTGAGGCATTTTTGTTCTAACTCATACGTAGAATGCTTGTTTTCGTACTTGTGTTTACTTTGTAAAACGAAACGTTTATGTTTTCTCATCCGAAATATAAGTATAAAAGAGTAAAGTGGGACTATGATCTCACCTTGAGTGCACAGGTAAATAGGTACTTCGCAAAGTAAACGTGTGCAAAGAACAAAAGCTAGTATTGACCTAAACAAATAGGTTATATCAATAACGGTAAACACGATTGGTCAAAGTTGTTCAATTAGTCCTATGGCTCGTTACGACTCGATTATGTATAGCATGTGAATCACGTTGTCAAGTTTCATGCAAGATACAAGTATAAAAGCAAGTTAGAATGATTGCATAAGTATTTGGTTAAGTTTGACTAAAAGTCAACTTTAGTCGAGTCAAAGCCAACGAAAAAGTCAACACATTCGGGTCGGGTCTCGGACAATTTTTCTGAGGTTTTTAATCATATATAAGCATGTTAGAACAAGTTACATGTTAATCGGAGGTGCGTAGCATAGTTAGAATTAAACGAAAATGTGCACTTTTGGACAGCCGGGGCCCGGAGCACCGCTCAAGGTATTGGAGCGCCGCTCAGATATCTATTCAGCAAATCTGGGCAGTTTTGATTTATGCACGAATCCAACTTCAAACAACCATAACTAATGAACCGTAAATATTCAAAACACGTATCTTATATCGCTGGAAAGGTATTTTGACAAGGAATATAATTAATCACATATCATCAATCAAATTCATCATTTACAATAACCGAATTCTCACCGAATGATCATTAAAAGTTCATTATCAAAGTTTCAAGTTCAAAAAATGCATTTCATGATTCGGGAATCCAATCTACACATACGATATGCCGTTTCGAATGTAATTAAACATACAATACAACTAAACACTTACAAATAACATCTCATAGAATTCCATGCATCAAATGTTCATTTTAAAATCTATCTAACCCTAACCAAGAATCACAAAATCAATAATCATGTTTATGTAAGGTATCATGTCATCCAACATACCAAAACGAAGCTAATGAAGTAACTAACACTTTGAACACACAAACATTTGTAGTGACCCAAACTTTTCCATGATTATATATTAAATGAAATTGATATTTACATGATTAAATGTTTCCAACATGTTAAGCAATCAAACTTGTTAAGCCTTGATTATCTGAAATGAGTTTCATGTAGACAATTGACCACCCAAGTCGACCGGCGATTCACGAACGTTAAAACTTGTAAAAACTATATGATGATATATATATTTAGTTATGTATATAGCTAACATGATATTATGAAAAGTAAGTATCTCACAAGGTATATTAACAATGAGTTATATACATAAAATGAGACTATTGAATTATGAAACTCGAAACGATATATATAACGATAATCGTTATAGCAACGCCTTACTAAATACATATGTATCATATTAAGATATATTCATTGTTGGTGATTTGTGTCACCAATACGATTTAAGTGTAATGGGATTAATTTGTTAACCAAAATAACCTTGATAAATATCGAACAAGTTTGGGAAAGTGTGGAGTGCACACTTGTTTGAACTTATCGTAATTATGAAGGGGGTTCGAGGGCAGTGCCCCCGATAGTGGGGTCCAAGGGGTGGCAACCCCTGGCGGGGTACAAGGGGCAGAGCCCCTGGCTGGGGTCAAGCTTTTTGTTTGGGTTGATATCGCTTTATTAAAAATGTGTTAAAATTTAATTTAAAGCTTTCAACAACATTAAATGAGATCGTTAACTTAAAGCTTTCAAAAACAACACTTACATGTAATGACTAACATTGACTTAAAAGTGTATTAAGATGTATTAGTACACTTTTGAAAGACTTCAAGACACATATCAAAGTACTTCTACTTAGCAAAAATGATTACAATTATATTTTCATTCATTTTCATCAACAATTCTACTCGTAGTCATTCTGTATTCGTACCCGTATTATACACAGCTTCTAGACATACTTACTATGGGTATATACCAATAGGAACTAGCATGAGATTCCACTCTTGATTATGTCATGCATGACTAATCAAATTTAACTTCTAACATGAACTAGTCAACTAAATGGAACTCCTTTTAACCCCACTCACCACTTACCATTCACCACTCACCAATCAATCCATTTCAATTCCAATTCTCTTTCTAATTCTCTTTAAACATACACACACACACACACACACACACTCTTAGGAACGAAATTTTTAGTAAAATAATCATCATCTTCATCAATAATTACTTCAAGAATCAAGCTATAATCATCATAGGAAGAACACTTCAAGAACCCTTCGAAAATCCTTTCAAGTTTGCTAGTTTACTTTCAATCTTGCAAATCCATTCCAAGTAATCATCTAAGATCAAGAAACCTTTGTTAATTATAGTAGGTTATCTTTCTTATTCAAGGTAATATTCATATCCAAACTTTGATTCGATTTCTATAACTATAAACTATCTTAATTCGAGTGATAATCTTACTTGAACTTGTTTTCATGTCATGATTCTACTTCAAGAACTTTCAAGCCATCATTCAATTTTTGTCACTTCCAGTAGGTTTACCTGCTAAACTTAAGGTAGTAATGATGTTGATAACATCATTCAATTCATATATACATAACTATCTTATTCAAAGATTTGAACATGTAATCACTAGAACATAGTTTAGTTAATTCTAAACTTGTTGCAAACAAAGTTAATCCTTCTAACTTGACTTTTAAAATCAACTAAACACATGTTCTATATCTGTATGATATGCTAACTTAATAAATTTAAAACCTGGAAACACGAAGAACACCGTAAAACCGGACATACGCCGTCATAGTAGAATCGGGGGCTGTTTTGGGTTAGATAATTAAAAACTATGATAAACTTTGATTTAAAAGTTGTTCTTTTGGGAAAATGATTTTTATTATGAACATGAAACTATATCCAAATATCATGGTTAAACTCAAAGTGGAACTATGTTTTCCAAAATATTCATCAAGACGTCGTTCTTTCGACTGAAATGACTACCTCTTACAATATTGACTTGTAACCTGTATTTCCGACTATAAACTTATACTTTTCTGTTTAGTTTCATAAATTTCAGTTCATTATGAAACCATAGAAACTTGAATCACTCAAAACGGATTTAAAACGAAGAAGTTATGGGTAAAACAAGATTGGATAATTTTGCTTGTTGTAGCTACGTAAAATTTGTAACAAATCTATAAAATTATAACTTAACTAACTTATATTGTATTATACATGTATTCTAACATTTATTATGTAATCTTGGGATACCATAGACACGTATACAATGTTTTGACATATCATATCGACCCATCTATATATATTATTTGGGAACAACCATAGACACTCTATATGCCGTAATGCTTGAGTTAGCTAAACAGGGTTGAGGTTGATTCCCAAATAATATATATACTTTGAGTTGTGATCTAGCCTGAGACTTTTATACACTGGGTCATGGATTGATTCGAGATAATATATATTGATTTATTTCTATACATCTAACTGTGGACAACTAGTTGTAGATTACTAACGTTGGACTGCTAACTTAACAAACTTAAATCGTTAAAACATAATAAAACATATTGTAAATATATTTCGATCATACTTTAATATATATGTATATATGGGAAGAGATCAAACGACAGCAAGAAGGTTATGACATGTCAGATGTTACTAAACTAAATAAGGCTCTGGGATTTTATGAAGATTTCAAGCAGGAACCCGAAGAACAACTTAAGGATACCTACCGTCGTTTCAATGGTGTTCTTAATGAGTTGAAAAGGTGCAAGATTATAAAAGTAAATGCTGAAGTCAACATGAAGTTTCTCAAAAATCTCAATGTTGATTGGGTTCCTTATGGAACCATTGTTCGATCTACCAAAGAGATTGATAAGATGACTATTCATGAGCTTGTTGGAGTTCTTATGCATTATCAACCTGAAGTGTCTAAACTTCAAGAGGGAAGAAAAGAGTCATCTCCAAGTGATCCTCTTGCTCTCATTGCCAAAAAGAAGAGCAAATCATTTACATCTTCCAAAAGCTTGTCCAAGAAAGTGCTTGTTAAAGAATCAACTGATTCTAAAGAGTTGAATCTTTCTGATGTTGATGATTCTCACCTTGAATTAGTCAAGATGGCATCCATGTTCACCAAAGCCTTAAACAAACATAAGTTTAAAGGTAAATCAAGAAATCAACGAAAGAACTCATCTTCTTCCTCCTACTACAAGAAACCAGATCAACCAAAATTCAATGTGCTGATGATTCCAAGAAGGATGATTCAATCTGTTTCAATTGTGGCAAAGCTGGTCATTACTCTCGTGAGTGCAAGATGCCTAAGAAGAAGGACGCAGCTTACTACAAGAAGAAAATGTTGATGGCAACAATTGTGGAAACTGGAGGAGAGCTGAAACCGGTTGATGATACATGGTTTAACTCGACTGATGATTTAGATTTAGAGGTAGAACATGCAAATGTTTGCAAGGTGACTAAGCTCATCAAAGCAAAGGAAGCAATGGAGAATTCTGACTCAACATCTGATGATGATGAGGTACAATCATCTGAAATCTCACCTGATTTTATAAAAATGCAAAACAACATGATGAAGAATTTGGTCTCAATGTCAAAAGAAGTCAAAGGTTTAAAAATCTGAAAACAAGGTTTTTAAAAGATAAAATCAAACTTAATGAGACCATACCATCTCATTCTAAATTACAATCGAAGTTGCAAAGATTGAATGTCCAACTCAACTCTACAGAAACTGAGTTGGAAGATCTTAAAAATCAATTCATCCGATTTGAAATGTCCCGTTCTTATTGATTAAAAACGTTCCATATTAATTGATTTCGTTGCGAGGTTTTGACCTCTATATGAGATGTTTTTCAAAGACTGCATTCATTTTAAAACAAACCATAACCTTTATTTCATCAATAAAGGTTTAAAAAGCTTTACGTAGATTATCAAATAATGATAATCTAAAATATCATGTTTACACACGACCATTACATAATGGTTTACAATACAAATATGTTACAACAAAATAAGTTTCTTGAATGCAGTTTTTACACAATATCATACAAGCATGGACTCCAAATCTCGTCCTTATTTAAGTATGCAACAGCGGAAGCTCTTAATAATCACCTGAGAATAAACATGCTTAAAACGTCAACAAAAATGTTGGTGAGTTATAGGTTTAACCTATATATATCAAATCATAATAATAGACCACAAGATTTCATATTTCAATACACATCCCATACATAGAGATAAAAATCATTCATATGGTGAACACCTGGTAACCGACATTAACAAGATGCATATATAAGAATATCCCCATCATTCCGGGACACCCTTCGGATATGATATAAATTTCGAAGTACTAAAGCATCCGGTACTTTGGATGGGGCTTGTTGGGCCCGATAGATCTATCTTTAGGATTCGCGTCAATTAGGGTGTCTGTTCCCTAATTCTTAGATTACCAGACTTAATAAAAAGGGGCATATTCGATTTCGATAATTCAACCATAGAATGTAGTTTCACGTACTTGTGTCTATTTTGTAAATCATTTATAAAACCTGCATGTATTCTCATCCCAAAAATATTAGATTTTAAAAGTGGGACTATAACTCACTTTCACAGATTTTTACTTCGTCGGGAAGTAAGACTTGGCCACTGGTTGATTCACGAACCTATAACAATATATACATATATATCAAAGTATGTTTAAAATATATTTACAACACTTTTAATATATTTTGTTGTTTTAAGTTTATTAAGTCAGCTGTCCTCGTTAGTAACCTACAACTAGTTGTCCACAGTTAGATGTACAGAAATAAATCGATAAATATTATCTTGAATCAATCCACGACCCAGTGTATACGTATCTCAGTATTGATCACAACTCAAACTATATATATTTTGGAATCAACCTCAACCCTGTATAGCTAACTCCAACATTCACATATAGAGTGTCTATGGTTGTTCCGAAATATATATAGATGTGTCGACATGATAGGTCGAAACATTGTATACGTGTCTATGGTATCTCAAGATTACATTATATACAATACAAGTTGATTAAGTTATGGTTGGAATAGATTTGTTACCAATTTTCACGTAGCTAAAATGAGAAAAATTATCCAATCTTGTTTTACCCATAACTTCTTCATTTTAAATCCGTTTTGAGTGAATCAAATTGCTATGGTTTCATATTGAACTCTATTTTATGAATCTAAACATAAAAGTATAGGTTTATAGTCAGAAAAATAAGTTACAAGTCATTTTTGTAAAGGTAGTCATTTCAGTCGAAAGAACGACGTCTAGATGACCATTTTAGAAAACATACTTCCACTTTGAGTTTAACCATAATTTTTGGATATAGTTTCATGTTCATAATAAAAATCATTTTCTCAGAATAAAAACTTTTAAATCAAAGTTTATCATAGTTTTTAATTAACTAACCCAAAACAGCCCGCGGTGTTACTACGACGGCGTAAATCCGGTTTTACGGTGTTTTTCGTGTTTCCAGGTTTTAAATCATTAAGTTAGCATATCATATAGATATAGAACATGTGTTTAGTTAATTTTAAAAGTCAAGTTAGAAGGATTAACTTTTGTTTGCGAACAAGTTTAGAATTAACTAAACTATGTTCTAGTGATTACGAGTTTAAACCTTCGAATAAGATAGTTTTATATATATGAATCGAATGATGTTATGAACATCATTACTACCTCAAGTTTAGTAGGTAAACCTACTGGAAGTGACAAGAAATGATCTAGCTTCAAAGGATCTTGGATGGCTTGAAAGTTCTTGAAGTAGGATCATGACACAAAAACAAGTTCAAGTAAGATTTTTGCTCGAATTAAGATAGTTTATAGTTATAGAAATTGAATCAAAGTTTGAATATGAATATTACCTTGAATAAGAAAGATAACCTACTGTATATAACAAAGGTTTCTTGATCTTAGATGATTACTTGGAATGGATTAGAAAGCTTGGAAGTAAATTAGTAAACTTGAAGGGATTTTTGAAGTATTCTTGAAGTGTTCGTCCTATGATGATTATAGCTTGATTCTTGAAGTGATTTTTGATGAAGATGATGATTAACTACTGGAAAAATACGTTCATAATAGTGTGGGTGTGTTGAGAGAGAATTAGAAAGAGATTTGGAAGTGAAATGGAGTGAATGATGAGTGTTAATTGGTGAGTGGTGAGTGGGGTTAAAAGGAGTTCTAGTTAGTTGACTAGCTCATGGTAGAAGTTAAAATTGATTAGTCATACATGACATAATCAAGAGTGGAATCCCATGCTAGTTCCTATTGGTATATACCCATAGTAAGTACGTTTTGAAGCTGTGTATAATACGGGTAAGAATACGACTAGAATTCTTGATGAAAGAAAAGAATGGGAAAGTAACTGTAACCATTTTCGTTAAGTATGAGTGTTTTGATATATGTCTTGAAGTCTTCCAAAAGTATTTTAATACATCTAAATACACTACATGTATATACATTTTAACGGAGTCGTTAAGTCATCGTTAGTCGTTACATGTAAGTGTTGTTTTGAAACCTTTAAGTTAACGATCTCAATTAATATTGTTAACCCATTGTTTATTATATCTAATGAGATGTTAAATTATTATATTATCATGATATTATGATATATTAATATATCTTAATATGATATATATACATTTAAATGTCGTTACAACGATAATCGTTACATATATGTCTCGTTTCGAAATCCTTAAGTTAGTAGTCTTGTTTATATGTATATAACTCATTGTTAATATACTTATGGAGATACTTACTTATCATAATCTCATGTTAACCATATGTATATCCATATATATATCATCATGTCGTTTTTACAAGTTTTAACGTTCGTGAATCGCCGGTCAACTTGGGTGGTCAATTGTCTATATGAAACATATTTCAATTAATCAAGTCTTAACAAGTTTGATTGCTTAACATGTTGGAAACATTTAATCATGTAAATATCAATCTCAATTAATATATATAAACATGGAAAAGTTCGGGTCACTACAGTACCTACCCGTTAAATAAATTTCGTCCCGAAATTTTAAGCTGTTGAAGGTGTTGACGAATCTTCTGGAAATAGATGCGGGTATTTCTTCTTCATCTGATCTTCACGCTCCCAGGTGAACTCGGGTCCTCTACGAGCATTCCATCAAACCTTAACAATTGGTATCTTGTTTTGCTTAAGTCTTTTAACCTCACGATCCATTATTTCGACGGGTTCTTCGATGAATTGGAGTTTTTCGTTGATTTGGATTTCATCTAACGGAATAGTGAGATCTTCTTTAGCAAAACATTTCTTCAAATTCGAGACGTGGAAAGTGTTATGTACAGCCGCGAGTTGTTGAGGTAACTCAAGTCGGTAAGCTACTGGTCCGACACGATCAATAATCTTGAATGGTCCAATATACCTTGGATTTAATTTCCCTCGTTTACCAAATCGAACAACGCCTTTCCAAGGTGCAACTTTAAGCATGACCATCTCTCCAATTTCAAATTCTATATCTTTTCTTTTAATGTCAGCGTAGCTCTTTTGTCGACTTTGGGCGGTTTTCAACCGTTGTTGAATTTGGATGATCTTCTCGGTAGTTTCTTGTATAATCTCTGGACCCGTAATCTGTCTATCCCCCACTTCACTCCAACAAATCGGAGACCTGCACTTTCTACCATAAAGTGCTTCAAACGGTGCCATCTCAATGCTTGAATGGTAGCTGTTGTTGTAGGAAAATTCTGCTAACGGTAGATGTCGATCCCAACTGTTTCCGAAATCAATAACACATGCTCGTAGCATGTCTTCAAGCATTTGTATCGTCCTTTCGCTCTGCCCATCAGTTTGTGGATGATAGGCAGTACTCATGTCTAGACGAGTTCCTAATGCTTGCTGTAATGTCTGCCAGAATCTTGAAATAAACCTGCCATCCCTATCAGAGATAATAGAGATTGGTATTCCATGTCTGGAGACGACTTCCTTCAAATACAGTCGTGCTAACTTCTCCATCTTGTCATCTTCTCTTATTGGCAGGAAGTGTGCTGATTTGGTGAGACGATCAACTATTACCCAAATAGTATCAAAACCACTTGCAGTCCTTGGCAATTTAGTGATGAAATCCATGGTAATGTTTTCCCATTTCCATTCTGGGATTTCAGGTTGTTGTAGTAGACCTGATGGTTTCTGATGTTCAGCTTTGACCTTAGAACACGTCAAACATTCTCCTACATATTTAGCAATATCGGCTTTCATACCTGGCCACCAAAAATGTTTCTTAAGATCTTTGTACATCTTCCCCGTTCCAGGATGTATTGAGTATCTGGTTTTATGAGCTTCTCTAAGTACCATTTCTCTCATATCTCCAAATTTTGGTACCCAAATCCTTTCAGCCCTATACCGGGTTCCGTCTTCCTGAATATTAAGATGCTTCTCCGATCCTTTGGGTATTTCATCCTTTAAATTTCCCTCTTTCAAAACTCCTTGTTGCGCCTCCTTTATTTGAGTAGTAAGGTTATTATGAATCATTATATTCATAGATTTTACTCGAATGGGTTCTCTGTCCTTCCTGCTCAAGGCATCGGCTACCACATTTGCCTTCCCCGGGTGGTAACGAATCTCAAAGTCGTAATCATTCAACAATTCAATCCACCTACGCTGCCTCATATTCAGTTGTTTCTGATTAAATATGTGTTGAAGACTTTTGTGGTCGGTATATATAATACTTTTGACCCCATATAAGTAGTGCCTCCAAGTCTTTAATGCAAAAACAACCGCGCCTAATTCCAAATCATGCGTCGTATAATTTTGCTCGTGAATCTTCAATTGTCTAGACGCATAAGCAATCACCTTCGTTCGTTGCATTAATACACAACCGAGACCTTGCTTTGATGCATCACAATAAATCACAAAATCATCATTCCCTTCAGGCAATGACAATATAGGTGCCGTAGTTAGCTTTTTCTTCAATAACTGAAACGCTTTCTCTTGTTCATCATTCCATTCAAATTTCTTCCCTTTATGCGTTAATGCAGTCAAGGGTTTTGCTATTCTAGAAAAGTCTTGGATGAACCTTCTGTAGTAACCAGCTAGTCCTAAAAACTGGCGTATGTGTTTCGGAGTTTTCGGGGTTTCCCACTTTTCAACAGTTTCTAACTTTGCCGGATCCACCTTAATACCTTCTTTGTTCACTATGTGACCGAGGAATTGAACTTCTTCCAACCAAAATGCACACTTTGAAAACTTAGCGTACAATTCTTCCTTCCTCAATACTTCTAACACCTTTCTCAAATGTTCACCGTGTTCTTTGTCATTCTTTGAGTAAATAAGTATGTCATCAATGAAAACAATGACAAACTTGTCAAGGTATGGTCCACACACTCGGTTTATAAGGTCCATGAACACAGCTGGTGATTTAGTTAAACCAAACGGCATGACCATAAACTCGTAATGACTGTAACGTGTTCTGAAAGCAGTCTTTGGAATATCATCTTCTTTCACCCGCATTTGATGATACCCGGAACGTAAGTCAATCTTTGAATAAACAGACGAGCCTTGTAGTTGATCAAATAAGTCGTCAATTCTCGGTAGTGGGTAGCGGTTCTTGATGGTAAGTTTGTTCAACTCTCGGTAGTCGATACACAACCTGAATGTACCATCTTTCTTCTTGACAAACAAAACAGGAGCTCCCCACGGTGATGTGCTTGGTCGAATGAAACCACGCTCTAAAAGTTCTTGTAATTGGCTTTGCAGTTCTTTCATCTCGCTGGGTGCGAGTCTGTAAGGAGCACGAGCTATTGGTGCAGCTCCTGGTACAAGATCTATTTGAAATTCAACGGATCGATGTGGGGGTAATCCCGGTAATTCTTTCGGAAATACATCGGGAAATTCTTTTGCGACAGGAACATCATTGATGCTCTTTTCTTCAGTTTGTACTTTCTCGATGTGTGCTAGAACAGCATAGCAACCTTTTCTTATTAGTTTTTGTGCCTTCAAATTACTAATAAGATGTAGCTTCGTGTTGCCCTTTTCTCCGTACACCATTAAGGGTTTTCCTTTTTCTCGTATAATGCGAATTGCATTTTTGTAACAAACGATCTCTGCTTTCACTTCTTTCATCCAGTCCATACCGATTATCACATCAAAACTACCTAACTCTACTGGTATCAAATCAATCTTAAATGTTTCGCTAACCAGTTTAATTTCTCGATTCCGACATATATTATCTGCTGAAATTAATTTACCATTTGCTAATTCGAGTAAAAATTTACTATCCAAAGGCGTCAATGGACAACTTAATTTAGCACAAAAATCTCTACTCATATAGCTTCTATCCGCACCCGAATCAAATAAAACGTAAGCAGATTTATTGTCAATAAGAAATGTACCCGTAACAAGCTCCGGGTCTTCCTGTGCCTCTGCCGCATTAATATTGAAAACTCTTCCGCGGCCTTGTCCATTCGTGTTCTCCTGGTTCGGGCAATTTCTAATAATGTGGCCCGGTTTTCCACATTTATAACAAACTACATTGGCATAACTTGCTCCGACACTACTTGCTCCGCCATTACTCGTTCCAACACCATTTGTTCCTTTCGTTCTATTAACCCCTGGTCCGTGGACCTCACACTTCGCCGCGCTATGACCATTTCTTTTACACTTGTTGCAAAATTTGGTGCAGAACCCCGAGTGATACTTTTCACACCTTTGGCATAGCTGCTTCTGATTGTTGTTGTTGTTGCGGTTATTATTGTTGTTGGGATGATTGTTGTAGTTGCTGTTTTTTTTGTTGTTGTTGTTGTTGTTGTTGGGCCGTTTGTTGTAGTTGCGATTGTTGGGGTAATTGTTGCGATTATTGTTGTAATTGCTGTTGTTGTTGTATTGGTGATTCTTATCACCGTTTTCCTCCCACTTTCTTTTGACTTGCTTCACATTGGCCTCTTCAGCAGTCTGTTCTTTAATTCTTTCTTCAATCTGGTTCACTAGTTTGTGAGCCATTCTACATGCCTGTTGTATGGAGGCGGGCTCGTGTGAACTTATATCTTCTTGGATTCTTTCCGGTAATCCTTTCACAAACGCGTCGATCTTCTCTTCCTCATCTTCGAATGCTCCCGGACACAATAGGCACAATTCTGTGAATCGTCTTTCGTACGTGGTAATATCAAATCCTTGGGTTCGTAACCCTCTAAGTTCTGTCTTGAGCTTATTGACCTCGGTTCTGGGACGGTACTTCTCGTTCATCAAGTTCTTGAATGCTGACCACGGTAGTGCGTACGCATCATGTTGTCCCACTTGCTCTAGATAGGTATTCCACCATGTTAACGCAGAACCTGTGAAGGTATGCGTAGCGTACTTCACTTTGTCCTCTTCAGTACACTTACTTATGGCAAACACCGATTCGACCTTCTCGGTCCACCGTTTCAATCCGATCGGTCCTTCGGTTCCATCAAATTCTAAAGGTTTGCAGGCAGTGAATTCTTTGTAGGTGCATCCTACACGATTTCCTGTACTGCTAGATCCAAGGTTATTGTTGGTATGTAGCGCAGCCTGTACTGCGGCTATGTTTGAAGCTAGAAAAGTACGGAATTCCTCTTCATTCATATTCACGGTGTGTCGAGTAGTCGGTGCCATTTCCTTCAAAATAGTCAAATGGAACAAGTTAATCATACAGAATATTAAGAGTAGTTAATAGTATTTCGTAGCATAATATGAACTCATTTATAAAAGCTTTTTCTTCATATTAGCGTTTTATAAGTTTAAATTCGGGTAGTACCTACCCGTTAAGTTCATACTTAGTAGCTAATATACAATTCAACTACTACAATTCTATATGAAAAACTGATTATAATAATATTTCGCGTTCAAACTTTTATACAATATTTTACAAACTTACAATACCGCTTATTTTACATAAAGCATGAAATATAGCACACAATAACTTTGATACAAGATAGTTGTGAAGATAATTCTAGCTAGTACACAAGTCGTTCAGCAAAGGCAATAATGACACGTAATTCATACGTCCAGAAACAAGTCATGCATTCTGGTTTTACTAGGACTACTTCCCATCCTTGGTCTTGTGGAACATAACCGTTATGGCCGTTGATAAGACAGCGTGTTGTAACGTCATCAAAGGGACGAGGGTTACGTAATGTCCAACAGTCCCGTAACAATCTAAAAACCTCATTTCTTACCCCAATTACCGACTCCGTCACTTGTGGGAACGTTTTGTTTAATAGTTGTAGGCCGATGTTCTTGTTCTCACTTTGGTGAAAAGCGAACATTACTAATCCGTAAGCATAACATGCTTCTTTATGTTGCATGTTAGCCGCTTTTTCTAAATCACGAAGTCCAATATTCGGATATATTGAGTCAAAATAATTTCTTAACCCATTGCGTAAAATAGCATTTGGGTTCCCCGCAATATATGCGTCAAAGTAAACACATCGTAACTTATGGATTTCCCAATGTGATATCCCCCATCTTTCGAACGAAAGCCTTTTATAAACCAAGGCATTCTTGGAACGTTCTTCGAATGTCTTACAAACTGATCTCGCCTTAAATAGTTGTGCCGAAGAATTCTGACCGACTCTAGACAAGATTTCATCAATCATGTCTCCGGGTGGGTCTCTTAAAATATTGGGTTGTCTATCCATTTTGTGTTTTTATACTGTAAAATAGACAAGAGTTAGATTCATAAAAAAAATACTTATTAATACAAGCAATTTTTACATATATCATAAAGCATAAGCACACTATATTACATATATTACACCACACGAATACAACTATCTTATTCCGACTCGCTCGTTTCTTCTTCTTCTTCGGTTTTGGTTCATTTTGCCAAGTTTCTAGGGATATATGATGTTCCCCTAATACTAGCTGTTATTTTCCACATTGGTTTAGAAAAACCTGGTGGTTTAGAGGTTCCCGGGTCATTGTTACAACTTAAGGACTTCGGGGGTTGACGATACATATAAAGTTCATCGGGGTTGGAATTAGATTTCTCTATTTTTATGCCCTTTCCCTTATTATTTTCTTTTGCCTTTTTAAATTCGGTTGGGGTAATTTCTATAACATCATCGAAATTCTCGTCGGAATCTGATTCATCGGAGAATTGGTAATCCTCCCAATATTTTGCTTCCTTGGCGGAAACACCATTGACCATAATTAACCTTGGTCGGTTGGTTGAGGATTTTCTTTTACTTAACCGTTTTATTATTTCCCCCACCGGTTCTATTTCTTCATCCGGTTCCGATTCTTCTTCCAGTTCCGATTCTTCTTCTAGTTCCGACTCTTCTTCCGGTTCCTCTTCGGGAACTTGTGAATCAGTCCACGAATCATTCCAATTTACATTTGACTCTTCATTATTATTAGGTGAGTCAATGGGACTTGTTCTAGAGGTAGACATCTATCACATAATATCAAACGCGTTAAGAGATTAATATATCACATAATATTCACATGTTAAAAATATATAGTTTCCAACAAAATTTGTTAAGCAATCATTTTTCAAGTAAACACGGTCGAAGTCCAGACTCACTAATGCATCCTAAAAAACTCGATAAGACACACTAATGCAAAATTCTGGTTCTCTAAGACCAACGCTCGGATACCAACTGAAAAGTCCCGTTCTTATTGATTAAAAACGTTCCATATTAATTGATTTCGTTGCGAGGTTTTGACCTCTATATGAGACGTTTTTCAAAGACTGCATTCATTTTAAAACAAACCATAACCTTTATTTCATCAATAAAGGTTTAAAAAGCTTTACGTAGATTATCAAATAATGATAATCTAAAATATCATGTTTACACACGACCATTACATAATGGTTTACAATACAAATATGTTACAACAAAATAAGTTTCTTGAATGCAGTTTTTACACAATATCATACAAGCATGGACTCCAAATCTCGTCCTTATTTAAGTATGCAACAGCGGAAGCTCTTAATAATCACCTGAGAATAAACATGCTTAAAACGTCAACAAAAATGTTGGTGAGTTATAGGTTTAACCTATATATATCAAATCATAATAATAGACCACAAGATTTCATATTTCAATACACATCCCATACATAGAGATAAAAATCATTCATATGGTGAACACCTGGTAACCGACATTAACAAGATGCATATATAAGAATATCCCCATCATTCCGGGACACCCTTCGGATATGATATAAATTTCGAAGTACTAAAGCATCCGGTACTTTGGATGGGGCTTGTTGGGCCCGATAGATCTATCTTTAGGATTCGCGTCAATTAGGGTGTCTGTTCCCTAATTCTTAGATTACCAGACTTAATAAAAAGGGGCATATTCGATTTCGATAATTCAACCATAGAATGTAGTTTCACGTACTTGTGTCTATTTTGTAAATCATTTATAAAACCTGCATGTATTCTCATCCCAAAAATATTAGATTTTAAAAGTGGGACTATAACTCACTTTCACAGATTTTTACTTCGTCGGGAAGTAAGACTTGGCCACTGGTTGATTCACGAACCTATAACAATATATACATATATATCAAAGTATGTTTAAAATATATTTACAACACTTTTAATATATTTTGTTGTTTTAAGTTTATTAAGTCAGCTGTCCTCGTTAGTAACCTACAACTAGTTGTCCACAGTTAGATGTACAGAAATAAATCGATAAATATTATCTTGAATCAATCCACGACCCAGTGTATACGTATCTCAGTATTGATCACAACTCAAACTATATATATTTTGGAATCAACCTCAACCCTGTATAGCTAACTCCAACATTCACATATAGAGTGTCTATGGTTGTTCCGAAATATATATAGATGTGTCGACATGATAGGTCGAAACATTGTATACATGTCTATGGTATCTCAAGATTACATTATATACAATACAAGTTGATTAAGTTATGGTTGGAATAGATTTGTTACCAATTTTCACGTAGCTAAAATGAGAAAAATTATCCAATCTTGTTTTACCCATAACTTCTTCATTTTAAATCCGTTTTGAGTGAATCAAATTGCTATGGTTTCATATTGAACTCTATTTTATGAATCTAAACAGAAAAGTATAGGTTTATAGTCGGAAAAATAAGTTACAAGTCATTTTTGTAAAGGTAGTCATTTCAGTCGAAAGAACGACGTCTAGATGACCATTTTAGAAAACATACTTCCACTTTGAGTTTAACCATAATTTTTGGATATAGTTTCATGTTCATAATAAAAATCATTTTATCAGAATAACAACTTTTAAATCAAAGTTTATCATAGTTTTTAATTAACTAACCCAAAACAGCCCGGGGTGTTACTACGACGGCGTAAATCCGGTTTTACGGTGTTTTTCGTGTTTCCAGGTTTTAAATCATTAAGTTAGCATATCATATAGATATAGAACATGTGTTTAGTTAATTTTAAAAGTCAAGTTAGAAGGATTAACTTTTGTTTGCGAACAAGTTTAGAATTAACTAAACTATGTTCTAGTGATTACGAGTTTAAACCTTCGAATAAGATAGTTTTATATATATGAATCGAATGATGTTATGAACATCATTACTACCTCAAGTTTAGTAGGTAAACCTACTGGAAGTGACAAGAAATGATCTAGCTTCAAAGAATCTTGGATGGCTTGAAAGTTCTTGAAGTAGGATCATGACACAAAAACAAGTTCAAGTAAGATTTTTGCTCGAATTTAGATAGTTTATAGTTATAGAAATTGAATCAAAGTTTGAATATGAATATTAACTTGAATAAGAAAGATAACCTACTGTATATTACAAAGGTTTCTTGATCTTAGATGATTACTTGGAATGGATTAGAAAGCTTGGAAGTAAATTAGTAAACTTGAAGGGATTTTTGAAGTATTCTTGAAGTGCTCTTCCTATGATGATTATAGCTTGATTCTTGAAGTGATTTTTGATGAAGATGATGATTAACTACTGGAAAAATACGTTCATAATAGTGTGGGTGTGTTGAGAGAGAATTAGAAAGAGATTTGGAAGTGAAATGGAGTGAATGATGAGTGTTAATTGGTGAGTGGTGAGTGGGGTTAAAAGGAGTTCTAGTTAGTTGACTAGCTCATGGTAGAAGTTAAAATTGATTAGTCATACATGACATAATCAAGAGTGGAATCCCATGCTAGTTCCTATTGGTATATACCCATAGTAAGTACGTTTTGAAGCTGTGTATAATACGGGTAAGAATACGACTAGAATTCTTGATGAAAGAAAAGAATGGGAAAGTAACTGTAACCATTTTCGTTAAGTATGAGTGTTTTGATATATGTCTTGAAGTCTTCCAAAAGTATTTTAATACATCTAAATACACTACATGTATATACATTTTAACGGAGTCGTTAAGTCATCGTTAGTCGTTACATGTAAGTGTTGTTTTGAAACCTTTAAGTTAACGATCTCAATTAATATTGTTAACCCATTGTTTATTATATCTAATGAGATGTTAAATTATTATATTATCATGATATTATGATATATTAATATATCTTAATATGATATATATACATTTAAATGTCGTTACAACGATAATCGTTACATATATGTCTCGTTTCGAAATCCTTAAGTTAGTAGTCTTGTTTATATGTATATAACTCATTGTTAATATACTTATGGAGATACTTACTTATCATAATCTCATGTTAACCATATGTATATCCATATATATATCATCATGTCATTTTTACAAGTTTTAACGTTCGTGAATCGCCGGTCAACTTGGGTGGTCAATTGTCTATATGAAACATATTTCAATTAATCAAGTCTTAACAAGTTTGATTGCTTAACATGTTGGAAACATTTAATCATGTAAATATCAATCTCAATTAATATATATAAACATGGAAAAGTTCGGGTCACTACACGATTAAAGTCGAACGGACAGATTATCGTCTAAAATCAGAACGACTTTCAGAAAAAGTTCAATTTTTAGAAAAATATCTTTCTGATTTGAAAAATCAACATGAACCCACACTTTCAAAGCTAAACAAGAAAATTATTCAATTGGAAGACATCATAATTGAGAAGAACACTGAATTTCTTCATTGTCAAAAGATTCTCTTCAAATGAAAGCTTAACTTGCTCGATATGATAAAAAAAACTCTATCGGACAGAGCAATCTAAAGCTATCATTGATATGGAACTTTTAAAACAAACAATTTTCATGAATAGACCAAAAACGATTCATAGTGAAAAGTGGGGGTTGGGTTATGAAGATCCTAAGATTTTAGATGATGCTTCCAAAAAGATTCCAGGATTATATTATTCTGATTTTTCAAGCTGGTTTACCATCTCAGTTTGTGCATGCATCTGATGCTGATTTTGATGATATTATTGTTAATCGCAAATCTAAAAAATACCATCAAATTAGCTTAATGTATGAGAAAATCAATGCTAAAATGGGTAAATCAAATCCTGATTTCTTGAAGGAACTTGTTGAAATTGAAAAAAATATGCAACGTGCTAACTATGTGCCTAAACGTAGATTGGGTTATATTCCTACACTCATGCTAGAGAAATAGATTTTAATGCTTGAGAATGAAGTGTTTAACAACCCTAGTTCTAGCATTATTACCATAGATGAAGTGTTTGATGAACCAACTTTTGATGTTAAACCAATTCTACCGGCCTTACCTGCATGTTCTGATGATGTTTCCTGTGAAGACCTAGCACATGAATCAATTGTCTTCTTTGAGACAGAATCCCTAGGTCAAACTTCTTTAGATGTAAAGGTAGAACCTAACCATTTGTTGAAAATTTGATTTACTTTAATGCAATAATTGATCCTATGAATGAACTTTATGCAAACATACATGCTGTACGAAACTTGAAACGTATAGTAGCTATACTGAAAAAGGAAAATGTTGATTTGCAACTAAAGTGTCAATCATTAAAACAAATGCTTGCTTTGTGTGATAAATTGCCTCCACTTCCTAAGAAAGAATGTACTTATGATTTTAATGAAGGTGAAGTGACAGTTTCTGCTGAGGAATTATGTCTTGAGATTAAAAGCTTAAAATAAAAGATAATTCAACTGAAACAGGCTAACACACTTAAGCATCCATCTTCTGTTGAAACCAATATATATGAATGTGTTAGTGGGATTACTAAGAAGGGGAAGGGAACAACAACGTCTAAGGATGCTAAACCCATTACCATTCTTAAAAATCCTCTACGTTCTCAATTTGATAAACGTGTTTCAAAAGTTGCACCTTCAACACAATTTTTTGTCAAAAAGGTTCAGTCTCAAGATGGTTCTGTGTCAACTGAAAAGATTCCTATGATTCCATTATCAAATAAATGAAAGGAGAGTCTTTTATAAAGATCAGTTAAGTCTAAACAACACACAAGTCCTAAACCTGGTTTAAGTGAGTATGATGCAAAAGAACGTAAAATCAAATTAGAAATTTTGCAAAGTCAATCATCTCATGTGTCAACTGAAAAGTTTGGACGTCTAGCTAACAGAGGTGTTTTCTGTGTAACAGGTCATAATTCAAACTTGAATTACAAATCTGTATGGGTTCCTAAGTCAACAACTAAGAAAGCAGCAAACAAACCAAAGAAATCTGCTAGTCGACCTAGGAAGTCATCACATGTATTTCAATTTTCTTCTTTGAACAAAACATCTACATGGAATAAGTTATGTGTTAAGACTTCTGATAATGATGTAAAACTTGATATTGCGTATGATGCTTCATGTAATGTGGTTTTAAATGATACTTTATTATCTAAATTGCATGATGCTTTACATGATTATCTCATTGTTGATCTAAAGTTTATTGATGGTACTAACCGTAGAGGACTCAAGAAACTTTGGGTACCTAAACTCTAGGAAATTAACGTTTATAGGGTTTCAACATCTGTGTTTGGCATATCGATTCCGGTTGCTCTCGACTCATGACGGGCGATAAATCCTTGCTTGTCAATTTCGTTGACAAATTCTTATGAACGGTTACATAAGGAAATGATGAGATTTCAACAATAACGGCCATATTTCTGGGTTATTCTTCGAACAAAGTTTCCTATCGTGTCTATCACAAACGGACAAGGATGACCAAGGAAAGCATTAATGTCAAGTTCGATGAATTTTCTAGAGTGGCTTTTGAACAACTCGGTTCAAAACCCGATCCTAACCCGGCTACTACTTCTTCCGCACAAAATTCAGTTTTCTTGAAAAAGGGTGTTCCTACGGTAACAACAGAGAAACTGGATATCTTGTTTAATAGTCTTTATGCTCCTCAACGGAATTCAAATGTTCAGGTCGTACCGGTTACACCATCACAGTCAACTACTGTGGAGAATCAAACAAGTCTCTTTGATGAAGATACAACACCAACTGATTCACCTGTTGCTTCTTCATTCTCCCTCCCACCTCCTGATGATAATCTTGAACCAATTCAAGATACATCTGTTAATACAAATCCAGTACTTTCTCTAGATACTCAAATGAATCCATTAGAAAGTGTTACATCAGCACAAGCAGATCAAGGCTGAACTTCAACAATGGTTGGTATTTCCTTAGATATCACTAACGTACAACCTCTTCCACATAACAACCGATGGACTAAAAGTCATCCAATAGATCTTATTATTGGTGATGCATCTGCTCCAGTCTCAACTCGAAGGGCTACTCGAAATATGTGTCTATACACTGCCTTTCTTAGTAAGATTGAACCAACAATGGTTGCTCAAGCTTTACTAGATCCGAACTAGGTGGTAGCAATGTAAGAAGAGATCAGTCAGTTTGATCGTTCCAAGACCAACGGTTTAACGACCAACGTTTTAACGACCAATGGGGGTTAAGTGGATTTTCAAGAACAAGAAGGATTCTGATGGAATTGTCGTTCGAAATAAGGCATGTCTTGTGGCCAAGAGATATCAACAATAAGAGGGTATTGATTATGACGAAACATTTTCTCCAGTTGCTAGGATTGAGGCTATTCATCTTTTCCTTGCATTTGCTTCTCATATGAAGTTCACGGTGTTTCAAATGGATGTCAAAACTACTTTTCTGAGTGGTCATCTTCAAGAGGAAGTTTATGTTGATCAACTAGAAGACTTTGTCAATCCCATTCATCCAAACCACTTCTATTACTTGGAGAAAGCTTTGTATGGTCTGAAGCAAGCACCACGTGCATGGTACGAGACCTTAACAAAGTATTTGCTGGATAATGGCTTCTCTCGTGGAACAATTGATACAATGCTATTCGTCAGTAAAAACCACGGTCACTTTCTCTTAGTTCAAATTTACGTTGATGACATTATTTTTGGTTCCACGTCCTCGACCTTATGCAAAGAATTTGGTGACCTTATGGCCAACAAATTCGAAATGAGCGTGCTTGACCAGCTTAATTTCTTCTTGGGGTTACAAGTAAAACAATTACCAAACGGGATTTTTATTAGTTAAGTAAAGTATATCAATGATATGCTAAAACGTTTTAAAATGACTACTTTAAAACCAGCGACAACCCCAATGAGAATTTTACTGGATGCTGATGCTAATGGGGAACCCTTTGTCGTTACGCTTTATCGAAGTATGGTTGGCTCTTTAATGTATCTGACTGCAAGGAGACCAGATATTACACTTGCTGTAACTGTCTGTGCCCGCTTTCAGTCAAACCCTAAGAAATCCCACTCCAAAGTGGTGGTTAGGATTTTCCAGTACCTTAAAGGTACACCTAACCTTGGAATCTGGTATTCTCATGGATCCGACTTCAATCTCACTGCTTACACTGATGCGAATCATGGCGGTTGCCATATTGATAGAAAAAGCACATCTGGATCAATTCGGATGTTGGGGAATAGCTGGTTGGTTGGTCATCCAAAAAGCAGAACTGTGTGTCTTTATCAACAGCTGAGTATGAGTATATTTCTACAGCTCAATGTTGTTCACAAGTTTTGTGGATGCAAACTCAACTTTTAGACTATGGCATTAAAAATTTCTAAGACCCCAATTTACTGTGATTCACAAAGTGCTATTGCAATTACAAGCAACCCAGTCCAGCATTCTAAGACTAAACACATAGATATTCGTTATCATTTCATTAAGGACCATGTAGAAAAAGGAGATGTAGAGTTATACTTTGTGCTTACCAAAGTGCAATTAGCTGACATGTTCACTAAACCCTTAGATGAACTTAGGCTAATGTTCTTGATTAAAGAGATTGGCATGGTAGAGTATAGTGCTTAACTTTCCTTAGCTCTATTGGGACTTATACCAGGGATCATGTGTTTAGGGGGAGTATATACTTTCTAGAGGGCGCAACTGATTTCTTCTGCTTTAGATATTATATTTCAAGGGGGAGCCTTTAGATTTATATTAACTTCCTGGGTTTATTTTTTAAATGGTTACGAAAGGGGGAGGTAACTCATTGATATCATGTTTCAAGGGGGAGTTAATTCATTTTCTTAGGAACATATCAAAATGTTGATTTACTTTCCTGTATATCACATTTTGAGGGGGAAAAAAGGGAGAAAATGAATAGAAAATTGACTTTCAAAAGTGAATTCATAAACTTTTTATTTTATATCTGAAATAATTCACTAAGGCTTGTATACATCTCAGTATGCAACCCGTTTTAACAATTGGTATCACTGAAGATTTGTACTTTGTACATAATTCAAAGTTTTTCTAAGTACAAATCTTTTTTTTGAGAAAATTCATAAAAAATTAGAAAAGTTAAAATCCAAAAAGATTTGAGTTTTACTGAATAAATGCTAATTTTAGCATTATATCGAATCTGACAATCAACAGTACATATTCGGTAAGTTCAAAATTTTTAAAAATTGTCTCAGAAATGTTTTTCCATTGAAAATGTGATAATATTGGAAAATCCTTGATAAATATTTGTCAAAATTTGAAGTAAATTTGTTGAATTTTGAAAATGGACTGCATTCGGTATAACAGGCCCATTCGGTAAGGCCCATGTTTTCAAACAAATTCGGTATCTATAAATAGGAGGGTCAAAGTCAAACTTTCTCTTACTTTGTATTAATTGAATACCGAATATGCTTAAACTTACCGAGTCTGCCTAATCTACCGAATTCGTTCTTCTGTAACTTCAAATCTTTGGTATTTTCTAGTTTTAATGAAATCTAAGTTTCACATGTTGTAGATCTGAGATAATTGAATGATTATAAACCAGAAAAAGATCAATAACTACAGATTATGACCCTTAATTTTGAGAAATTATTGAATATACCGAATCTGAGTCGAATGCCTTTAATCTCAGATTAAACTCAATTGATTAGGTTATTTAACATGAAATTTGATCTAATCTGTGTTAAATTGTTTGATCTATCAATTGACTAAGTCAGATTGCATGTTTAATTGACTATTTGATGGATTCTGTATATACCGAATGTATTCTTGCTACAATACCGAGTCTGTTAAAATGATTAACATGTTTTCCTGATTTAATTGAGTGGTTAATTGGTTATGATTATGATTTTGCATGATATGAGACTAAATATGCATGTTTGAGTGATTATCTTCATTTTTATATAATGACCCGTCCTAATCCATCTGGACGAATACATTACATTTGGTTACATTGCGAGGTACTTGACCTCTATATGATATATTTTACAAACATTACATTCGCTTTTAAAAGACAAACTTTCATCACATCGAAAGTTGGGTGCATGCATATCATTTCATAATATATCCAACTATAAATGACTTAATAATATTCTTGATGAACTCAACGACTTGAATGCAACATCTTTTGAAGTATGCCATGAATGACTCCAAGTAATATCTTTAAAATGAGCAAATGCACAGCGGAAGATTTCTTTCATACTTGAGAATAAACATGCTTTAAAGTGTCAACCAAAAGGTTGGTGAGTTCATTATTTTATCATAATAATTCATTTCCATCATTTTAATAGACCACAAGATTTCATATATTTAATTGTACATGTAACCCGAGTACAAAATAATACGCGTAACCCGCGAATTAAAAATCATTCATATGGTGAACGCTTGATAATCGAACTAACAGGATGCATATAGAATATCCCCATCATTCCGGGACTCTCATCGAATATGATAATCGACGTACTAAAGCATTCGTAATCCAAATGGGATGTGCCGAGGTCTATAGATCTATCTTTAGGATTCGCGTCAATTGGTGGCAATTATAATAAACACCAATTCTGAGGCAACCAAGCTAAAAAGGGGCATATTCTATTTCGATAATCCAACCATAGAATGTAGTTTCGATTACTTGTGTCTATTTCGTCAAACATTTATAAAACAGCGCATGTATTCTCAGTTCCAAAAATATATATTGCGAAAGAATTTAAAAAAGGGAGCAAATAAAACTCACAATACGATATTTTATAGTAAAAATATGCATACGACGAAATTGAACAATGCAGGGTTGGCCTCGGATTCACGAACCTATATCAATTATTTATATTAAAACATATAATCGTAATCGAACAAGTTTATGTTTTATTATTAATTGTTATGTTAGTAACTTGTATGTTTCATTAATAACTAAATTAACTATACTTTATTTTATATACATTAGATAAATAATTAGCATTTATTATGAAAATATTAATGATGTTATGTGATATGTTTTATATATATTCTTATATAGTTATTTATTTGGTAAAATAATATCAATAATAATAAATAAAAATTCGTATCTTTTTATGATAATAATAATAATACTAAAAGTAATTAGATTTAGTAATGATACTGATATTAATAGCTTTGATAATAATACTAATAATAAAAGTAATGTTAGTAATAATAATAATTTTAATTGAAAAGATAATAATGATAAGATAAAAACGTTAATTTTCATAAAAATAATATTTTAATTGATAATGATACTTTTAATAAAACTAATGATTTTAATAGAAATTTTAATAGTCATATTAGTCATAATAATACTATATATTTTAATAGTAATAATAATAATGATAATAATATTAATTATACTAAAAATCTTATTTCTAATATTAGTAATAATAATAATTACTTAATAACAATCAATAATAAATAATAATAATAATAATAATAATAATAATAATAACAATAATAATAATAATAATAATAATAATGAAATAATAATAATAATAATAAGAGTATTAGTAATAACTACCTCAAAGGAGTAGCCCTTAAAAAAATTCCCAAGTCCGGGTTTGAACCCGCGACGTCCCGCTAACCCGATAACATCCTTAACCATTACGCTATGTGTTTCAATTCTAAAATAACACCCAACTTGAATTGTTTTTAACCTTTATTTCTGCATCCTTCTTCTTCTTTTTCATAAAAAAAATGCCCGAGCCCAGACTCAAACTCGCGACCTCTCGTCTAACCATTTCCTTCCTAGCCACTGAACCAACAGATTGATTTTGTTTTAATTCATTCGTGTAATTAATTAGTATGTAAGACACTGCTTTTCTATTAACACCATTAACAATTCATTTTATCAAAACCCGTTATCATGTACATCGTTATAATCTTCTTAAATCATACGTTATTGTGATATCACCATATAATCTAATTATCATCTATCTTATATCATCAATTTATACCATTATCATATCATAACCGTACATCACCTTCCAAGCATCAATATGATTTTTCACTCACCACTAATCAGTTTCCATTTTTCTTCCCTCAACATTTTGGCCTAATTACTAAAACAAATTTACGGCCCACTTGAAATAGACATGATGACCCAACCTAGATACTAGTAATTCTCGGCCCAACTAAATTGAAACAGGAACGAAATACAGTTGTAAAATGGTTTCGGTCGAGCCTTTCATCGATCCCTTAACATCTCAACAACATTATCTTAATTGACATCCTTTTACTAAATAGGTCAACCACTACTATGCAACTAGTCCCACTTGATATATTATAATATACCATAATTTAGAATCCTATAACCAAATTGCTAAAATGGACGTCCATGAGTAGAAAAAGAAACTGTCCCACTTATTTACTTTGATAAAGCTCTATAAATATCCTATATCTATGTTGACTAGAGTTTAGCATATTCAATCATTTTTTTTTGTTTCATAACATGCTCGACAGAAGGAAAAAAAAACTAAGCAGCAATATATACGTGTTTTGTAGTAGTTGTAGCAGCAGAAGGGACATCCTGTTTTTAGGTGTTCGTAGAAAAATATATGGGGTGCTCGTGGGGATCGTTTATGGTAGTTAAAACAGGAAACGGTAGAGGGTTGATGGTTGTCGATATGGTGGTGATGATTAAGGTGAGTTCAAGAAAGAAAATAGAAGAGAGGTAGAGAGAGAGAGAGAGAGAAGGTCGTGAGGTGATGGTGGTGGTTTGACGATTGAAATCGAAAACAGTGACGTTCAAGATTGTGGTGGTAGTTTGTTATGATGGTTGATCTTGATGGCGAGGTTGTATAGTTCGACTAATAGAAAGAATATGCGAGGTTGGATTTAAGGTGGTGTTTTAACGGTTAAAGGTGGTAGTTCGTGGTGATAATAGGTGGTGTTTTAGTGGGTTCAAGGTGGTCTAGTGGTGTTGGTTCTCGAACAAGAACAAGATGGAAATGGGTTTGGTGTTGTTAGCCGATGGTGTTCTCGATTATTAAAGATAAACGAAATAGAGACAATGATGATTTCATAGGTAAGAATTCATATGCTCGTATATATTGAGATAGATAGTTTAGGTGAAGAAGTTCAAAACAAGATTGGTAATTGAATAACACGAAATGGGTGTGATGTGTGTCGTCTTCGAACAAAATAAACAACGATGGTTTCGAGTTGGTTTTGAGAGGAATAAGAGAGCAAGTTCCTTGATGGTTGTAATTTGGAAAATAGGTTTCTGTGTTGTTATCCTAGGTAAGTATATATGGATTATATATATATATATATATATATATATATATATATATATATATATATATATATATATATATATATATATATATATATATATATATATATATATATATATATATATATATATATCTTAAACTTGTGAAGAAGAAATAAAAGAAGAAATAAAGTAAACAGAGTATTCCTCAATTATGAAACAATTATTACAGATATAATAGTATATGAGATTGTCATGACTAGGAAATTTCCGACCAAATTTAAACCTAAATCTTATATAGTTTCGACACAATAAGCAAAGACTATAATATTGAGTTTTGAAAATTTTGGAACTATTTCATATATTCACTTGACCTTCGACTAATTCCTGACAACTCACGATGCGTTTGCTTGTAAATAGATAGGCATATGTTTAAAATATATATCTATATTTGTATATAATAATATGAAATAGTATACAGTAATTGTTATAATTAATTTTGTAAAAATAATAAAAATATATAAAAAGTATCTATATATAAATAAAATATATATAATATATATATTTTGTAATTTCGAAGTTATTTAGTAAGCAAAGGTAACGCTCAATTTTCATTCGATTGCTAGCTAGCGAGTTAAAAAGGAACTTATGTGATTTTAAAATAAACGGTGATCTAAAAATGAGTTTATAAATTATAAGCTTAATAATAATACATTTAGAAGTTATTTGATAAATTTTAGAAGTTTTTGTATTTTACTTGAGGTTGGGAGTGAATAATTAATGTAATTTTTATTTAATAATTAATGACCCAATTTTATATCATAATGACCAAAATAAATAAATATAGTTAATTTAAAAATATGAGATTTTTTTGTGAACCTTTATCCGCCACTGATCAACAACGGAGTACGAAACCCGGTCCGGATAGAAGTGTCGGCACATTAATCAAATTAAGAAAACTGTGGATTGTTGATTTGGTACGTTTGATTGAAAGTAGTTTGTAAGTATTATATATAATATATAATATATTATATATTATGATTATATTTATATCCATCTAGATTATATATACATGTACATAAACTTAATCATGAAACCATCATCCATCCTCACTCCCTTTGCTACTCTTGGCAGCCACTTGAACCACCTCCGGCCTCCTTCCACGATCACCACTCACAACCGTGAACCATCCCCATCTTCAAACCAGCATGATCACCGTCCACCACCCAAGAGCACCACCAAAGATAGAACCCACCGCTTCACACCTTGACCCCATCTCCAACCGTATACAATCGCCACCTTCCTCCACCACTGCAAACAAAATCTTCGATTCTTCAAAACCCAAATAAACACCTTCACCATCTGTTTCTAAAAAATATACATACATACACCTACAATCAACCACCTTTGTGTTTTAATATTTTTTTTCTTTTCTGTTTCTTTCATGATTATCGAGCACCACAACCAACACCATCATCTCCTTTTCCCTTTTCTCATTCGTTTCATGTACCTCTATTGTTGTCACGAAGCTGCTACAGTACAATCAAAAACCACCAATTGTTCAATAAACTGCTACGTGATTGTTTTTGTTTCTAGGATCGCGTGAATAAACCAAACAACCACCATTTAAACCCATTAAAATTTCTACTGTAGCTGCCAGTTTTTGTTCGAACAACAAGTCTACTTTTACTACTATTTTACTGCTTCAAACCACCTTCGAAACCACCCTGCAATTCCCTTCGAACAGCTTCATTTTGTTACTATTGTACGAATAAACAAATCCTGCTGCTGCATTGCTTATTTCATTTCATTTCTACTTCTGTATAAACGATAATGATGATGAGTGACGATGATGTAAATAGGCTGTAATGTTATGAAAGAATAAGATGATGAGTGATGTAAATTTTGAATAATGATAATGATGAATGAACGAGGTTGGAGAAAAGGTTGAACGATGAAGACGATGATTAAATAAGATGATGATGTGTTGATGACGTTTGGATTTATGAATGTATATATTTTTTTTCTTTTCTTTTATTCGAATCACAGCTACATCTGTAGCTTTTATTTTGTTTAAGTAATTATGGGCCAGATTAATGGAGTTGGGCTGAGATCAAAAATTGAACACTTGGGCCACTAGGGGTTCTAAATGATGTTGGGCCGTGTTATTAGTTGTTGGGCCAAAATCTAAATTAATGGGTAAAATAAATCAAAGCCTGTTATTAATTATGAAAAATAGAATTGGAGCCATGGTTAAGGGGTGTTTTGTGTATTTGAGATGTCGCGGGTTCGAGTCTTGGCAAGGACAGATTTATTTTTGGAGCTTATACTCTTAAGGTAGTAAATTATAATTATTATTATTATTATTAGTATTATTATTAGTAACAGTATTATTATCATTATTATTATTATTATTATTATTATTATTATTATTATTATTATTATTATTATTATTATTATTATTATTATTATTATTATTATTATTATTATTATTATTATTATTATTATTATTATTATTATTATTATTAACATTAACATTAACATTAACATTAAAATTATTATTATTATTTTAGTAGTATTATTATTAATGTAACAATTTTATTATTAAAACTATCATATAACATTATTATTAAAGTTATTATCTTTTATAAAATTGTCATTTTTATTATTACTATCACTATTATCATTATCCTTAAGCTAGTATTATCAAAAATTATTAATTTTGCAAACAAAAGATATTTATATAAAAATATATATAAAGTATACTAATATTACATAAAATTTTGTTTAACTAATATTATTGTTGTAACATCAATTAAATATCAAATAGGTATCATAACTTATTATAAGTATTAATGAAATTATACATAAGAATATTAATCTTAATACATAACAGAATATATATAAACTTAGTTCATTTATATTATAATGTGTTAATATATATACATGATATAGGTTTGTGAATCCGAAGCCAACCCTATAATTGTTCAATGACGTCATATGTATTTTTACTACAAAATACAGTATGGTGAGTTTCATTTGCTCCCTTTTTAATTGCTTTTGCAATATATATTTTTGGGCTGAGAATACATGCGCTGCTTTTATAACTGTTTGACGAAATAGACATAAGTACTTAAAATATATTCTATGTTGAGTTGTGCCACCTTGCATATCTTCCCTAATAGCTTGGTAACTAATATTTACATGTTGGGAGAACATGTGTGCGCGAATCCTATTGATAGATCTATCGGGTTTGACCACCCCAACCGGGCTAGTCGCTCCAGTATCGTAAACGGTTACATAGTAATTGTTTTTACTACACTTGGTACAGTGTAGGGAGATTTCATAATAAAGGGAATATGTCACATTAATTGTTAAGTATGGTTACCGAAGCGTTCAACAACTTATAGAATACTTTTATACACTTGCGAGTGTACATATATTTATAAACAGAAATCTTGTGGTCTATTAATATATTGAAATGATTGTTATGATAAACCTATGAACTCACCAACCTTTTGGTTGACACTTTTAAGCATGTTTATTCTCAGGTATGAAAGAAATCTTCCGCTGTGCATTTGGTCATATTACATGGAGTCGTTCATGGCATATTTAAGTCAGTACCTCGCAATGGAACCAAATGTTGAAGACTTCGTCCAGGAGGATTAGGACGGGTCATCACAGGTGGTATCAGAGCGTTGGTCTTAGTGAACCAGGTCTTACATAAGGTGTCTAACTGATAGTTGTTTAGATGCATTAGTGAGTCTGGACTTCGACCGTGTCTGCATGTCAAAAGTTTTGCTTATCATTTGGTGTCGAAAATTATCTGCTTATCATTCTTTGTCTAGACACGTCTTGCTGCATTGATTGCATGAATAGTGTATAGACAAAAATTCATATCTTAGCGTATCTACTAAATCATATCTTATCGTATCTATTACTATAAACTTTGCCTAACATATCCCGTAAATTCCGCCGTAATCTACGAAACCTTTTTTGCTCTATATATATGGGTATTCTATGTAACTAGGATACCATCTGTTAGCCAGAAAATCATTTCATATCGAAACATCCTTTATCCAATTGTACGAACTGGAATTCGTCATTAGCTTAAGTCACTCGGATTCTGAAATGGAATCCCACTCAAGCTCTGAAAGCAGTGTGACCGGAATGGATCAACCAATCAGTCATCATCTATTCTGGATGAACTGGGGATGGGTTCGTAGCCTCCTCAATCATTGGAAACAAGAAGAAGGTGATCCTTTCCATCCGCCACATTGCCCTCTTGACGATAAACCTGAAGCACTTACCGGCGAACCTGTCCGAAACACCATTTTCTCTCTCATTTCTAGAGTATTTCGTCATGATTATATACTAAACTAAATTTTAGATTATATCAATCCACTCGTCCGAACCGACAATCACCCCGGTGTAATAGAAGAAGTCAACGAGCTTCGCGCTCGGGTGGTGGCTTTGGAGAATGTGGTACGAAGGTTACAAACACCAGCAGCATAACCAGTACCACCATCCACAACATCCGCATCCCAAGCCTAAATTTCACACTCTATCCCACGAACATCAACATCATACACACCATAGATACCAAGGAGTACCAACAATAATAACGATGAAGTATTGATCCATAACTTCATTAATATTCTGCGAAGAATATGTGGTTCCTAATAGTTTTAGAGATTACTTATTCTAGCTCAACCCAAAAATCATATGAGTTTAATACCATATTAACTCAATAAATCCATGATTACATCTGAAGAAAATATATATGTATATATGTTTTCATAAAGATTTTAATTAAAAATTCTTTTGTACAAACTGTTAATGATGAAAATATTTTAACGGGTAGGGAATACCCGAGGAATATTTAGATTTCACATTAAAAAGTTACAATGTACATTCTTCGAATCTGATTCAACGTCCATTTACTATCCTACTTACATTCATCGATATACAAATCTGTTCACCACAAAATAACCATTTTCATTCAATTTCATATTTGAATTTTGACTTCTCAGAATCCAACAAGTGGCATAATGAAGAAAACATTGGACAAAATAAAATTTGTTAGAAACAAACAAATTAACTATGAGAAGAATTTTGTTAAGAATCCATGCTAAATGTTTCTAGCTAACTGTTCTGAACTAACTGGTTACATTTTATTTATCGTAATTTAATTATCGCAATTTACATTCTTGCAATTTTATTTATCGTCATTTAATTTCTGTTATTTACTTTACGCACTTTAAATATCGGAACACGTATACAAAGTTTTGACATATCATATCGACGCATGTATATATATTATTTGGAATAACCATAGACACTCTATATGCTGTAATGCTCAAGTTCGCTATACAGGTTTGAGGTTGATTCTACAATAATATATATACTTTGAGTTGTGATCGAGTCTGAGACATGTAAACGAATTCTGTAATGGTATATATGTATAATAATATTCTTGGTACATCCTAATACAATAAGTATACAATATGTTTTAAAAAATCCTAAGACAATACGTACACAATAGGTCTTAGTTAATTCTAAGACAATACGTATACAATATGTTTCTGGGTTGATGCAAAGACAATACGTATACAAAACGTCGTGGGGTGATTCTAAGATTATATATATATAAACCGATTATTGAACTATCAACATTGGACAATTAAAAATGAATTAAAATATTAATTATAACATATGAAACTAAACAATTCTTCAAGTTTGCCACTTGATTTCATCTTAAACCTCATTTGTACCTTGACAATTATAATCTGCGTTCAAACCTTTCATGATTCTTAAAAACACCTCAATCAAGAGAATGAACCAACCGCACTTCATCTACGGAAGGAAAGATTTATGCATATAGTTATGCACCTGAACACACTCGGAACCTGAGTAAAAGTTTAACACGTATATGCGCTAGATCCTTTGGCGATGTTATTACCTAAAATAACTTTGCAATTCCTTTTCAAATTAGACAATTTTGTCACAGCTTCAACAAATCAACTTCGACTTCCCTTCAGATTAACCTTATTATAACCTTGATATATATGCGTGCTCATTCATTGTTACCAGAGAACCTTTTATATTCCACCATATTATCATCAGCGTTTAAACATCTAAAAACACAATTCTTCTGAAACTACCTCGGATTGATAACCGACGATTCAGAAATGGCTGCATTAAATGCAGAGGAAAGAGTAAAAATGTAGATGGCCTAAATGGCCAAGAGTTTGATGATAAAGAATGGAGTGTTGGGAACGCTCGATAGAAAATTTGGTACCGAAAAACGGATTGAGCTAACCCTAAAAGAGACAAGGACAAATACAAGGACCAAACCCTATATTCAAAGAATCTAGGTAATTCTGAATTCGCCGAAATCTTTAGAGAATATCTTCCTCCGAAGTCATATTGAAATCTTGCAAAAAATCTTTCTTCATCAACCTTCAAACTTAGAAATTCCAAAAATATCATCATAAATATCTTTGATATTTCTGAGAATGTTTTCATAAATATTCTTGTCCGAAATTATCTACCTTTTCGTGTTTTCTGTATTCCATCATATTAGAAACTTCTGTAAAATCTAAGTATAAATTACGAATGAATTGTGGAGAAGTATTGGGAATTGAAGCATGGTTAGTATAATATAATGACGCCCGGCCAACGTGATTATATTACAGTAAGTCATGCTGAGTTTCTAATGGAACGTGATAAAGGATCACAGATCATACCCTTATCATGAACCATGTTACATAACTCTTTCATTCTACTTAACCTCTGAACATATCAAGAAAATATATTCTTGATAGTTCCATCCTCAGGAATTCTAGTAATTTGACAAATCAAATCGTGCTAATACATTCCTCTCTGCTTAGAATACTATGATCAATCGAAACTTCATACCTACGAATTCTGGACCATTATTTGCTTGACTTGAAGTCGGGAAAAGAAAACAAGAGCATGGAGCTCTGAAATTTAAGGAAAAATATAAAGCCCAACAATAACACCGAAATTACAAACCGTGTATATCAATACGGATAACAACGTAAATACACGGGAGAAGGAAAAACACTATAACCCCAAGGTAATAGTAGAAGTTAACGGATTCTTTCGGTGGAAGTTGGAAAAGAAGGACGATCATTGTGATAGTTAGAATTAGAACAAGGATCAGAACTGGATTAAGCATTTTCAAAATCTTTGGAAATATAGTATTGAAGTGGTAAAAATCAATAAAACATAAGAAGTTAATTTATAATGGAAGTATCTGACAAAGCAATCGAAGTAGATTACCACATTTAATTAAAGAGACCTTAATTTCTTTATTCGCCTAAAAATTAGATCCTAATTAGATTTCGAAGATTTCTTTAAATCCCCTTGAATTCCGGAATCCAACCAAAACAACGTCAAAAGAGTAGACGCACCTTATTTTCTAAATTCAAACGTGACAACGTCAAAAGTTAAGACTAGCTTTATTTTTTTTAGATTCACTCTTTAAGTGATAGCTTCATTCGTACGCTTCGAGAAATCAAATTGATTTATCCTTATTACTCAATGGTGATAAAAATTTGTTAATCAACTCATATACGTCAGAAAAACATTCTTATTGTTAACCATGACCACCTCGACCAAATTTCGGGACGAAATTTCTTTAACGGGTAGGTACTGTCATGACCCGGAAATTTTCGACCAAATTTAAACCTAAATCTTATATAGTTTCGACACAATAAGCAAAGACTATAATATTGAGTCTTGAAAATTTTGGAACTATTTCATATATTCACTTGACCTTCGACTAATTCTCGACAACTCACGATACGATTGCTTATAAATAGATAGGCATATGTTTAAAATATATATCTATATTTGTATATAATAATATGAAATAGTATATAGTAATTGTTATAATTAATTTTGTAAAAATAATAATAATATATAAAAAGTATCTATATATAAATAAAATATATATAATATATATATTTTGTAATTTCGAAGTTATTTAGTAAGCAAAGGTAACGTTCAATTTTCATTCGATTGCTAGTAAGCGAGTTAAAAAGGAACTTATGTGATTTTAAAATAAACGGTGATCCAAAAATGAGTTTTATAAATTATAAGCTTAATAATAATACATTTAGAAGTTATTCGATTAATTTTAGAAGTTTTTGTATTTTACTTGAGGTTGGGAGTGAATAATTAATGTAATTTTTATTTAATAATTAATGACCCAATTGTATATCATAATGACCAAAATAAATAAATATAGTTAATTTAAAAATATGAGATTTTTCTGTGAACCTTTATCCGCCACTGATCAACAACAAAGTACGAAACCCGGTCCGGATAGAAGTGTCGGCACATTAATCAAATTAAGAAAACTGTGGATTGTTGATTTGGTACGTTTGATTGAAAGTAGTTTGTAAGTATTATATATAATATATTATATATTATATATTATGATTATATTTATATCCATCTAGATTATATATACATGTACATAAACTTAATCATGAAACCATCATCCATCCTCACTCCCTTTGCTACTCTTGGCTGCCACTTGAACCACCTCCGGCCTCCTTCCACTATCACCACTCACAACCGTGAACCATCCCCATCCTCAAACCAGCATGATCACCGTCCACCACCCAAGATCACCACCAAAGATAGAACCCACCACTTCACACCTTGACCCCATCTCCAACCGTATACAATCGCCACCTTCCTCCACCACTGCAAACACAATCTTTGATTCTTCAAAACCCAAATAAACACCTTCACCATCTGTTTCTAAAAAATATACATACGTACACCTACAATCAACCACCTTTGTGTTTTAATATTTTTTTTCTTTTCTGTTTCTTTCATGATTATCGAGCACCACAACCAACACCATCATCTCCTTTTCCCTTTTCTCATTCGTTTCATGTACCTCCATTGTTGTCACAAAGCTGCTACAGTACAATCAAAAACCACCAATTGTTCAATAAACTGCTACGTGATTGTTTTTGTTTCTAGGATCGCGTGAATAAACCAAACAACCACCATTTAAACCCATTGAAATTTCTGCTATAGCTGCCAGTTTTTGTTCGAACAACAAGTCTACTTCTACTACTGTTTTATTTCTTCAAACCACCTTCGAAACCACCCTGCAATTCCCTTCAAATAGCTTCATTTTGTTACTATTGTACAAATAAACAAATCCTACTGCTGCATTGCTTATTTCATTTCATTTCTACTTCTGTACAAACGATAATGATGATGAGTGACCATGATGTAAATAGGCTGTAATGTTATGAAAGAATAAGATGATGAGTGATGTAAATTTTGTATAATAATAATGATGAATGAACGAGGTTGAAGAAAAGGTTGAACGATGAAGACGATGATTAAATAAGATGATGATGTGTTGATGACGTTTGGATATATGAATATATATATATATATATATTTTCTTTTCCTTTATTCGAATCACAGCTACATCTGTAGCTTTTATTATGTTTAAGTAATTATGGGCCAGATTACTGGAGTTGGGCTGAGATCAAAAATTTAACACTTGGGCCACTAGGGGTTCTAAATGATGTTGGGCCGTGTTATTAGTTGTTGGGCCGAAATCTAAATTAATGGGTAAAATAAATCAAAGCCTGTTATTAATTATGAAAAATAGAACTGGAGCCATGGTTAAGGGGTGTTTTGTGTATTTGAGATGTCGCGGGTTCGAGTCTTGGCAAGGACAGATTTATTTTTGGAGCTTATACTCTTAAGGTAGTAAATTATAATTATAATTATTATTAGTATTATTATTAGTAACAGTATTATTATCATTATTATTATTATTATTATTATTATTATTATTATTATTATTATTATTATTATTATTATTATTATTATTATTATTATTATTATTATTATTATTATTATTAACATTAAAATTATTATTATTATTTTATTAGTATTATTATTAATGTAGCATTTTTATTATTAAAACTATCATATAACATTATTATTAAAGTTATTATCTTTTATAAAATTGTCATTTTTAAAATTGTCATTTTTATTATTACTATCACTATTATCATTATCCTTAAGCTAGTATTATTAAAAATTATTAATTTTGCAAACAAAAGATATTTATATAAAAATATATATATAAAGTATACTAATATTACATAAAATTTTGTTTACCTAATATTATTGGTGTAACATCAATTAAATATCAAATAGGAATCATAACTTATTATAAGTATTAATGAAATTATACATAAGAATATTAATCTTAATACATAACATAATATATATACACTTAGTTGATTTATATTATAATGTGTTAATATATATACATGATATAGGTTCGTGAATCCGAAGCCAACCCTATAATTGTTCAATGACGTCATATGTATTTTTACTACAAAATACAGTATGGTAAGTTTCATTTGCTCCCTTTTTAATTGCTTTTGCAATATATATTTTTGGGCTGAGAATATATGCGCTGCTTTTATAACTGTTTGACGAAATAGACATAAGTACTTAAAATATATTCTACGTTGAGTTGTACCACCTTGCATATCTTCCCTAATAGTTTGGTAACTAATATTTACATGTTGGGAGAACATGTAAGCGCGAATCCTATTGATAGATCTATCGGGTTTGACCACCTCAACCGGGCTAGTCGCTCTAGTATCGTAAACGGTTGCATAGTACTTCATTTTTACTACACTTGGTACAGTGTAGGGAGATTTCATAATAAAGGGAATAAGCCACATTAATTGTTAAGTATGGTTACCGAAGCGTTCAACAACTTATAGAATACTTTTATACACTTACGAGTGTACATATATTTATAAACGGAAATCTTGTGGTCTATTAATATATTGAAATTATTGTTATGATAAACCTATGAACTCACCAACCTTTTGGTTGACACTTTTAAGCATGTTTATTTTCAGGTATGAAAGAAATCTTCCGCTGTGCATTTGCTCATATTACATGGAGTCGTTCATGGCATATTTAAGTCAGTACCTCGCAATGGAACCAAATGTTGAAGACTTCGTCCAGGTGGATTAGGACGGGTCATCACAGAGATGGATGGTTAAGAAGTCATAGAGCAAAAGTAAAACAGTATGCATAGTTTAATCTCGTGACAATTCATCGTAAGTATCTTACCGACAGTTTTCACGGACTGTGTGTCGTGTACTATTTGAAATTAGTGGCGGATAAAAGTCTTCGGAAAAATCCCAAATTTTGAGATTGAATATATTTATTTATTTTGGTCATTATGGTATAAAATTCGATCATAAATTATTAAATAAAAATTACATTAATTATTCACTCCCAACCCCTAAGTAAGATATAAAAAGTTTTGAAATTCAACAAATAGTTCCTAAATACATTTTTAATAAGCCTAAAAATTTATATTACTCATTTTCGGATCACCGTTAATTTTAAAATTACATAAATTTGAATTTAACTTTCTTAATATTAATCGAAACATCAAACGAGTATTACAATCATTTAATATTTATTTTTAATATACTTTATTTATATATAGAGGTATATTTTAAATAATAATTATTATAATATCCTATTTTTATTTTATTTAATTTTCAATAACAACAACATATAATACTTCAAATTATTTTTCGAATTATTATTTATATATACATACACACATATCTATTTACAATTAATTGTTCGTGAATCGTTGGTAATGGTCCAAGGTTAAATGAATCAATGAAAAATAGTTTCAAACATTTTGGGACTTGGTATAATAGACTTTGCTTATCGTGTCAGAATCTTATAAAGATCAAGTTTAAATTTGGTCGGAAATTTCCGGGACGTCACAGTACCTACCCATTAAAGAAATTTCGTCCCGAAATTTGATTGGGATGGTCATGGCTGACAATAAGTATGTTTTCATGACGCATATGAGCTAGAAATTAGAGTTTATCATCATTGAGTAATATAGATAACATAATTCATTTGTTTGCGTAGTACGAGTGAAGCTATCACAAAAGAGTGAAATGAATAAATGCAGATTCGTCTTGTCTGGTGACGTAGTCACGGATGATTTCCGAAAATCGAGGAATTTAGAGGAAATCTTCGTAATAACATTTGGTTCTTCGATAATTAAGGAAATTAGGATCATCTTTGGTTAAATGCGATAATCTGTTTTGATTGTTCTGATGGATATTTCACTATAAATCCACCCTCTTCATTTCCTTTATATTATGGAGTTCCATCCTTTTATTTTCTCTTTTCGACTTTAATTCAAGCGAATAATGGTCCAGAATTCGTAGATATGAATTTTGGAATGAACATAGTTAATGTTCTAAGAAAGAAGTGGTGATAGCATAATCTGACTTGTCAAATTACCAGAATTCAAGAGAAAAGATACAACTATCAAGAAAATATGTTCTTGATATGTTTATAGATTAGATGGAATGTAAGAGTCGTGTAACATGGCACATGATGACGGTAGGATCTGTGAATCATCATGTTTCATTAGAAGCTCAGCATGACTTACTGTAGTAAATTCACGTTGATCAAGTGTCATTATATTATACTAACTCATGCTTCAGTTCCCAACACTACTTCAATAACATTCATATTTTATGTTCGAATTTTTTTTTTCTTCAGAATTTAGAAACTAAAACAGTTTTCTTGCTGATGTAACACTGATATTGTGAAGAGATAAACTATTTCAGATAAGAATAGTTATGAAAATATCTTCGGAAATATCGAGGATATTTATAATAAAAGATACGATGATATCTTAGAATTTCTAAGATCGAAGGATGAAGAAAATTCTTTCGCAAGAATTTAACATGAGTAAGGAATAGGGTATTCGCTAAAGATTTTAGCAGATACTGGATCATCTGGATTCTTTGAAGGCAGATTTAGCCTTTGTGAATTATCCACGGCCTCCTTCATTGTTTGCTCAATTCGTTTTCCAGTTCCAACTTTTCTGAGTTTTTCCAATATACTATTCTTTATCATCAAACTTCTGATGGTTAAGGTCGTTTACAGTTTTTGCTGCTTCATCGGCAATTTTCAAAATTTGGAGTATTGGTTCGTACTGGGTGCTTTTCAGAGTTTCAGAATGGAAGATTAAAATTCTAAGAGATAAAGGTTATGTGTATACATATAACTGTTGATGTAGTAATGCTGCGAGATTTCAAAATACTGATTGCTAGTTCTCGGTAATTGGTATAGCAATTCTCGTTAAAAGATGCGGATAGGGCTTCGATAAATATAATGATTTTTCCGAAAGTCAAAGATCAATAAAGTTGTTGGTAAGTTTACTGCTAATGCGGTGGAATATAAACGGTTCTCCGGTAACGATGACAAAGGACAAACTTATATATCAAAGTTATAATAGGGTTTATTCGAATGAAAAGTCGAAATTGATTTGCTGAAGCTGTGACAAAATTGGCTACTTTGGAAAGGGATTGTAAAGTTATTTTCAGTAATAACAATGCCAAAGGAGCTAGCACAGATACCTGTTAAACGTTTACTCAATTTTCGAGAATTTTCAGGTTCATCACAATATGCATCAATCTTTTCTTCCGTAGATGAAGTGAGGTTAGTTCATCCTCTCGGTTGAGGTGTTTTCAAGAGTCATGAAAGGTTTGAACGCAGATTGTAATCGTCAAGATACAAATGAGGTTTAAGATTAAATCAAGTGGCAAACTTGAAGAAATGTTTAGTTTCATATGTTATAATCAATATTTTAAATCAGTTTAATTATCCAATGTCATTAGTCTACAGCTAGTAGTCCACAATTAGTTGTTCAACAATTCATACATTGTTTAATATATAATATTCGAATTAATTAATACGTGTCGTGACCCATTGTATACAAGTCTCATATTCGATCACAACTCAAAGTATATATATTATTGTAGAATCAACCTCAACCCTGTATAGCTAACTCAAGCATTACTGCATATAGAGTGTCTATGGTTATTCCAAATAATATATATAGATGCATCGATATGATATGTCAAAAACTTGTATACGTGTCTCGATATTTAAAATGCGTAAAATAAATAACAGAAATTAAATGACGATAAATAAAATTGCAAGAATATAAATTGCGATAATTAAATTGCGATAAATAAAATGTAATCAGTTAGCTAGGAACAATTAGCTAGGAACAGTTAGCGTGGATTCTTAACAAAAATTTTCTCGTAGTTAATTTGTTTGTTTCTTAAAATTTTATTTTGTCAAGTGTTTTCTTCATTATGCCACTTGTTGGATTCTGATAAGTCAAAATCCAAATATGAAATTGAATGAAAATGGTTTTTCTGTGGTGAACGGATTCGTATATCTATGGATGTAAGTAGGATAGTAATTGACTGTTAAATCAGATTCGAAGAATGTACAGTATAACTTATTAATGTGAAATCTAAATATTCCTCGGGTATTACCTACCCGTTAAAATATTTTCACCATTAACAGTTTGTACAAAAGAATTTTTAATTACAATCTTTATGAAAACATATATATACATATATATTTTCTTCAGATGTAATCATGGATTTATAGATATCGATTGTTAAATCGTTGATGAAAGATGTGAATGATAACATATGTGAATTAATTATGATAGAAGCCCTTTAAAGCTTCTTTTATCTTTCTCGGGTATTACCTACCCGTTAAAAATTCACAAGTCATAGTTAATGTGACGACTCCGTCAAAACACTTAACGGCTCCGTCACTTGGTCCCACAGCTTGATCGAAACTCTATATGAATTTTATAAAACAACCTTGCATTCTTTATTTAAAAATGATTTCCTATAAAGAAAATCTACTAAATTGTATAAGTTTAGAAAAACTATACATAAATACTTTAACCAAATGTTGACCAAACAAAGTCAACAACATCCACTTTTTAATGTAACAAAATAGAATGCAAGTTAATGTTTAACAAAAGCTGCCATCATAAATATGCAGACCCTCTAAGCACAGCGGAAGCAGTCAATCATAAACCTGAGAATAAAACATGCGAGTAACTGTCAACAAAAATGTTGAGTGAATTATAGGTTTAATATTGCAAACAATATTTAATTTAAACAATAAAAATTTATGTTTGAAAACATAAAACTCCTTTTAAACCACCAAATTATATGCTAGAAAACATATAATAAAACATTATTCCATTTTCCGTGAGCCACCTGGTAACCACTTAACCCTTTATTTACCCTTGCCAAACACAATAAACAATATACACCGAACAAGTGTATCTTCAACTAAATACGAAGTACTAAACATTCCGATTATAAATTGCTAGCGTGACTAGCTCGAAATGGGGTTGTCAAACCCGATAGATCTATCCGTAGGATTCGCGTTCACCAGTAGAAACCAGTGATTACAGTTACCAGACTAGGGAATATTTTTGTTCAACTCACAATGAATAATTTAAATCAACTTCCACTTGTGTCCAAAATATAAAATAAATTGCATGTATTCTCATCCCAAAAGAGTTAAAATAGAAAAATGGGACTATAACTCACCTTAATAGCAACCGAAGTAACCACACAATTATGCGAACAGCAAATGAAGTAAAGTGATCATGAATGATCACAACGCCGACCTATAAATAAAGCAGGTCGATATAAATAAATAACTTAGGTTAAGTCTTAGTATGATAGCTATTGTACATGTTGCAAGTAGACATAGAACAACACTCAACATGCATCGGTTTGATCGGAACAGCGTACGGACACACACTTTCTATTTTTAGAAAGTTTCTATTTTTAGCAGGTTTCCATTTTTGGAAAGTTTTCTATTTTTGGAAAGTTTCTATTTTTGGAAAGTTTCCAAATTTAGAAAGTTCTATTTTTAGAAAGTTTTGAAGTTAGGAAAGTTTCCTTATTTAGAAAGTCAACAGAAGTCAACTGAAAATCAAAGTCAACCGAAAGTCAACTCAAAAGTCAACCTTGGTCAAACATAGTCAACATTAATTTTAGAAGTGTAAAGTATAATAATAACATAAGTTATAATGTTAATTAAAGTTAAATATGTATAATTATGTCATAACATAAGTTTAATTAAATAAAAATGAATTATTAAAGTTAAGATAAGTTTAAATGATATAATTAATATAACATAAGTATTTAATTAATTAATTAAATATTAGTCATAATATAAGTATTATTAATTAATAATAAATTTTAAAACATATCATAAGTATTATTAATTAATAATGAATTATTAATCATTTCATAAGTTTCTAATTAAAATTATTAAATCATAAGTATTTAATAATTAGATCATAATTAAATAATAATTAAGTCTTATAATAATTAAATAATTATTTAATCTTTATTATAAGTCTTAAAATAATATTCTCATAAAATAAATTTAATACTTATCATAAGTATTTTTCTTTAATAATAAAAGTATTATTAATCATAAGTTTAATTAAAATGTTAATTAAATCATAATTAATAATTAAATGATATAATAAATATTTATATCATAAGTCTTAAATAATAATAATTACTTATTTTATCATAAGTAATTTATTAATAATGAAAGCCATTCATTTTAACATAAGTTTAATCATTAACCATAAGTTTTAAGTTTAAAAGTTCATCGGGTCGTATCTTGAGCCCCGGGTGTCGGTTTCGGGCGAGCCACATATGCATCTCCGCCTACTCAAACCACCCGACACAATTATGTACTCAAGAACACTCCAAGAACAGTCTCTAGGTCGTGGATATCAGCCATGACAACACTTGGGAATTCAATTTACTCAAAACAGTGATTTAGGCACAACGGGTGAACCGTGGCTCGGATTTAGGTGAGCCGAACATGAAAATTCGTCCCACCATCAGTCCTAACCAAATGACACACCCTAAAGACACCAAGTATGATCACAAAGTCGGACCATACCTTGTTCTTGCCCATAACACCTTTCAATCTTTACCAAAAATCAAATTAAGCATATCTAGGGCTCCGGGAATTGAAACGACATGAATCCGGAGTCTAAAATTAATGTCTTGATGAGAGGAACTCATTTATATATTTTATTTTAACTTTTATATCAGTTACAAAGTCAGAAACACACGAAAAAGCTGCTGTCCCAATTAAATCAAACCGAAAACATGTATAATCGAGCAATTCTACGCATACAATCATCAATACAATAACATGTAATCATCATACTATCAATATAACATATAAAATCAGTAAAATAAATGAAAAATTGAAAAGCTAGGGTTAGGGTTTATACCCTAATCAAGAATTGAAGGATATGAACGTGTAGAGAACGATGCGGTGAACCCGATTATGATGAAAGCTCTAAACCTTTAAAGCAAAAATTGAAAGATGATGATGATGTTTAGTGGTGGTGGTGACGGCAAGGATGAGAGGAGAGGAGAGTGTTTGCAAAAAAAAAAAGAATTAGGTTGAAATGAGAAGTATTGTGGAGTTTTGATCAACATGTATCACAATTTACAAAGTTTGGCAAAAATACCCCCTCCCCTTGACAATTTCGGCCAAGAACTGAATGGGGTGGGCCCCATAGTGACCCAATTTGATAAATGACAAAATCCTAGTGGCCCGAACGCCCGAACGAAACCCGAAACGCGAAAACACCGCTACGCGATTGATTTTTCGGAGAGATAATAAATACGCGACGAATAAAATATATAAACACTATATATAATCATATGACATCAAAATATCATATTTAAAATAATTAGGACTTAAAAATCCCAAAAACTCGACCGTTGGTTTGAAAACCGAAAAGATTCGCCGGATAGAAATCCGCGACTCGTAGGAACGTATAATTTAAAATATGAATACAAATATTCATATAACACATAATAATTAATATATTATTACAAAAATAATAATATAGGTCATAGAAATGACGTGGCACGAATAACAATTAACGGTCATTAAATAGTTAACGGTAAAAGATAACGGAAAAAGTAGGGTCGTTACAGTACCTTCCCGTTACGGAAATTTCGTCCCGAAATTTAAGCAGGTGCAGGGGTTGACTCAGCATCTGGGAACAAATGCGGGTACTTCTGCCTCATCTGAACTTCACGCTCCCAAGTGAACTCGGGAACGCGTCTGGCGTTCCATGTAACTCGAACAATAGGAATTCTACTCTGCTTGAGAGTCTTAACCTCTCGGTCCATAATTTCAACAGGTTTCTCAATAAAATGTAGTTGCTTATCAACATGAAGTTCATCAAAAAGAATAGTTTCATTGGCCTCGGCCAAACACTTCTTTAAATTCGATACATGAAAAACGTCACAAATAGCACTGAGTTCTTATGGCAATTTCAAACGATAAGCCACTGGTCCAACTCTCTCAATAATCCCAAAAGGTCCAACAAATCGAGGATTCAACTTTCCCCTTTTGCCAAAACGTACCACACCTTTCCAAGGTGACTCCTTCAACATAACACGGTCGCCGACCTGAAATTCAATATCGTTCCTTCTCTTATTGGCATAACTCTTTTGCCTACTTCTGGCGGTTCTCAATCTTTCCTTAATCTGTACGATCTTCTCGGTAGTCTCATGAATAATTTCTGGACCTGTGAGATGAGCATCCCCAACCTCATTCCAACAGATAGGAGTCCTACACTTTCTACCATACAGAGCTTCAAACGGTGCGGCTTTAATACTTCCATGATAACTATTATTATAAGAAAATTCAGCCAGTGGCAAGTACTTATCCCAACCATTACCAAAATCAATGATGCATGCTCGTAACATGTCTTCCAACGTTTGAATGGTCCTTTCACTATGACCTTCCGTTTGAGGATGATAAGCGGTGCTCATATCCAATCTAGTGCCCAAGGCTTCTTGCAACGATTGCCAAAATCTCGATACAAATCGACTATCTCTGTCGGAAATTATAGAAACGGGAACACCATGCCTCGAAACAATCTCTTTCAAATACAAACGGGTGAGTTTCTCTATGGAATCGGTTTCCCTAATCGGCAAAAAGTGAGCCGACTTAGTGAGTCGATCTACAATCACCCAAATCGCATCGTAGCCACCCGAAACTCTTGGTAACTTAGTGATAAAATCCATAGTGATACCTTCCCACTTCCACTCGGGAATTTCTGGTTGTACCAACAATCCGGACGGTTTTTGATGTTCAGCTTTGACCTTAGAACAGGTCAAACACTTAGCCACATACGTAGCCACATCACCTTTCAAATTTGGCCACCAATACAGCTCCTTAAGATCATGGTACATCTTCCCTGAACCAGGATGAATAGAGTACCTAGACTTGTGAGCCTCATCCAAAACAAGTTGTCGCAGTTCACCAAACTTCGGAACCCAAAGACGTCCTACAAAGTACCTAGTACCATCTGCTCGAATCTCGAATTTCTTAGCCATACCTCTTACGTTTTCTTTCACAAAATTCTCTTCCTTTAAGGCTTCTTGTTGTGCCTCAAGAATCTGCCTTGCGAGGTTTGATCTAACTGTCATATTCAAGGCCCTAACCCTGCGAGGTTCAGTCCTTTCTTTACGACTCAATGCATCAGCCACAACATTGGCCTTACCCGGGTGATACAAAAGGTCACAATCGTAATCATTCAACGTCTCAATCCATCTTCGTTGTCTCATGTTCAACTGTTTCTGATCGAGGATATGTTGAAGACTTTTGTGATCTGTGTACACAGTACTCTTGACCCCATACAAATAATGTCTCCAAATCTTAAGCGCAAAAACAACAGCTCCCAACTCTAAATCATGAGTTGAATAATTCTGCTCGTGAATCTTCAACTGACGTGATGCGTACGCAATAACTTTCTTTCGTTGCATCAAAACGCAACCAAAGCCTTGACGCGAAGCATCACAATAAACAACAAAATCATCATTACTCTCAGGTAGTGACAATATCGGAGTGGTGGTCATCTTCTTCTTCAAAATCTGAAAGCAGTCTCTTGTTCATTCTTCCACTCATACTTCTTCCCCTTGTGCGCTAAAGCAGTCAGAGGCTTCGCTACTCGTGAAAAAATCTTGAATGAACCTTCTATAATAGCCTGCTAATCCTAGAAACTGGCGAATCTGAGTAGGAGTTTTCGGAATTTCCCACTTTTCAATCGCCTCAATCTTAGCAGGATCAACTTGTATTCCCTGTTTACTAACAATATGTCCGAGGAAATTGAACTTCTCTTAATCAGAAAGCACACTTAGAGAACTTAGCGTACAACTCTTCCTTTCTCAATAAATCAAGCACCAACTTCAAATGTTTTTCGTGTTCATGATCACTCTTGGAATAGGTAAGAATATCACCGATGAAAACGATAAAGAACTTGTCTAGATAGGGTCTACACACACGGTTCATGAGGTCCATGAACACAGCAGGTGCATTTGTCAATCCGAACGGCATAACAAGGAATTCGTAGTGACCATAACGGGTGCGAAAAGCGGTTTTCGGAATATCAGTTTCTTTAGCCCGCAGTTGGTGATGACCGGAACGAAGATCAATCTTAGAATAAATGGACGAACCTTGAAGTTGATCGAACAGATCATCAATTCTAAGAAGAGGGTAACGGTTTTTAACTGTAAGCTTGTTCAATTTACGATAATCAATGCACAAACGAAACGAACCATCTTTCTTCTTAACAAACAAAACAGAAGCTTTCCAAGAGGAACGTATAAGGACGAATGAGGTATAGTTGCAGCTAACAAAGGAAGAAATATAGAGAGTAACCAAATCGGTGGTAACGATGTTTAAGACAATTCCTTCAAAGGGAATAACGAGGATCATGAACTTCAACGTAAATTTTCATTATATTTCCGAAAAGGAAGACTTGCAAAAGGTGTGATCTTTCAACGACAGTGAACTTCCTCGCACAATGAGCGAGTCAACCTAGGATTCATCCTTATTCTTCAATTTATATGAGGCTGAAAGGAAACGTGAATCATGGACTATAAAGAGTAGTCGACTCCAGGTGAGATCAATCTCCAAAAATGATTTCGTGCACCTCAAAGTACTGAATTATAGGGTTGATGTTTACGAGGGTGTTGCGGTTGACAGCGAATATTGAGAGTAGAAACTCCTCAAATGGTCTAGTGTAATATATATCCATGGTACCCACTATAACAACAGTTGGGGTAGAAACCCACCTAGCGCCTTTTCTATAATAGGGTGACCACCGAGTGTACCCCAGAAAGTTGATTTATCGGTCCGCGTTTCGGCCATGTCCAACCATAAGAGGGAAAATTTTATGGGCGCAAAGACTTTCCAACAAATTTTATAAAACCGGCATCCAAACTGGTGTAAGAACTTCTATCAATGAACTTAATGGTAAATTTCATCCTTAAACGGAGAATGAGAAGAACGGTGATCCAAACACTCTGTAGAGTAATGCGAAAATTCTAATGTAATCAATCAAAGAAGTTTTGAAAAAGCTTTAAACGTCTGATGTAACCCCATAAATGGAACGAAGCTCTTAGTAAATTTAGAAGTATGTACAACGTGTACCATTTTACGTAAAACAATTTGAGTTAACTAGACAACTCGACATGAGTGATTTTAAAATAATTTTGAAGGTACAATTTAGTTTATACTAGCCAAAATAGGTAAGGGTAAATTTATCCATTCGAATTCATACGTACATATATGATTTTATAATTAGTATACATGACAAAATATTTCATTACTTCTATTCGCCCATAAATCTCATGAGAACCGCCCAATTACACAAATGTGTAAAAATTTTAAATGAAAAGCAGGGTATCCGCATTAGAAAGGTTACGAGTTGAAGTAAGACCGTTAAAGCTCGGGTGAAGGACTTGAATCGTCTTGCGACATCTAATCAATAAATGCTACGAGGTCATGAGATCCAATGAGTTAAATATTGTTTTGACTTTTATCAGGACACAAGTCCTTGGGTCAAAACTAGTCACGTGTGAAGCTGTCACTAACAAGCGAGTTATGAATGATAAAACATGGGGTAAGTAGTTCGGTTAAGACGAGTCTCTCGTATATCAACAAATAAGATAATGAGTATCTTCCTTACTCATGTAACAACGTTAGAATTTCCGAATGAGTGGTGTACAAATTTTCTTTGACTAACTTTCTATTCCTCATGTCACAATATTGGGACTTTTTATGAATTAACGTAATATAATCACGTTGGCCTGACGCCATTATATTTCACTAACTCATAGTTCCATTCCAATATCACTACATAAGGTCAGGACACGTGGTCAACCTCGAATTTCAACACAATTTCCCTAAAACAATTTCTTAACAATGTGCTAAGGATAGCACAAGAGACAAAGACATCGAAAGTAATGAATAGGAGTAACGATGACATAAGAATGTCTTCGAAGTACCCAGAATCCCTAAAAGTCAAGAATGACGTTTTCCTTTTCAAAAACCAAAGCACATAGGCACAACGGCACAAAGGCAAGTAATATAACAAAAATGTTATATACCCAAACACAATAGCTGACATTGAAATGCCGAGCCTTTAGAAGTTAAGAATGACATCTCGCGTAATATAACTCAAACGTTATATACATAACCCTAATAGATGACATAGAAATGCCTAGAATCCTAGAACACGTAATATAACTCAAACGTTATATCAATAAACACAAATTATGACATAGAAATGTCGAGAATTTCAGAAGTCAAGAATGACACCCCCTCGGTTTCACTAAACGAGGCGTTCCTATAAAAGATGAACTCGCATGAGTCGGAGAATACGTTTAAATCAGAATGGGAGTTCCTCCCGGATTCAGAACATAATAGAAATGTATGTGTGATAACCATATACATACCAATAAGATACAAATAATCACATATAATAATATATAATAGGCCGGGCTGTAGACTAGACTCACTAATGCACCCTATTGACTCGGGTAACGACATCAATGCAGCCTAATTCCCTACAACCAACGCTCTAATACCAACTGTGACGACTCCGTCAAAACACTTAACGGCTCCGTCACTTGGTCCCACAGCTTGATCGAAACTCTATATGAATTTTATAAAACAACCTTGCATTCTTTATTTAAAAATGATTTCCTATAAAGAAAATCTACTAAATTGTATAAGTTTAGAAAAACTATACATAAATACTTTAACCAAATGTTGACCAAACAAAGTCAACAACATCCACTTTTTAATGTAACAAAATAGAATGCAAGTTAATGTTTAACAAAAGCTGCCATCATAAATATGCAGACCCTCTAAGCACAGCGGAAGCAGTCAATCATAAACCTGAGAATAAAACATGCGAGTAACTGTCAACAAAAATGTTGAGTGAATTATAGGTTTAATATTGCAAACAATATTTAATTTAAACAATAAAAATTTATGTTTGAAAACATAAAACTCCTTTTAAACCACCAAATTATATGCTAGAAAACATATAATAAAACATTATTCCATTTTCCGTGAGCCACCTGGTAACCACTTAACCCTTTATTTACCCTTGCCAAACACAATAAACAATATACACCGAACAAGTGTATCTTCAACTAAATACGAAGTACTAAACATTCCGATTATAAATTGCTAGCGCGACTAGCTCGAAATGGGGTTGTCAAACCCGATAGATCTATCCGTAGGATTCGCGTTCACCAGTAGAAACCAGTGATTACAGTTACCAGACTAGGGAATATTTTTGTTCAACTCACAATGAATAATTTAAATCAACTTCCACTTGTGTCCAAAATATAAAATAAATTGCATGTATTCTCATCCCAAAAGAGTTAAAATAGAAAAATGGGACTATAACTCACCTTAATAGCAACCGAAGTAACCACACAATTATGCGAACAGCAAATGAAGTAAAGTGATCATGAATGATCACAACGCCGACCTATAAATAAAGCAGGTCGATATAAATAAATAACTTAGGTCAAGTCTTAGTATGATAGCTATTGTACATGTTGCAAGTAGACATAGAACAACACTCAACATGCATCGGTTTGATCGGAACAGCGTACGGACACACACTTTCTATTTTTAGAAAGTTTCTATTTTTAGCAGGTTTCCATTTTTGGAAAGTTTTCTATTTTTGGAAAGTTTCTATTTTTGGAAAGTTTCCAAATTTAGAAAGTTCTATTTTTAGAAAGTTTTGAAGTTAGGAAAGTTTCCTTATTTAGAAAGTCAACAGAAGTCAACTGAAAATCAAAGTCAACCGAAAGTCAACTCAAAAGTCAACCTTGGTCAAACATAGTCAACATTAATTTTAGAAGTGTAAAGTATAATAATAACATAAGTTATAATGTTAATTAAAGTTAAATATGTATAATTATGTCATAACATAAGTTTAATTAAATAAAAATGAATTATTAAAGTTAAGATAAGTTTAAATGATATAATTAATATAACATAAGTATTTAATTAATTAATTAAATATTAGTCATAATATAAGTATTATTAATTAATAATAAATTTTAAAACATATCATAAGTATTATTAATTAATAATGAATTATTAATCATTTCATAAGTTTCTAATTAAAATTATTAAATCATAAGTATTTAATAATTAGATCATAATTAAATAATAATTAAGTCTTATAATAATTAAATAATTATTTAATCTTTATTATAAGTCTTAAAATAATATTCTCATAAAATAAATTTAATACTTATCATAAGTATTTTTCTTTAATAATAAAAGTATTATTAATCATAAGTTTAATTAAAATGTTAATTAAATCATAATTAATAATTAAATGATATAATAAATATTTATATCATAAGTCTTAAATAATAATAATTACTTATTTTATCATAAGTAATTTATTAATAATGAAAGCCATTCATTTTAACATAAGTTTAATCATTAACCATAAGTTTTAAGTTTAAAAGTTCATCGGGTCGTATCTTGAGCCCCGGGTGTCGGTTTCGGGCGAGCCACATATGCATCTCCGCCTACTCAAACCACCCGACACAATTATGTACTCAAGAACACTCCAAGAACAGTCTCTAGGTCGTGGATATCAGCCATGACAACACTTGGGAATTCAATTTACTCAAAACAGTGATTTAGGCACAACGGGTGAACCGTGGCTCGGATTTAGGTGAGCCGAACATGAAAATTCGTCCCACCATCAGTCCTAACCAAATGACACACCCTAAAGACACCAAGTATGATCACAAAGTCGGACCATACCTTGTTCTTGCCCATAACACCTTTCAATCTTTACCAAAAATCAAATTAAGCATATCTAGGGCTCCGGGAATTGAAACGACATGAATCCGGAGTCTAAAATTAATGTCTTGATGAGAGGAACTCATTTATATATTTTATTTTAACTTTTATATCAGTTACAAAGTCAGAAACACACGAAAAAGCTGCTGTCCCAATTAAATCAAACCGAAAACATGTATAATCGAGCAATTCTACGCATACAATCATCAATACAATAACATGTAATCATCATACTATCAATATAACATATAAAATCAGTAAAATAAATGAAAAATTGAAAAGCTAGGGTTAGGGTTTATACCCTAATCAAGAATTGAAGGATATGAACGTGTAGAGAACGATGCGGTGAACCCGATTATGATGAAAGCTCTAAACCTTTAAAGCAAAAATTGAAAGATGATGATGATGTTTAGTGGTGGTGGTGACGGCAAGGATGAGAGGAGAGGAGAGTGTTTGCAAAAAAAAAAAAAGAATTAGGTTGAAATGAGAAGTATTGTGGAGTTTTGATCAACATGTATCACAATTTACAAAGTTTGGCAAAAATACCCCCTCCCCTTGACAATTTCGGCCAAGAACTGAATGGGGTGGGCCCCATAGTGACCCAATTTGATAAATGACAAAATCCTAGTGGCCCGAACGCCCGAACGAAACCCGAAACGCGAAAACACCGCTACGCGATTGATTTTTCGGAGAGATAATAAATACGCGACGAATAAAATATATAAACACTATATATAATCATATGACATCAAAATATCATATTTAAAATAATTAGGACTTAAAAATCCCAAAAACTCGACCGTTGGTTTGAAAACCGAAAAGATTCGCCGGATAGAAATCCGCGACTCGTAGGAACGTATAATTTAAAATATGAATACAAATATTCATATAACACATAATAATTAATATATTATTACAAAAATAATAATATAGGTCATAGAAATGACGTGGCACGAATAACAATTAACGGTCGTTAAATAGTTAACGGTAAAAGATAACGGAAAAAGTAGGGTCGTTACAGTTAATATGAAAAGAATTTTTATTACGATCTCTAGATATACATAAATATATATATACATATATCTTTTAATCATGAACAGAAAGTAATGAATTAATATTTCATAATTCATCATTCTCGGTGCTCTTCGGTGTCTGTGGTGCTTACGGAGCTTGTAGTGATTGCAGTGCTTGTGGTGCTGGAGAGGATGCTGGTACTGGTGGTGTTGCTGTTGGTGTTGGTACTGCTTATGGTACCTGCGTAGTAGATGCGAGCCTAGCTTTCAAATCGAACACTGTCACCTCCAGGGTTTCTACTTTACGCTCGAGTCTATGAATTAGTTCTACCCATTCTTTCGTAAGGTTTGTCAATTCTTGATATTTAGTTCGGAGTCTTCTAACTTCTTCTAATAATCCTATCTGATTAGAATTCGAGAGTAGAGGACGAATACTATATTTAACGACATCGAGTCGACCTTCGAGGCAGAAAATCCGTGCAAAAAGAGTGAAAACGGTATTGCGAACAGGTTCGCCGGTAAGCGGATCGAGCACTCCGACATTAGGTGGTAAGTTCGGCTCATGATATGGAGTACCTTCTTTATTTCTCCATATGGTAAGTATTTCGCAAACCCATCCCCACTTTGTAAAGAAATCACGGTAGTTGATCGGTTGGTGCGCTCCCGTCACACTGTCTTCGGAGTCAGAGGAACTTGGTCGATTTGTAGAGGCCATCTTATGCGATCACAGAAAAGATTTTTGGTATGAAAAGTTTAGTGACAGCAAATGATAGGTGGATGATATTCTCAATGCATAATATGCATAGATATATATAGTACCAGGATCCCTTAAATTATGGAGAAATTTACGGGAGATATCAGGCAAAGTTTACCGTAATAGATACGCTAAGATATGAATTAACAGATATGCTAAGATATGAAATTTGTCTATACACATTTCATGCAATCAATGCATTAGGATGTGTCTTAGACTTAAGATGATAAGCAGGTAATTTTCGACACAAAATAATAAGCAAAACTTTTGATATGCAGACACGGTCGAAGTCCAGACTCACTAATGCATCTAATCAACTATCAGTTAGACATACTAATGCAAGACCTGGTTCGCTAAGACCACTACTCTGATACCAACCACAATGACCCGTCCTAATCCATCTGGACGAATACATTACATTTGGTTACATTGCGAGGTACTTGACCTCTATATGATACATTTTACAAACATTGCATTCATTTTTAAAAGACAAACTTTCATCACATAGAAAGTTGACAGCATGCATATCATTTCATAATATATCCAACTATAAATGACTTAATAATATTCTTGATGAACTCAATGACTAGAATGCAATGACTTTTGAAATATTCCATGAATGACTCCAATTAATATATTTAAAATGAGCAAATGCACAGCGGAAGATTGCTTTCATACCTGAGAATAAACATGCTTTAAAGTGTCAAACAAAAGGTTAGTGAGTTCATTAGTTTATCATAATCATTCATTTTTATCATTTTAATAGACCACAAGATTTCATATATTTAATTGTACACGTAACCCGAGTACAAAATAATACGCGTAACCCGTGAATTAAAAATCATTAATATGGTGAACGCTTGATAACCGAACTAACATGATGCATATAGAATATCCCCATCATTCCGGGACTCTCATCGGATATGATAATCGAAGTACTAAAGCATTCGTAATCCGAATGGGACGTGTCGAGGTCCATAGTTCTATCTTTAGGATTCGTGTCAATTGGTGGCAATTATAATAAACACCAATTCTTAGGCTACCAAGCTAAAAAGGGGCATATTCGATTTCGATAATCCAACCATAGAATGTAGTTTCGATTACTTGTGTCTATTTCGTCAAACATTTATAAAACAGCGCATGTATTCTCAGTTCCAAAAATATATATTGCGAAAGCATTTAAAAAGGGAGCAAATGAAACTCACAATACGATATTTTGTAGTAAAAATATGCATACGACGAAATTGAACAATGCAGGGTTGGCCTCAGATTCACGAACCTATATCAATTATTTATATTAAAACATATAATCGTAATCGAACAAGTTTATGTTTTATTATTAATTGTTATGTTAGTAACTTGTATGTTTCATTAATAACTAAATTAACTATACTTTATTTTATATACATTAGATAAATAATTAGCATTTATTATGAAAATATTAATGTTGTTATGTGATATGTTTTATATATATATTCTTATATAGTTATTTATTTGGTAAAATAATATCAATAATAATAAATAAAAATTCGTATCTTTTTATGATAATAATAATAATACTAAAAGTAATTAGATTTAGTAATGATACTGATATTAATAGCTTTGATAATAATACTGATAATAAAAGTAATGTTAGTAATAATAATAATTTTAATAGAAAAGATAATAATGATAAGATAAAAGCGTTAATTTTCATAAAAATAATATTTAAAATAATAACGATACTTTTAATAAAACTAATGATTTTAATAGAAATTTTAATAGTCATATTAGTCATAATAATACTATATATTTTAATAGTAATAATAATAATGATAATAATATTAATTATACTAAAAATCTTATTTCTAATATTAGTAATAATAATAATAATAATAATTACTTAATAACAATCAATAATAAATAATAATAAATAATAATAATAAAAATAATAATAATAATGAAATAATAATAATAAGAATATTAGTAATAACTACCTCAAAGGAGTAGCCTTTAAAAAAATGCCCAAGTCCGAATTTGAACCCGCGACATCCCGCTAACCCGATAACATCCTTAACCATTACGCTATGTATTTCAATTCTGAAATAACACCCAACTTGAATTGTTTTTAACCTTTATTTCTACATCCTTCTTCTTCTTTTTCTTAAAAAAAATGCCCGAACCCAGACTCGAACTCGCGACCTCTCATCTAACCATTTCCTTCCTAGCCACTGCACCATCAGATTGATTTTGTTTCAATTCGTTCGAGTAATTAATTAGTATGTAAGACACTGCTTTTCTATTAACACCATTAACAATTCATTTTATCACAACCCATTATCGTGTACATCGTTATAATCTTCTTAAATCATACGTCATTGTAATATCACCATATAATCTAATCATCAATTTATACCATTATCATATCATAACCGTACATTACCTTCCAAGCATCAATATGATTTTTCACTCGCCACTAATCAGTTTCCATTTTTCTTCCCTCAACATTTCGGCCCAATTACTAAAACAAATTTACGACCCAATTGAAATAGACATGATGACCCAACCTAGATACTAGTAATTCTCGGCCCAACTAAATTGAAACAGGAACGAAATACAGTTGTAAAATGGTTTCGGTCGAGCCTTTCATCGATCCCTTAACATCTCAACAGCATTATCTTAATTGACATCCTTTTACTAAATAGGTCGGCCACTACTACGCAACTAGTCCTACTTGATATATTATAATACACCATAATTTAGAATCCTATAACCAATTTGCTAAAATGGACGTCCATGAGTAGAAAAAGAAACTATCCCACTTGTTTACTTTGATAAAGCTTTATAAATATTCTATATCTATGTTGAACAGAGTGTAGCATATTCAATCAATTTTGTTTTGTTTCGTAACATGCTCAACAGAAGAAAAAAAACTAAGCAGCAATATATACGTGTTTTGTAGCAGTTTTAGCAGCAGAAGGGACAACCTGTTTTTAGGTGTTCGTAGAAAAATATATGGGTTGCTCATGGGGGTCGTTTATGGTAGTTAAAACAGGAAACGGTAGAGGGTTGATGGTTGTCGATATGGTGGTGATGGTTGTGGTGATTGAAACCGAAAACAGTGACGTTTATGATTGTGGTGGTAGTTTGTTATGATGGTTGATCATGATGGCGAGGTTGTATAGTTTGACTAATAGAAAGAATATGCGAGGTTGGATTTAAGGTGGTGTTTTAACGGTTAAAGGTGGTAGTTCATGGTGATAATAGGTGGCATTTTAGTGAGTTCAAGGTGGTCTAGTAGTGTTGGTTCTCGAACTAGAACAAGATGGAAACAGGTTTGGTGTTGTTAGCCGATGGTGTTCTTGATTATTAAAGATAAACGAAATAGAGACATTGATGATTTCATAGGTAAGAATGTATATGCTCGTATAGATTGAGATAGATAGTTTAGGTGAAGAAGTTCAAAACAAGATTCATAATCGAATAACATGAAATGGGTGTGATGTGTGTCGTCTTCGAACACAATAAAAAACGATGGTTTCGAGTTGGTTTTGAGAGGAATAAGAGAGCAAGTTCCTTGATGGTTGTAATTTGGAAAATAGGTTTCTCTGTTGTTATCCAAGGTTAGTATATATGGATAACACACACACACACACACACACACACACACACACATATATATATATATATATATATATATATATATATATATATATATATATATATATATATATATATATCTCTTAAACTTGTGAAGAAGAAATAAAATAAGAAATAAAGTAAAGAGAGTATTCCTCAATTATGAAACAATTATTACAGATATAATAGTATATGAGATGGATGGTTAAGAAGTCATAAAGCAAAAGTAAAATAGTATGCATAGTTTAATCTCTTGAAAATTCATTGTAAGTATCTTACCGACAGTTTCCACGGACTGTTTGTCGTGTACTATTTGAAATTAGTGGCGGATAAAAGTTTTCGGAAAAATCCCAAATTTTGAGATTAAATATATTTATTTATTTTGGTCATTATGGTATAAAATTCGATCATAAATTATTAAATAAAAATTACGTTAATTATTCACTCCCAACCCCTAAGTAAAATATAAAAAGTTTTGAAATTCAACAAATAGTTCCTAAATACATTTTTAATAAGCCTAAAAATTTATATTACTCATTTTCGGATCACCGTTTATTTTAAAATTACATAAGTTTGAATTTAACTTGCTTAATATTAATCTAAACATCAAACGAGTATTACAATCATTTAATATTTATTTTTAATATACTTTATTTATTTATAGAGGTATATTTTAAAGAATAATTATTATAATATCCTATTTTTATTTTATTTAATTTTTAATAACAACAACATATAGTACTTCAAATTATATTTCGAATTATTATTTATATATACATACACACATATCTATTTACAATTAATTGTTCGTGAATCGTTGGTAATGGTCCAAGGTTAAATGAATCCATGAAAAATAATTTCAAAAATTTTGAGACTTGGTTTAATAGACTTTGCTTATCTTGTCAGAATCTTATAAAGATCAAGTTTAAATTTGGTCGAAAATTTCCGGGTCGTCACATTTTAAAGATGCCGAATCTGTTCTTAGCTTGATACTGAGTCCACTATTTGGTACTTTATAATAATTTGACTTTTCACTTGAAACACTTAACATGTTTTATCTAAGTCTTTGAATTGAAAACTCAAGCTTATTTGGTTACCGAATCTGAATTTTTCATGAATACCGAATCTGCTTAAATTGTGCTGAATAATTGACTAAGTGTTGTTCTGATTCCTTGTGTTACATATTTGATTATGCATGATGATTTTGTAATGTGGTGAATATCGTATGAATGTCATGTTTGTCAAATATTTATTTTTATTTAGAATAAATGATTTTTATAATTTAGTAAAACCATAAAAATTATAAAATCTGAAAAATACAAAGGGTTTCAAAGGAAATAAGAATAGAGATATGTGCTTTATGATAACATTTGGTGGTCTTCTCTTTCTTATTGTACAGCTAAATGGCGAACAATCAATTCATCAACTCAGAAACCAACATCTCTTGCAATTATTGGATTGATATTCTAGAGAGGCATACTTTATGGCATGCTCTAAGCTCTACTTCTAGTGTAGCTGTCACAGATTTAGAGCTTCTGAATAGAACAATTAGGTTTGTGGAGGCTACACAACCTACAGCTGCCAATCCACAGGGAGAACCAGCTAAATTTGAGTTTGAGCTGAGAGGGGTACAAGGATTCAGGAGTATCACTAAAGCTGACTTCAGAAGGATATTTCAGCTTCCTCTTATACAGAATGCTCCTGCTTTTCCTGCTACTCAGCAGATGATGAGCTCAATCTTCCAACTTGGATATGTTGGAGCTACCAATGTTCCACCAGCTAAATTCCAAAAGAAGTATCCGCACTCTCGGTGGTATGTGATCTTCTCGATTATCAACAGATGCTTGCTGATGACAAGGAGTGGATTTGACAGCCTAACTGTGCCAATACTCAAGTTGTTCTACTCATTTACAAGAGTGGAAACTTCGGATTATGTAGAACTCTTGTGGAATTTGGTTCAAGCACAAGTTGATAAACCAAGGGGTTCATACATCCCTTGTGAAAGGTTTTTCTGTATCTTTATCCATGATGCTATAAATGCTTCCAAAAATCCAAATATTTTTGTACCAGGTACACAAGGATTAAAGATGAAGAGATTTGGGGAGTTGAAGATGAATACCCCGGGGATTTTTGATAATCAATTCACTGCGCCAATTCCAAATTGGCTAGTGAGGTTAGCTGAACCCCAAGACGCTCGAATGCATTCTTATATTGAGGCTGTAGGAATACCTCTCCCAAACCCGGTACAACAAGTACAAGTTGAACCCACCGCGGTTTCATCCCCAGAGGTTGTAGAGGAACTTGTAGTTCAACCACATGGCCCAGCTAATCCTCCACTTAGGATAAACCTCAAATGCCCTAGGGTAGCTCAACAAGCTCAACCCGTGATGATAAGGGAACGTAGTTCACCTAGTATTGAACCAACCCTTTCCATAACACGTGAGGGGAGCAGTGACACTGATTCTTCAGCAACTGAATCATCTCCCGAACATTCTCCAAAGAGAACACTATATATGCCCGATGAGATGATTCAGACTCCGCCAACTCAACGAGTAACTAGATCTAGGACTACGACTCCTATTGTAGGCCAAACAGTTACTCCAACCATTGGTGATATGGACCAAGAACTAGAGCCTATTAGGTCACGTTCACCCATCTCCGTATCACATCCAACAATAACAGTAAGCCCTACTCTAAATGAAGCACAAGCTTCGGTAGGCAAGTGAGCTGAAAGAAAGGATGGTAAAAAGACCAATCAGCCCATCGAATCTAAAGAGGACTTAATAATAAATCTTACTGAGCAAGGTGCTTTGGAATCTAAGGAAGTAAAGTCTTCCTCTGCAGTAATTTCTGCATTGACTCAATTGATTAAGGAAACTCAATCATTGAAGTCCAGAACGGCTAAATGGGAGCCAAAAAATCTTGAAAAGGCACCCTGCGTATCGGCTGGAAATCCTTCTGTGCCTCATCGTACAACAAGGTCTAGAGGTCCGGCTTATCTTGATGAGGGAGATCTGCCGCGTCCTATGGAAACGAGTGAACATGACAATCCTTCGAGACATTTATCAGACTTCCAGCAGACTGTTCCTTTGGTTCAAAAAATTGATCCATTGGTTCAAACAACTTCTCTTCCGAATTCTGAATCTCAGGGTCTGGAGGAAGAGTTGTTAACTGAAAGAGATGTGCCACCTCATGGTATATCAATGATTTCATTAGTCAGAGATAGTAATATCTCTACGAGAGCTAAACTGATGGGTAGTTCTGCTACTTTTTCAGAGTCTCATGAGACTAAAGTCATGGAGGCGGATGCTTCGAAAGAATCTTCGCCGGCGACAACTCCGGTTGTTGCCCAACCTCCATCAGAAGGGGATATCACAAATCTGACTAGTAGTACATACAGCCCTACATATAAGAATAATACCGCACGCTTATCCTTACCAGCCCTCACGGAAACTCAAACACTTCCACCGACATCGCCTTCAACAGTTGCTACTGATGCTAATGCTGCTCATGGTTACACCATTGTTTCACCAACTGGGTAACCTTCTCGTATTTTAAATAGATATGGACTTAAATATCTCTCTGACAATGAGGTGGAGGAGCTATATCTTGCTGAGTTTGCTAAACGAACTGATCTTGATGAAGTTCATGAGACTATGATGATTTATCTTGAGCATGCAAGAATAGTATATCCTTTATCTCCATGTAAGTCACCTGGACCAATTCACATGCCTGACCATGACGATTTCAATCCCGATAATCTTCATGTGAGGGAGAATAGAAAAGGTGGTTATCGGTCCAGTGGTTTTCAAACATCAACTCATGAAGCTGGTTCGTCTAGTCAACATTGGGATCACGATGTTGTTGAAATATCTTATTCTCCAAGTGATGAAATTGAGGAAATTCAATGTGAAAGTTCTCTAGATGAATCGAAAGCTCAGAGAGAGGGTGACTCAGGGATGCTAATGATTATGGATTCAGCTGGACAATCAGAGAAAAAGTCAGCTCCAGAGGACAATCAAAATTTTGATAATATTGAAAATATTTTGAAGGGGTTGTCGAGTATTGCCAATGAAATCAATGAACATCAATTTGTCAACTTGACATCTCCAACCAATGAATTTGGAATACACTTTGAAAATGAGATTTTCTCAAATGGAAAAGAAGATACTATGACTCCTCCTGATCTTAATGTTCCATTTCAAATTGAAGAGATTGTTCTTAAGTGTGATGCTAATTACCAACTTGATAAGGTTGAAGAGAAGATGATTCTTCATTCACCATTCATAGAACAACAAGCTTATAGAATGTATGGTGATTATGATCTCGTCCTTTCTACATCAATGAGTGTTCTGGGTGAATGAAAATATCATAAGAAATCGGAATATCTCAAAGCTTATCTGAGTATTCATGACAAATTCAAATTGAAGAATGAAGAGAAACTTCAAGAACAGCGGAATTCAGAAATCAAAAGCATTAATAAGGTTTTGATGATTAAGAAGGATGGAGTGAAGATGCCATTATTTCAAGTGACAAGAATGGATGATGAAGATTATCAATTCTCAGAAGCGGATTTTGATAGATTAAAGTTGGACGACATTATCTTCATCTACAATTACTTGATAGACTTGAATGAATCTGCAACAACTTATCATGCTACTGCAATGAAGGCAGTCTATAGATTTATTCTTGACTTAATGAGATGGATGTCTGTTCACGATTTTCAGTTGGGGTTAGAATCTGGACACAAAAAGCTCAGAATCAAACCGCTAAATCAAGTGATTGAAGAGCTAAGATATATGTCCTTACTTAAAGTGAGTGACTATCCTTATGGGTTTGTGTTTGTCAGCTCTCATTACACAAAGGTCTTCATCAGAGTTTCAGACTCCAGAAGATATTCAGACGGAACATTGATGTATGGTTTCAAATATCTTAGATGGAGACTGATTAACAAATGCTACTCAAGAGAAGATAGTGAGATAGTCAAATACATTCTCAGGAGATTGAAGAGTCGTCTCAAAACAAGAGTGAACATACGAACATATGAGAGTCTCAAAGGATTCAAATCCAAAGTTCACTTCAGAGGAACAAAGTTCCTTTAAATATCGCAATAGGATTATATTGTAAATTTCACATTTAACACTAAGGGGGAGATTGTTAGGACCCCGAAGTTGTATACTGTTAATGTGAAACATGCTTAAAAGAAGGTTCCTTAAAAGAGGGCTATATAAGGAACCTATTTAGTCCTAATTATATAGCCATTGTATTGTAACTGAGTTCTAGAAGCTGTGGAATGTGAATTTTACCGATTCTCTCTCATACCGAGTCTTCTTCTTACTTACCGAATCTCATTCTAACTTGTCTCATCTTCCAATCTCAACATGATCTGGCCTATCAGAACTTTGTAAAAGAAATCAGAAAACCGGATTTGGGATATGAAGCCGGCGGCTTCATAAACCAAAGCCGCCGGTTTTATCATAAAATTATGCTATTCGCTGGTAGTTTATACTCAGATAAAATAAAACAACATTCGGCGAAATTGTTCAACAGAGTTAACGAAGCCGTCGGCTTCGTTGACCAAGCCGCCGACTTTATCTTGTAATTACAGAAATGTTTAAATTTGACAGAATCTCTGGATTCTTTGTTATGTCTTATGTATGATTAAAATACCACTATTGGATTAGTCTGATTTATATATCAATCAATTACTATTAAGTTTTAACTAGAACATCACTAGGTTTAAAAGGTAGTAAACTTAAATAAATTAAAATCGAATAATTTTAATGGTAAGGATTGTAGCTAGTAACTATAATTAGGGTTTGGTTAATCATACTAAATCTACTATCAGGTCTTAAACAAGCATTCAATCTAGACATCTATTCTAAGATTAACCTGATCAACTAATCTTGGATTAGATATTCTTAGGTCATTAATAAATCTGAGTTGGGTTTAATTTGAAAAGGCAATTGTGAGCAAGGTGTGAAAGATTCAAGCATGTGTTTTGTTTTATATTGTTTACTTCTTTAATTTATTTATTTGCAATTAATTTATTCTTAAATACATTGTTACTTAAAGCAACTAAATCTTAAAATCCAAATTTATATTCTGAAATCCACTCGTTCTCATGGGACGAACCTTAACTTACTAAATACTAGGCTACATCTGATTGGGTTTTCTTGCTCGTTAGGGTGTTAAAAATAAATCGTAAATTAAGATATTATAAATTTAAAAGTTAGATTAAAGACACACATTATTACACACACTTTTGACATATCAACTTTTTGGCGGTGCTGCTGGGGATCGCAGTGGTATCATAAGAGTATAAATTAAACTAAAAAACCAAATACGGGTGGTGACTGTCTTCCTTTAGGGAAGGGTTGCTGGACTTCCGATTTAAAGGGCTCTGCCGGAACCTAGACGCTGACGGCCATTTGTTGGAGAATTACTTAAAATTCATAAAAAACACTTAAAAATATATACTATGAATAATCCAAAACTTTCAATGGAAGATCACTTAAAAGTCTCAAGACAAATTCATGGAACCGCTATAATTCCACCAATTATTAAGACTAATTTCACTATTAAAAAACAAATATTTGACTTATTTAAAGAAGAATGCCACTTTAACGGAACTATTGAAGAAGATGCTTATCAACATCTTCGAAACTTTGCTAGTATTTGCACACTATTTAAGTATAATAAGATAGAAGATGAACACATTTATCTTATCCTTTTTCCCTGGACACTCAAAGGAGAAGCCAAGGACTGGTTTAAACAACTTGCCAAAAGAAAAATCTCTACATGGGATCAAATAGTTGAAAATTTCTTAAAAAGATTCTTTCCTCCTTCTAAAATGATAAGATTACAAAATGAGATAACTCAATTTAAACAAGAACCTCAAGAAACTTTATCTGATACTGGGACTAGATATGAAAAATTAATAAAGTCATGCCCTCAACACGGACTAAATGATGTTCAAAGATTAATGCAATTCTATAAAAACATTACAATTTCCACACAAAAAGAAATCGACATCGGCGCTGGTGGTGCAGCCCTTTCTAAAACTCCTGAGGAGTTACAACAATTAATTTCTGACTTAGCCATTCAATCACATGATTGGTATCAAGTAAATAATAATCAACAGGAAAATAAAATTGAAGTTAAGAATGAAATAACTATTTTACAAGATAAAATAGAAATCCTAGAAAAAGAGATAAAGGAATTAAAAGAAAAATCCAACTTAGAAAATGCCTCTCGAGTCCCGCAAGAAGAAATCATAAGTAAAGGATTAGCGGATATGATACAAGGATATATTTATAACCAAACTGAACTAAATAATGTTATCTTATATAAAATCTCTGAGTTATATTATAATCATCAAAATTTGATACTTAACCTAGAAAAAGATTTAGGAACCTTATATAAACAATTAGCTATTAGAGGAACTGGAAAGTTACCATCTAATACATTAGAAAATCCTAGGGGAAGTCAAGAAATTCAAGCTATAACTACTAGGAGTGGTAAAAAAAAAACACAAGATCCTGTTATGCCTAGTCAATGTGACAACCCGGAAATTTCCAACCAAATTTAAACTTTAATCTTTATATGTTTCCGACACGATAAGCAATATTTGTTAAGTTAAATTTCAAGAATTTTAAACTATGTTCATACATTCATTCAACCTCGACCAAGTTCCAACGATTCGTGAACCATTAAACGAATATGATTATATATGTATATGCGTATATATATTATAACTTAAAACGTAAACAAAATATTAGATTAAATACTTTATATGATTGTATCTGTTTCAAAATGTTTATCAATGGAATTAGAAGATAAGATCAAATGATTGAATTATCAGATATATTGAATTATGATTACAAGTCTCTGTTGAACGGCCCACGTTGATTTGAGAAATCTTTCCATTTTAACAATATTCAGAAAATGGTAAAGTGATTTATAAATAAGAACAAATTGTCAATCATTGAGAACTAGACAAAGGATAGTGGAAGATTGAATCTCATAAAGACTCGATTGATCTATTTAGTTTCAAACGTACAAAAACGTTTTCAGTTTAAAAAGAACTTTATTATTAAAATGTATATAACTTTTATAAATATCTAGAACCACTTTTGACAACTCATTACTTAACTAGTATGATAAAGATAACGATATTTATATTTATTTTATTAAATATATATAACGATTTAAATTAATATTATATATATTTATACGCATATTATACGTACATAGTTTTATACTTTTACTATACTTAAACTTTACGTTTACTTTATTTTTACTTTACTTTAACTTTAATAATTCACTTTAATAATTCATACTTTAATAATTCACTTTAATAATTCATACTTTAATAATTCACTTTAATAATTCATACTTTAATAATTCACTTTAATAATTCATACTTTAATAATTCACTTTAATAATTCAAAAACCTATTATAAATAGAATTCAATAGGTTTCATTATTTCATAGAAACTTGAAAATATTTTTCTCTAAACTCTCTCAATCGATTTACATATATATATTTACTCCGTATTATTTCAATATATTATTAGTATACATAAAATATTACGACGGAGTGCTGTCCGAGTGATTTCAAAATTGTTTTTCAAGTTGGATAGGATTAAGGAAATTATGGGTTATAGCTATGGAGGTGATTGAGTATGGTTCATGGGTATGCTCGTGAGGTCAATATAGTGTTTATCATTTCCGTTGCGTCTACGTACCTTTCCTTCAATATTGAATTTCAATATTGATACATGAGTACTCATAATTTAACTTTTACATACTAATAGTGTATCCCTGACTACTGCTCGAGTATTTAGGATTATGCATGCTTGTACTTTTGATATTGCCCTTAGACAGATTAGGTTAAATCTTGAATTAGTTACACTTGCGGTTGAGATAAGGTATAAGATATGCATGTCCTTGGAAAGCTAGCAAAAAATTAAGAACTTTTCATTTAGATATCGAATGGTTTCGATGAACGGATTAGAAGTTATAATCAATTGAATTTTCGATATTTTTATTAAAAATGATTATTATTATCGTCGTTTTTATCGTCGTTCTAGTTTTATCTTATTATTATCATTATTATTATCTTTATCAATAAAATAGATTTATCATTAAAAATTGTTATTTTTTTTATTATTATTATCGTTAAAGTTATAATTAGTATAATTATTATTATCCAATTATTATTATTATTATTATTATTATTATTATTATTATTATTATTATTATTATTATTAGTATTATTATTATTATTATCATTATTAATATATATATCATTATTTAAAAATGGTTATTGTTATTGTTATTATTATTATTACTATATTATCATTAAGATAACTATTAGTATTATCGTTAATAATGTTATAGTAACTATCATTATTAATATTAGTGTAATTAAAACAAATATTTGTAACACCTAATTATTTTTATTACTATTATTATCATTATTATGAACACGATATAAAAGACGATTAAAAGCTATTAAACGAAACGATTATGAAATAATGAGTAAGAGTATCATGATGAAATTAAAATATTATAAGATATTGATTTAGATAAAATTATCGTTCTTATTATTTTTATCATTACTATTATTATTAAAAGTATCGTTAGTATTAAAACTATCATTTTAACTAAAATTATCATTTTAATAGAAATGTCATTGTTACTATAAAATATCATTATTATTATTATTTTAAATAGAATTATTATTTTAAAGATAATATTAAAAATTATCGTAAATATTAAAGTTATCATAATTAGAATTATCGTTTTATCATAATGTCATCTTAGTAATTATAAATATTGAAATTTTTATAATAATTATTATTATTACAAAATAATACAACTTTTACTTACTATCATTATAGATATTATTTTATCAAATAAATATGTGATACAAATATATTTTACTACGTGTAATAACTTACTTTAATAATACCTATCATATTATCTTTATGATATTAAATGAACCCTATAAATTTTATTACTTAATATATATAAAAGTATATTTTATTATATAAATTTAATATAAAATTTTATTTATTAATAAATAAATTATATTATTTACTCTAATAAATCTTTTAAAAATATTTAAAAATATAAAACGACGATATTTAAACTATATATTAATCATGTATAGATTTTTGGAAATTATTTTGAGTCAAATTTACTTTTGTTGACTTTTGCATATTAGTCTCGAGCATTAGGATTGTGGTACACTATGACTTGACCTAATTTGTTAGACAAATATTGACCAACACACACACACACACACACACACACACACACACACACACACACATATATATATATATATATATATATATATATATATATATATATATATATATATATATATATATATATATATATATAATTAATTTAGGTTCGTGAATCCAAGGCCAAGCTTGCACTTGTTCAATGATGTTATATGTATTTTTACTACGAAATACAGTATGGTGAGTTTCATTTGCCCTTTTTACTCTTTACATTTTGGGCTGAGAATACATGAAAATGCTTTATTAACTGTTTTACAATATTTATATGCGTGAGTTTCATTACTCCATTTTTAAATGCTTTTGCAATATATATTTTTGGGACTGAGAATGCATGCGCTGCTTTTATAAATGTTATACGAAATGGACACAAGTGATCAAAACTACATTCTATGGTTGGATTATCTAATCGAATATGCCCTTTTTATTAAGTCTGGTAATCTAAGAATTAGGGAACAGACACCCTAATTGACGCGAATCCTAAAGATAGATCTATTGGGCCTAACAAACCCCATCCAAAGTACCGAATGCTTTAGTACTTCGAAATTTATATCATGTCCGAAGGAGGATCCCGGAATGATAGGGGATATTTTTATATGTATCTAGTTAATGTCGGTTACCAGGTGTTCACCATATGAATGATTATTTTTGTCTCTATGCATGGGACGTATATTTATGAGAACTGGAAATGAAATTCTTGTGGTCTATTAAAATGATGGAAATAAATGATTATGATAAACTAATGAACTCACCAACCTTTTGGTTGACACTTTAAAGCATGTTTATTCTCAGGTGTTAAAGAAATCTTCCGCTGTGCATTTGCTCATTTTAAAGATATTACTTGGAGTCTTTCATAGCATATTTCGAAGAACGTTGCATTCGAGTCATTGAGTTCATCAAAGATTATTATTAAATCAATTTATAGTTGGATAGTGGATATTATGAAATGGTATGCATGCCTGTCAATTTTTGATGTAAAGAAAGTTTGTCTTTTAAAAACGAATGCAATGTTTGTAAAATGTATCATATAGAGGTCAAATATCTCGCAATGTAATCAACTATTGTGAATCGTTTATAATGTATATGAACGGGTCCTTTCAGTTGGTATCAGAGCGGTGGTCTTAGCGAACCAGGTCTGCATTAGTGTGTCTAACTGATAAGTCGATAGGATGCATCAGTGAGTCTGGACTTCGACCATGTCTGCATGTGAAAGTTTTGCTTATCATTTTGTGTCGAAAATTAACTACTTATCATCCTCAGGAAATTACCTACTTATCATTTTTAGTCTAAGACACGTCTTGCTACATTGATTGCATGAATAGTGTATAGACAAAAATTTATATCTTAGCATATCTGCTAAATCATATCTTATCGTATCTGTTACTTTAAACTTTGCCTGACATATCCAGCAAAGTCCTCCGTAATCTACGAAATCTTTTGATCTATATATATATATATATATATATATATATATATATATATATATATATATATATATATATATATATATATATATATATATATATATTCTATGTAATTAGAATATCATCCGTTAGCCAAAATCATTTCATAAAAAAAAAAATCTTTTATCCAATCGTACGAAATGGAATTCGTCATCAGTTCAAGTCACTCAGATTCTGAAATGGAATCCCATTCAAGTTCCGAAAGCAGTGTGACTAGAATAGATCAACCAATCAGTCATCACCTATTCTGGATGAATTGGGGATGGGTTCGTAGCCTCCTCAATCATTGGAGACAAGAAGAAGGTGATCCCTTCCATCCACCACATTGCCCTCTTGACGAAGAATCTACAGCACTTACCGGCGAACCTGTCCGAAACACCATTTTCTCGCTCATTTCCAGAGTATCTCGTCACGATTATATATTACATTAAATTTTAGATTTTATTTATCCGCTCGTCCGAACCGACAATCACCCCGGTGTAATAGAAGAAGTCAACGAGCTTCGCGCTCGGGTAGTGGCTTTGGAGAATATGGTGCAGAGATTACAAACACCAGCAGCAGCATAACCAGTACCACCATCATCAATGCCAACAGTACCATTACCACCTCCAACCACAACCGTGTCGTAAACCTCAACTTCACAATCTGTCCTACGAGCATCAACGTCATATGCACCATAGATACCAAGGAGTACCAACAACAATAACTGACGAAGTATTAATTCATAACTTCATTTGAGAAACATTTCGCGGCGATTATGTAATCTCTAAAGTCTTAGAGATTATCTAATCTAGCCCTAACCATAAATCAGTTAAGCGAACCAAAATGATAGAAGGAAGAGTAGAAACCCTGACAAAAATGGTGTGTGATTAACAAGCTAAACTTGCTTTACCAACAGCATCAATAGTACCGTCAGCATTACCAGCATCATCAGTACAGTCAACATCCGAATCAACAACACCGATAACATCACAAACTCCATCAGTTCAAGAATCACTGTGGACATCATTACGGATCAATAACGTGTATATTTTATCAACGAGTTATGAAGAATTAACTCATTCCCTCTGAAAAAATTATATGTATATTATATATATATATTTTTTGAAATAAATCTTTCCGTGCTAAGCTATTGTGTGTGAATATTAACTACTCGGTTAATTCATATTACAAATATGCAACAATGTACGTCCTTCGGCCGCAACTTAACCAGCGTTAACTACAATCTCTGTCGCAATTCAACAAATTTCAATTCATAATAAATCAAGTATATATTTGATTTTACACTTTCATCATCGATGTACCCGAAACTTTTCAGATAACATCATTCGTACTTTGCGAAATTCAGAAGAATTCCACGAACCGAACATCATACATCAACAAATAACGAAGTATTGTTTCATAATTTCAATGTCATTAAAGAAATACTGCGTAAAAGTTATGTACTTTTTAAAGTCTTTAGAGATTATTCAATTCTAGTTTCAACCGTAAATCAAATGAGTTTAATTTAACATTAACTCATTAAATCTATGTTACATCTGAAAAAAATATACATATATATATTTTCATAAAGACTGTAATAAAATTCTTTTGTACAAAATATTAATTGTGAAATTTTTTTTAACGGGTAGGTAATACCCGAGAGATATATAAATTCACAATTAATATGTTACATTCTTCGAATCTGATTCAGCAAATCATCCATTATACTCCCTACTTTCACAACAATATACATTCTTTTATAGAAATCAAAACAACCATACTCATTCAAAATTTAATTACATATTCTGATTTTGAAATCTCAAAATTCAACTTGAGATATGACCAAAATCATCACTCTTAGATCCTTACATCTTTCGCAAGCTATATTTTGACTTCAAAACTGTGTTAGAACATCAAATGTATGTTAACGATTACAATCTGTGTTCAAACCCTTCGAAAAATTTCTGAAGACACTTCGAATGATGAGCAATCGAGATGATGATCCAATCACATGTTACCCACAGTTATGTACCCGAAAAACTCTTGAAACCAAAGTAAAAGTTTAAACAACGTATCCGCGTCAGATTCTTTGGCATTTATTAGCAAAAAAAAAAAAAATAACTTTGCGACTCCTATTCAATGTAACCAGTTTTGTCACAGCTCCAGCAAGTCAACTTCGACTTTTCAGTCAAACTAACCTTATTATAACCTTGAGATATACACCATCGTTACCAGGGAACCTTTTACATTCCACCACATTATTAGTAGATGTACCAACAACTTCATTACCCTTTGACTTTAGCCTCTCCAAAAAGTCATTATAATTATTCATTCAAACCCCATCATTTACTCATTCGCATCTTGTAATGAGAATTCCCATACGAATCATTAGGAATTAGCAATCAGTATTTTGAAATCTCGCAGCATGTCTACGCCAACAGTTATATGTGTATATATAACGTCTATCTTCTAGACTTAATTTGAATGTGAAGTTTCTGAAAAACACTCTGAACTATGAATTGTTTCTCCGAAAATGGAAAAAATGCTGATGAAGTAGCAAAAACTATAAACGACTTTAAACGGTAAAAGCTGGATGATAATGATGAAGTGTGCTGGCAAAGCGCAGAAAAAGAGAAGTTTTGGAACAGGAAAACGGATTGAGCAAAGTAGGAAGGAGGCTGTGGATAAATTACAAAGACTGAACCTGACTTCAAAGGATCCAAATGATTTAGTACCTGCCGAAGTCATTAACGAATACCTTGCTCCTGACTCTAAACTCCTGCGGACAATATTCTTCATCATCCTCTGATATTAGAAATTCTAAAATATCATCATATCTTTCATTATAAATATCCTCCATATTTTTGAAGATATTTTCTTAATTTTTCTTATTTGAAATCATTTACCTCTTTGCGCTATCTGTATTACATCATAAAAGAAACTATTTTAGTTTCTAAATTATGAAACATTCAAGTTTAAAATAGGAATATTTTGAAGTAGTGTTGGGAACTGAAGCATGAATTAGTATAATATAATGACACTTGATCAATGTGATTATATTAAAGTAAGTCATGCTGAGTTTCTAAATGGAACGTGATGATTCACAGATCATAACATCATCATGTGCCATGTTATACGACTCTTGTATTCTATTTAACCTCTAAAATATCAAGAAAATATTTCTTGATGATTCGGCCTTTTGCAAGGTATTCTAGTAATTTGACAAGTCAAGATCGTGCCATCACAATTTTCTTCCTAGAACATTAACAATGTTTATTCCGAAATTCATATATGTGAATTCTGGACCATTACAAGCCGTGCTTAATCGCAAGAAGAAGAAACGAAAGGACAAAACTCCGAAATAGAAATTGGGGTATAAATTGCAGCAAATAAAAGAGAGCATTAACTGTGAATGATAATGATTATAGAAGACAGAAGCAGAGACTTTGAAATATAAGAGAACATATAAAGCCCTACGACAAACCAGAAATTATAAACCATATATATCGATGCATATAGCAATATAAAGACACGGGAGAACTAGAAACACTATAAACCCAAGAGTATAGTAGAAGTAAATAGATTCTTCCGGCGGTAGATGAAAAAGAAGAATGACCGATATGAAAGTTAGAAGTATATCGAGAATCAGAACTGGATAGAGCATATTGATGAATACTTTAAAATATGAGTTGAGGGGGAAAGAATAGAAGGTGATGAAACATGACTAGAAACTTAGAAATCAACAGATTTAACTCACACAATGGCGGAATAAGCGAATCAAACCCTCTAGTGAATATGTTAAGTTTTTTTTTTTTGATTAATTTAGTCAAACCACAACTAAATCAAGTGTGATTAGATCAACACCTAGAGCTATTGTTCACCACCTGGGTGATTTGGACTGAGAGAGAATTGGAGGAGCTCACTAGATCTGAGTGTGTGTAACAAATGAGAGGCATAACCTAAAATGAAGAACATAAGACTTTATATACCCCTGATGTTGACTCACCCATACGATTCATTCATCACACGTACGAGTTGGCTTCATCAGTCGTACGGGTGATCACTCACTCGTGTCTTCTCATTTAGGTTGTAATTATGACTTAGCTCAGCATCAACCGTGCGTATGAGCCTGTCAGCCGTACTAGTGAGGCTTCACTCGTACGTCTGACTAAGTCTAACATAGTCAAACATCTAAATCTCGTTCCTGCAGTTCCTGTAACCACATACAAACACGGATAGGATAATAAAGAGCAATCATGATGGCCTGTAAACTGTTGTACCTGCAATGGATGTGGGTAGATGTCTAGGGACTTGCATAAAATGCAACAACAGAAGGTGTGAGTTGTAAGGAAACGAAGGAGGTGAATTTATAAGAAAATCTCCGACAGAACAATTAAAATGGACGATCGCATTTAAAGAGGATCCTAATTCCCTTGATTACCGGAGAGTCAAATCTTATTAAGAAGATTTTCTTCAAATCCCTTGAAATCTGAGAATCAATCATATCTACGTCAAATGATAAGATGAATCTACACTTACTCATTTCACTCTTCTATGTTAGCTTCATTCGTACTCTTCATATAAATGGATTGTTTATCCAAATTATTCGCTGATGATAAAACTCTAATTTTCAGACCGTATGCATCATGAAAACATACTTATTATGATTCACGACCCTTCCACTCAAATTTCGGGACAAAATTTCTTTAACGGGTAGGTACTGTGACAACCCGGAAATTTCCAACCAAATTTAAACTTTAATCTTTATATGTTTCTGACACGATAAGCAATATTTGTTAAGTTAAATTTCAAGAATTTTAAACTATGTTCATACATTCATTCAACCTCGACCAAGTTCCAACGATTCACGAACAATTAAACGAATATGATTATATATGTATATGCGTATATATATTATAACTTAAAACGTAAACAAAATATTAGATTAAATACTTTATATGATTGTATCTGTTTCAAAATGTTTATCAATGGAATTAGAAGATAAGATCAAATGATTCAATTATCAGATATATATTGAATTATGATTACAAGTCTCTTTTGAAAGGCCCACGTTGATTTGAGAAATCTTTCCATTTTAACAATATTCAGAAAATGGTAAAGTGATTTATAAATAAGAACAAATTGTCAATCATTGAGAACTAGACAAAGGATAGTGGAAGATTGAATCTCATAAAGACTCGATTGATCTATTTAGTTTCAAACGTACAAAAATGTTTTCAGTTTAAAAAGAACTTTATTATTAAAATGTATATAACTTTTATAAATATCTAGAACCACTTTTGACAACTCATTACTTAACTAGTATGATAAAGATAACGATATTTATATTTTATTTTATTAAATATATATAACGATTTAAATTAATATTATATATATTTATACGCGTATTATACGTACATAGTTTTATACTTTTACTATACTTAAACTTTACCTTTACTTTATTTTTACTTTACTTTAACTTTAATAATTCACTTTAATAATTCATACTTTAATAATTCATACTTTAATAATTCACTTTAATAATTCACTTTAATAATTCATACTTTAATAATTTATTTTAATAATTCATACTTTAATAATTCACTTTAATAATTCAAAAATCTATTATAAATAGAATTCAATAGGTTTCATTATTTCATAGAAACTTGAAAATAATTTTCTCTAAACTCTCTCAATCGATTTACATATATATATTTACTCCGTATTATTTCAAGATATTATTAGTATACATAAAATATTACGACGGAGTGCTGTCCGAGTGATTTCGAAATTGTTTTTCAAGTAGGATAGGATTAAGGAAATTATGGGTTATAGCTATGGAGGTGATTGAGTATGGTTCATGGGTATGCTCATGAGGTCAATATAGTGTTTATCATTTCCGTTGCGTCTACGTACCTTTCCTGCAATATTGAATCTCAATATTGATACGTGAGTACTCATAATTTAACTTTTACATACTAATAATGTATCCATGACTAGTGCTTGAGTATTTAGGATTATGCATGCTTGTACTTTTGATATTGCCCTTAGATAGATTAGGTTAAATCTTGAATTAGTTACACTTGCAGTTGAGATAAGGTATAAGATATGCATGTCCTTGGAAAGCTAGCGAAAAATTAAGAACTTTTCCTTTAGATATCGAATAGTTTCGATGAACGGATTAGAAGTTATAATCAATTGAATTTTCGATATTTTTATTAAAAATGATTATTATTATCGTCGTTTTTATCGTCGTTCTAGTTTTATCTTATTATTATCATTATTATTATCTTTATCAATAAAATGGATTTATCATTAAAAATTGTTATTTTTTTTATTATTATTATCGTTATTATCGTTAAAGTTATAATTAGTATTATTATTATTATCCAATTATTATTATTATTATTATTATTATTATTATTATTATTATTATTATTATTATTATTATTAGTATTATTATTATTATTATTATCATTATTAATATATATATCATTATTTAAAAATGGTTATTGTTATTGTTATTATTATTATTACTATATTATTATTAAGATAACTATTAGTATTATCGTTAATAATGTTATAGTAACTATCATTATTAATATTAGTGTAATTAAAACAAATATTTGTAACACCTAATTTTTTTTATTACTATTATTATCATTATTATGAACACGATATAAAAGACTATTAAAAGCTATTAAACGAAACGATTATGAAATAATGAGTAAGAGTATCATGATGAAATTAAAATATTATAAGATATTGATTTAGATAAAATTATCGTTCTTATTATTTTTATCATTACTATTATTATTAAAAGTATCGTTAGTATTAAAACTATCATTTTAACTAAAATTATCATTTTAATAGAAATGTCATTGTTACTATAAAATATCATTATTATTATTATTTTAAATAGAATTATTATTTTAAAGATAATATTAAAAATTATCGTAAATATTAAAGTTATCATAATTAGAATTATCGTTTTATCATAATGTCATCTTAGTAATTATAAATATTGAAATTTTTATAATAATAATAATTATTAAAAAATAATACAACTTTTACTTACTATCATTATAGATATTATTTTATCAAATAAATATGTGATACAAACATATTTTACTACGTGTAATAACTTACTTTAATAATACCTATCATATTATCTTTATGATATTAAATGAACCCTATAAATTTTATTACTTAATATATATAAAAGTATATTTTACTATATAAATTTAATATAAAATTTTATTTATTAATAAATAAATTATATTATTTACTCTAATAAATCTTTTAAAATTATTTAAAAATATAAAACGACGATATTTAAACTATATATTAATCATGTATAGATTTTTGGAAATTATTTTGAGTCAAATTTACTTTTGTTGACTTTTGCATATTAGTCTCGAGCATTAGGATTGTGGTACACTATGACTTGACCTAATTTGTTAGACAAATATTGACCAACACACACACACACACACACACACACACACATATATATATATATATATATATATATATATATATATATATATATATATATATATATATATATATATATATATATATATATAATTAATTTAGGTTCGTGAATCCGAGGCCAACCTTGCACTTGTTCAATGACGTTATATGTATTTTTACTACGAAATACAGTATGGTGAGTTTCATTTGCCCTTTTTACTCTTTACGTTTTGGGCTGAGAATACATGCAAAGGCTTTATTAACTATTTTACAATATTTATATGCGTGAGTTTCATTACTCCCTTTTTAAATGCTTTTACAATATATATTTTTGGGACTGAGAATGCATGCGCTGCTTTTATAAATGTTTTATGAAATGGCACAAGTGATCGAAACTACATTCTATGGTTGGATTATCTAATCGAATATGCCCTTTTGATTAAGTCTGGTAATCTAAGAATTAGGGAACAGACACCCTAATTGACGAGAATCCTAAAGATAGATCTATTGGGCCTAACAAACCCCATCCAAAGTACCGGATGCTTTAGTACTTCGAAATTTATATCATGTCCGAAGGAGGATCCCGGAATGATAGGGGATATTCTTATATGTATCTAGTTAATGTCGGTTACCAGGTGTTCACCATATGAATAATTATTTTTGTCTCTATGCATGGGACGTATATTTATGAGAACTGGAAATGAAATTCTTGTAGTCTATTAAAATGATGGAAATAAATGATTATGATAAACTAATGAACTCACCAACCTTTTGGTTGACACTTTAAAGCATGTTTATTCTCAGGTGTTAAAGAAATCTTCCGCTGTGCATTTGCTCATTTTAAAGATATTACTTGGAGTCTTTCATAGCATATTTCGAAGAATGTTGCATTCGAGTCATTGAGTTCATCAAAGATTATTATTAAATCAATTTATAGTTGGATAGTGGATATTATGAAATGGTATGCATGCCTGTCAATTTTCGATGTAAAGAAAGTTTGTCTTTTAAAAACAAATGCAATGTTTGTAAAATGTATCATATAGAGGTCAAATACCTCGCAATGTAATCAACTATTGTGAATCGTTTATAATGTATATGAACGGGTCCTTTCAGTCAAGAGGAAAATCATGAACTACTTAAGGAAACTAGTAACGAAGAAACTATTGATGACACCCCTACTGAAAAAACTACACCAACTAAAAATGATAAACCCTTAGAACCCGTTCCATACCCTCAACAACTTAGGAAAGAGAAACAACAAAAACATTTAGAGGACTTCGATAATATGTTTAACAAGATAAACATTAATATTCCTTTAATAGATCTACTAAGAGAAAATCCACATTATGGGAAATGTTTAAAAACTTTATTATCTAAAAAAGGTAAAAATGCCGAAAACACTTTTAGGTTCATAATAAAAGAATGTAAAACTATCTTTCAAAAATTTGACATGCCCAAGAAACTAGGAGACTTAGGATGTATTATCATCCCATGTTCATTTAATAACTCTAGAATATATCAAGCGTTGGAAGATATGGGCGCTAATATAAATTTAATGCCATATTCTTTATATAAAAGACTAGGTCTAGGAGAATTAACTCTCACTAGAATGTCTATTTGTTTGGCTGAAGTTCTTTTAATTACCCAATGAGAATAGCTGAAATTGATAAACACACTTTTCCCACGCTAATATAAATATACCCGTAAAAATTGATAAACACACTTTTCCCACTGATTTTTGTAGTGACCCGAACTTTTCCATGTTTATATATATTAAATGAAATTGATATTTACATTATTAAGTGTTTCCAACATGTTAAGCAATCAAACTTGTTAAGACTTGATTAATTGAAATAGGTTTCATATAGATGACCACCCAAGTTGACCGGTGATTCACGAACGTTAAAACTTGTAAAAACTATATGATGACATATATATGATTATATATATAGTTAACATGATATTAAGATAAGTAAGTATCTCATTAGGTATTTTAACAATGTGTTATATACATAAAATTGAGTTTATTGAATTAAGAAACTCGAAACGATATATATAACGATTATCGTTATAACAACGTCTTACTAAATACATATGAATCATATTAAGATATTTATACACTATGTTTAATCATGATAAATGATAAGTAAACATGTCATTAAGTGTATTAACAATGAACTACATATATAAAAAAAGACTACTAACTTAATGATTTCGAAACGAGATATATATGTAACGATTATAGTTGTAACAACATTTAACTGTATATATATCAATATATCATAATATCATGATAATGTAATAATTTAACATCTCTTTAGATATAATAAACAATGGGTTAACAACATTTAACAAGATCGTTAACCTAAAGGTTTCAAAACAACATTTACATGCAAAGACTAACGATGATTTAACGACTCAGTTAAAATGTATATACATGTAGTGTTTTAATATGTATTCATACACTTTTGAAAGACTTCAAGACACATATCAAAATACTTCTACTTAACAAAAATGTTTACAATTACATCCTCGTTCAGTTTAATCAACAATTCTACTCGTATACACCCGTATTCGTACTCGTACAATACACAGCTTTTAGATGTATGTACTATTGGTATATACACTCCAATGATCAGATCTTAGCAGCCCATGTGAGTCACCTAACATATGTAGGAACCATCATTTGGCAACTAGCATGAAATATCTCATAAAATTACAAAAATATTAGTAATCATTCATGACTTATTTACAAGTAAACAAAATTACACATCCTTTATATCTAATCCATATACCAATGACCAAAAACACCTACAAAACTTTCATTCTTCAATTTTCTTCATCTAATTGATCTCTCTCAAGTTCTAAGTGTTCTTCATAAATTCTATAAGTTCTAATTTCATAAAATCAAGAATACTTCAAAATTTGCTAGCTTACTTCCAATCTTGTAAATTGATCATCTAACCTCAAGAAATATTTCTTATTTATAGTAAGATATCTTTCTAATACAAGGTAATACTCATATTCAAACTTTGATTCAATTTCTATAACTATAACAATCTTATTTCGAGTGGAAATCTTAATTAAACTTGTTTTCGTGTCATGATTCTGCTTCAAGAACTTTCAAGCCATCCAAGGATCCTTTGAAGCTAGATCTATTTTTCTCATTTCCAGTAGGTTTACCTACTAAAATTAAGGTAGTAATGATGTTCATAACATCATTCGATTCATACATATAAAACTATCTTATTCGAAGATTTAAACTTGTAATCACTAGAACATAGTTTAGTTAATTCTAAACTTGTTCGCAAATAAAGTTAATCCTTCTAACTTGACTTTTAAAATCAACTAAACACATGTTCTATATCTATATGATATGCTAACTTAATGATTTAAAACCTGGAAACACGAAAAACACCGTAAAACCGGATATGCGCCGTCGTAGTAACACCGCGGGCTGTTTTGGGTTAGTTAATTAAAAACTATGATAAACTTTGATTTAAAATTTGTTCTTCTGGGAAAATTATGTTTCTTATGAACATGAAACTATATCCAAAAATCATGGTTAAACTCAAAGTGGAAGTATGTTTTCCAAAATGGTCATCTAGACGTCGTTCTTTCGACTGAAATGACTACCTTTACAAAAATGACTTGTAACCTGTATTTTCAACTATAAACTTATACGTTTCTGTTTAGATTCATAAAATTAAGTTCAATATGAAACCATAGCAACTTGAAACACTCAAAACGGATTTAAAACGAAGAAGTTATGGGTAAAACAAGATTGGATATTTTTGCTTGTTGTAGCTACGTGAAAATTGGTAACAAATCTATATTAATCTTATCCTAGCTAACTTATATTGTATTATACATGTATTCTAATATATTATGTAATCTTGGGATACCATAGACACGTATGCATATGTTTTGACATATCATATCGACCCATCTATATATATTATTTGGAACAACCATAGACACTCTATATGCAGTAATGTTGGAGTTAGCTATACAGGGTTGAGGTGGATTCCAAAAATATATATACTTTGAGTTGTGATCTAGCCTGAGACGTGTATACACTGGGTCATGGATTGATTCAAGATAATATATATCAATTTATTTTTGTACATCTAACTATGGACAACTAGTTGTAGGTTACTAACGAGGACATTTGACTTAATAAACTTAAAACAGTAAAATATTTAAAAAATGTTGTAAATATATTTTGAACATACTTTGATATATATGTACATATTTGTTATAGGTTCATGAATCGACCAGTGGCCAAGTCTTACTTTTCGACGAAGTAAAAATCTGTGAAAGTGAGTTATAGTCCCACTTTTAAAAATCTAATATTTTGGGATGAGAATACATACAATTTTATAAATGCTTTATGAAATAGACACAAGTAAATGAAACTACATTATATAGGTGAATGATCGAAGCCGAATATTGAAATGTCCCGTTCTTATTGATTAAAAACGTTCCATATTAATTGATTTCGTTGCGAGGTTTTGACCTCTATATGAGACGTTTTTCAAAGACTGCATTCATTTTTAAACAAACCATAACCTTTATTTCATCAATAAAGGTTTAAAAAGCTTTACGTAGATTATCAAATAATGATAATCTAAAATATCCTGTTTACACACGACCATTACATAATGGTTTACAATACAAATATGTTACAACAAAATAAGTTTCTTGAATGCAGTTTTTACACAATATCATACAAGCATGGACTCCAAATCTTGTCCTTATTTAAGTATGCGACAGCGGAAGCTCTTAATAATCACCTGAGAATAAACATGCTTAAAACGTCAACAAAAATGTTGGTGAGTTATAGGTTTAACCTATATATATCAAATCGTAACAATAGACCACAAGATTTCATATTTCAATACACATCCCATACATAGAGATAAAAATCATTCATATGGTGAACACCTGGTAAGCGACAATAACAAGATGCATATATAAGAATATCCCCATCATTCCGGGACACCCTTCGGATATGATATAAATTTCGAAGTACTAAAGCATCCGGTACTTTGGATGGGGTTTGTTAGGCCCAATAGATCTATCTTTAGGATTCGCGTCAATTAGGGTGTCTGTTCCCTAATTCTTAGATTACCAGACTTAATAAAAAGGGGCATATTCGATTTTGATAATTCAACCATAGAATGTAGTTTCACGTACTTGTGTCTATTTTGTAAATCATTTATAAAACCTGCATGTATTCTCATCCCAAAAATATTAGATTTTAAAAGTGGGACTATAACTCACTTTCACAGATTTTTACTTCGTCGGGAAGTAAGACTTGGCCACTGGTTGATTCACGAACCTATAACAATATATACATATATATCAAAGTATGTTCAAAATATATTTACAACACTTTTAATATATTTTGATGTTTTAAGTTTATTAAGTCAGCTGTCCTCGTTAGTAACCTACAACTAGTTGTCCACAGTTAGATGTACAGAAATAAATCGATAAATATTATCTTGAATCAATCCACGACCCAGTGTATACGTATCTCAGTATTGATCACAACTCAAACTATATATATTTTGGAATCAACCTCAACCCTGTATAGCTAACTCCAACATTCACATATAGAGTGTCTATGGTTGTTCCGAAATATATATAGATGTGTCGACATGATAGGTCGAAACATTGTATACGTGTCTATGGTATCTCAAGATTACATAATATATAATACAAGTTGATTAAGTTATGGTTGGAATAGATTTGTTACCAATTTTCACGTAGCTAAAAATGAGAAAAATTATCCAATCTTGTTTTACCCATAACTTCTTCATTTTAAATCCGTTTTGAGTGAATCAAATTGCTATGGTTTCATATTGAACTCTATTTTATGAATCTAAACAAAAAAAGTATAGGTTTCTAGTCGGAAAAATAAGTTACAAGTCGTTTTTGTAAAGGTAGTCATTTCAGTCGAAAGAACGACGTCTAGATGACCATTTTAGAAAACATACTTCCACTTTGAGTTTAACCATAATTTTTGGATATAGTTTCATGTTCATAATAAAAATCATTTTCTCAGAATAACAACTTTTAAATCAAAGTTTATCATAGTTTTTAATTAACTAACCCAAAACAGCCCGCGGTGTTACTACGACGGCGTAAATCCGGTTTTACGGTGTTTTTCGTGTTTCCAGGTTTTAAATCATTAAGTTAGCATATCATATAGATATAGAACATGTGTTTAGTTGATTTTAAAAGTCAAGTTAGAAGGATTAACTTTTGTTTGCGAACAAGTTTAGAATTAACTAAACTATGTTCTAGTGATTACAAGTTTAAACCTTCGAATAAGATAGCTTTATATGTATGAATCGAATGATGTTATGAACATCATTACTACCTTAAGTTCCTTGGATGAACCTACTGGAAAAGAGAAAAATGGATCTAGCTTCAATGGATCCTTGGATGGCTCAAAGTTCTTGAAGCAAAATCATGACACGAAAACAAGTTCAAGTAAGATCATCACTTGAAATAAGATTGTTATAGTTATAGAAATTGAACCAAAGTTTGAATATGATTATTACCTTGTATTAGAATGATAACCTACTGTAAGAAACAAAGATTTCTTGAGGTTGGATGATCACCTTACAAGATTGGAAGTGAGCTAGCAAACTTGAAAGTATTCTTGATTTTATGAAACTAGAACTTTTGGAATTTATGAAGAACACTTAGAACTTGAAGATAGAACTTGAGAGAGTTCAATTAGATGAAGAAAATTGAAGAATGAAAGTGTTTGTAGGTGTTTTTGGTCGTTGGTGTATGGATTAGATATAAAGGATATGTAATTTTGTTTTCATGTAAATAAGTCATGAATGATTACTCATATTTTTGTAATCTTATGAGATATTTCATGCTAGTTGCCAAATGATGGTTCCCACATGTGTTAGGTGACTCACATGGGCTGCTAAGAGCTGATCATTGGAGTGTATATACCAATAGTACATACATCTAAAAGCTGTGTATTGTACGAGTACGAATACGGGTGCATACGAGTAGAATTGTTGATGAAACTGAACGAGAATGTAATTGTAAGCATTTTTGTTAAGTAGAAGTATTTTGATAAGTGTATTGAAGTCTTTCAAAAGTGTATAAATACATATTAAAACACTACATGTATATACATTTTAACTGAGTCGTTAAGCCATCGTTAGTCGTTACATGTAAGTGTTGTTTTGAAACCTTTAGGTTAACGATCTTGTTAAATGTTGTTAACCCAATGTTTATAATATCAAAAGAGATTTTAAATTATTATATTATCATGATATTATGATGTACGAATATCTCTTAATATGATATATATACATTAAATGTCGTTACAACGATAAACGTTACATATATGTCTCGTTTCAAAATCATTAAGTTAGTAGTCTTGTTTTTACATATGTAGTTCATTGTTAATATAATTAATGATATGTTTACTTATCATAATATCATGTTAACTATATATATAACCATATATATGTCATCATATAGTTTTTTTACAAGTTTTAACGTTCGTGAATCACCGGTCAACTTGGGTGGTCAATTGTCTATATGAAACCTATTTCAATTAATCAAGTCTTAACAAGTTTGATTGCTTAACATGTTGGAAACATTTAATCATGTAAACATCAATCTCAATTAATATATATATAAACATGGAAAAGTTCGGGTCACTACAGTACCTACCCGTTAAATAAATTTCGTCCCGAAATTTTAAGCTGTTGAAGGTGTTGACGAATCTTCTGGAAATAGATGCGGGTATTTCTTCTTCATCTGATCTTCACGCTCCCAGGTGAACTCGGGTCCTCTACGAGCATTCCATCGAACCTTAACAATTGGTATCTTGTTTTGCTTAAGTCTTTTAACCTCACGATCCATTATTTCGACGGGTTCTTCGATGAATTGGAGTTTTTCGTTGATTTGGATTTCATCTAACGGAATAGTGAGATCTTCTTTAGCAAAACATTTCTTCAAATTCGAGACGTGGAAAGTGTTATGTACAGCCGCGAGTTGTTGAGGTAACTCAAGTCGGTAAGCTACTGGTCCGACACGATCAATAATCTTGAATGGTCCAATATACCTTGGATTTAATTTCCCTCGTTTACCAAATCGAACAACGCCTTTCCAAGGTGAAACTTTAAGCATGACCATCTCTCCAATTTCAAATTCTATATCTTTTCTTTTAATGTCAGCGTAGCTCTTTTGTCGACTTTGGGCGGTTTTCAACCGTTGTTGAATTTGGATGATCTTCTCGGTAGTTTCTTGTATAATCTCCGGACCCGTAATCTGTCTATCCCCCACCTCACTCCAACAAATCGGAGACCTGCACTTTCTACCATAAAGTGCTTCAAACGGCGCCATCTCAATGCTTGAATGGTAGCTGTTGTTGTAGGAAAATTCTGCTAACGGTAGATGTCGATCCCAACTGTTTCCGAAATCAATAACACATGCTCGTAGCATGTCTTCAAGCGTTTGTATCGTCCTTTCGCTCTGCCCATCAGTTTGTGGATGATAGGCAGTACTCATGTCTAGACGAGTTCCTAATGCTTGCTGTAATGTCTGCCAGAATCTTGAAATAAATCTGCCATCCCTATCAGAGATAATAGAGATTGGTATTCCATGTCTGGAGACGACTTCCTTCAAATACAGTCGTGCTAACTTCTCCATCTTGTCATCTTCTCTTATTGGTAGGAAGTGTGCTGATTTGGTGAGACGATCAACTATTACCCAAATAGTATCAAAACCACTTGCAGTCCTTGGCAATTTAGTGATGAAATCCATGGTAATGTTTTCCCATTTCCATTCCGGGATTTCGGGTTGTTGAAGTAGACCTGATGGTTTCTGATGCTCAGCTTTGACCTTAGAACACGTCAAACATTCTCCTACGTATTTAGTAACATCGGCTTTCATACCCGGCCACCAAAAATGTTTCTTGAGATCCTTGTACATCTTCCCCGTTCCAGGATGTATTGAGTATCTGGTTTTATGAGCTTCTCTAAGTACCATTTCTCTCATATCTCCAAATTTTGGTACCCAAATCCTTTCAGCCCTATACCGGGTTCCGTCTTCCCGAATATTAAGATGCTTCTCCGATCCTTTGGGTATTTCATCCTTTAAATTTCCCTCTTTTAAAACTCCTTGTTGCGCCTCCTTTATTTGAGTAGTAATGTTATTATGAATCATTATATTCATAGATTTTACTCGAATGGGTTCTCTATCCTTCCTGCTCAAGGCATCGGCTACCACATTTGCCTTCCCCGGGTGGTAACGAATCTCAAAATCGTAATCATTCAATAATTCAATCCACCTACGCTGCCTCATATTCAGTTGTTTCTGATTAAATATGTGTTGAAGACTTTTGTGGTCGGTATATATAATACTTTTGACCCCATATAAGTAGTGCCTCCAAGTCTTTAATGCAAAAACAACCGCGCCTAATTCTAAATCATGCGTCGTATAATTTTGTTCGTGAATCTTCAATTGTCTAGACGCATAAGCAATCACCTTCGTTCGTTGCATTAATACACAACCGAGACCTTGCTTTGATGCGTCACAATAAATCACAAAATCATCATTCCCTTCAGGCAATGACAATATAGGTGCCGTAGTTAGCTTTTTCTTCAATAACTGAAACGCTTTCTCTTGTTCATCATTCCATTCAAATTTCTTCCCTTTATGCGTTAATACAGTCAAGGGTTTTGCTATTCTGGAAAAGTCTTGGATGAACCTTCTGTAGTAACCAGCTAGTCCTAAAAACTGGCGTATGTGTTTCGGAGTTTTCGGGGTTTCCCACTTTTCAACAGTTTCTATCTTTGCCGGATCCACCTTAATACCTTCTTTGTTCACTATGTGACCGAGGAATTGAACTTCTTCCAACCAAAATGCACACTTTGAAAACTTAGCGTACAATTCTTCCTTCCTCAATACTTCTAACACCTTTCTCAAATGTTCACCGTGTTCTTGGTCATTCTTTGAGTAAATAAGTATGTCATCAATGAAAACAATGACAAACTTGTCAAGGTATGGTCCACACACTCGGTTCATAAGGTCCATGAACACAGCTGGTGCATTAGTTAAACCAAACGGCATGACCATAAACTCGTAATGACCGTAACGTGTTCTGAAAGCAGTCTTTGGAATATCATCTTCTTTCACCCGCATTTGATGATACCCGGAACGTAAGTCAATCTTTGAATAAACAGACGAGCCTTGTAGTTGATCAAATAAGTCGTCGATTCTCGGTAGTGGGTAGCGGTTCTTGATGGTAAGTTTGTTCAACTCTCGGTAGTCGATACACAACCTGAATGTACCATCTTTCTTCTTGACAAACAAAACAGGAGCTCCCCACGGTGATGTGCTTGGTCGAATGAAACCATGCTCTAAAAGTTCTTGTAATTGGCTTTGCAGTTCTTTCATCTCGCTGGGTGCGAGTCTGTAAGGAGCACGAGCTATTGGTGCAGCTCCTGGTACAAGATCTATTTGAAATTCAACGGATCGATGTGGGGGTAATCCCGGTAATTCTTTCGGAAATACATCGGGAAATTCTTTTGCAATGGGAACATCATTGATGCTCTTTTCTTCAGTTTGTACTTTCTCGACGTGTGCTAGAACAGCATAGCAACCTTTTCTTATTAGTTTTTGTGCCTTCAAATTACTAATAAGATGTAGCTTCGTGTTGCCCTTTTCTCCGTACACCATTAAGGGTTTTCCTTTTTCTCGTATAATGCGAATTGCATTTTTGTAACAAACGATCTCCGCTTTCACTTCTTTCAACCAGTCCATACCGATTATCACATCAAAACTCCCTAACTCTACTGGTATCAAATCAATCTTAAATGTTTCGCTAACCAGTTTAATTTCTCGATTCCGACATATATTATCTGCTGAAATTAATTTACCATTTGCTAATTCGAGTAAATATTTACTATCCAAAGGCGTCAATGGACAACTTAATTTAGCACAAAAATCTCTACTCATATAGCTTCTATCCGCACCCGAATCAAATAAAACGTAAGCAGATTTATTGTCAATAAGAAACGTACCCGTAACAAGCTCCGGGTCTTCCTGTGCCTCTACCGCATTAATATTGAAAACTCTTCCACGGCCTTGTCCATTCGTGTTCTCCTGGTTCGGGCAATTTCTAATAATGTGGCCTGGTTTTCCACATTTATAACAAACTACATTGGAATAACTTGCTCCGACACTACTTGCTCCGCCATTACTCGTTCCGACACCATTTGTTCCTTTCGTTCTATTAACCCCTGGTCCGTAGACCTCACACTTCGCCGCGCTATGACCATTTCTTTTACACTTGTTGCAAAATTTAGTGCAGAACCCCGAGTGATTCTTTTCACACCTTTGGCATAGTTGCTTCTGATTGTTGTTGTTGTTGCGGTTATTATTGTTGTTGGGATGATTGTTGTAGTTGCTGTTGTTGTTGTTGTTGTTGTTGTTGGGCCGTTTGTTGTAGTTGCGATTGATGTTGCGATTGTTGGGATAATTGTTGCGATTATTGTTGTAATTGCTGTTGTTGTTGTATTGGTGATTCTTATCACCGTTTTCCTCCCACTTTCTTTTGACTTGCTTCACATTGGCCTCTTCAGCAGTCTGTTCTTTAATTCTTTCTTCAATCTGGTTCACTAGTTTGTGAGCCATTCTACATGCCTGTTGTATGGAGGCGGGCTCGTGTGAACTTATATCTTCTTGGATTCTTTCCGGTAATCCTTTCACAAACGCGTCGATCTTCTCTTCCTCATCTTCGAATGCTCCCGGACACAATAGGCACAATTCTGTGAATCGTCTTTCGTACGTGGTAATATCAAATCCTTGGGTTCGTAACCCTCTAAGTTCTGTCTTGAGCTTATTGACCTCGGTTCTGGGACGGTACTTCTCGTTCATCAAGTGCTTGAATGCTGACCACGGTAGTGCGTACGCATCATCTTGTCCCACTTGCTCTAGATAGGTATTCCACCATGTTAACGCAGAACCTGTGAAGGTATGCGTAGCGTACTTCACTTTGTCCTCTTCAGTACACTTACTTATGGCAAACACCGATTCAACCTTCTCGGTCCACCGTTTCAATCCGATCGGTCCTTCGGTTCCATCAAATTCCAAAGGTTTGCAGGCAGTGAATTCTTTGTAGGTGCATCCTACACGATTTCCTGTACTGCCAGATCCAAGGTTATTGTTGGTATGTAGCGCAGCCTGTACTGCGGCTATGTTTGAAGCTAGAAAAGTACGGAATTCCTCTTCATTCATATTCACGGTGTGTCGAGTAGTCGGTGCCATTTCCTTCAAAATAGTTAAATGGAACAAGTTAATCATACAGAATATTAAGAGTAGTTAATAGTATTTCGTAGCATAATATGAACTCATTTATAAAAGCTTTTTCTTCATATTAGCGTTTTATAAGTTTAAATTCGGGTAGTACCTACCCGTTAAGTTCATACTTAGTAGCTAATATACAATTCAACTACTACAATTCTATATGAAAAACTGATTATAATAATATTTCGCGTTCAAACTTTTATACAATATTTTACAAACTTACAATACCGCTTATTTTACATAAAGCATGAAATATAGCACACAATAACTTTGATACAAGATAGTTGTGAAGACAATTCTAGCTAGTACACAAGTCGTTCAGCAAAGGCAATAAAGACACGTAATTCATACGTCCAGAAACAAGTCATGCATTCTGGTTTTACTAGGACTACTTCCCATCCTTGGTCTTGTGCAACATAACCGTTATGGCCGTTGATAAGACAGCGTGTTGTAACGTCATCAAAGGGACGAGGGTTACGTAATGTCCAACAGTCCCGTAATAATCTAAAAACCTCATTTCTTACCCCAATTACCGACTCCGTCACTTGTGGAAACGTTTTGTTTAATAGTTGTAGCCCGATGTTCTTGTTCTCACTTTGGTGAGAAGCGAACATTACTAATCCGTAAGCATAACATGCTTCTTTATGTTGCATGTTAGCTGCTTTTTCTAAATCACGAAGTCCAATATTCGGATATATTGAGTCAAAATAATTTCTTAACCCGTTGCGTAAAATAGCATTTGGGTTCCCCGCAATATATGCGTCAAAGTAAACACATCGTAACTTATGGGTTTCCCAATGTGATATCCCCCATCTTTCAAACGAAAGTCTCTTATAAACCAAGACATTCTTGGAACGTTCTTCGAATGTCTTACAAACTGATCTCGCCTTAAATAGTTGTGCCGAAGAATTCTGGCCGACTCTAGACAAGATTTCATCAATCATGTCTCCGGGTAGGTCTCTTAAAATATTGGGTTGTCTATCCATTTTGTGTTTTTAAACTGTAAAATAGACAAGAGTTAGATTCATAAAAAAAATACTTATTAATACAAGCAATTTTTACATATATCATAAAGCATAAGAACACTATATTCCATATATTACACCACACAAATACAACTATCTTATTCTGACTCGCTCGTTTCTTCTTCTTCGGTTTTGGTTCGTTTTGCCAAGTTTCCAGGGATATATGATGTTCCCCTAATACGAGCCGTCGTTGTCCACATTGGTTTAGAAAAACCTGGTGGTTTAGAGGTTCCCGGGTCATTGTTACAACTTAAGGACTTCGGGGGTTGACGATACATATAAAGTTCATCGGGGTTGGAATTAGATTTCTCTATTTTTATGCCCTTTCCCTTATTATTTTCTTTTGCCTTTTTAAATTCAGTTGGGGTAATTTCTATAACATCATCGGAATTCTCGTCGGAATCCGATTCATCGGAGAATTGGTAATCCTCCCAATATTTTGCTTCCTTGGCGGAAACACCATTGACCATAATTAACTTTGGTCGGTTGGTTGAGGATTTTCTTTTACTTAACCGTTTTATTATTTCCCCCACCGGTTCTATTTCTTCATCCGGTTCCGATTCTTCTTCCGGTTCCGATTCTTCTTCCGGTTCCGACTCTTCTTCCGGTTCCTCTTCGGGAACTTGTGAATCAGTCCACAAATCATTCCAATTTACATTTGACTCTTCATTATTATTAGGTGAGTCAATGGGACTTGTTCTAGAGGTAGACATCTATCACATAATATCAAACACGTTAAGAGATTAATATATCACATAATATTCATATGTTAAAAATATATAGTTTCCAACAAAAATGTTAAGCAATCATTTTTAAAGAAAACACGGTCGAAGTCCAGACTCACTAATGCATCCTAACAAACTCGATAAGACACACTAATGCAAATTTTCTGGTTCTCTAAGACCAACGCTCGGATACCAACTGAAATGTCCCGTTCTTATTGATTAAAAACGTTCCATATTAATTGATTTCGTTGCGAGGTTTTGACCTCTATATGAGACGTTTTTCAAAGACTGCATTCATTTTTAAACAAACCATAACATTTATTTCATCAATAAAGGTTTAAAAAGCTTTACGTAGATTATCAAATAATGATAATCTAAAATATCCTGTTTACACACGACCATTACATAATGGTTTACAATACAAATATGTTACAACAAAATAAGTTTCTTGAATGCAGTTTTTACTCAATATCATACAAGCATGGACTCCAAATCTTGTCCTTATTTAAGTATGCGACAGCGGAAGCTCTTAATAATCACCTGAGAATAAACATGCTTAAAACGTCAACAAAAATGTTGGTGAGTTATAGGTTTAACCTATATATATCAAATCGTAACAATAGACCACAAGATTTCATATTTCAATACACATCCCATACATAGAGATAAAAATCATTCATATGGTGAACACCTGGTAACCGACAATAACAAGATGCATATATAAGAATATCCCCATCATTCCGGGACACCCTTCGGATATGATATAAATTTCGAAGTACTAAAGCATCCGGTACTTTGGATGGGGTTTGTTAGGCCCAATAGATCTATCTTTAGGATTCGCGTCAATTAGGGTGTCTGTTCCCTAATTCTTAGATTACCAGACTTAATAAAAAGGGGCATATTCGATTTTGATAATTCAACCATAGAATGTAGTTTCACGTACTTGTGTCTATTTTGTAAATCATTTATAAAACCTGCATGTATTCTCATCCCAAAAATATTAGATTTTAAAAGTGGGACTATAACTCACTTTCACAGATTTTTACTTCGTCGGGAAGTAAGACTTGGCCACTGGTTGATTCACGAACCTATAACAATATATACATATATATCAAAGTATGTTCAAAATATATTTACAACACTTTTAATATATTTTGATGTTTTAAGTTTATTAAGTCAGCTGTCCTCGTTAGTAACCTACAACTAGTTGTCCACAGTTAGATGTACAGAAATAAATCGATAAATATTATCTTGAATCAATCCACGACCCAGTGTATACGTATCTCAGTATTGATCACAACTCAAACTATATATATTTTGGAATCAACCTCAACCCTGTATAGCTAACTCCAACATTCACATATAGAGTGTCTATGGTTGTTCCGAAATATATATAGATGTGTCGACATGATAGGTCGAAACATTGTATACGTGTCTATGGTATCTCAAGATTACATAATATATAATACAAGTTGATTAAGTTATGGTTGGAATAGATTTGTTACCAATTTTCACGTAGCTAAAAATGAGAAAAATTATCCAATCTTGTTTTACCCATAACTTCTTCATTTTAAATCCGTTTTGAGTGAATCAAATTGCTATGGTTTCATATTGAACTCTATTTTATGAATCTAAACAAAAAAAGTATAGGTTTCTAGTCGGAAAAATAAGTTACAAGTCGTTTTTGTAAAGGTAGTCATTTCAGTCGAAAGAACGACGTCTAGATGACCATTTTAGAAAACATACTTCCACTTTGAGTTTAACCATAATTTTTGGATATAGTTTCATGTTCATAATAAAAATCATTTTCTCAGAATAACAACTTTTAAATCAAAGTTTATCATAGTTTTTAATTAACTAACCCAAAACAGCCCGCGGTGTTACTACGACGGCGTAAATCCGGTTTTACGGTGTTTTTCGTGTTTCCAGGTTTTAAATCATTAAGTTAGCATATCATATAGATATAGAACATGTGTTTAGTTGATTTTAAAAGTCAAGTTAGAAGGATTAACTTTTGTTTGCGAACAAGTTTAGAATTAACTAAACTATGTTCTAGTGATTACAAGTTTAAACCTTCGAATAAGATAGCTTTATATGTATGAATCGAATGATGTTATGAACATCATTACTACCTTAAGTTCCTTGGATGAACCTACTGGAAAAGAGAAAAATGGATCTAGCTTCAATGGATCCTTGGATGGCTCAAAGTTCTTGAAGCAAAATCATGACACGAAAACAAGTTCAAGTAAGATCATCACTTGAAATAAGATTGTTATAGTTATAGAAATTGAACCAAAGTTTGAATATGATTATTACCTTGTATTAGAATGATAACCTACTGTAAGAAACAAAGATTTCTTGAGGTTGGATGATCACCTTACAAGATTGGAAGTGAGCTAGCAAACTTGAAAGTATTCTTGATTTTATGAAACTAGAACTTTTGGAATTTATGAAGAACACTTAGAACTTGAAGATAGAACTTGAGAGAGTTCAATTAGATGAAGAAAATTGAAGAATGAAAGTGTTTGTAGGTGTTTTTGGTCGTTGGTGTATGGATTAGATATAAAGGATATGTAATTTTGTTTTCATGTAAATAAGTCATGAATGATTACTCATATTTTTGTAATCTTATGAGATATTTCATGCTAGTTGCCAAATGATGGTTCCCACATGTGTTAGGTGACTCACATGGGCTGCTAAGAGCTGATCATTGGAGTGTATATACCAATAGTACATACATCTAAAAGCTGTGTATTGTACGAGTACGAATACGGGTGCATACGAGTAGAATTGTTGATGAAACTGAACGAGAATGTAATTGTAAGCATTTTTGTTAAGTAGAAGTATTTTGATAAGTGTATTGAAGTCTTTCAAAAGTGTATAAATACATATTAAAACACTACATGTATATACATTTTAACTGAGTCGTTAAGCCATCGTTAGTCGTTACATGTAAGTGTTGTTTTGAAACCTTTAGGTTAACGATCTTGTTAAATGTTGTTAACCCAATGTTTATAATATCAAAAGAGATTTTAAATTATTATATTATCATGATATTATGATGTACGAATATCTCTTAATATGATATATATACATTAAATGTCGTTACAACGATAAACGTTACATATATGTCTCGTTTCAAAATCATTAAGTTAGTAGTCTTGTTTTTACATATGTAGTTCATTGTTAATATAATTAATGATATGTTTACTTATCATAATATCATGTTAACTATATATATAACCATATATATGTCATCATATAGTTTTTTTACAAGTTTTAACGTTCGTGAATCACCGGTCAACTTGGGTGGTCAATTGTCTATATGAAACCTATTTCAATTAATCAAGTCTTAACAAGTTTGATTGCTTAACATGTTGGAAACATTTAATCATGTAAACATCAATCTCAATTAATATATATATAAACATGGAAAAGTTCGGGTCACTACAAATATGCCCCTTTTAGCTTGGTAGCCTAAGAATTTGGGAACAGACCCCCAAATTGACGCGAATCCTAAAGACAGATCATATCGGGCTCAACAAGCCCCATTCTGGAATTTGGAATGCTTTAGTACTTCGAAATTATCATGTTCGATGGGTGTCCCGGAATGATGAAGATATTCTATATGTATCTTGTTAATGTCGGTTACCAGGTGTTCAACATATGAATGCATTTTATCTCTATGTATGGGATGTATATTGAAATATGAAATCTTGTGGTCTATTATTATGATTTGATAATATATAGGTTAAACCTATAACTCACCAACATTTTTTGTTGACGTTTTAAGCATGTTTATTCTCAGGTGATTATTAAGAGCTTCCGCTGTTGCATACTAAAATAAGGACAAGATTTGGAGTCCATGCTTGTATGATATTATGTAAAAACTGCATTCAAGAAACTTATTTTTGATTAATATATTCTTATTGTAAACCATTATGTAATGGTCGTGTGTAAACGGAATATTTTAGATTATCAATATTTGATAATCTACGTAATGATTTTTAAATGTTTATCGATAAAATAAAGGTTATGGTTGTTTTAAAAATGAATGCAGCTTTTGAAAAACGTCTCATATAGAGGTCAAGACCTCGCGACGAAATCAATTAATATGGAACATTTATAATCAATATGAACGGGACATTTCAGTTAGTATCCGAGCGTTAGTCTTAGAGAACCAGAAATTTGCATTAGTGTTTCTTATCGAGTTTGTTAGGATACATTAGTGAGTCTGGACTTCGACCGTGTTTTCTTTAATAAACAATTACTTAACACTTTTGTTGGAAACTATATATTATTAACATGTAAATATTATGTGATATATTAACCTCATAATGTGTTTGATATTGTGTGATAGATGTCTACCACTAGTACAAATCTCATCGACTCACCTAATAATAATAAAGAGTCGAATATAATTTGGAAAGATTCACAAATTCCCGAAGAGGAACCGGAAGAAGAGGAACCGGAAAAAGAGGAACCGGAAGAAGAGGAATCAGAAGAGGATGAACCGGAAGAGGATGACCCGGAAGAAGAAGAGGTTCTGGAGGAAGAAATATTGATACCTACAGTAATTCGATTAAATAAAAGAAATCCTCAACCAACGGACCAAAGTTAATAATGGTCAATGGTGTTTCTGCCGAGGAAGCAAAATATTGGGAAGATTACCAATTTTCCGATGAATCGGATCCCGATGAGGATTCCGATGATGATATAGAAATTACCTCGACCCAATTTAATAAAGCTAAAGAAAATAATAAGGGAAAAGGTATAAAAATAGAGAAACCTGATTCCAACCCCGATGAACTTTATATGTATCGGCAACGTTCGTATTTCCTAAATTGTAACAATAACCCGGGAACCTCTAAACCACCAGGTTTTTCTAAACCATTGTGGAAAACGACGGCACGTATTAGAGGAGCACCATATATCCCTAGAAAATTAGGAAAACGAACCAAGTCCAAAGAAGAAGAAACTAGTGATTCAGATTAAAGGGTTGTAATCATGTTGTGTATTATATGTATTGTAGTGTGCTTGTACTTTTATGTTCTATGTAAAAATTGCTTGTATTGTTTGTTAATTATCTTTTACGAATCTAATCCTTGTCTACTTTTACAGTATAAAAACAAAATGGACGTTAAGTGTAGACAACCGAATATTTTAGAAGACCTACCAGAGGATATGATTGAGGAAATCTTGTCTAGAGTCGGTCGGAATTCATCAGCACATTTAGTTATGGCAAAATTAACTTGTCAAACATTTGAAAGACTTTCCAGAAATGCCTTAGTTTATAAAAGGCTTTCCTTTGATAGGTGGGGTATATCACATTGGGGAGACTGTAAGTTATGCCGTGTTTTCTTTAAAGCGTTAAATGCGGGGAACCCAAATGCAATTTTACGCTACGGGTTAAGAACCTATTTTGACTCAACATAACCCAACTTAGGATTTCGTGAGTTAGAAAGAGCTTCTAACATGCAACATAAAGAAGCATTTTATACTTACGGGTTAGTAATGTTCGCTTCTTATCAAAGTGAGAAAAAGAATATTGGGTTACAACTTTTAAATAAAACTTTCCCACAAGTGACGGATTCAGTAGTTGGGGTGAGAAACAAGGTTTTTAGATTATTGCGAGGCTGTTGGACATTACGAAACCCTCGTCCTTTTGACGACATTACAACATGCTGCCTAGCCAATGGTCATAACGGTTACTTTCCACAAGACCAAGGATGGGAAGTCGTCTTAGTAAAACCTGAATGCATGACTTGTTTCTGGACTTATGAATTACGTGTCTTTATTTCTTTTATTGAACAACTTGCGTATTAACTAAAATTGCCTTTATAACTGCTGAAGTAGCAAAGATATTATGTGCTATATTTCATCCTATATGTATAATAGTGGTATTGTAAGTTTGTAAAATATTGTATAAAGGTTTGAACGCGAAATATTATTGTAATAAGTTTTTCATATAGAAGCATAGTAGTTGAGTTGTATAATAGCTAGTAAGTATGAACTTAACGGGTAGGTACTACCCGAATTAAAACTATAAAATGCTAATATGAAGAAAAAGCTTTTATAAATAAGTTCATATAATGCTACGAGATACTATTGACTACTCTTATATTATATATGATTAACTCAATTCTATTGGCTATTTTTGAAGGAAATGGCACCGGCGACTCTGTGACACCCCAGGTAACACGTTCCCCGTAGCATGATATTGTCCGCTTTGCAGAGATAGGGACGTACCCTTGTCTCCCCCGTAGGTTGCTCACAGATTTTTCTTGGCGACCAAATATGACGAGCACTTTCCCAGAAGGTCACCCATCCTGGTAGTGCTCTCGCCTGAGCACGCTTAACTGCAGAGTTCTCATGGGATCTGCTGTGCTTGTGGTCCCAAAACGCGTCATGCTAGAAAATGTCTCCACACCCTTATAAGGCATGCTTCGTTCCCCTCTCCAACCGATGTGGGACGGATGTAACACGGATGTTACAATCCTCCCCCCTAATGGGACACAGAGTCCTCGCTGTGCACGTTTGGTCCGGGGCCTGGCTCTGATACCATCTGTGACACCCCAGGTAACACGTTCCCCGTAGCATGATATTGTCCGCTTTGCAGAGATAGGGACGTACCCTTGTCTCCCCCGTAGGTTGCTCACGGATTTTTCTTGGCGACCAAATACGACGAGCACTTTCCCAGAAGGTCACCCATCCTGGTAGTGCTCTCGCCTGAGCACGCTTAACTGCAGAGTTCTCATGGGATCTACTGTGCTTGTGGTCCCAAAACGCGTCATGCTAGGAAAGGTCTCCCCACCCTTATAAGGCATGCTTCGTTCCCCTCTCCAACCGATGTGGGACGGATGTAACACGGATGTTACAGACTCGTCATAATTTGAACATGAGCGAGGAAGACTTTCGTGTTTTCCTTGCAGCAAACATCGCCGCAGTACAGGCTACGATGCAAAATAAGAATAACTCTGGATCTAGCAGTGGAACTAATTCCACAAGAAATCGTGTAGGATGCCCCTACAAAGAATTCACTGCCTGCAAACCTTTGGAATTTGATGGAACTGAAGGACCAATTGGATTGAAATGGTGGACCAAGAAAGTCGAATCGGTATTTGCCATAAGTAAGTGTACTGAAGAGGACAAAGTTAAGTACGCTACGCATACCTTTACAGGTACTGCGTTAACGTGGTGGAACACCTATCTTGAACAGGTAGGACAAAATGCTTCTTATGCACCACCGTGGTCGGTATTCAAGCAATTGATGAATGAGCAGTACCGTCCTAGAAACGAAGTCAATAAGCTCAAGGTAGATCTTAGAGAGTTACGAACACTGAATGTATTTCGTATGCCCGAGAGACATATTAAATTAATGTGGCTAATGTGTTATGATCCAAGTCGAGTCATACCCAATAACAAGCTTACCGACACCTTATATGTATTTAATCTTAACGATTGGATCGTTAAATAAATACGCGATACTTGGATTTTAGAAAATTGGGTTTCTAAAATATTATCACTTGAGATAAATTATTCGGATAATTTAAATGATGAGGAATTAATTATTTATAGGTTTTAAATAATTAATTTGTGTTGTATTTTATAAAAATGGTTTATAAAACATGAGTAACTTAACAAATGCATGGTTTTATTTCAAATTTTATAAAACAATTACATTTTTAATAGTCCCCATGGTGGTGGACGGTTTTGGGGTCTCCAAGACACCCCCCATGCTTATTTTGTGGTTACTTTAATAGCACACTTGCTAAGGAACATGCTTAACACAAGAAGCAAGTGTTTGACTCATTTGATTCAAGGTAACTAGCTTGAAAACTCTTGCTTCTTCCTCTTGGGGCTGCTGGCCTAATTTTTTACACACAAAAGAGAGAGTTCTTGCTAGTTAATCTAAGTAATCAAGTGTTAAAAATCCTAACTAAACAAAGGTGGTGTTGGTGCACAAAAGGCTTGTGGGTATTACACACTTGAGGCTTCAAGTTAGAGGCTTTCATTCATCATCTTCATCATCATCTTGCACTCTTTAAAACAGCCCTCAAACTCACTTGAGGAGGTATAAATCATCTCTTCTTTATGTTATATATAAGCATATATTCATGACTTGATATCTACATGGGATTCAATTTAAATGGTTATACATATAAACTTGTTTTCTTAATAATTATGCTTCCGCTTGCTACAACTCTACATCAATTGGTTTTGTGATCATGTTAACATTAAGAACTTGTTGTTATGTTGAATTCCATCAAACACAAGGGTTTGACATTACCATATATGAATGATGATTCACAGAGGTGTGCCTATTATGTCCAGGAACGTTCGAAGATGAAGAAGAGAAGATTGACGCGTCTATAAAAGGCTTACCAGTAAGGATTCAAGAAGATGTGAGTTCACACGAGCCCGCTTCCATACAAAAGGTAAGTCGAATGGCTCATAAACTCAGAAATCAGATTGAGGGAAGAATTAATGAGCAGGCGGCCGAAGAAGCCAACACGAAACAACTCAAGAGAAAGTGGGAAGAAACCAGTGACAAGGGTCACCAATACAACAACAACAACAACAACAACAATTACAACCACAATCGCAACAACTATCCCAACAACCGCAACAATAATCGCAGCAATAACCGCAATCCTAACAATAACTACAACAAATGTTCGAACAACAACAACATCAACAACAACTACAACAACCGTTCCAACAACAAATACAATCCCAACAACAACCTCAATAACAACAATGGCAACAAAAACCAAAAATGCCAAAGGTGTGAAGAGTACCACCAGAATGGGTTCTGCATGAAATTTTGCACCAAGTGTAAAAGAACTGGCCATGGTGCGAAAAAATGTGAGGTCTACGGACTAAAGTTTAATAGAACTAAAGGAACAAATAGTGGCGAAACAAGTAATGCCGCCTTTGTTTGTTATGGATGTGGAAAACCGGGCCACATTAGAAGTAATTGCCCGAATCAGGGGAATACTAATGGGCAGAGTCACGGAAGAGTTTTCAATATTAATACGGCAGAAGCGCAGGAAGACCCGGAGCTTGTTATGGGTACGTTTCTTATTGATAATAAATCTGCTTATGTTTTATTTGATTCGGGTGCGGATAGAAGCTATATGAGCAGAGATTTTTGTGCTACGTTAAGTTGCCCATTGACACCTTTGGATAGTAAATTTTTACTCGAATTAGCAAACGGTAAATTAATTTCAGCAGATAATATATGTCGGGATAGAGAAATTAAACTAGGGGATGAAACGTTTAAAATTGATTTAATACCATTTGAGTTAGGGAGTTTTGATGTAATAATTGGTATGGACTGGTTGAAAAAGGTGAGAGCAGAGGTCGTTTGTTACAAAAATGTGATTAAAATTATGCGTGAAAAGGGAAAACCTTTAATGGTGTACGGAGAAAAGAACAATGCGAAATTAAATCTTATTAGTAGTTTGAAGGCGCAAAAACTAATAAGAAAAGGTGGTTACGTCATTCTAGCACACATCAAGGAAGTTAAACCTAAAGAAAAGAACATCAGTGATGTTCCTGTCGCAAAAGAATTTTTCGATGTATTTCCGAAAGAATTACCGGGATTACTCCCACATCGATCCGTTGAATTTCAAATAGACCATGTACCAGGAGCTGCACCAATAGCTCGTGCTCCATACAGACTCGCACCCAGCGAAATGAAAGAATTACAAATTTAGTTACAGGAACCTTTAGAGTTTGGTTTCATTCAACCAAGCACATCACCATGGGGAGCTCCTGTTTTGTTTGTCAAGAAGAAGGATGGTACATTTAGGTTATGTATCGACTACTGAGAGTTGAACAAACTTACCATCAAAAACCGCTACCCACTACCGAGAATCGACGAGTTATTTGATCAACTACAAGGCTCATCGGTTTATTCTAAGATTGATTTACGTTCTGGGTATCATCAAATGCGGGTGAAGGAGGATGATATTCCAAAGACTGGTTTTAGGACGCGTTATGGTCATTACGAGTTTATGGTTATGCCGTTTGTGTTGACTAACACACCAGCTGTGTTCATGAACCTCATGAACCGAGTGTGTGGACCATACCTTGACAAGTTTTTCATTGTTTTCATCGATGACATTCTTATTTACTCAAAGAATGACCAAGAGCACGAAGAACATTTGAGAAAAGTGCTAGAGTTGTTAAGGAAAGAAAAACTGTACGCTAAGTTTTCAAAGTGTGCATTTTGGTTGAAAGAAGGTCAATTCCTCGGTCACATAGTGAACAAAGAAGGTATTCAGGTGGATCCAGGAAAGAGTGAAATCGTTGAAAAATGGGAAACCCTGAAAACTCCGAAGCATATACGCCAATTTTTAGGACTAGCTGGGTACTACAGAAGATTCATCCAAGACTTTTCCAGAATAGCAAAACCCTTGACTGCATTAACGCATAAATAGAGGAAATTTGAATGGAAGGATGAACAAGAGAAAGCATTTCAATTGTTAAATAAAAAGTTAACTACGGCACCTATATTATCATTACCTGAAGGTAATTGCTTATGCGTCTAGACAATTGAAGATTCACGAGCAGAATTATACGACGCATGATTTGGAATTAGGCGCAGTTGTTTTTGCATTAAAGACTTGGAGGCACTACTTATATGGTGTCAAAAGTATTATATATACCGACCACAAAAGTCTTCAACACATATTTAATCAGAAACAACTGAACATGAGGCAGCACAGGTGGATTGAATTATTGAATGATTACGACTTTGAGATTCGTTACCACCTGGGGAAGGCGAATGTGGTAGCCAACGCTTTGAGCAGAAAGGACAGAGAACCCATTTGAGTAAAAGCTATGAATATAATGATTCACAATAACCTTACTACTCAAATAAAAGAGGCGTAACAAGGAGTTTTAAAAGAGGGAAATTTAAAGGATGAAATACCCAAAGGATCGGAGAAGCATCTTAATATTCGGGAAGACGGAACCCGGTATAGGGCTGAAAGAATTTGGGTACCAAAATTTGGAGATATGAGAGAAATGGTACTTAGAGAAGCTCATAAAACCAGATACTCAATACACCCTAGAACGGGGAAGATGTACAAGGATCTCAAGAAACATTTTTGGTGGCCGGGTATGAAAGCCGATGTTGCTAAATACGTAGGATAATGTTTGACGTGTTCTAAGGTCAAAGCGGAACATCAGAAACCATCAGGTCTACTTCAATAACCCGAAATCCCGGAATGGAAATGGGAAAACATTACCATGGCTTTCATAAGTAAATTGCCAAGGACTGCAAGTGGTTTTGATACTATTTGGGTAATAGTTGATCGTCTCATCAAATCAGTACACTTCCTGCCAATAAGAGAAGATGATAAGATGGAGAAGCTAGCACGAATGTATTTGAAGGAAGTCGTCTCCAGACATGGAATACCAATCTCTATTATTTCTGATAGGGATGGTAGATTTATTTCAAGATTCTGGCAGACATTACAGCAAGTATTAGGAACTCTTCTAGACATGAGTACTGCCTATCATCCACAAACTGATGGGCAGAGCGAATGGACGATACAAACGCTTGAATACATGCTACGAGCATGTGTTATTAATTTACCATTCAAGCATTGAGATGGCGCTGTTTGAAGCAATTTATGGTAGAAAGTGCAAGTCTTCGATTTGTTGGAGTGAAGTGGGGGATAGACAGATTACAGATCCGGAGATAATACAAGAAACTACCGAGAAGATCATCCAAATTCAACAACGGTTGAAAACGGCCCAAAGTCGATAAAAGAGCTACACTGACATTAAAAGAAAATATATAGAATTTAAATTGGAGAGATGGTCATGCTTAAAGTTGCACCTTGGAAAGGCATTTTTCGATTTGGTAAACGGGGGAAATTAAATCCAAGGTATATTGGACCACTCAAGATTATTGATCGTGTCGGACCAGTTGCTTACCAACTTGAATTACCACAACAACTCGCGGCTGTACATAACACTTTCCACCTGTCAAATTTGAAGAAATGTTTTGCTAAAGAAGATCTCACCATTCCGTTAGACGAAATCCAAATCAACGAAAAACTTCAATTCGTCGAAGAACCCGTCAAAATAATGGATCGTGAGGTTAAAAGATTTAAGAAAAACAAGATACCAATTGTTAAGGTTCGATGGAATGCTCGTAGAGGACCCGAGTTCACCTGGGAATGAGAAGATCAGATGAAGAAGAAGTACCCGCACTTATTTCCAGAAGATACGTCAACACCTCCAACTGCTTAAAATTTCGGGACGAAATTTATTTAACGGGTAGGTACTGTAGTGACCCAAACTTTTCCATGTTTATATATATTAAATGAAATTGATATTTACATGATTAAGTGTTTCCAACATGTTAAGCAATCAAACTTGTTAAGACTTGATTAATTGAAATAGGTTTCATATAGACAATTGACCACCCAAGTTGACCGGTGATTCACGAACGTTAAAACTTGTAAAAACTATATGATGACTTATATATAATTATATATATAGTTAAATTGATATTATGATAAGTAAGTATCTCATTAGATATTTTAACAATGTGTTACATACATAAAATTGAGTTTATTGAATTAAGAAACTCGAAACGATATATATAACGATTATCGTTATAACAACGTCTTACTAAATACATCTGAATCATATTAAGATATTGATACACTATGTTTAATTATGATAAATGATAAGTAAACATGTCATTAAGTGTATTAACAATGAACTACATATGTAAAAACAAGACTACTAACTTAATGATTTCGAAACGAGACATATATGTAACGATTATTGTTGTAACAACATTTAACTGTCTATATATCATACTAAAATATATTAATATATCATAATATCATGATAATGTAATAATTTAACATCTCTTTAGATATAATAAACAATGGGTTAACAACATTTAACAAGATCGTTAACCTAAAGGTTTCAAAACAACATTTACATGTAACGACTGACGATGATTTAACGACTCAGTTAAAATGTATATACATGTAGTGTCCGACTCAGTACCAACTGCTAAAACTATACTATACCCAGCTATGTCCGACTAAGTCCCTAGAGTGATATTTTTAATTGCTCGTTGATTGCATGCTTAATTATTGGGGGTAGGCCTATCGGGAGTAACGTCCCCGATACATTTGACTAAGTCTTTGTATTACATAATAATAAAATTAAACCGACAAGGACAGACACAACTTGTCATTGGGGCAAACTTGAACGTTTAGTCTAAATATCACGCCTTTGCATAACTTTTTGATCCTGCGGGAGATCAACTTTAAAAACTAAATCTTGTGATCTAAAACAACGGTCAAACTTATTTGTTAAACCTATGAACTTCACTCAACCTTTTTGGTTGACACTTTAGCATGTTTTGTCTCAGGTGCTGTTTGATCAAGTTATTTATCTACTGCTTATGTGATGCTACTTGGACATAGGATCAAGAGATATCGCATTTATTACTATTGCATTTAAACATTTACTTTATTCTTTTGTAACGACATTTCATTTTCCACTGCGTACTCTCAATAAACTTTAATTTTATCATTTAGTATTGTTCTCGTTTATTATAATATGTTGGTTTGTTTGGTATTAAGTCACATTTCGCCCAGACCCTAACTGAGGATGTGATAGATTGGTATCAGAGCAAACTAGGCTGTTATAGAGAACCAGGATTGCATCTTTATGTGTGCCTTACTTGTTAGCTAGGGTGCCTTAGCAATCTAGGAAACTATAACTTTTTTTGCCTTAGACTTTAAAGCACTTAGGATTGCCCTATAATCTTAACACTTATGCTTTACTAAACTTGACTCAAAGATTCTAATCAAAGTCTCTTTCCTAACATTAGGATGTCAAGCTCAAGCGTTAACAAGCCTAACAAAGTAACTCACAACCCTACCACTAAAGTAGGTGTTGGTTACTCTACAACCTCGAGACCTGTTCGAAGTCCTTCCTATAGTCCTGCCTCACCATCACCAAACTATAGCCCAAATTGTGATGACCCGAAAATTTCTGACCAAATTTAAACTTAATCTTTAACGTTTTCGACACGATAAGCAAAGTCTATGAAGTTGAATCTCAAAATTTTAAACTATTCAAATACCCTTCAATTTTTCTCAATGGTCGCGAACAATTATATGTAAATAGATACATATATATACTATAACTTGAAAACGTAACAAAGTGTTATGAAAATGATACTGTGCATTAACCTTATTGTTTTGATTATCTGATTGATATTTAGATAAGTTAACTAAAATGTTTAAGATGAACCAGTAAAACACTAATTTGCTACAGTATTTTCGAATTGCTACAGTACCCGAAAAGCTACAGTGTTTTCAAAAATCACTATTTGCTACAGTAAACTATTTACCGAAAAGCTACAGTAAAATACTATTTTAAAATGAAAATGTATATATGTATATGTATATAACGAGACGATGATTTATAGAAGTAAATGACCAAAATACTCGAAAGTTTAAGATATACTTTGAGTGGTATAGTTTATGGATAATTTAAGACTATATATTGACAAGAGTACGAGTCACGAAACGTAAAATGCAAGTTTTCTAAATGTACGAAAGGACATTCGAAAAACCGGAACCGGGACATAAGTCGCGTGATGACGTACGACTTATCAGAACAAAAATTACAAATCAACTATGCACGAAAATAAAATATAATATATAATTAATTAATTTAAATTATATATTATATATATATATTATTTAATTATGTCGACAAGCATTAGGACAAAACATTGTGAGCTGGAATCCCTAGCCATGCGATCGCATGGCCACAAAGGGTTAACCCCATGCGATCGCATGGGGTACTGTTTCAGGTCAAAGTACTATAAAAGCTCGATCTGGTTCTTTGTTTCCTCAATCATTTTACTCCGTATATATTTAAATTATATATTATTATTATTATTATTATTATTATTATTATTATTATTATTATTATTATTATTATTAATATTAAGATAAATATTATTATTAATCTTATCATTATTAGTAGTATTAGTATTATTATTATTTATACATAAAATACTACGAAAATGTCATGAGCGTGTCACTTTCAAAATGGGTTTTCAAACGGGATAGAGCTAAGGAAATTATGGGTTATAACTGTGAAAGTTATGGGTAATATTCATGGGTATTGTTTGCAAATCAAACCTAGTGTTTATCATCTCTGTTGCGTCTACGTACTTTCCTGCAATATTGAATCACAATGTTGATACGTGAGTATTCATATCTTATATTTTATATATTAATTGTGTATCCATGTCTAGTGCTCGAGTATTTATATTTATGCATGCTTGTATGCTAAATTTCATCGTTAAATAGTTTATAATGAATCTCGAATTAAATACATATATTACTGGTAAAAGGTATATGATATACATGTTTTTGGAAAGCTGGCGAAAAATCAATGACTTTTCATTTAGATATCGAATAGTTTCGATGAACGGATTAAAATATATGATCAACTGAATTATGATTAACGTTAATTGAAATTGCTTTTGAATCTGCAATTAAGATTTAAACAACTTGTTTACGAGATTGATAATTTGGATTTTTGAATATTACCAACCGAGTAAATGAATCCTTATATAATGTACGTCTCATTTTGTTAAACAACTGTCAAAATTGACTTTTTGAAACAACTTTAGATAACTTTTGTATGTCGATCTCGAGCATTAGGATTGTGATACACTATGACCTGACCTAGCTTGATAGACATTTATTGACCAACATATGTTCTCTAGGTTGAGATCTACGATTATTTGATATTCCAAGTTTCGGTCACATTACGATGAACGACTTTATATGCTGCTAAGGTGAGTTTCATTTGCTCCCTTTTTAATTGCTTTTGCAATCTATATTTTTGGGCTGAGAATACATGCAATTTATTTTAAACGCAATGGATACAAGTACATACTAAATTATACACTGAGTTTAAACTGAAATCCGATTAGCTTTAGTAACTAGTAACTGCCAGTTATAAGAATTGGTGGGTGCGAGTAGTAGTATATGGATCCATAGGGCTTGATATCCCCGTCCGAGCTAGAGCGCTAGCCTTTTAACGGACGTATGCTATTTGAGAAGCGTACACGTTGGTTTGCGTGTATTATTAAGATGATTATACAAAGGGTACAAATTATATATACGTTAAGTTTAGTTACCAGGATGCTCAATTTCGTAGAATATTTTGATAAACGTTTCTGGATGAAACAACTGAAAAATTGTGATCCACCTTTATATACAGATTATGCGAAACACTAAAACTATGAACTCACCAACCTTTGTGTTGACACTTGTTAGCATGTTTATTCTCAGGTTCCTAGAAGTCTTCTGCTGTTTGATTATATGTTAGACAACCTATGTGCATGGAGTCTTGCATGGCATATTTATCAAGGAAACGTTGCATTCACCAAATCATCACCATGTATCTTATTTTGACTGCATTGTCAATGGAAGTACTATTGTAAACTATTATTTATGGTGATTGTCTATATGTAGAAATCATCAAATGTCGAAAACCTTTGATTTAAATATTCATTTATGGTGTGCCTTTTCAAAAGAATGCAATGTTTACAAAACGTATCATATAGAGGTCAAATACCTCGCAATGAAATCGATGAATGACGTGTTCGTCCATATGGATTTGGAGCGATCGTCACGCAAATACTATTCGATATTAACAAAGGTCTCCTCAATACTACCCAACTCCGAGAATCGAAGATAAAGGAAAACTTCATGAAGAAGCCGGTCCATCAAGGAAAAGAGCCCGAACTCCTTCGAGGGTTTGCTTACGAAAGGATACCGAGAGAAACTTGGAGGGTTTGCTTCACCACGTGGCGAGAGTGGAGGTCCGTATGGATGAGAAAGACAGCGAAATTAAGAAGTTGGTGGAGGAAAATGTTGAACTAAGAAAAGAATTGAGGCTGCTAAAGTATGAAGAAGAACGTAACACCCGTTGGGGGAAGCAATCCCTTGCTTGTTTTAAGGAGGATGTTGACTTCCGAATGAGAATGGAGAGAAGTCAAGTCGACAAACAGCTTGCTTTAAGAGAATACGACACCAATACCGTCAACAGTTGTGTTACCAACCTTTATGATAACCTCGAGTACCTCTACGAAAAGCAAAAAGAAAAGAACGAGCGATATGAGAAGTTTATGAAAGAATCCCTCGATTCTCATACTGAAAGGCTAGAAAAACTTGTGAAGGATAACATGGGGAAAGTGATGAAGCAGTTTGAGGACGAGAAAAAGAAATATGAAGAATATTTCAATCTTAATATTCTTTAGTTATCTTTCCTATTTTCCATCTATGTAAAGGCTATGCCTTAAACTATTTCTATTTCCGAATCATGTATTAAAAAGGCTTATTTAATGCCTCGTCCCTTAATAATATAAAGTGTTTTATATATATCATGTGATATCAATACTTTATCTTATTCCTACTTGTAATTGCTCAACCCTATAATTTGTTAACTTATCCGACTTATGTTCACTTATGTAGTGACATCATGGTTCGTCCAGCTGCACCTACTGTTAACAATATCGTTTTGACTACCGAGCAATTCCAACAACTACTCACTGCCGCACACGGCAACAATCAAGCTAATAATGTTAATCCTCAACTGAAACCTTGTTCCTACAAGAATTTTTCAAACTGTCATCCTCCCGCATTTAAGGGAAATGAAGAAGCTGTCGAACTAGTTCGTTGGATCGAGAAAATGGAGTCCATTTTTTGTGTTTGCAACTGTGGTGATAACAATCGAGTAAAGTATGCCACTAGCTCATTGGGTGGCAATGCTTTAACTTGGTGGTCTGCTCATGCCAAGTCAGTAGGAATTGATAATGCTAATGCAATTCCATGGGACGAACTCAAAAGCATGATGGTTAACAAATTCTGCCCTTGAAGTCAAGTTCAGAAACTTGAAGCTGAGTTCTGGGAACTTAAGGTGAAGGGTACGGATATTGAAAGCTACACCAACCGTTATCTTGAGCTTTCTACTCTATGTCCTGAAATGTTTCCTACCGAAGCTAGGAGAATTGAAAGGTATATTGAAGGACTTCTCAAGGATGTTTAAGGGAATGTTATTGCTGCCGAGAAGGTTACTCTTGATGTTGTGATTCTCATGGCACAAAATATGATGTTAGCCAAGAGAAGGAGAGCGTCGGCTAATAAGCAGGTTGAAACTAAGGGTAATGATGGTAAGAGGAAGTTTGAGCCATCTCAAGGTTCGACTCTGAATGTTAGTAAGAAGCCTGCGGTGATGGAATTCAACATAATAACAAGTTTCTTAAAGTTAATAAAACCATGAAACCAATTCATGTTAAGTTATATCAAGCGGAAGCATAATTACAAGAAAACAAGTATATATGTAAAACCATTTTAATTGAATTCCATGTAATATCAAGTCATGAATCATATGCTTACAAATATAACAAGATTAGAAGAGTGTTTATACCTCCTCAATGATGGATATATTGCTGAATTTGGACAGCAGCAAGTTTGGAAGATGATGATGAATGTGAGCTCTAAAACTATGAAACCTCAAGAAGTTATACCCCAATCTTATTACCAACACCCTAGCCTTTAGTTAGGATTTAATTACACTTGATTATAGCTTACAAAAACTGAATTTGGAACCCTATTTTGACTCCAAAACCCATGGCTTTTTTCAGCTGCAGTAGCAGTTTTTTTGTTGCTAGTTTTTCACTTGAGAGAATGTAAATGCATGTGTTCTTTTTCTCTTTGGTCAAGGGGCATGCCTATATGTAATTGTGCTATTTTAAAAGCAACAAAAGTGAGCATGGGTGGACTCTCTTGGAGTCCCAAATCTGCCACTCAATTTAATATATATAAAAATGGTGCAATTTATATAAAATGTTGCAATTTATATATAAAACTTGCATAAAATCATATATATATTTATGTTACTTTCATATTCTTATAAACCATTTATAAAACATAACACAATATAGTTATTTAAACCTATAAATAACTAAATCCATATCATATATAAATTATCCAAATAATTTATCTCAAGTGATAATATTTTAGAAACCTGATTTTCTAAAATCCAAGTGTCGCGTATTTGTTTAATGATCCAATCGTTAAGATCAAATACGTATAAGGTGTAGGTAAGTTTGTTATTAGGTATGACCCGACTTGGATCAAAACATATTAGCCACATTAATTTAATATGTCTCTCGGGCATACGAAAAACCTTCAATCTCCCACTTGCACGAGAAACATAAGAAATTAATGCAAGTGATGGATACCACCTAACGACCATCCATCACCCCCAATATGTTATGACTTTGTGCCATTCAATAACATCATCCCTTTCGAGTTACCATCTCGAATATGAATAGGTGAATCTTTCATTATATCCTTTCGTCCTAGATGTCATGTTAAATCCAAGAGATACAGAGTGATCACTCCCTTTTAGATTTAACTTTATCAGGCCTTAGACATCTGACTCTCAACGAATAAGAGGGACAAATTCCATCTTGACTACATACGTCCTAAATATATACCTTGCATTATAACTGAGCTCTTCCTTATGAACTACCATATTTCAGAATAGCGAAGGAAAGATTCGAGGCACAATACTTGGTAAATATCCGAACCCAATATGTATCTCAGGTCAGAGGATACAATGATATTCGCCTTTACTCAAGATTACATGTGAAAACCACAAAGGCTCCATTTAGTGAATCTTGAGAGCGGGTCTTCCAATATTTGTATCCCACAAATATCTATGAACCTTGGTAGCAACCTTGCCCCACATTCAGTCTGTGAATGTATACCAATCCAGGTTCATAATAGTCTAAACCTCACACTTGCTCCCATAAATGTGATTGACTACGGAATTTAGAATAATTACTTATTCATGGATAAAATATGCAAAATAGGAACATAACTCAAAATAAATTAATGCCATAATTATATTAATGAGTTTGAAAAATTTCGTTCCGTTACAATACTTAAAACAAATCATGACCAATCACTAGAATATCGAATCCCTAATGCACAAACATGTCCAGTATGTTTTGCTCCATGTAAGAGCTTCGTGAGAGGATCCGCTATATTAAGATCTGTGTGAACTTTGCGAATACATATCTTTCCCTTTTCAACTTCATCCCTTATGTAGTTGAATCTCCGCTCAATGTGACGGGTTTTTTAGTGAGCACGAGGTTCTTTGATTTGAGCAATCGCACCCTCGTTGTCACAAAAGATCTCAAGAGGGTCCTGAATGGAAGGGAGTACTCCTAAGTCGTCGATGAATTTCTTCATCCATGCAGCTTCCTGAGCTGCCAATGATGCGGCGATGTACTCCGACTCTGTAGTGGATAAAGCAACAACATCCTGTTTTGAACTCTTCCAAGAGACTGCACCTCCATTTAACGTGAAGACATAACCGGATTGTGATCGAGAATCATCTCGATCAGTTTGGAAACTCGCATCCATGTAACCCTTTACAGCAAGTTCCTCCTTACCAGATCCATATATTAGAAACATATCCTTAGTCCTCCTAAGGTATTTCAATATACTTTTGACAGCAATCCAATGACTGTTTCCTGAGTTATTCTGGTATCTACTTGTCAGGCTTAGAGCGCATAACACATCCGGTCTCGTGCATATCATTGCATACATGATTGAACCAATAGCAGATGTATATGGAACTTTCTTCATTCTCTCCTGTTCATCTTTCGTGGTGGGGTACTGAGATGAACTGAGAAGTGTTCCCTTTTGAATAGGTACCAAACCTTTCTTAGAGTTCTCCATCTTGAACCTTTTCAAGATCTTTTCAATGTATGCACTTTGATTCAAACCTATCAGTTTCTTGGATCTATCCCTGTAGATCCTAATCCCCAAAACGTATTGTGCTTCTCCAAGATCCTTAATGGAAAAGCATTTACTTAGCCAAGTTTTAACACCTTGCATTGCCGGAATATCATTTCCAAATAACAATATATCATCAACATATAGTACAAGGAACATGATAGTGCTCCCACTAGCTTTCTTGTATACACAAGCTTCATCACCATTTTTAATGAAGCCAAATTTCTTGGCCTCCTCATTAAAACGATGATTCCACATTCTAGATGCTTGTTTCAATTCGTAGATTGACTTCTTTAACTTGCATACCTTTTTAGGATATTCCGGATCAACAAAACCCTCAGGCTGAACCATATAGACATCTTCCTCAAGATGTCCGTTTAGGAAAGCGGTCTTGACATCCATCTGCCATATTTCATAATCATAATGAGCAGCAATGGAAAGTAATATCCTAATAGACTTTAGCATTGCCACAGGCGAAAAAGTTTCATCATAGTCAACCCCTTGAGTTTGAGTGAAACCTTTTGCTACAAGTCTAGCTTTATATGTATCCAAGTTTCCATGTATGTCGGTTTTCATTTTGAAAAGCCATTTACAATCAACTATCCTAGAGCCAGGAGGTTGCGCAACAAGTTCCCAAACTTGGTTGTCATATATGGATTGCATCTCAGCGTTCATGGCTTCCTGCCATTTATCTTTATCAATCCTTGATAAAGCATCTTGGTAGTTTGTTGGTTCATCCAAATCAACCACATAGCAACCATCCATGAGAAACCCATATCTCTCAGGAGGATTACTAATCCTACCAGATCTGCGAACGTCTTGTGTATTTTGATCATCCATTTGATCATTCTCAACATTTTTCATGTTGAGTGCAAGTGTCAACCAATTGTGTATCATCTGCTTGATCTTGAACCTCTTCAAGATCTATCTTCCTTTCACTATTTCCTTCCATTAGGAACTTAGTTTCAAGGAATTCAGCCTTTCGAGCAACAAATACATTTTGCTCGGTTAGATCATAGAAATAGTATCCTATATCATCCTTGGGATATCCTATGAAGATACACTTTGTGGATCGAGCACTCAACTTATTAGGGATGTAACGCTTAGGGTAAGCTTCACATCCCCATACCTTTAAGTATGATAGAGATGGAGGTTTTCGAAACCACATCTCATGAGGTGTTCTTTCCACTTTCTTGGTTGGGGCCATATTTAAAATACGAGCCGCGGAGCATAGACAATAACCCCAAAATGATAGAGGTAACGAGCTTCTAGCCATCATAGATCGAACCATATCCATTAGGGTTCGGTTCCTCCTTTCGGAAACTCCATTCAATTGGGGTGTTCCAGGAGGAGTGAGTTGCGAGATAATCCCACAACTTCTAAGATGATCTTGGAAAGCATCGCTTAGGTATTCACCTCCTCTATCGGTACGAAGTACCTTGATTGTCTTATTGAGTTGATTTTGTACTTCGTTTTGATATTCCTTGAATGCTTCAAAAGTTTCGTCCTTATGTCTTAATAAGTAGACATATCCGAAATGACCAAAGTCATCAATGAAAGTGACGAAGTATCTTTCACCTTTCCTAGTCATGGGCTTAAAGGGTCCACATACATCCAAATGTATTAATCCCAATAAGTCTTTAGCCCTTTCATAGGTCCCTTTGAAAGGTGCTTTAGTCATTTTGCCTTGCAAACAAGATTCACATACATCAAACGAGTCCATCTCATTTGATTTCAAAAGTCCATTCTTTTGAAGTGTATGCATTCGGTTCTTGTTTATGTGACCAAGGCGACAATGCCATAAGTAGGAATCACTCAAATCCCTTTTGAGTTTCTTGGTGCTTGTATGGTATATTGAGCTACTAGATGATGTGTCATCATGAACCAATTCATAAATTTCATTTGAAGGCAAAGCCTTAAAATAGAATACATTATCTAAATAAACGTGGATATCATCATTAACAAAATTAAGATTAAAACCACATTGTTTCAAACGGGAAACTGAAATAATGTTTCGACATAAATCCGGTGCATACAAAACATTTTTCAAAATAAGTTCCAAACCACTTGGAAGTTTTAACACAAAGTCTCCTTGAGCCTTCACTTGCACTTTGGCTCCATTACCCATGAAGAGACTTGACGTTCCCGTTTGCTTGCTACTTCTTTTGAACCCCTGCAAAGAATTGCAAATGTGAGTTCCACATCCAGTGTCTAATACCCATGTATTAGAAGAAGTAATACTAAGCTCTATATATACCATATATATATTACCTGAGGATTGCCCCGCATCCCTCTTTTCCTTCAACTCCTTAAGGTAGACCGGGCAGTTGCGTTTCCAGTGACCCATTTCACCGCAACCGAAACACGGGTCTTCCTTGGGGTTTGCTTGTCCGGTAACCTTTTGCTTCTTGTTCTTGTTTTTGGTTGGGGTAACCATCTTCCCCTTTCCCTTGCCTTGATGAGCGGGTCCTTTCCTCTTATCCACCTTAGGCTTAGAGGTGCTATTACCTTTGGACCCACCATCATTGATCATTAGCACGGGTGAAGCCCTCTTACCCATGCTAGTTTCCGCCGTCCTAAGCATGCCATGAAGTTCTCCAATGGTCTTATCCATCCCATTCATATTGTAATTAATTACAAATTGGTCAAACCTCTTTGACAAGGAGTTTAGGATAAGATCCGTGGCTAGCTCATTAGATATGTTGAGATTAAGACGGTTTGCGCGATCAATAAGGATTTTCATTTTGAGGACATAAGATGAAACGGATTGGGTGTCATCCATACGACATGCATGTAGCGCTCGAACCGTTTTGAAGTGCTTGACATGAGCTTGTTGAAGGAACATCTCCTTCAATTGAGTGATCATGTCGTATGCACTATGATGCTCGAAATCCTTTTGGAGTTCGGGTATCATAGTCCCAAGCATTAGGCAAGCAACTTGCACCGAATCGGGGCAATACTTATCCCAATAAGCCATGCCCTCTACATCTTCCTCATCCGGTTGGTCGGGAATAGGGTCCTCCAACACATACGCTTTATCCTCAAGTTTGAGGACAATTCTAAGATTACGGAACCAATCCATAAAGTTCGTATGGTTGAGTTTGTCTTTCTCGAGGAGAGACCTTAACGATAGGTTGTTTAGGTTAAGTGGTACATTTTGCAAGTTGTTGTTGTTATTGGCGGCCATCTACAAAATTTAACAAAGTTGTTTAAGTATTAATTTTAATCTAACAATCAATACCCTTTAAATCCAATTGATATTTATTAAATTTTAGAATCCAACGGTAAACCAAATTTCGGTTAGGTGACATTTATCCCGTCATTTGATTTAGCTAGGTAGTCATTATATGACGATTGCAATCCTTTTGCAATTTCTAAGTTATGGGATTATGCAATCCTTTTGCATGGCATATTATCCCATCAATGCCTATTTGTTCATCATGCTTCGGTGACCTTAAGTTCATGATTTCCAAATCAAGTCATCCTACGGTGTAAACGTGTAAACTTAACATACAAGTGGTTAGGTGACCTTTATCCCACAAGTGTGCAAAATTTACCTTAATCATATTAGTTTGCTCATAACGGTTAGGTGACCTTTATCCCATTATGAGTTCCCTAATACGCCTAAGTGTCACACAATAGGATGGCGTTAAACTTGTTTACCTTGTTGTTAAAAGGGATTTCAAGTTTTCGTTATTTCTAGTTTGAGAAAACATTTATGCCATATACCAACATGCATTTAGTGTATGGTACTTATGAAAATCCATTTTCATGTCATGTAATAATGCCAATTTTATTACTATGATATAAACCATTTTATATGTGCAATCCGTTTCTAGTTCTTAATAACCATTTGTTAACGTCTTTTGCCATTTCAATTTAACCAATTAAATTGTAGTTTTCTTCATTGCATATAGTTAATAATTTAACCAATTAAATTTGTAGTTTTGCTTGTTGTTGATAATGCTAAAAACGAACATATATTTTATAGCATTATTCCTCAAGAAAGACAAGCTTTTAGTTGCAATTGTTCTATTTACAAGTGATATTCGTTTAAATAATAAAAGGTGAAGACAAAAGACAGATTCGAAGAATTGAAGACGCAAACGACCAAAAAGCTCAAAAGTACAAAAGACAATCAAAGAGGTTCCAATTATTGATAAGAAACGTCTCGAAATTACAAGAGTACAAGATTCAAAACGCAAAGTACAAGATATTAAATTGTACGCAAGGACATTCGAAAATCCGGAACCGGGACCAGAGTCAACTCTCAACGCTCGACGCAACGGACTAAAAATTACAAGTTAACTATGTATATAAATATAATATAATATATAATTAATTATATAAATTATATATATATTATATTTATATAATAAACCATCGGTAAACAAAGAGCCAAAATGGAGTGAGCTGTATTTACAAACTCCGCTACTCGCGGAGTTTGAAGGCAAAAAGGGCCGCGAGTCGCGGAGCCCCAAATTCTGAAACTCCCTATAAAAGCAAACGAATTCTGATCGCAAAAAAAAACATATATATCCATCCTCTCTATATCTATACGTAAATATTTATATTTATATTTTAATTTTAATTTTAATCCTAATAATAAGGGTATGTTAGCAAATGTTGTAAGGGTGTAAGTCGAAATTCTGTCCGTGTAACGCTACGCTATTTTTAATCATTGTAAGTTATGTTCAACCTTTTTAATTTAATGTCTCGTAGCTAAGTTATTATTATGCTTATTTAATCCGAAGTAATCATGATGTTGGGCTAATTACTAAAATTGGGTAATTGGGCTTTGTACCATAATTGGGGTTTGGACAAAAGAGCGACACTTGTGGAAATTAGACTATGGGCTATTAATGGGCTTTATATTTGTTTAACTAAATGATAGTTTGTTAATGTTAATATAAAGATTTACAATTGGGCGTCCCTATAAATTACCATATACACTCGATCGGATACGATGGGCGGGGTATTTATATGTACGAATAATCGTTCATTTAACCGGACACGGGAATGGATTAATAACCACTAGAATAATTAAAACAGGGGTGAAATTATGTACAAGGACACTTGGTATAATTGATAACAAAATATTAAAACCTTGGGTTACACTCAGTCGACATCCTGGTGTAATTATTAAACAAAGTATTAAAATCTTGTTACAGTTTAAGTCCCCAATTAGTTGGAATATTTAACTTCGGGTATAAGGATAATTTGACGAGGACACTCGCACTTTATATTTATGACTGATGGACTGCTATGGACAAAAACCAGACGGACATATTAAAGGACAAAGGACAATTAACCCATGGGCATAAAACTAAAATCAACACGTCAAACATCATGATTACGGAAGTTTAAATAAGCATAATTCTTTTATTTCATATTTAATTTCCTTTATTTTATATTTAATTGCACTTCTAATTATCGCATTTTTATTGTTATTGTATTTAATTGCACTTTTAATTATCGTACTTTTTAATTATCGCAAGTTTATTTTATCGCACTTTTATTATTCGCAATTTCATTATCGTTATTTACTTTACGCTTTAATTTAAGTCTTGTATTTATTTTTAATATTTTACATTTGGTTTTAACTGCGACTAAAGTTTTAAAATCGACTAACCGGTCATTAAACGGTAAAAACCCCCCTTTATAATAATAATATTACTTATATATATATATATATATTTTTATTTTTATAAAAGTAAACTAATATAGCGTTAAGCTTTGTTTAAAGATTTTCCCTGTGGAACGAACCGGACTTACTAAAAACTATACTACTGTACGATTAGGTACACTGCCTATAAGTGTTGTAGCAAGGTTTAAGTATATCCATTCTCTAAATAAATAAATATCTTGTGTAAAATTGTATCGTATTTAATAGTATTTTCCCGCTAAAATTAATAGTATTTTATACCACTCACCTCGCATAACTATCAAGTATTTTTGGCGCCGCTGCCGGGGAATCGCTTAAAAGCCGGAAGCGCAACGCTAATATAAAAAAAAAAAAGATTTTTAGTTTACTTTTATTAAAATTTGTTTTTATAAAAATACGTTTTAAATATTCGAAAATATAAAAAGAAAACAAAAATATAAGTATTTTTAAGATTTTGTTAAATATTTAAGTTTTATAAAGTTTCTTTATTTTTATTTAAGTTTTATTTAAGTATTTTGTTTTTATTTAAAACATAAAACATAAAAAAAATAAAAAAAATAAAAAAACACGTCGAATTAAAAACTGTACCTGAGTTGAATTCTGGAACCCCGCGACTCGCGGAGTTTGCTGCCTCGACTACCGCAACTCGCGGAGCCACTCTGACACCGACAAAAACCCTAATCTGCATTTAATTAGGAGTAATTAATTATTATTATTATTTTAACCCTAATTAGTTTAATTATTATTATAATTTAGTTTATGTTTTAATTTAATTAGTATAATTAATTATAATTAGTTTTAATATATATAAAAATTAATGCTTTTATAAAATAATATAAAAATAATATTTTTATAAAAATTGTACTTTTTACAACTTTTTGTATATTTTTATATTTTGTCCCTTTTTAATCGTTTTAGCGCAATATTTGTATTTTTAGCTCATATTTAGTTTTAAACTTAGTTTTTGCCATAGTTATTTTTACTTCTAGATTTTTAGGCTTTGCCGTAGAATTCCTTAAGTGCTTTTTCTTTAAACTAAGATTTAGGTACTTTAGAATTTTGCGACGCCTTTTTAAGTTTTAGTTTCTTTTTAAGTTATTTCCATTTGGGATATAGTTTTTCCTGTAAGCTTTAATATTTTTAGACGACTTTTACCTATGTATCAATTATCATTCCAATTAGTAATCTCAATTTGCGATTATAATTTTAAGTTAATTGTAGTAATAAGGTTAGGTTAGTCAAGTGTTTTTAAGTGTTATAAGTTTCTTTTATTTTTCCGTCACCTTTTATTTTTCAACCATTTTTCTTTTTCGACCTTTTTCCGATGCGCTCTTTTTCTTTCTTATTTCTCGCTATTCTAGTTTTAGGACATAGATTTTTATTCTACTTCTTATCTAAATTTCTTAAAATTACGAAAAATTTATTTTAAGTGGTTAAATTAATAGACATCAAAATTTTCTGGTTCGTAGTAATAGTTGGATTTGTACGTGGACCGGGTTATTGGAGCCAAACAGTCCTCAATTATATTGAGACCAAACGAATCCTGCCCCTCTACTGCATCTTTTGGCTATTCGAAACGTGGGCAAAATCAGAAAAGTCTATTGATTGGATAACTTATTATAATTTTTCTTTCCTTTTAAAAACTAATAGGATATTCAGTGAATGCACCGAGCAAGACGTTCACCACCTTTTGTACGTTCACCACCTGTAACTAGATCAAGACATTTAGCAAATATTACCGCCGTTGATTTTTCTTTAGAATCGTCATCCAGTCGACCAAGTACTCCAGTTCAAATTTCCGATAATCCATTTTTTGAACCCGACCTCAAAATTGAGAATCCGGAGAATATTCAGGGACGATTCATAGATCCTAAACCACTAAACTTTCCTCCGGAACCACCAATCATTCAAACATAGATTGTTGAGGAACGAACCATTAAATCAGAATCCTCTAGTGATTCCGATTCAACAAATTCAATTATGGAGAATCTGGAACCTTTAAGTATGGAAGACCGAATGAGAGCTAAACGCACTGGCCAAGGTCACGCAATTACTCATCCAGACATTAATGCTCCAGATTATGAAATCAAAGGACAAATTCTACACATGGTGACTAATCAATGCCAATTTAGTGGTGCGCCGAAGGAAGATCCAAATGAACATCTACGTACCTTTAATAGGATCTGCACACTATTTAAAATCCGAGAAGTGGAGGATGAACAGATATATCTCATGTTATTTCCCTGGACTTTAAAGGGAGAAGCCAAAGATTGGTTGGAATCGTTACCTGAAGGGGCGATTGATACATGGGACGTTTTAGTTGAAAATTTTCTTAAACAATTCTTTCCTGCATCTAAAGCCGTAAGACTTCAAGCAGAAATTGTTACGTTTACACAGAAGCCAAATGAAACTCTATATGAGGCGTGGACGAGATTTGGAAAGTTGTTAAGAGGATGTCCGCAACATGGTTTAGACACCTGTCAAATAGTACAAATATTCTACCAAGGATGCGACATCACTACAAGGAAAGACATTAATATAGCAGCTGGTGGTTCTATTATGAAGAAAACCGAAACTGATGCTTACAAAATTATTGATAACACTGCTTCCCACTCACATGAGTGGCACCAAGAAAAAGATATCGTTAGATCATCTAAAGCAGCTAGAGCCGATTCTAGCCATGACTTAGATTCCATTTCCGCAAAGATGACTAAAGATGACTAAAGATATTCACTCAATACGAATTAGTTGTGAGCAGTGTGGAGGACCACATTTGACAAAAGATTGTCTCAGTATTGAATTAACAATGGAACAAAGAGAGTATATTTCATACATAAACCAAAGGCCTGGAAATAATTATCAGAATAATTATCAACCGCCAAGACCGATTTACAATCAAAACCAGAATTATAACAGAAATATTCCATACAACAACCAACAAGGTCCTAGCAATCAACAAGTATCCAATAATACTTACAATCAGCAAAGACCTAATTTTCAAAACAAACCACCACAACAAACCGATGATAAAAAGCCGAATTTAGAAGATATGATGACGAAGCTAGTTGAAACTCAAACGCAGTTTTTCACATCTCAGAAACAAACTAATGAACAAAATGCTCAAGCATTTAGAAATCAACAAGCTTCTATTCAAAATCTGAAACAAGAAGTAAGTAACCTAGCAAGGTTAATAGGTAAAAGAAAACCGAGAAGTTTACCTAGTGATACAAATGCTAACCCCCGAAATGAAACAGCTAAAGCTATTACCACAAGAAGTGGTACAACACTTAAACCACCTGAAATACCTGTAACTTCTGATGAAGCTATTCCTACTCCACAAGAACCACAACATGATCAAGATAAGGAAAAAGAACCGGTAGTTGAAAAGGTTAATGAAGATAACACAGTTAAGGCTAAACCTTATGTTAAACCATACCAACCACCACTTCCTTACCCGAGTAAAATGAAGAAAGAGAAACTTGAAGCCGAGCAATCCAAATTCTTGGATATGTTTAAACAGATAAATGTAAATCTTCCTTTCATTGATGTGATTTCAGGAATTCCTAGATACGCTAAATTCTTGAAAGATCTGATCACGAATAGAAAGAAAATGGAAGAACTCTCGGCTGTTACTATGAATGCTAATTGTTCAGCAGTGCTGTTGAATAAGATACCAGAAAAACTATCTGATCCAGGAAGTTTCACAATTCCATGTTTTCTGGGTAGTCTTAGCTCAATAGAAGCATTGGCAGACTTAGGTGCTAGTATAAATCTAATGCCGTATTCACTATACGCTAAACTAGACCTTGGAGAATTGAAACCAACCAGAATAAGCATACAACTAGCCGATAGATCAATAAAATATCCTAGAGGGATAATGGAGAACATGCTAGTTAAAGTTGGTACTTTAGTATTTCCAGTAGATTTTGTTGTTCTGGACATGGAAGAAGATTCTCAAGTTCCTCTCATATTAGGAAGACCATTCTTAAACACGGCTAAAGCAATGATAGACGTGTTCGGTAAGAAATTGACCCTAAGTATAGATGATGAGAGTGTTACCTTTTCAGTTGATAGAGAAATGCAACAACCACAATCTGCAGATGATACATGTTATTATATTCAAACTATAAATGCACATGCAGAATTATTAGAAGAATTTCCAGAATTACAAGGAACGGGAGAATGTTCTTTAGGAGAAGGTAATGAACCAATTGATGAAGCGGAAAAGTTAGCTACACTTATAGCTAATGGATATGTAGCTAATGGATATGAACCAACAACAGAAGAAATTCAAATGCTAAAAGAAGAAGACAGATATCGATACAAATTATCGATAGAAGAACCTCCGAAATTAGAGTTAAAGCCACTTCCAAACCATTTGGAATACGCTTATTTACATGGTGAATCTGAATTACCTTTAATAATATCGTCTTCTCTTACTGAAAATGAGAAATCACAACTCATTTCTGTGTTGAAAGCTCATAAACCAGCCATTCATGGAAGATTCATGATATTAAAGGAATAAGTCCTTCGTATTGCACACATAAAATCCTTATGGAAGAAGGTCATAAAACGTATGTGCAACGCCAACGAAGACTAAATCCTAATATGCAAGATGTAGTTAAGAAAGAAATTATTAAACTGCTAGATGCAGGTCTAATTTATCCAATCTCTGATAGTCCATGGGTAAGCCCAGTTCAATGCGTGCCTAAGAAGGGTGGCATGACTGTCATTACAAATGAAAAAAATGAGCTTATTCCTACTAGAACTGTAACAGGATGGCGTGTGTGTATTGATTATAGAAAATTAAATGACGCCACCAGAAAAGATCACTTTCCCTTACCTTTCATTGATCAAATGTTGGAAAGATTAGCCGGAAATAGTTTCTATTGTTTTCTAGATGGATTTTCCGGATATTTTCAAATTCCAATAGCACCCGAAAATCAAGAGAAAACCACATTCACGTGCCCTTATGGTACTTTTGCTTACAAACGCATGCCATTTGGACTTTGTAACGCCCCTGCAACCTTTCAAAGGTGTATGATGGCGATTTTTCACGACATGATAGAAGAATGCATGGAAGTTTTCATGGATGACTTTTCAGTCTTCGGTGATACATTTGAAACATGTCTAGCTAATCTTGAACGAATGCTCATTAGATGCGAACAATCAAATCTAGTACTTAATTGGGAGAAATGCCATTTTATGGTTAAAGAAGGCATCGTTCTTGGTCATAAAATTTCAAAAGAAGGAATTGAAGTGGATAGAGCTAAAGTAGATGTAATTGCTAAACTTCCACATCCCACCAATGTTAGAGGAGTTAGGAGTTTTCTAGGGCATGCCGGTTTTTACCGACGTTTCATAAAAGATTTTTCTAAAATTGCCACTCCTATGAATAAACTCCTAGAAAAGGATGCTCCATTCATCTTTTCAGATGAGTGTATCAAATCTTTTAATATTCTTAAAGAGAAACTCACTAATGCACCGATCATGATAACACCAAATTGGAATCTACCATTTGAACTAATGTGCGATGCAAGTGATTTTGCAATGGGAGCCGTTTTAGGACAAAGGATTGAAAAACGATTTCAACCTATATATTATGCTAGTAAGACGTTACAAGGAGCACAAACGAACTATACAACTACTGAAAAAGAACTCCTTGCTATTGTCTTTGCTTTTGACAAATTTCGATCATATCTCTTTCTAGCAAAAACGGTGGTCTATACCGACCATTCTGAGATGCTAAACCAAGATTAATTCGTTGGATCTTACTCTTATAAGAGTTTGATATTGAAATCCGAGATAAAAGAGGAGCAGAAAATCTCGCCGCTGATCATCTTTCTCGTTTTGAAAATCCCGAATTAGAAGTTCTAAATGAATCGGCCATACAAGACAACTTTCCTGATGAATATCTATTGAAGATAGATTATAGAGAAATTCCATGGTTTGCAGACTATGCAAACTACTTAGTTTGTGGATTCCTTGAAAAAGGATTATCGTACCAAAGACGAAAGAAATTCTTCAGTGATATAAAACACTATTTTTGGGAAGATCCACATCTGTTTAAAAGTTGTCCCGATGGAATAATACGCCGATGTATATTTGGAGATGAAGCTAGTAAAATATTAACCATTGTCACACAGGACCAACAGGAGGGCATTATGGGCCTCAACTAACAGCAAGAAAAGTTTATGATGCTGGATTCTATTGGCCTACAATTTACAAAGACGCACACCTTCTTTGCAAATCCTGTGATGCTTGTCAAAGGGCCGGAAAAATAAGTCAACGTGATGAAATGCCACAAAATGTCATACAAGTATGTGAAGTATTTGACATTTGGGGTATTGACTTTATGGGTCCATTTCCAAAATCTCATAATAATCTATATATACTCGTAGCCATTGATTATGTATCTAAATGGGCGGAAGCACAAGCTCTCCCAACTAACGATGCACGAGTTGTAGTCAACTTTTTAAAACGTCTTTTTGCAAGGTTTGGAACACCGAAAGCCTTAATAAGTGATCGGGGTACTCATTTTTGTAATAATCAACTTGAGAAAGTTCTTAAAAGATATGGAGTAACTCATAAAATCTCCACAGCATATCATCCACAAACAAGTGGACAAGTTGAAAATACCAACCGAGCTTTAAAACGTATTCTAGAGAAAACCGTAGGATCAAATCCGAAGGAATGGTCCATTAAATTGGAGGATGCACTCTGGGCTTTTAGAACAGCCTACAAAACTCCAATTGAAACCACACCTTTTAGACTTGTTTATGGAAAAGCATGTCATCTTCCAGTAGAAATTGAACACAAAGCATTTTGGGCTTTGAAGACATGTAATCTTGATTTACATGAAGCCGGACGTCTACGATTAAGTCAACTAAACGAATTAGAAGAATTAAGACATGAAGCATACGATAATTCGTTAATCTATAAAGAAAGAACGAAGAAATGGCATGATAAAAGAATCAGAAATTCAAAAGAATTTAAGGAATGAGACAGAGTTCTTCTTTTCAATTCACGATTCAAGCTATTTCCTGGAAAATTGAAATCAAGATGGTCTGGACCATTCATAGTTAAAAGAGTTTTTCCATACAGAACGATAGAATTAATAAATTCAAATGAGATTGAATTTAAAGTTAATGGTCACAGAGTTAAACACTACATAGATAGTTCGATGGAAGTCGACAGCGAAGTTAATCACAATTTCGACACCACATCTAACTAAGTGTGGGGAGAATAAAGTCTTTAAAGGATAATATGTATTTCTGTTAGAGTTAGATTGTCTGTTTTCGTATAGTTCTCGAAAATGGAACCCGAATGGTCTTTCCCTAGCAGACCCTAAAGAACTAGTCCTCTCCCCCCATTCTGAATTTTTATTTTTTTTAGGAAATGAAGACTGCCTGTGAACTAAACCATGGTCTAATGCTATACGCTTTGATCACTAAACGTAATAATGACACACTTCCGAGTGAAATAGTATCAGTAATCAGAGAAAGATTGGACGGAGTTAGAAAAGGATCCAGATGCGAAGATAATAAGTTACAATTTGGTAAAGGAAAATCAAAATCCGCAGCGAAAAGAAGAGCACGACACCTAGAAAGATGTCACAAATGCGGAAAATGGTCACATGGAGGTAAATGTTCAAATAATCAAACCTATTCAAATACCGAATTTGTTACTTTATGCAGAGACGGACCGTTCATATGTTTAGAAGAAAAGACACTGAATGCTCGAGGTTACGCCTATGTAGCCATGGAAAACCAATTAAACCGACTATCTTATGAATGGGATAGATCATATAACTAAGAAATCTATTTCACAGGTAAGTCTGTACAGTCTTTATTTTTATTTTTATTTTTAACCTTTTGATAATAAACGCTAATTTGTTCGCTATAAAGTATTAAATTGGTATTGAATAAAATTAGGTTTGGCGACCGAAATTATTGATATCATTCAAAAATTTATTACATCACTGCGAAATTTAACGTTTATTCTTAAGGTATAAATATCTTTAATCAATCAACCCAAAATATTTCAAAAATTCGTCATGAGTTAAATTAGGTCTTGGAACCGAAATTACTTTACCGAAAAGAGGGGCGCATATTTTTGATAATATTTGATTGATTAAAGTGGGATAAAAAGCCAAAAAGATTTTTAATTTTATTTTAACCATGTTTTTAAAATTAATATATAAATCTTAAATTAATATTGTAAACTTTGTAAAAAAAAATATTTAAAATTGTAAATATTTGAAAATTTTATATAAGTTTGGTGTGAATCTTTAATTTTTAAAAATATGAATTTTTAATTTTATGCATTTCAAATTTTAAAGTTTGGTGTGAATTTTTAATATTAATTTTGAATTTTATATTTAAATTGTGTGAATTTAAAAACAAAAATTTACTTTATCTCATTAAGTTAAAAATATGATTTTTAAAATTCGTCGTAAGTTGAAGACTAGGTCTTTGAACCGAAATTGCTTTACCCAAGGGAGGGACGAGAACTTTTATTATCATTATTTTTAATCTTATTGAATTAAAGTATGCCAAAAACATTAAAAAACCAAAAATCTTAGCTTTTAAAACAATAGCTACAAAAAGACAAATTTTAAAATTTTGTCGAGGGACGGACTAGGACATCGATCCGAAACGACCTCGTCCTAAATAACAAGGGAAACAAAATTTTAAAATTAATTACTTAATTGTTTTAATTAGTATAAGATATATAAAAAAAATAACAAACTCCGCGACTCGCGGAGTTTGAAGGTTTAAACCCCGCGACTCGTAGGAGTACAAAAATACAGAAAAAAAATAAAAGCTGAGCGAACAGCTCAGTCCACACACCACAAAACCAAATACTGCGAAAATAAAACCCGAAAATAAACGAGAAAACACCCCCAAAATCACAATTTTTAACCGTTAATCATCAAATCTTTTACTAAAATCATGTTGAGAAGGATGCTATCAAGGAATTACTCAAGAAAAACGGTAAATTTCTACACCTAAACACCATTTAATCCGAAAATTAGTGTTCTTGAGCAATTTTTTCCCCAATTTGATTTTGATGCTTTTTAGTGTAATTATGCTTAAATTGTTTATGTATTATGCTTGTATAACCTAGATTGATGCTATTTAACATGATTAGAAGCCTTAAACTTCAAATTTTTAGTAATCTAGGGTTTGTGTTCTTGAGCAATTTGGGGATTTTTGATATAAACAGGTTATGGCCGATTTTTGTCATGAATTGTTGCTAAATTAAGTAGTGTAACATGTTTAGGTAGTTAAATGATCCAAACTTTGAGCCTAAACATGATTTTGAGAATTAAAGTGGACTTTTTCAAGTCTAAAATTCATGAACATGATTTTTGAGAGATAATGCCATTTGAAACTTGTTTAATTGCTAGTAATTATTATTTTGACATGTTATTTGAGTTGAATGCTTATGAACTTGGCAAACATTTTCGTATATGCTTATTTGAAAAAGTGTAGATTTGATAAAAATGTGAAAATGAGCTTAAGTTTGATATAAATTGATCATGTCATTGTAATTATTTTGATTGATGATTTTGCTGACACTAATGCATATTTGGATGCACAAAAATTGTGTTTGATGTGTTTTGCAGACTGAAAGGGATGAATCTTCATCCCAAGCTCGCAATGCTCCTGCCGAGAATGCGGAACAACAGGAGGTTAACTACTACAAACAAGATATACCTCATCCAGTCATGACATTTTCTGATATGCACTTGGAAGATTTGCATCCGAACCTGAGATTTGACAGACTTTGGATAGATTATCCAAAATACCAAAGGGGTTTGCATACTCTTCATTCTAAAGTTGTTGAGGTACCTAGGGTCATAGAATGGGGACCATTAGAAGCTGTAGAATTGGCCGGGCCAATTAGGGAATTACTTGCACAGAGGTATGGTAATTCTACTTTTAACGACTGGGTACGTTTATTCACCATGCGTAGACCTGTATATAAAGTATGGTGTGAAGAATTGTTGTGTAGTATAGAATTAAATGATCGGGTAGCTAGTTTAACCGATCGATCTTTTATTAGATTTTTGTTAGGAGGTTCGATGCGCCACATGTCTTTACTAGACATGGCTCAGGCTTTACGTATATATACGCCTGAGGAGTTAGCATCTGCCGATTGTAGAGGGTTGATACTAAATGGTAGAAAGATAGATGAAAATTTTGATACACATGGTGTATGGAGTCAAATGACAAGCCATCACCGATTCAAAGGGGGAAATTACTCTTATTTGGATATAGATAGAGCTGAATTAAGAGTGATTCCTAGGTTTTTAGCTAATTCGATTACACAAAGAGGTAAGAACAAGGAAAAGGTAAATGAACAGGATTTGTTTTACCATATGTGTATTCGAGACCCACAAAGCGCTGTAAGTATACCTTATTGTGTGGGTTATTATTTATCAGCTATGGTTAGGGGGATGAGACCGCATAGCATAATAGGAGGTGGTATTTTTATTACTTTGATTGCTGAATATCTCGGTGTGGATATAAGTCGGGGGGATTATTAGTCGAAGAACCAGAACCCCGCGATACAATAGGTTTAAATGTATACCATGGTGCGAAAGTTTTGAAGAGGCGAAATAACGCCGCAGTACAATACCATGGTAGACATCCACAGGTTGAGAGAAACCAACAGTAAGGTAATGTAGGAGGGGGAAATGAAATACAAGAAATGCAAATGTTTATAGCTTCACAGGAGTACTAAAATGCTAGACAGAGAGCATTTGAAGATTGGCAAGTTCATCAAAACCAAATCATAGCTCATTGCCAACATATAGGTAGAAACTATATTCCTACTCCAAAACCCATATTCCCTCCCTGGTCTATAGAGATGCAACCACCGTATCCTACGTATAACCCAGCCGAAGCATTTTATAGCACCTATGGTTATGCATGGAACCCCTATTGGTATCAGTATCATCCCTAGTCTACTTAGTTTTATTTATTTTGTAATTTGTAATGTTGATACGTTTAATACTTATGTTAATATTGTAATAGTTTTTATAATTTTCTAACTTTTATTCTTAGATTTTAATAATTTTTGAATGTGGGGTAATATACCAAACTTCAAAAATATGTATATATGTTTGCAGTTTATCTTATGTAAACAACAGGGTAAAACAACGCATTTTCAAAGACTGGCATTAAGTTCAGCAAAAGCAACTAATTTTGACGACAAGATGCAAAATATATGTGAAATAACAACAAGACAGAATGAACAAATGATGTGCACCATTTATCATTCAGCAAACAAACGCCAATATATTTGGAAACTTTGGTAAAATTTAATCATTTTCACACAAATCACCTTCAATAATTTAAATTGTTACTGATTTCTTGCAAATGAGGGCATTGCAAGATCTTAAGTGTGGGAAGGGGTTAAATTCTTTAGGATTTTAAAATTTTTATCTTAAACACTAGGTTACCATTAAAAATACTAGTAAAGCAGTAGTTGTATTAGAATCTAGTGCTCTCTGATAATAAAGAACAGCCCTAGTCTTATATACTGACTACCCAATTCTAGTAAAAATTTTCAAAATTTTCAATTAAATGAACTCAAAATCTTGTTTATACATATTTATGAACGATAAAACTAGGTTTTAACACCGAAATTATTGTAACCTCGGAAAGGACATAAATTGAGAAACAAACCAAAATGTTAAAATTCATTTAAAATAGAATAGAGGACAATAAAAAGAAAAATAAAAGCCAAGTGTGGGAAAATTCTCCAAGTTATTCAAAACATATATCACATATTTTTGTACAAATAACTAAAAATACTTTTGCTTTGGACTAAACTAAAAAGTTTTACCTGATTTACTGTAAGAAAGATGGATCTACACGATGAATCAATTCCATCATTAAAAGGAAGTAAAGTCTTCCGAAAAAGAAACGCGCTTCTTGATTTAAGTCAGGAAGTTGTCGTCCAGACCAGCTGTCGGTTGACGAAAAATCTAGAAAAGTCATCACTAAAATCAGCAGGAAATCCACGGACCTCAGCATTAAACAGGGTCGCCAAGTGGTCAGATTTATCCTAACCATGAGAAGGATTTATCTCGTAAAATGGGGGGCACCATGCAAATTAGCTGGATAAGACTAATGAATCAGATCCCCAGAAAGGATAATCTCCTTAAAAGATCAAAAATCAGCTTTTAAGCCTGATATTACTCAATCCTTGAGATTGACCTTAAAGATTGAGAATTACAAACTCATGGAATTCAATGATATCTAAATTCGAGCTTGAACGAGAAAATATTTTGATCAAAATTACAAACCGATTTGTTTTCTGAAAACCCTATTTTCAATGCGTTCATTACCATTGAACGTAAAATCCTAGGAATTCACCTGGAATTCATTAGGTCACCTGAACTAAATCGGGTGTCAACCGTAAGAACGGTGGTTGCATAGTGGTCAAAGACAGGACCTTGTGCCAGACCGAAAAATCATAAGGGTGAGCTTTACTATTGCTCCTACCAAGGATAGTAATTGCATCCGACACGTTATAGACCATAATTAAAAGCATGTCAGGGGACATTGCCTTAACAGTTGCTTGTTCAACGCTTTCCTTTACAACCGGACGGTAGTTTACCGAAAGGTAATATACGGGACAAGTAAACTGGACGTGTTGCTTTCCAAATACAAGGTTAGCAAGTGGGTGACACAAAACCGCAAGTTTTGAGCTAAAATTTTCAAATCTGAAACCCACCAAACCCACAAAAATATTTTGCAAACACCGGTAAAGGGTTATTCCGGAAAACTTATCTAGGGTAAAAACTAGATTTAATTTTCAAAAGATCAAATGTTTTCATAAAGATCCAATTTCCTTAATGGATCTAAATTTTTATAGTCATGTGGGACTGTAAACCATATCGTTACTACCATTGTTTATACCGCCGTATAGAAATCACTGATGTACAAAGTGTGAAGAATAAAGAAGTGATTCTAGTATTTCAAGACAATATTGCTTGAGGACAAGCAACGCTTAAGTGTGAGAATATTTGATAATGCTAAAAACGAACATATATTTCATAGCATTATTCCTCAAGAAAGACAAGCTTTTAGTTGCAATTGTTCTATTTACAAGTGATATTCGTTTAAATAATAAAAGGTGAAGACAAAAGACAGATTCGACGAATTGAAGACGCAAACGACCAAAAAGCTCAAAAGTACAAAAGACAATCAAAGAGGTTCCAATTATTGATAAGAAACGTCTCGAAATTACAAGAGTACAAGATTCAAAACGCAAAGTACAAGATATTAAATTGTACGCAAGGACATTCGAAAATCCGGAACCGGGACCAGAGTCAACTCTCAACGCTCGACGCAACGGACTAAAAATTACAAGTTAACTATGTATATAAATATAATATAATATATAATTAATTATATAAATTATATATATATTATATTTATCTAATAAACCGTCGGTAAACAAAGAGCCAAAATGGAGTGAGCTATATTTACAAACTCCGCGACTCGCGGAGTTTGAAGGCAAAAAGGGCCGCGAGTCGCGGAGCCCCAAATTCTGAAACTCCCTATAAAAGCAAACAAATTCTGATCGCAAAAAAAAAACATATATATCCATCCTCTCTATATCTATACGTAAATATTTATATTTATATTTTAATTTTAATTTTAATTTTAATTTTAATCCTAATAATAAGGGTATGTTAGCAAATGTTGTAAGGGTGTAAGTCGAAATTCTGTCCGTGTAACGCTACGCTATTTTTAATCATTGTAAGTTATGTTCAACCTTTTTAATTTAATGTCTCGTAGCTAAGTTATTATTATGCTTATTTAATCCGAAGTAATCATGATGTTGGGCTAATTACTAAAATTGGGTAATTGGGCTTTGTACCCTAATTGAGGTTTGGACAAAAGAACGACACTTGTGGAAATTAGACTATGGGCTATTAATGGGCTTTATATTTGTTTAACTAAATGATAGTTTGTTAATGTTAATATAAAGATTTACAATTGGGCGTCCCTATAAATTACCATATACACTCGATCAGACACGATGGGCGGGGTATTTATATGTATGAATAATCGTTCATTTAACCGGACACGGGAATGGATTAATAACCACTAGAATAATTAAAACAGGGGTGAAATTATGTACAAGGACACTTGGTATAATTGATAACAAAATATTAAAACCTTGGGTTACACTCAGTCGACATCCTGGTGTAATTATTAAACAAAGTATTAAAATCTTGTTACAGTTTAAGTCCCCAATTAGTTGGAATATTTAACTTCGGGTATAAGGATAATTTGACGAGGACACTCGCACTTTATATTTATGACTGATGGACTGCTATGGACAAAAACCACACGGACATATTAAAGGACAAAGGACAATTAACCCATGGGCATAAAACTAAAATCAACACGTCAAACATCATGATTACGGAAGTTTAAATAAGCATAATTCTTTTATTTCATATTTAATTTCCTTTATTTTATATTTAATTGCACTTCTAATTATCGCATTTTTATTGTTATTGTATTTAATTGCACTTTTAATTATCGTACTTTTTAATTATCGCAAGTTTATTTTATCGCACTTTTATTATTCGCAATTTCATTATCGTTATTTACTTTACGCTTTAATTTAAGTCTTGTATTTATTTTTAATATTTTACATTTGGTTTTAACTGCGACTAAAGTTTTAAAATCGACTAACCGGTCATTAAACGGTAAAAACCCCCCTTTATAATAATAATCTTACTTATATATATATTTGTATTTTTATAAAAGTAAACTAATATAGCGTTAAGCTTTGTTTAAAGATTTTCCCTGTGGAACGAACCGGACTTACTAAAAACTACACTACTGTACGATTAGGTACATTGCCTATAAGTGTTGTAGCAAGGTTTAAGTATATCCATTCTCTAAATAAATAAATATCTTGTGTAAAATTGTATCGTATTTAATAGTATTTTCCTGCTAAAATTAATAGTATTTTATACCACTCACCTCGCATAACTATCAGTTGTTAACATGTGTGATAACTTGTTGTAGTAACATACACAATCCACAATCATACAAGAAATTAAAACAACCACGCATGCAAAACAAATGTTCACAATCAAGCCTTTTGGTAGACATTTTGTTTAGCCGAAAACAAAATGCCACCGGTCAATGGGTAAAACACAAAGTAAGAGGTTTTAACCTCCCACTTAAGCTTGCATCCACATGCTTCTTGTGTTCTTCCTTGTGATCTTCATGCATCTTCATCTTGTTACAAAATATATCCTAATACATTTTGTCTAGAAAATGAAAATACAACCTAATCTACTTTACATACCAAATATAAAATAAATTACATAACCAAATGAATGAATATTACAACCAAATGAATAAATTAATTATTACATACCAAATGAATAATATAAATCATTCAAACACACATGCATTCAAACATAAGGTCAAGGCATTGATTGTGAACTACAACATATGAACAAATATGACCAATTTGCAAGTTCCAAACCCTCTTGGAACCTCCAAGAATTCGGCCAACCTTACAAACCCACCCAAACCCGAACATTTTTACATTCCATATTCATGCATGTGCATGGAATGCAAATATAGTGGGTTTAAAGACCATAAAAGAAGCATAATTCATAGACTTCGGCTCTAGATACCATTGATGGAATTCAACATAATAACAAGTTTCTTAAAGTTAATAAAACCATGAAACCAATTCATGTTAAGTTATATCAAGCGGAAGCATAATTACAAGAAAACGAGTATATATGTAAAACCATTTTAATTGAATTCCATGTAATATCAAGTCATGAATCATATGCTTACAAATATAACAAGATTAGAAGAGTGTTTATACCTCCTCAATGATGGATATATTGCTAAATTTGGACAGCAGCAAGTTTGGAAGATGATGATGAATGTGAGCTCCAAAACTATGAAACCTCAAGAAGTTATACCCCAAACTTGTTACCAACACCCTAGCCTTTAGTTAGGATTTAATTACACTTGATTATAGCTTACAAAAACTGAATTTGGAACCCTCTTTTGACTCCAAAACCCACGGCTTTTTTCAGCTGCAGTAGCAGTTTTTTTGTTGCTAGTTTTTCACTTGAGAGAATGTAAATGCATGTGTTCGTTTTCTCTTTGGTCACGGGGCATGCCTATATGTAATTGTGCTATGTTGAAAGCAACAAAAGTGAGCATGGGTGGACTCTCTTGGAGTCCCAAATCTGCCACTCAATTTAATATATATAAAAATGGTGCAATTTATATAAAATGTTGCAATTTATATATAAAACTTGCATAAAACCATATATATATTTATGTTACTTTCATATTCTTATAAACCATTTATAAAACATAACACAATATAGTTATTTAAACCTATAAATAACTAAATCCATATCATATATAAATTATCCAAATAATTTATCTCAAGTGATAATATTTTAGAAACCCGATTTTCTAAAATCCAAGTGTCGCGTATTTGTTTAATGATCCAATCGTTAAGATCAAATACGTATAAGGTATAGTTAAGTTTGTTATTAGGTATGACCCGACTTGGATCATAACATATTAGCCACATTAATTTAATATGTCTCTCGGGCATACGAAAAACCTTCATGCGGATGGTACAAAGTCGAATTATAAGGGTTCCAATCCTTTCTGTATTCATTGTGAGAGGCATGACCCGGGGCAGTGTACTGCGGTTTGTGCGTTGTGTAAGAAAGTGGGACACGTAGCTAAGATGTGTAAGACTCCTCCAAAGGATAAGGCTATTGTTCCAGCCAAAGCTCCTCCTACTTGCTATACTTGTGGAGAGAAGGGACACACTAGTCCAAATTGTCCTAACAAAAAGGATAATCCCGCTACTGGAGCTAATACTACTGCTGCTCAAGCCCGAGATGAGGATGAGGTCATCACGGGTACGTATCTTGTCCATAATTGTTATGCAACTATTTTATTCAATACTGGTGCCGATTGAAGTTATGTGTCTAGTGATTTTTGTACCCTATTTACTGAAAAGCCTCAACCCATAGAAACTAAAAGATTAGTAGAAGTAGCCAATGGAAAGATCATGCAAGTCGATAAAATCTATAAAAATTGCAACCTAATCTTAGCCGATAAAGAATTTAAGATAGACCTTTTGCCGGTCGAGCTCGGAAGTTTTGACGTCGTAGTTGGAATGGATTGGTTACGTCCATTACATGCTACTATCATATGTTACGATAAAACTGTCCAAATTCCATTGGGAAATGGAGAGACTCTCATCATCCAAGGTGAAAAGAGTGGTTCCAATCTCAACATTATCTCATATATTAAAACCCGTAAATACCTTATGAAAGGTTATCCTGCTATTCTAGCCCACGTTAAGATGATTGAATTGAAAGAGAAGCGTATTGAATATGTACCAGTGGTTAAAGGCTTTCCTGATGTGTTTCTCGAAGATATTCCTGGTCTTCCACCTCCTCGACAAGTTAAATTTCAAATTGATTTAACTCCCGGTGCTGCTCCTATTGCTAAACCTCCGTATCGTTTAGCGCCCTCCGAAATGAAGGAATTATCCAACCAGCTCCAAGAGCTATTGGATAAAGGTTTTATTCGTCCAAGCTCGTCCCCATAGGGAGCTCCTATTCTATTTGTTAAGAATAAGGATGGTACGTTAAGGATGTGCATTGATTATCGCGAACTTAACAAGCTTACTATCAAGAACCGTTATCCGTTTCCGTGTATTGATGATTTATTTGACCAACTTTAAGGGTCAAGCATCTATTCAAAGATTGATTTGAGATCTGGTTATCATCAACTCCAAGTCAAGGAATCCGATATTCCTAAGACTGCTTTTCGCACTCGTTATGGACACTATGAATTTTGTGTCATGTCTTTTGGTTTGACCAACGCACCTACTGTGTTCATAGATCTTATGAACCGTGTTTACAAACCCTATCTTGATAAATTTGTCATTATTTTCATTGATGACATCTTGATCTACTCCAAGAGTGAGGAAGAACATGAGCAACATTTGCGCATGATTCTTGAACTCTTAAGAAACTCTATGCTAAATTTTTTAAGTTCGAGTTTTGGCTCAAAACCGTACAATTCCTTGGACATGTTGTCGGTAGAGACGGAAATACATGTCGATCCAGCTAAGATTACTGCTATTCAGAACTGGGAGATACCAAAGACTGCGAAGCATATTCGTCAATTTTTGGGACTTGCCGATTACTATCGGAGATTTATAAAATATTTTTCTCTCATTGCTAAACCCCTTACGAAGCTAACTCAAAAAGGAAAGAAGTTTGAGTGGTCTGAAGAACAGGAATCTGCTTTCAAGATTCTGAAGGAGAAATTGATCACAGCCCCAATTCTATCTTTACCCAAAGGTACTGACGACTTTGTTGTTTACTGCGATGCTTCGAAGCAAGGCTTTGGTTGTATTTTAATGCAACGAGAAAAGGTTATTGCCTACGCATCTAGGCAGTTAAAGAAACATGAAGAGAACTATATCACATATGACCTTGAGTTAGGTGCCGTGGTATTTGCATTAAAGATATGGAGACATTATCTATATGGTACTAAGTTTATGGTGTAAACTGATCATAAAAGTCTTCGACACATCTTTGATCAAAAACAGTTGAACATGAGGCAAAGCCGATGGCTCGAGTTATTGAACGATTATCACTGTGAGCTGAAATATCATCCCGGAAAGGAAAATGTAGTTGCCGATGCCCTTAGTTGGAAAGACGATGTTAAACGTGTTCGTGCTCCAAACCTGAAGATCAAATCGAATCTTATATCACGAATCTGTGAAGCTCAATTGGAAGCTATTAAACCGTCACTTATCGAAGGTGAAGGACCTATCGGTTTTGAGGACCAACTTCAAGTGAAAGCTAAAGGTACACGGTACTTTGGCAACAGAATTTAGGTTCCTCACTTCGGTAATCTCCGTGAACTAGTCTTGGATGAAACTCATAAGACTACATATTCTATTCATCCCGGTTCCAGTAAGATGTATCACGATGTGAAGGAATTCTGCTCGTGGCCTAACATGAAAGCCGACATTGCTACTTATGTTAGTAAGTGTCTCACTTGTTTGAAAGTCAAGGCCAAACATCAAAAGCCTTCTAGTCTATTGACACAACCCGATATTCCGCAGTGGAAGTGGGAGTGTATCACTATGGACTTCGTTACTAAGTTACCTAAGACTGCAAACGGTAACGATACTATTTGGGTCATAGTTGATCGCCTTACTAAATCTGCGCATTTCATACCGATCAAGGAAACTGACAAGATGGAGTGATTATCTCAACTTTATATTAAAGAAATTGTCTCACGTCATGGTGTTCCTATCTCGATTATTTCTGATCGCGACAGTCGATTTGTGTCTAGATTCTGGAAAACTTTACAATCTGCTCTTGGAACTCAACTCGACATGAGTACAGCATATCATCCGCAAACTGATGGTCAAAGTGAACGAACTATCCAAACCATGGAAGATATGCTACGTGCTTGTGCAATCGATTTCGGCAAAGGCTGGGATAGACATCTACCTTTAGTTGAATTTTCTTACAACAACAGTTATCACTCCAGTATTAAAACTGCACCTTTTGAAGCTTTATATGGCCGGAAGTGTAGATCCCCTTTGTATTGGGACGAACTCGAGGACAGACATTTAACTGGTCCTGAAATCATTCACGAAACTACCGAAAAGATCGTTTAGATTAGGCAACAATTAGAAACTGCCCATAGCCGACAAAAGAGCTATGCCGACAAGAAACGAAAGGATATAGAATACCAAGTTGGAGATAAAGTCATGTTGAAAGTATCCCCTTGGAAAGGTGTTGTCCGTTTCGGTAAACGAAGCAAACTCAGTACACGATATGTTGGACCTTTCACAGTCACTCAAAGAGTCGGTCCCGTGGCATACCAATTAGAACTACCAACTAAACTTAGCCAAGTACATGATGTGTTTCATGTCTCAAATCTTAAACGGTGTCTTGCTGATGACACACTGGTTATTCCTCTAGATGATGTCCGCAATGATGAGCAAATGCACTTCGTTGAAGAACCTATAGAAATCATGGAATGAGAGGTCAAACAAACGCGTAAAAGCAAAATACTTATCGTTAAAGTCTGTTAGAATTCGCGTAGAGGCCCCGAATATACTTGGGAACGCAAAGATCACATGAAACAGAAATATCTCCATCTCTTCTCAACTGCTGATGCAAACGAGGAATCTACCTAAAAACTTCAATAAGGGGAGGTACTATAACGACTCTCATTTTTCCATTCTATATTTCTCATTTTTCCATTATATACTTTTCCTTATTAAATGCCCAACAATATAATTAAACTTAATAATTAAACTTTAATCAATAATTATTAAGCGTTAAGAATTATAAAATATAATGATTAACTTTGTAAACGACAAGGTAATAAAAGATAAAAAAAATAATAAAGGGCTTATTAACTTTTGTGAATAAATAAATAACTTTAAAACTTGTGTACTTAAAATAATTAAACTTGGATAATTAAGGAATCATTTTAACTAATCTAAAATACAAGGACTTAAGTGAAAAAGTTAAACCCTAACCCTAATAAAACCCTAGCCAATTTTGGAAGGACAAAATTACCCTTCTACCCCTCTAATTTTCGGCCCAAACCAACAACCCTAACCCCATCTTCAAGCTAACTTGTTCCCTAAGTAATTCCTTATTAAACCCTAACTCTAGAATAATCCTAACACTCCTATAAATAGAGGCCTAACCTAAACCTTTTCAATGTACCAAATCACAACAACAATTCTCTCTCCTAAATCTCTCTCCCTCTCTCCCTATTTCGGCTTCCAAAACCGAAATCACCACCACCACCCATCGAAATCATCATCAATCTTCAAGGGTTTTTCAAGTGTTCTTCGCGTTCTTCTTGTTCTTCAAGAATCTTCAAGGAGTTCTTCAAGTTTTTCAAGGCTTTGATCTTCAATCTTCATCGCGTTCATCACTTCTTTGTTAATCATCTTGAATCTTCAAAGGTATAACATAAACCCTAACTTGTTTACATAATCTTTGATCTTTAATTCATGTTATAAACTTGTTTATTCATAAATATATACATAAACACACCTAGATCTATATATACATAAAAAATAATAATATATATTTGTATGTATGTATGTCGACCAAGAAGGGAAAAAAGGGAAAAAGGAAACTTTGATCCTTAAACCCTAGGTTATTGCATGAAAGATTTGTTTATGGTTAGTTTAGGAAACAAAATAAATATATATACATATACATATATATCGACATATACATATATATACATGTAAAAAATATATATATATATATATATATATATATATATATATATATATATATATATATATATATATACATATATATGAATTACATATACATATATATATATAAAACCCTAATTACTTAAAACCCTAATTCATTAAACCTAACCCTAATTATTTAATACCACTTTAATTATTAAAACCCTAATCATTACCTAATCATTACTACATTAAATAAAACCCTAATTTACTAAACACTAATTTATTAAACCCTAGGACATTAATTACTAAACCCTAGTTATTAAATACTACTTTAATTAACTAACCCTAATTAATGAAACCCTAATACTACTTATACTATTAATTAACATGTATACACTATTACTATTACTAACACCTATAACCTACTACTTATATTATAATACATTAAAAACATTTTGGGATATGTATTAGAGATGTATAGATCTTCGAACTTTCTTGACGAATGGTTTCTACGAAACTCTAGGCGGAAGGATTTGGATTTTCCGATTTTAAGAGTCCTATAGCTCAAGCCCCTAGACCTAAAATGGCCATTCGAAGGGAAAGGGGTGATTGGAAGCTTATATAATACGGCAAGTATCCTAAAATGGAAAACACTCTTAAAAGTAGAAACTTTCTAGTTATAGAAACTTACTAAAATAAGGAACCTACTAAAAGTGAAAACTTTTTAAAAATAGAAATTTACTAGAAAAGGAAAACGAACTATACTTAAAACACTATCATACTTAAACATTTACTTAAACATGGGCAAAAACACTTACTACTCTTAAATGTCAGTAGGTTGACTTTCTGTTCGTTCCAACTTTCTATTCCAAGGAATAATCGTCATCTCTCTCTGCTTACTAAGGTGAACTCATAGCCCCTCTCTTTATTGCTAGCAAACTTACTTACTTTTATTGGGGTATAACACATGCTGTTTTTTACATTTTACACTTTAGACACAAGTACCAACTGCTAAAACTATGCTATACCGGGCTATGTCCGACTAAGTCCCTACAGTGATATTTTTAATTGCTCGTTGATTGCATGTTAATTATTGGAGGTAGGCCTATCGGGAGTAACGTCTCCGATACATTTGACTAAGTCTTTGTATTACTTAATAATTAAATTAAACCGATAAGGACAGACACAACTTGTCATTGGGGCAAACTTGAACGTTTAGTCTAAATATCACACCTTGGCATAACTTTTTGATCCTGCGGGAGATCAACTTTACAAACTAAATCTTGTGGTCTAAAACAACGGTCAAACTTATTTGTTAAACCTATGAACTTCACTCAACCTTTTTGGTTGACACTTTAGCATGTTTTGTCTCATGTGCTGTTTGATCAAGTTATTTATCTACTGCTTATGTGATGCTACTTGGACATAGAATCAAGAGATATCGCATTTATTACTATTGCATTTAAACATTTACTTTATTCCTTTGTAACGACATTTCATTTTCCGCTGCATACTCTCAATAAAGTTTGATTTTATCATTTAGTATTGTTCTCGTTTATTATAATATGTTGGTTTGTTTGATATTAAGTCACATTTCGCCCCGACCCTAACTGGGGGTGTGATAGTTAATTAATGGGCCTTGATTGATTCTGAAACATTCTGTCTTGACTTGGAGAGAAAGGAAGAAGACCTTATTTTATTTATAATTATTCGGTTACCATATTTATCGTATCTTGTTTTCCTGTATTTAAGATTTGGTTTGGTTTTTTTGTTATTCATTTTTTTATTTGTTATTAGATAATTTAAAATGAATTGTGAAGGTTTTTTCTTTTGCTAAACAGTGAAGGTTAGCTTGTTTTTTGTTAAATCGAGAAGGTTTACACATAACTCATACTATCATTTTAGCCATGATCCTTAATATCCATTTTGTGGTATCAGATTGCAGGCATGGCTAAACAAGAACCAATTTTCAATTTGGATAATGTTCCCGAACCTATTGTAGATGAAGATTCCGAACCCATCTATGATGCAGATGGTGAGGATGAAGAACCCATCTATGATACTTATAGTGAAGAAGGACAAAAGGACGGAGTGAATCTCACATGGTCGCCTTCGGGATCACGGATCATTGGTGAGACAAACTCGAGGATGAGTATTTTTGAGGAATTTCTTTTGTTTTTCAGAAATTAAAGAAGAGGAAATTCTTGCTTATGGTGCGGTCAAAGGTGTTGTATTGACTGGCGAAAGCAACCAAAAGCAATACAATTTCTCAGCCTATTCCGGGGTTTTCGTTCAAGTATTTAAAGGTCAGAAGCATAAGAGTTATTTTCCCAATGATAAGGGAAGGTTATCAAAAAAACATATTAAAAAGATAGTACAAGATCCTGTTGAGTTTGAAGACAAGATGAAGGAGCTGGAGGATATTTTCTCTGCTGATGCGTGTTCTGTTTTCTTATACTCGAGGACGAGTCTTTTCGAAGAAGGGGAAAATGAAGCATATGAGTTTGGTAACCCATATGTGTTTAATCCAACAGGCCTAATAGGTATAACTTGGGCCAAATAGTTTCTATGGAAGAACAAATAAGAGTAGGTTAACTAACATGCCTCGATTAATTCTAGAACATTCTGGCCTAACTTGGAGAGAAACGCAGAACACCTTATGTTATTTATAATTATCCGGTTACCATATTTATCGTATCTTGTTTTCTTGTATTTAAGATTTACTTTTATTTTGTTATCATTCAATTTTTTTGATTTGATATTAGATAGTAAAAAAAAGGAACCGTGAAGGCTTTTTCTTTTGCTATACTGATATCGACTAAAAAGTCACGTTTTCACCCCGGTATTAAGGCCCAAAAACAAGAAAGGTTCGAACTTTATCGGAAAAATACCCACTTCGTCGGTTAGAATTGAAGAACAAGTAATTACGAAGACGATGCAAAAAGAATCAAGGGAATCGGAGCTAAAACGAAGATTCTATAGCGAAAACAGTGAAAGACAAGAAATCAAGTTACGATCCAGGGAATCAGCAAGCCAAACGGCTTTCCACACGGGTTGCCAAATGGCCTGCCAGTTAGGCAAATGGCTTGCCAAATGCCTAGATCAAACGACCTCAGCAAACGGGCTGGCCAAACGGCCTGCCAGCTGTTTGCAGGCAAAAAATCAAGTCTATTTAAAGGACATTTGTCATTCATTTTCAACACACACTTTAATTCATTTATTTCTCTCTCTTATACAATATTAGTCATACTTTCATGGTCTTTGACTCCGTGTGAGAAACCTAGTACCCGGAGAAGAACGCCGAAGATTGTATTATGTGCGGTCTAGAGTCTTGAATTTTTCACTTTTATATTCAGAATTCGTTTAATCTACTGGTAATTCTATCCCTTGTCTTTATATAATGTCTTTCATTATTATGCTCTGTGATATCGTTGCCATGATTAGCGAGTTGTTATCTTTAGTGTATGTTATGATGTAATCAGTTATAATGCCGAAATTATATTATGGTTTGTGTATGTTGTTAAAATGCTTTCCGATTATGCTTTGAACTCAATCGCTTTTCCAACTAATAGAACGTAGTTATTGGCTCTGTTATTGTGAAGTCGCGAACCCCGATTCAGAGTACACTATCTGTGTCACCCCTTGGTAAGAGAAGTCTATCGGATACAATGTGAGTTTGACTGAGGCACACCGGTTGTAGTAAGTCTACGGAGCCTTGGATTCCGACTGGGGACTCTTTCATAGTGAAACATCTGACTAGTCCCCTAGTACATTATCAGTCCCAGACCATTCTAGTGTAGTCACTAAGCATATAAACTTCGTACATGCAAGCTAAAGCACAACGGTTGTTGTAAGCTGTACCTTTGCTAAGTAAGGCCATGGAACACGGTTAGTGTTGACTAGTACACTTCACCATAACGCGGCCTCAAGCATTGCACCCCGCTTGAGGAATTCTTAGTTAATTAAGGAACTGTTTGTTCAAGCGCATAAATGATTGGACTGTTAGGATAATAGAACGTATTCCTGGAAGTCAGCTCGACTTGGCCAGGGTGTTCTGTGACGACCCGAAAATTTCCGACCAAATTTAAACTTATCTTTATATGGTTTCGACACGATAAGCAAAGTCTATTAAACCGAGTCTCAAAATTTTTGAACTGTTTACATGGATTCAGTTAACCTTTGACTATGCTCGACGATTCACGAACAATTTTTTGTAAATAAACATGTATATATTTATATATATATAAATGTAAGTATATATAAAAATTTGAAATTTATAAAATATAAAAATTAAACATTAGATTCAAATATGTAAAATAAGATACAAAATAATTAAGTGTAATTTAAAATGAATCTATATATGTGATTCTATAATTAATATTATATGTATATTGTAATATATGATAAGTGTATAAAAATTTAATACTTAATATAAGTTATTATGAAAAGTATATTATATAGTTATATTACATAATCAATAATATGTAATACTAATATATTAAATGTAATTATAAATATAAATGTGTAATAATATTGTTATTACCTTAAATATAAATATCAATACTAGTGTATTAATATTATTTTAAATATATAATCTATAAATACAAATTTGATGTATTTATATTGTTATAATTACTAATATTATTATCATTAAAAATATTAGTATTATTATTATAATTATAATTGTTATAAATTTTATAAGTATTATTATCAAAATCATTAATAATGATATTATTATTAATATTATATCATTATAATTTTTGTTATTGTTTATAATATTAAGAGTATTACTATTATTACTATGATTATAAATATTTATTAATTAATTATTATATATAAATACAAATATATACATACAGAAAATAAATACAGATACGTATCAAGTATCCAGTTCCTATCACTATCTGCCTGTAAAGGATTTTGTTTTATGTCTCTAATCTGATTTCATATCGAATTTAATCCCAGTTACTAGACAAAATTCAATTAGCCATCGATTTCTCAGTTTTGTCTTTCTTCTCTTCTTTGATTCGTTTTCTCTACTCCTGATTGAAATTGATTGAAACTGTTGATCACTTCATTCACTACAAAACAACTGCAATTGATTCCAATCTGTTAACCATCGTGATCAAGCTTTATATTATTTTCTCTGATCGAATTAATCATGTACTTCCTGTCTGATTCTTGTTACACGTCCAAATCCCTTCACAATGCAAACAAAATTTATCACTATAATCATACAGTCAGTTAGCAATCGCATCAGCTTTATCAAATCCTTTTCTTTCTCTTTGTTCGTTTCCTTCTGGCTCGAATATCACCTGTCGACCCAATCTTGGCTATAAAACAAATTACAATCGAATCTTGATGATGTAGTAATTGTTAATTAACATATTATATATATATATATATATATATATATATATATATATATATATATATATATATATATATATATATATATATATATATATATATATATATATATATATATATATATATATATATATATATATATACGATGTTGCAATTGAGAATGGGAAGGAGAGATATTAAGATACATATACATATATTACTTACACAAATATAAACACCACTTGTTTTGCAGAAGTGCTCGAACCATTTGTTGTTTCATTTATATTTTGGTTCATTGTCACCTGCAACGAGTCTCCACCACCACCTTCACCATCTCTTTAATCATCACTATAAACCGTAACCACCGAGCAAACACCATTGAAAATCACCACCTGATTCAATCTTTCATGCTACTGTTATGATTATGTTTATGTCATGAACAACTAACCACAACCACCAACTTTCACAATGAAACCTAAACGCATTCTTCATCAAACAGCACCAACACCCATCTTGTAATACGAACTATTACTGCTCTTTGTGTTATTGCTGTTTGATCAGACAGAAACTAAAAACAATCGAAACCCACCACCATAAGTCATCATGAGAATTACCACAACTCTAAAAATCAAACACCACACTCAATTCTTAAAACTTTGGTTGTTATGATTTCTTCTCAAATCAACCTAAAAGCTAATCTCCTGCATACTTTAATTACGTGATCCTGTTACTATTTCTTCCTGGGTTTTACCCAACGAAGATATGATGAATCAAGAAGTAACCAAACCATGATAAGAAATAAAAGGGGAGTATATGTTCATAACTTAAAACTTTGTAGAAGTAGATATGTTAAATATTAAATCACTTTGCTTTATCAACCTCCAATAAAAGAAGTTATAGTGTAACTAGTACGGCCAACCAACTTATTGCTCGATTAGCTGTTCCCATTTTATGATTTGAAATCGAAACCCCACTGGGACCCCTATTCGGTGTATATAGTATTGGATTACTCGACTAAAATTTGGACCAGTTATTTAGCTGTCATGATTAAAGGTTATGGAAAGTGGATGGATAATAAAAATGATGATTGCGTACAGTAAATGTAATAAGGTGATGAGGATTATGGATTAAGAAGTGATGATGGTGACCCAATGGAGATTATGATAGTGATTATGAAAAGGTTTCATTTTTAATTAGACCCTCAGCAAACCCAAACGAACCCCTATTGTTGCTGCTTAAATCCTTGAATTCTATATGTCGATACCAACAATTTATAAGTTTTGTTGATATCCCGTTTTGACTTTGGGCCAAGTCTATACAAACCCAACATTTATTTATTTTTTCATTCCATTATGAAACAACCCATAAATCGACCAAATCCCATCACCACACATCACTAAAAAAGGTTGTTGTTACTCGCAGCGAGCGTCCTTATTTTGTTTACTATTAAACAAAGTTGAATATGATTAAGATAGTTGACGAGATCATGATTTATTAAGATGATGAAAATGATAATAAGTAAAGAAGAAGATTGCGAGATGATTTTATGTGGGCTAATGATAGTGATGATGTTAATCACGATGGATGTAATAATGAAAACGAATTACGTGAATTGGTGATTATTGTGATAAAGGTATCATGATGATAGAAGATAGTGAAGCTATGGTATATGGTGATAAAGATGATGGTAATTATGATTATGATTATGGGTAGGATTAAGATATGATGATGATGTTAAAGAAATAATAATGATGATAGTATTACATATCCGATTTTATTTTATGATTCATTAACTTGGGATCAGTTTGATGATGATGTAAAGGTTAAATGGGTTTTGGTTTTTAAGAAGAAAAGGAAACAGTTATAAATGGTTACATAGTTTTAGGCTGGAAGTACAAACAGAAATGAGGTGACAAAGGAATGGTAAAAGGCATTATTGAGTCAGCGGGACGTCTCGGGTTCAAACCCGGACTTGGGAATTTTTTTAAGGGCTACTTCCTTAAGGTAGTTTACTTATTATTATTATTATTATTATTATTATTATTATTATTATTATTATTATTATTATTATTATTATTATTATTATTATTATTATTATTATTATTATTATTATTATTATTATTATCATTATCATTATTATTATTGTTATTATTATTGTTATTATCATTAACATAACATTTTAATTAAAATTATAACTATCATTATTTTTATCATTATTACTATCATTATTATTATTTTCATTAACATGATTTTTATATATAATTTTATTTACATTATTTTTATTATCACTATTATTATCATTAGTATTATTATTATTACAGTATTATTATTACTACAAACATAATAACATTATTATATAAATATTACATATAACAAATTACTGATTTTTTTGATATAATACCAACTACAAATATATATATATATTGTAATATAACTATATGAATGAATATTGATTATTTACAAAATAACTATATATAAAATATAATTGAAGATATAAAATATAAATAAAGTATATATATTTATATAACTACAACACTTAATATATAAATATTATATAGGAGAAATTATGTGATTATATGTGTTAATATATATACTTGATATAGGTTCGTGAATCCAAGGCCAACCTTGCATTGTTCAGTTCCGCCGTATGCAAATTTTTACTACAAAATATCGTATAGTGAGTTCATTTGATTCCCTTTTACTCTTTACATTATTGGGACTGAGAATACATGCGCTATTTTTACAAATGCTTTTTTAAATGCTTTTGAAATATATTTTGAACTGCGAATATATGAAATGCTTTTATAAATGTTTGACGAGATAGACACAAGCAAAACATTCCTCGAATGAATTATGTGGACATGATAATTGCCACCGTTGAATTATGTGGACATGATAATTGCCACCATTGAATTATGTGGACGTGATAATTGCTACCATTGAATTATGTGGGCATGATAATTGCCAGCATTGAATTATGTGGACATGATAATTGCCATCAATTGATGTGAATGTTATGTATCGAGAGAATGATTTTTATACACATGTTATGTCTATTAGTTTTTGTGCACGAGATATGTGTACGGTTACTAAGATTTATGAAAAATGGATTTCGTACACGAGAAATTTGTACTGTATTTAAAAGATATCGCATGTACATTACAGGTGGGTGTAGGATTTGGGCCCATTTGTACCATGCAACATTTAAATCTTGTGGTCTATTAAAATGATGAATTTTATTGTTTTATGATAAACCTATGAACTCACCAACCTTTTGGTTGACACTTGAAAGCATGTTTATTCTCAGGTATGAAAGAAATCTTTCGCTGTGCATTTGCTCATTTTAAAGACATTACTTGGAGTCGATCATCGCAATGGGACCAGATGTTGGTGACTTCGTCCAGATGGATTAGGACGGGGTATGACATGTGGTATCAGAGCGGTGGTCTTAGCGAACCAGGTCTTGCATTAGTGTGTCTAAATGATAGTTGATTAGATGCATTAGTTAGTCTCAACTTCGACCGTGTCTGCATGTCAAAAGTCTTGCTTATCATTTCGTGTCGAAATTTACCTGCTTATCATTCTTAGGGAATCACTTGCTTATCATTCTTAGTCTAGACACATCTTACTGCATTGATTGCATGAATAGTGTATAGACAAAATTCATATCTTAGCGTATCTGCTAATTCATATTTTAGTGTATCTGTTACTATAAACTTTTTCTAGTATATTCCTCCGCAATCTACGAAATCTTTTGTTCTATTTATATATATATATATATTCTATGTAATTAGAATACCATCCGATAGCCGAAAATCATTTCATATCGAAAAATCCTTTACTCAATCGTACGAAATGGAACTCGTCACTAGTTCAAGTTCTTCGGGGCCTGACAGCTACTCCAACACGGATGTTCACCTAAGCTCTGAAAGCAGTGTCACCAGAATGAATCAACCAATCAGCCATCCCAATTCATCTGATAGGTTCGTAGTCGACTTAATCAATGAAGACGAGAATAAGTCGATCCTTTCCACCAACCGAATTCACCTCTTGACGAAGAATCTGAAGCACTTACCGGTGACCCAGTGCGGAACACCATTTTCACTCTCATTTCCAGGATATCTCGCAACGATCATATATTATCTACAATTATAAACCTTATTCATCTACTTATTCCAACCGCCAATCATCCCAGAGTAATAGAAGAAGTCAACGAGCTTCGCGCTCGAGTAGTGGCTTTGAAAATTATAGTGCAAAAATTACCAGCTTCAGCAACATCACCGACATCAACAACACCACCAGCATCAACACCAACATCACCAATACCATCAATAACACAAGCCTCAACCTAAAAATCTGTTCCTCAAGTATAATATTGTTCTACACCATTTATCATCGTTCTACATATTCGTTCTACACCATTTATCATCGTTCTACATATTCGTTCTACATCGACTATATTTGTTATAGGTATCGTTCTACATCAAAGATTCTTGTGTACAAACTGTTAAGGGTGAAAATATTTTAACGGGTAGGTAATACCCGAGGAATATTTAGATGTCACATTAACATGTTATACTGTACATTCTTCAAATCCGATTCAACGGCCATTTATTATCCTACATATACATATCCGTTCAACAAGAGAACAACTATTATCATTCAAATTCAAATTCATATTCGGATTTTGACCGATCAGAATCCAAGTCAAGATTTGACAAGAAAATAATGGATAAAATAAAATTTATTAGTAACCAATTAATTAACTACGTAAAACTTCTTCATCATCTTCTGATCTTAAATAAATTTAAATTCTAAGATGATATATTGGACTATTGGACTGTTGGACTATTAACATTGGACAATTAAAAAGTATTAAAAGAGTAGGAAATATTAATTATAATATTTTGATTTAAAAATATCATTAAATAAGTTACATCTTCTACAGTTGAACATCTCTTCAAGTTGCCACTTGATTTCATCTTAACCATCCTTTGTATCATGAATAATATAATCAGCGTTTAATCATCTAAAAACACAATTCTCTTGAAACCACCCCGGATTGATAACCGATGATTCAGATATGGTAGCATAAAATGCAGAGGAAACAGCAAAATTGTAGATGGTTTAAACGGCCAAAAGTTTAATAATAAAGAATGGAAGGTTGGGAACGCTCGATAGAAAATTTGGTAATGAAAAAAAAATGGATTGAGCTAACCCTGAGGGATGTAACATCCCGCCTTTTTTCGTTTACTTTTCCGTTATACTATTTTAAACTCCGTTATCTGTTTATAACATCTCCCGTTAATACGCATTTTAAATTATCTCGTTTAGGTAATTCACGCACCCGTTTCCAAAGTTGAGGGACTAAATTTGACAAAGGAGCAAAGAGGTGACTAGGTCAAAGAGTCAACACTCTTCCTCCTCCATTCATTATTTTTTTCTTTTCCATTTTTCTCTAATACTTTCACAAATTCTCTCAAACACCATTTCAAAGATTCATCATCTAATCAAAATCTAGCAAGCTTCAATCTAAACTAATTTCATATTTGGAATCCTTGCAACTTCCTCTTCGATTCCATACCGAATACATCTCATTTGGGTAACTTTCTAAAATCACTAGATTTTGTGTTCTTGATGTTTTTAAGTTATAAAGTTGTTAATTAGTGTCTATGGCTCAAGTCTAACATGAATATATGATTTATATGCTCGATTTCGTTATTTGAAGTAATTAGCTTGAGTATGAACTTTGGTGTGTTTGATTTGGTGATTTGGTTGTTTGAATGTTGTTAAAAGTTATAAATGCATGTATTAAATGTGTTCCTAGAATCACTAGCTTCAATTTGATGTGTAGGTTGTTTTAGAAAACTTCATAAACATGATTAGTGATTTTGATGTTGTTGGTTAGGGTTTGATGGAATTTAATGTGAACATTTAATGTTTTGAATGACATGAAATGTTATTTGTAAGTGTTAGGTTGTATTGTATGCTTGATCACCTTCAAAATGGCATATCATTCATGTAAATTGGTTGCCGAATCATCAAATTTCATTTATGAACTTGAATGCATTTAATGAGGAGCTTTGAATGTGATTTTGGTTATTGTAAAAGTAAATGTGATTGTTGAAATGTGTTTAGTTGTTTTCCTTGTCAAAATACCTTTCCGATGATATAAGATACATGTTTTGGTTGTTTGCGGGTCATAAATGGTGATTGTTTGAAGTTAGGTTCGTGCATAAAACTTAAAAACTGCCAGATTTCTCTGTACAGGTAATGGCGCGGCGCGCCATATACCCACGCGGCGCGCCAAAGTGGTCTGTCCAACTTTGTCAATTTTCGAATAATGTTTGCTATGCTATGCACCTCCGATTCACATGTAACTTGTTCTAACATGCTCATATATGATTAAAAACCTCAGAAAAATAGTTCGGGACCCGACCCGAACGTGTTGACTTTTTCGTTGACTTTGACCGACCAAAGTTTGACTTTTTGTCAAACTTAACCAAATGATTATGCAACATTCCTAACTTGTTTCTATACTTGTATCTTGCATGAAACTTGACAAATTGATTCACATGCTACATAATCGAGTCGTAACGAGCCATAGGACTAATTGAACATCTTTGACCAATCGTGACTATCGTTATTGATACAACCTATTTGTTTAGGTCAAGACTAGCATTGTTCTTTGCACACGTTACTTGTCGAAGTACTTATTTACTCTTGCGCTCAAGGTGAGATCATAGTCCCACTTTTACTCTTTTGAACTTACATTTGGGATGAGAAAACATAAACATTTCTTTTTAACTAAGTGAACACAAGTAGAGGAAAACAAACATTCTACATACGAGTTTAGAACGAAATCCTCAATTCGATTATCATTAGTTACACTTGCAGGGTGTAAGTGTAGGCGTGAACTTATGTTATATGGCCATATGGGTTTGACAAACCCTCATCTCGGACGGTTCGCTACCGTCCACAGATGAAATATATTTTCGAGAAACAGTGTTGTTCTAGCACTACTAATGGGGTTCAACGGACGGAATGTTAAGCCTTGATAATTGGGTGCTCGTGAATATTAACTTTTAGAATGTATTACTATTTTATCATTGATGTAAATCTTGTGGTTCGACTTACTTTTACTCACTTACTTACTTAAACCTATGATTTCACCAACGTTTTCGTTGACAGATTTCTATGTTTTTCTCAGGTCCTTGAACATTAGGTGATACATGTTTCCGCACATTCTTTTGATACTTGCTTTGGATGTCGAGTATACATGCATATGTGGAGCGTCTTTTGACTACTTTAAACTGTGTCGTACGTGTTTCATTTGTACTCAAACATCGTTATGTACTAGTTATGGAAACTACTTTTGTAAACTTTGAAACATCCACACTTATGAAATGAATGCGACATATTTTCGGTCAAACTTTATCTTAAAGACTTATGACCATGTAATGGGACCTACGTAGACGGCGCCGTCAAACATGATTTTGTCGGGTCGCTACAGATGGTATCAGAGCGTTGGTTGTAGGGATTTAGAGTTCACTGGTGTCAACCCCGAGTCATAGGGTACATTAGTGAGTCTAGACTACAACCGGCATATAGACTTGAAGTAGGAATTACTTGACTACTTGTGCATTATACTCGAACGTTTCTACTCACATCTACTTTTATTTCATCTTAATCTCACGTTGTTTAATTTGATTGACGCGCCACCTTGACTTAGTGAAATGATGTCAAATGCACATATGAATCAGGGTAATATAATTTCCGGGATTATATTACGGTGACTCATATGAACGTTCCGATATTGTGGCATAAAGAATTTAAGGCGAGTCAAGGAAAAAATTTTCTCTCTATCCTTATTCCATATCATGATTAGTATTATTGAAAATACTAATTAACGGTATTCTTGTGTTTTGAAGGAACAATGCCTCCTCGTCGTGTGCCACGCCATGAGACTCCCGAACAAGCTCTACAACGAATGATAGCCACCGCCGTGGAAGCAGCCATGGCCGATCACTCCTCCAACAATAACAACAACCACAACAACAACAACAATGGAGCCGGTAACTCAAACGAAGGGTGTTCCTACAAATCCTTCATGGGGTGCAAACCTCACACTTTTGATGGAACCGGGGGACCGGTCGTACTCACCCGATGGTTTGAGCAAACGGAAGCCGTCTTTAGCATAAGCGGTTGTCGGGACCAAGACAAGGTCAAATACTCCTCACACACTTTCGCCGGTGTCGCCCTCACATGGTGGAACACCTATATACAATCGGTGGGTACCGATGAAGCTCATGCCCTCTCTTGGGCCGATTTAAGGGAAAAGATGATTGTTGAATATTTCCCTCGTGAAAAAACCTGAAAGCTCGAACAAGAGCTAAGAACTTTGAAAGCGGTCGGAAACGATCTCAAGGCCTACAACCAACGCTTCGCCGAACTATCCTTGATGTGTCCTAATCTCGTGAACCCCGAATCTCAAAGGGTTGAACTATATATGGACGGTCTTCCAAAAAGCATCAAACAAGGAGTGATGTCATCCAAACCCGTTAATCACCAAACCGCTTTGAACATGGCCCGCCAATTGATTGAAACAGTTGATGAAATCGTAGTGCCGGCTCCTAAGGCCGAAGACAAATTGGGTGACAACAAAAGGAAATGGGAAGCCACTCCATCAAGAAACTACAACAACAATACCTTCACCAAAAAGCCTTTCAACAACGACGGCAAGAAAGGTTATGCCGGAACTCAACCTTTTTGCAACAAATGTCACAAGCACCACTCGGTTGAATGCGGCAAGCTAATTTGCCACCGGTGCCAAGGAGTTGGTCATAAGGCCAACAATTGCACAAGCGCCGCCCCCATCGCTCGAAAAGGGCCCAATCCTCCAAAAACGGTCACTTGTTACGAATGTGGCCAAACGGGCCATTATAGAAATGCATGCCCGAAGAGGAAAGATAACCCCAATACGCACGGCCGAGCTTTCAACATCAACACCGAGGAAGCCCGAGATGATAATGAATTGGTCACGGGTACGTTTCTTCTCAACAACACTTATGTTACTTGTTTATTTGATTCGGGTGCCGATAAGAGTTTTGTATCCAAGACTTTGATTCATTCTTTTAATACTCCACCACGTCCACTAGATACCACTTATACCATTGAAGTGGCCAACGGAAAACTATTGAGTGCCGATACATATTACCGAGGGTGTACGTTAAACATTTTGGGTAATGAGTTTGAAATTGACTTGATACCCATGGAACTAGGTAGCTTCGATGTAATAATCGGTATGAATTGGCTAGCCAAAATGAAATCTCACATCCTTTGTGATCTTAACGCAATCCGAATCCCTATCGAGAATGGTGAACCTTTGATCGTCTATGGCGATAAGAGTTGCACCGGACTCAACCTCGTTTCGTGTATTAAAGTTAGAAAACTACTCCGTAAGGGTTGTTTTGCGATCCTTGCTCACGTTAAGAAAGTCGAGTCCGATGAGAAGCACATCGATGATGTGCTAATTGTTAGTGACTATTCCGATGTATTTCCCGATGAATTGCCGGGTCTTCCACCTCATCGACCGGTTAAATTCCAAATCGATCTTATTCCGGGAGCCGCACCCGTAGCACGTGCACCATATAGACTCGCTCCATCCGAAATGAAAGAATTGCAAAGTCAAATCCAAGAACTACTTGATCGTGGTTTTATCCAACCTAGCCATTCACCTTGGGGCGCTCCGATTTTGTTTGTTAAAAAGAAAGACGGATCCCTACGAATGTGCATTGACTATCGTGAACTAAACAAATTAACGGTAAAGAATCGATATCCTCTTCCTCGCATCGATGACCTCTTTGATCAATTACAAGGGTCTTGTGTATATTCAAAAATCGATCTCCGCTCGGGTTATCATCAATTGAGGGTTAAGGGGGAAGATGTCTCCAAAACCGCTTTCCGAACTCGTTATGGTAGTTATGAATTTCTTGTAATGCCATTTGGTCTCACTAACGCACCGGCGGTGTTCATGGATCTTATGAACCGCGTGTGCAAACCGTATCTTGACAAATTCGTTATCGTGTTCATCGATGATATTTTAGTCTATTCAAAAAGCGAAGAAGAACACGAGGAACACCTCCGACTTGTGCTTGAACTTTTAAGACAAGAACAACTTTATGCCAAATTCTCCAAGTGTGAATTTTGGTTAAAGGAAGTTCAATTTCTTGGTCATGTTGTAAGTGACCAAGGTATTAAAGTCGATCCAACAAAAATCGAAGCCATTAGTAAATGGGAGACTCCTACTACTCCTACTCACATCCGTTAATTCTTGGGTCTCGCCGGATACTACCGTAGATTCATCAAGGATTTTTCTTTGGTTGCTCGTCCTCTAACCACGTTAACTCATAAGGGAAGAAACTTCGTTTGGGCAACCGAACATGAATCCGCATTCCAAATCTTGAAAACGAAGCTAACCACCGCTCCTATCTTGTCACTTCCCGAAGGCAAAAATGACTTTGTTGTATATTGTGATGCCTCGAAACATGGTTTTGGGTGTGTATTGATGCAACGAACGAAAGTCATTGCTTATGATTCTCGACAACTCAAAATTCATGAACGAAACTACACGACGCATGATCTCGAACTCGGAGCCGTTGTCTTTGCACTTAAAATGTGGAGACACTATCTGAAATGTCCCGTTCTTATTGATTAAAAACGTTCCATATTAATTGATTTCGTTGCGAGGTTTTGACCTCTATATGAGACGTTTTTCAAAGACTGCATTCATTTTTAAACAAACCATAACCTTTATTTCATCAATAAAGGTTTAAAAAGCTTTACGTAGATTATCAAATAATGATAATCTAAAATATCCTGTTTACACACGACCATTACATAATGGTTTACAATACAAATATGTTACAACAAAATAAGTTTCTTGAATGCAGTTTTTACACAATATCATACAAGCATGGACTCCAAATCTTGTCCTTATTTAAGTATGCGACAGCGGAAGCTCTTAATAATCACCTGAGAATAAACATGCTTAAAACGTCAACAAAAATGTTGGTGAGTTATAGGTTTAACCTATATATATCAAATCGTAACAATAGACCACAAGATTTCATATTTCAATACACATCCCATACATAGAGATAAAAATCATTCATATGGTGAACACCTGGTAACCGACATTAACAAGATGCATATATATAAGAATATCCCCATCATTCCGGGACACCCTTCGAATATGATATAAATTTCGAAGTACTAAAGCATCCGGTACTTTGGATGGGGTTTGTTAGGCCCAATAGATCTATCTTTAGGATTCGCGTCAATTAGGGTGTCTGTTCCCTAATTCTTAGATTACCAGACTTAATAAAAAGGGGCATATTCGATTTCGATAATTCAACCATAGAATGTAGTTTCACGTACTTGTGTCTATTTTGTAAATCATTTATAAAACCTGCATGTATTCTCATCCCAAAAATATTAGATTTTAAAAGAGGGACTATAACTCACTTTCACAGATTTTTACTTCGTCGGGAAGTAAGACTTGGCCACTGGTTGATTCACGAACCTATAACAATATATACATATATATCAAAGTATGTTCAAAATATATTTACAACACTTTTAATATATTTTGATGTTTTAAGTTTATTAAGTCAGCTGTCCTCGTTAGTAACCTACAACTAGTTGTCCACAGTTAGATGTACAGAAATAAATCGATAAATATTATCTTGAATCAATCCACGACCCAGTGTATACGTATCTCAGTATTGATCACAACTCAAACTATATATATTTTGGAATCAACCTCAACCCTGTATAGCTAACTCCAACATTCACATATAGAGTGTCTATGGTTGTTCCGAAATATATATAGATGTGTCGACATGATAGGTCGAAACATTGTATACGTGTCTATGGTATCTCAAGATTACATAATATAAAATACAAGTTGATTAAGTTATGGTTGGAATAGATTTGTTACCAATTTTCACGTAGCTAAAATGAGAAAAATTATCCAATCTTGTTTTACCCATAACTTCTTCATTTTAAATCCGTTTTGAGTGAATCAAATTGCTATGGTTTCATATTGAACTCTATTTTATGAATCTAAACAGAAAAGTATAGGTTTATAGTCGAAAAAATAAGTTACAAGTCGTTTTTGTAAAGGTAGTCATTTCAGTCGAAAGAACGACGTCTAGATGACCATTTTAGAAAACATACTTCCACTTTGAGTTTAACCATAATTTTTGGATATAGTTTCATGTTCATAATAAAAATCATTTTCTCAGAATAACAACTTTTAAATCAAAGTTTATCATAGTTTTTAATTAACTAACCCAAAACAGCCCGCGGTGTTACTACGACGGCGTAAATCCGGTTTTACGGTGTTTTTCGTGTTTCCAGGTTTTAAATCATTAAGTTAGCATATCATATAGATATATAACATGTGTTTAGTTGATTTTAAAAGTCAAGTTAGAAGGATTAACTTTTGTTTGCGAACAAGTTTAGAATTAACTAAACTATGTTCTAGTGATTATAAGTTTAAACCTTCGAATAAGATAGCTTTATATGTATGAATCGAATGATGTTATGAACATCATTACTACCTTAAGTTCCTTGGATAAACCTACTGGAAAAGAGAAAAATGGATCTAGCTTCAATGGATCCTTGGATGGCTCGAAGTTCTTGAAGCAGAATCATGACACGAAAACAAGTTCAAGTAAGATCATCACTTAAAATAAGATTGTTATAGTTATAGAAATTGAACCAAAGTTTGAATATGATTATTACCTTGTATTAGAATGATAACCTACTGTAAGAAACAAAGATTTCTTGAGGTTGGATGATCACCTTACAAGATTGGAAGTGAGCTAGCAAACTTGAAAGTATTCTTGATTTTATGAAACTAGAACTTTTGGAATTTATGAAGAACACTTAGAACTTGAAGATAGAACTTGAGAGAGATCAATTAGATGAAGAAAATTGAAGAATGAAAGTGTTTGTAGGTGTTTTTGGTCATTGGTGTATGGATTAGATATAAAGGATATGTTATTTTGTTTTCATGTAAATAAGTCATGAATGATTACTCATATTTTTGTAATTTTATGAGATATTTCATGCTAGTTGCCAAATGATGGTTCCCACATGTGTTAGGTGACTCACATGGGCTGCTAAGAGCTGATCATTGGAGTGTATATACCAATAGTACATACATCTAAAAGCTGTGTATTGTACGAGTACGAATACGGGTGCATACGAGTAGAATTGTTGATGAAACTGAACGAGGATGTAATTGTAAGCATTTTTGTTAAGTAGAAGTATTTTGATAAGTGTCTTGAAGTCTTTCAAAAGTGTATGAATACATATTAAAACACTACATGTATATACATTTTAACTGAGTCGTTAAGTCATCGTTAGTCGTTACATGTAAATGTTGTTTTGAAACCTTTAGGTTAACGATCTTGTTAAATGTTGTTAACCCAATGTTTATAATATCAAAAGAGATTTTAAATTATTATATTATCATGATATTATGATGTACGAATATCTCTTAATATGATATATATACATTAAATGTCGTTACAACGATAATCGTTACATATATGTCTCGTTTCAAAATCATTAAGTTAGTAGTCTTGTTTTTACATATGTAGTTCATTGTTAATATACTTAATGATATGTTTACTTATCATAATATCATGTTAACTATATATATAACCATATATATGTCATCATATAGTTTTTACAAGTTTTAACGTTCGTGAATCACCGGTCAACTTGGGTGGTCAATTGTCTATATGAAACCTATTTCAATTAATCAAGTCTTAACAAGTTTGATTGCTTAACATGTTGGAAACATTTAATCATTTAAATATCAATCTCAATTAATATATATAAACATGGAAAAGTTCGGGTCACTACAGTACCTACCCGTTAAATAAATTTCGTCCCGAAATTTTAAGCTGTTGAAGGTGTTGACGAATCTTCTGGAAATAGATGCGGGTATTTCTTCTTCATCTGATCTTCACGCTCCCAGGTGAACTCGGGTCCTCTACGAGCATTCCATCGAACCTTAACAATTGGTATCTTGTTTTGCTTAAGTCTTTTAACCTCACGATCCATTATTTCGACGGGTTCTTCGATGAATTGAAGTTTTTCGTTGATTTGGATTTCATCTAACGGAATAGTGAGATCTTCTTTAGCAAAACATTTCTTTAAATTCGAGACGTGGAAAGTGTTATGTACAGCCGCGAGTTGTTGAGGTAACTCTAGTCGGTAAGCTACTGGTCCGATACGATCAATAATCTTGAATGGTCCAATATACCTTGGATTTAATTTCCCTCGTTTACCAAATCGAACAACGCCTTTCCAAGGTGCAACTTTAAGCATGACCATCTCTCCAATTTCAAATTCTATATCTTTTCTTTTAATGTCAGCGTAGCTCTTTTGTCGACTTTGGGCGGTTTTCAACCGTTGTTGAATTTGGATGATCTTCTCGGTAGTTTCTTGTATAATCTCCGGAACCGTAATCTGTCTATCCCCCACTTCACTCCAACAAATCGGAGACCTGCACTTTCTACCATAAAGTGCTTCAAACGGCGCCATCTCAATGCTTGAATGGTAGCTGTTGTTGTAGGAAAATTCTGCTAACGGTAGATGTCGATCCCAACTGTTTCCGAAATCAATAACACATGCTCGTAGCATGTCTTCAAGCGTTTGTATCGTCCTTTCGCTCTGCCCATCAGTTTGTGGATGATAGGCAGTACTCATGTCTAGACGAGTTCCTAATGCTTGCTGTAATGTCTGCCAGAATCTTGAAATAAATCTGCCATCCCTATCAGAGATAATAGAGATTGGTATTCCATGTCTGGAGATGACTTCCTTCAAATACAGTCGTGCTAACTTCTCCATCTTGTCATCTTCTCTTATTGGTAGGAAGTGTGCGGATTTGGTGAGACGATCAACTATTACCCAAATAGTATCAAAACCACTTGCAGTCCTTGGCAATTTAGTGATGAAATCCATGGTAATGTTTTCCCCTTTCTATTCCGGGATTTCGGGTTGTTGAAGTAGACCTGATGGTTTCTGATGCTCAGCTTTGACCTTAGAACACGTCAAACATTCTCCTACGTATTTAGCAACATCGGCTTTCATACCCGGCCACCAAAAATGTTTCTTGAGATCCTTGTACATCTTCCCCGTTCCAGGATGTATTGAGTATCTGGTTTTATGAGCTTCTCTAAGTACCATTTCTCTCATATCTCCAAATTTTGGTACCCAAATCCTTTCAGCCCTATACCGGGTTCCGTCTTCCCGAATATTAAGATGCTTCTCCGATCCTTTGGGTATTTCATCCTTTAAATTTCCCTCTTTTAAAACTCCTTGTTGCGCCTCCTTTATTTGAGTAGTAAGGTTATTATGAATTATTATATTCATAGATTTTACTCGAATGGGTTCTCTGTCCTTCCTGCTCAAGGCATCGGCTACCACATTTGCCTTCCCCGGGTGGTAACGAATCTCAAAGTCGTAATCATTCAATAATTCAATCCACCTACGCTGCCTCATATTCAGTTGTTTCTGATTAAATATGTGTTGAAGACTTTTGTGGTCGGTATATATAATACTTTTGACCCCATATAAGTAGTGCCTCCAAGTCTTTAATGCAAAAACAACCGCGCCTAATTCCAAATCATGCGTCGTATAATTTTGTTCGTGAATCTTCAATTGTCAAGACGCATAAGCAATCACCTTCGTTCGTTGCATTAATACACAACCGAGACCTTGCTTTGATGCATCACAATAAATCACAAAATCATCATTCCCTTCAGGCAATGACAATATAGGTGCCGTAGTTAGCTTTTTCTTTAATAACTGAAACGCTTTCTCTTGTTCATCATTCCATTCAAATTTCTTCCCTTTATGCGTTAATGCAGTCAAGGGTTTTGCTATTCTGGAAAAGTCTTGGATGAACCTTCTGTAGTAACCAGCTAGTCCTAAAAACTGGCGTATGTATTTCGGAGTTTTCGGGGTTTCCCACTTTTCAACAGTTTCTATCTTTACCGGATCCACCTTAATACCTTCTTTGTTCACTATGTGACCGAGGAATTGAACTTCTTCCAACCAAAATGCACACTTTGAAAACTTAGCGTATAATTCTTCCTTTCTCAATACTTCTAACACCTTTCTCAAATGTTCACCATGTTCTTGGTCATTCTTTGAGTAAATAAGTATGTCATCAATGAAAACAATGACAAACTTGTCAAGGTATGGTCCACACACTCGGTTCATAAGGTCCATGAACACAGCTGGTGCATTAGTTAAACCAAACGGCATGACCATAAACTCGTAATGACCATAACGTGTTCTGAAAGCAGTCTTTGGAATATCATCTTCTTTCACCCGCATTTGATGATACCCGGAACGTAAGTCAATCTTTGAATAAACAGACGAGCCTTGTAGTTGATCAAATAAGTCGTCGATTCTCGGTAGTGGGTAGCGGTTCTTGATGGTAAGTTTGTTCAACTCTCGGTAGTCGATACACAACCTGAATGTACCATCTTTCTTCTTGACAAACAAAACAGGAGCTCCCCACGGTGATGTGCTTGGTCGAATGAAACCACGCTCTAAAAGTTCTTGTAATTGGCTTTGCAGTTCTTTCATCTCGCTGGGTGCGAGTCTGTAAGGAGCACGAGCTATTGGTGCAGCTCCTGGTACAAGATCTATTTGAAATTCAACGGATCGATGTGGGGGTAATCCCGGTAATTCTTTCGGAAATACATCGGGAAATTCTTTTGCAATGGGAACATCATTGATGCTCTTTTCTTCAGTTTGTACTTTCTCGACGTGTGCTAGAACAGCATAGCAACCTTTTCTTATTAGTTTTTGTGCCTTCAAATTACTAATAAGATGTAGCTTCGTGTTGCCCTTTTCTCCGTACACCATTAAGGGTTTTCCTTTTTCTCGTATAATGCGAATTGCATTTTTGTAACAAACGATCTCCGCTTTCACTTCTTTCAACCAGTCCATACCGATTATCACATCAAAACTCCCTAACTCTACTGGTATCAAATCAATCTTAAATGTTTCGCTAACCAGTTTAATTTCTCGATTCCGACATATATTATCTGCTGAAATTAATTTACCATTTGCTAATTCGAGTAAAAATTTACTATCCAAAGGCGTCAATGGACAACTTAATTTAGCACAAAAATCTCTACTCATATAGCTTCTATCCGCACCCGAATCAAATAAAACGTAAGCAGATTTATTGTCAATAAGAAACGTACCCGTAACAAGCTCCGGGTCTTCCTGTGCCTCTGCCGCATTAATATTGAAAACTCTTCCACGGCCTTGTCCATTCGTGTTCTCTTGGTTCGGGCAATTTCTAATAATGTGGCCCGGTTTTCCACATTTATAACAAACTACATTGGCATAACTTGCTCCGACACTACTTGCTCCGCCATTACTCGTTCCGACACCATTTGTTCCTTTCGTTCTATTAACCCCTGGTCCGTAGACCTCACACTTCGCCGCGCTATGACCATTTCTTTTACACTTGTTGCAAAATTTGGTGCAGAACCCCGAATGATTCTTTTCACACCTTTGGCATAGCTGCTTCTGATTGTTGTTGTTGTTGCGGTTATTATTGTTGTTGGGATGATTGTTGTAGTTACTGTTGTTGTTGTTGTTGTTGTTGTTGGGCCGTTTGTTGTAGTTGCGATTGATGTTGCGATTGTTGGGATAATTGTTGCGATTATTGTTGTAATTACTGTTGTTGTTGTATTGGTGATTCTTATCACCGTTTTCCTCCCACTTTCTTTTGACTTGCTTCACATTGGCCTCTTCAGCAGTCTGTTCTTTAATTCTTTCTTCAATTTGGTTCACGAGTTTGTGAGCCATTCTACATGCCTGTTGTATGGAGGCGGGCTCGTGTGAACTTATATCTTCTTGGATTCTTTCCGGTAATCCTTTCACAAACGCGTCGATCTTCTCTTCCTCATCTTCGAATGCTCCCGGACACAATAGGCACAATTCTGTGAATCGTCTTTCGTACGTGGTAATATCAAATCCTTGGGTTCGTAACCCTCTAAGTTCTGTCTTGAGCTTATTGACCTCGGTTCTGGGACGGTACTTCTCGTTCATCAAGTGCTTGAATGCTGACCACGGTAGTGCGTACGCATCGTCTTGTCCCACTTGCTCTAGATAGGTATTCCACCATGTCAACGCAGAACCTGTGAAGGTATGCGTAGCGTACTTTACTTTGTCCTCTTCAGTACACTTACTTATGGCAAACACCGATTCGACATTCTCGGTCCACCGTTTCAATCCGATCGGTCCTTCGGTTCCATCAAATTCCAAAGGTTTGCAGGCAGTGAATTCTTTGTAGGTGCATCCTACACGATTTCCTGCACTGCTAGATCCAAGGTTATTGTTGGTATGTAGCGCAGCCTGTACTGCGGCTATGTTTGAAGCTAGAAAAGTACGGAATTCCTCTTCATTCATATTCACGGTGTGTCGAGTAGTCGGTGCCATTTCCTTCAAAATAGTTAAATGGAACAAGTTAATCATACAGAATATTAAGAGTAGTTAATAGTATTTCGTAGCATAATATGAACTCATTTATAAAAGCTTTTTCTTCATATTAGCGTTTTATAAGTTTAAATTCGGGTAGTACCTACCCGTTAAGTTCATACTTAGTAGCTAATATACAATTCAACTACTACAATTCTATATGAAAAACTGATTATAATAATATTTCGCGTTCAAACTTTTATACAATATTTTACAAACTTACAATACCGCTTATTTTACATAAAGCATGAAATATAGCACACAATAACTTTGATACAAGATAGTTGTGAAGATAATTCTAGCTAGTACACAAGTCGTTCAGCAAAGGCAATAAAGACACGTAATTCATACGTCCAGAAACAAGTCATGCATTCTGGTTTTACTAGGACTACTTCCCATCCTTGGTCTTGTGCAACATAACCGTTATGGCCGTTGATAAGACAGCGTGTTGTAACGTCGTCAAAGGGATGAGGGTTACGTAATGTCCAACAGTCCCGTAATAATCTAAAAACCTCATTTCTTACCCCAATTACCGACTCCGTCACTTGTGGAAACATTTTGTTTAATAGTTGTAGCCCGATGTTCTTGTTCTCACTTTGGTGAGAAGCGAACATTACTAATCTGTAAGCATAACATGCTTCTTTATGTTGCATGTTAGCCGCTTTTTCTAAATCACGAAGTCCAATATTCGGATATATTGAGTCAAAATAATTTCTTAACCCGTTCCGTAAAATAGCATTTGGGTTCCCCGCAATATATGCGTCAAAGTAAACACATCGTAACTTATGGGTTTCCCAATGTGATATCCCCCATCTTTCAAACGAAAGTCTCTTATAAACCAAGACATTCTTGGAACGTTCTTCGAATGTCTTACAAACTGATCTCGCCTTAAATAGTTGTGCCGAGGAATTCTGGCCGACTCTAGACAAGATTTCATCAATCATGTCTCCGGGTAGGTCTCTTAAAATATTGGGTTGTCTATCCATTTTGTGTTTTTAAACTGTAAAATAGACAAGAGTTAGATTCATAAAAAAATACTTATTAATACAAGCAATTTTTACATATATCATAAAGCATAAGAACACTATATTACATATATTACACCACACGAATACAACTATCTTATTCCGACTCGCTCGTTTCTTCTTCTTCGGTTTTGGTTCGTTTTGCCAAGTTTCTAGGGATATATGATGTTCCCCTAATACGAGCCGTCGTTGTCCACATTGGTTTAGAAAAACCTGGTGGTTTAGAGGTTCCCGGGTCATTGTTACAACTTAAGGACTTCGGGCGTTGACGATACATATAAAGTTCATCGGGGTTGGAATTAGATTTCTCTATTTTTATGCCCTTTCCCTTATTATTTTCTTTTGCCTTTTTAAATTCAGTTGGTGTAATTTCTATAACATCATCGGAATTCTCGTCGGAATCCGATTCATCGGAGAATTGGTAATCCTCCCAATATTTTGCTTCCTTGGCGGAAACACCATTGACCATAATTAACCTTGGTCGGTTGGTTGAGGATTTTCTTTTACTTAACCGTTTTATTATTTCCCCCACCGGTTCTATTTCTTCATCCAGTTCCGATTCTTCTTCCGGTTCCGATTCTTCTTCCGGTTCCGACTCTTCTTCCGGTTCCTCTTCGGGAACTTGTGAATCAGTCCACGAATCATTCCAATTTACATTTGACTCTTCATTATTATTAGGTGAGTCAATGGGACTTGTTCTAGAGGTAGACATCTATCACATAATATCAAACGCGTTAAGAGATTAATATATCACATAATATTCACATGTTAAAAATATATAGTTTCCAACAAAATTTGTTAAGCAATCATTTTTCAAGTAAACACGGTCGAAGTCCAGACTCACTAATGCATCCTAACAAACTCGATAAGACACACTAATGCAAAATTCTGGTTCTCTAAGACCAACGCTCGGATACCAACTGAAATGTCCCGTTCTTATTGATTAAAAACGTTCCATATTAATTGATTTCGTTGCGAGGTTTTGACCTCTATATGAGACGTTTTTCAAAGACTGCATTCATTTTTAAACAAACCATAACCTTTATTTCATCAATAAAGGTTTAAAAAGCTTTACGTAGATTATCAAATAATGATAATCTAAAATATCCTGTTTACACACGACCATTACATAATGGTTTACAATACAAATATGTTACAACAAAATAAGTTTCTTGAATGCAGTTTTTACACAATATCATACAAGCATGGACTCCAAATCTTGTCCTTATTTAAGTATGCGACAGCGGAAGCTCTTAGTATTCACCTGAGAATAAACATGCTTTAAACGTCAAAAAAAATGTTGGTGAGTTATAGGTTTAACCTATATATATCAAATCGTAACAATAGACCACAAGATTTCATATTTCAATACACATCCCATACATAGAGATAAAAATCATTCATATGGTGAACACCTGGTAACCGACATTAACAAGATGCATATATATAAGAATATCCCCATCATTCCGGGACACCCTTCGGATATGATATAAATTTCGAAGTACTAAAGCATCCGGTACTTTGGATGGGGTTTGTTAGGCCCAATAGATCTATCTTTAGGTTTAATAAAAAGGGGCATATTCGATTTCGATAATTCAACCATAGAATGTAGTTTCACGTACTTGTGTCTATTTTGTAAATCATTTATAAAACCTGCATGTATTCTCATCCCAAAAATATTAGATTTTAAAAGTGGGACTATAACTCACTTTCACAGATTTTTACTTCGTCGGGAAGTAAGACTTGGCCACTGGTTGATTCACGAACCTATAACAATATATACATATATATCAAAGTATGTTCAAAATATATTTACAACACTTTTAATATATTTTGATGTTTTAAGTTTATTAAGTCAGCTGTCCTCGTTAGTAACCTACAACTAGTTGTCCACAGTTAGATGTACAGAAATAAATCGATAAATATTATCTTGAATCAATCCACGACCCAGTGTATACGTATCTCAGTATTGATCACAACTCAAACTATATATATTTTGGAATCAACCTCAACCCTGTATAGCTAACTCCAACATTCACATATAGAGTGTCTATGGTTGTTCCGAAATATATATAGATGTGTCGACATGATAGGTCGAAACATTGTATACGTGTCTATGGTATCTCAAGATTACATAATATAAAATACAAGTTGATTAAGTTATGGTTGGAATAGATTTGTTACCAATTTTCACGTAGCTAAAATGAGAAAAATTATCCAATCTTGTTTTACCCATAACTTCTTCATTTTAAATCCGTTTTGAGTGAATCAAATTGCTATGGTTTCATATTGAACTCTATTTTATGAATCTAAACAGAAAAGTATAGGTTTATATTCGAAAAAATAAGTTACAAGTCGTTTTTGTAAAGGTAGTCATTTCAGTCGAAAGAACGACGTCTAGATGACCATTTTAGAAAACATACTTCCACTTTGAGTTTAACCATAATTTTTGGATATAGTTTCATGTTCATAATAAAAATCATTTTCTCAGAATAACAACTTTTAAATCAAAGTTTATCATAGTTTTTAATTAACTAACCCAAAACAGCCCGCGGTGTTACTACGACGGCGTAAATCCGGTTTTACGGTGTTTTTCGTGTTTCCAGGTTTTAAATCATTAAGTTAGCATATCATATAGATATATAACATGTGTTTAGTTGATTTTAAAAGTCAAGTTAGAAGGATTAACTTTTGTTTGCGAACAAGTTTAGAATTAACTAAACTATGTTCTAGTGATTATAAGTTTAAACCTTCGAATAAGATAGCTTTATATGTATGAATCGAATGATGTTATGAACATCATTACTACCTTAAGTTCCTTGGATAAACCTACTGGAAAAGAGAAAAATGGATCTAGCTTCAATGGATCCTTGGATGGCTCGAAGTTCTTGAAGCAGAATCATGACACGAAAACAAGTTCAAGTAAGATCATCACTTAAAATAAGATTGTTATAGTTATAGAAATTGAACCAAAGTTTGAATATGATTATTACCTTGTATTAGAATGATAACCTACTGTAAGAAACAAAGATTTCTTGAGGTTGGATGATCACCTTACAAGATTGGAAGTGAGCTAGCAAACTTGAAAGTATTCTTGATTTTATGAAACTAGAACTTTTGGAATTTATGAAGAACACTTAGAACTTAAAGATAGAACTTGATAGAGATCAATTAGATGAAGAAAATTGAAGAATGAAAGTGTTTGTAGGTGTTTTTGGTCGTTGGTGTATGGATTAGATATAAAGGATATGTTATTTTGTTTTCATGTAAATAAGTCATGAATGATTACTCATATTTTTGTAATTTTATGAGATATTTCATGCTATTTGCCAAATGATGGTTCCCACATGTGTTAGGTGACTCACATGGGCTACTAAGAGCTGATCATTGGAGTGTATATACCAATAGTACATACATCTAAAAGCTGTGTATTGTACGAGTACGAATACGGGTGCATACGAGTAGAATTGTTGATGAAACTGAACGAGGATGTAATTGTAAGCATTTTTGTTAAGTAGAAGTATTTTGATAAGTGTCTTGAAGTCTTTCAAAAGTGTATGAATACATATTAAAACACTACATGTATATACATTTTAACTGAGTCGTTAAGTCATCGTTAGTCGTTACATGTAAATGTTGTTTTGAAACCTTTAGGTTAACGATCTTGTTAAATGTTGTTAACCCAATGTTTATAATATCAAAAGAGATTTTAAATTATTATATTATCATGATATTATGATGTACGAATATCTCTTAATATGATATATATACATTAAATGTCGTTACAACGATAATCGTTACATATATGTCTCGTTTCAAAATCATTAAGTTAGTAGTCTTGTTTTTACATATGTAGTTCATTGTTAATATACTTAATGATATGTTTATTTATCATAATATCATGTTAACTATATATATAACCATATATATGTCATCATATAGTTTTTACAAGTTTTAACGTTCGTGAATCACCGGTCAACTTGGGTGGTCAATTGTCTATATGAAACCTATTTCAATTAATCAAGTCTTAACAAGTTTGATTGCTTAACATGTTGGAAACATTTAATCATTTAAATATCAATCTCAATTAATATATATAAACATGGAAAAGTTCGGGTCACTACACTATCTTTATGGAACCAAGAGTACTATCTTTACCGACCACAAAAGTCTCCAACACATTTTCGATCAAAAGCAACTAAACATGAGATAACGAAGGTGGATTGAAACCTTAAACGATTATGATTGCAAGCTTCGTTACCATCCCGGAAAGGCAAATGTAGTAGCCGATGCCTTAAGTCGAAAAGAAAGGGCGGTGCCTCTTCGTGTCCGAGCTTTAAACATCACCATTCACACCAACCTTAATAGCCAAATTCGGGTAGCCCAAGATGAGGCTCTCAAGGATGAAAACGTTTCACACGAGCTCTTGAACATTCTCGTCTCTCGATTCGAAGTTAGGGAGACCGGACTTCGATATTTCGCCGAAAGGATTTGGGTGCCTAGATATGGGGACCTACGAAGTCTTATTTTAGATGAAGCCCATAAGTCACGATACTCGATTCACCCCGGTGCCAATAAGATGTACCATGACCTTAAACAACAATATTGGTGGCCGAACATCAAAAGGGACGTAGCTACTTATGTTTCCAAGTGTTTGACATGTTCCAAAGTCAAAGCCGAACACCAAAGACCGTCCGGATTACTTCAACAACCCGAAATCCCGCAATGGAAGTGGGAAAGGATAACGATGGATTTTATCACCAAACTACCAAAAACGTCGGGCGGTTATGATACTATTTGGGTTATTGTTGACCGTCTCACCAAATCCGCACACTTCCTTGCCATGAAAGAAACGGACAAAATGGAGAAACTTGCACAACTTTACATCAAGGAGATCGTAGCCCGACATGGTGTACCTTTATCGATTATCTCCGACCGAGATGGCCGTTTTGTTTCTAGATTTTGGCGTACCTTGCAAGAAGCGTTGGGAACGCGTTTAGACATGAGCACCGCATATCATCCTCAAACCGATAGACAAAGAGAACGTACAATTCAAACCTTAGAGGACATGTTACGAGCTTACGTGGTTAATTTTGGAAAAGCTTGGGACAAGCACTTACCTCTCGCCGAGTTCTCTTACAACAATAGTTATCACGCGAGTATTAAAGCCGCACCTTTTGAAGCACTATATGGCCGAAAATGTCGTTCACCTCTTTGTTGGGCCGAGGTAGGCAACGTGATAATCACCGGACCCGAACTCATTCACGAAACCACCGAGAAGATCGTACAAATCCGAGATAGGCTTCGGACGGCCCGGAGTCGTCAAAAGAGTTATACCGAAAAACGATGCAACGACCTCGAATTTCAAGTCGGTGACCGAGCAATGTTAAAAGTCGCACCTTGGAAAGGTGTACTCCATTTTGGGAAACGCGGGAAGCTAAATCCGCGGTATATTGGTCCTTTCGAAATCTTGGAGCGTATTGGAACCTTTGCTTATCGTTTAGATCTTCCGCCTCAATTGAACTCCGTTCATCCTACCTTTCATGTATCTAACTTGAAAAAGTGTCTTGCCTAACCCGATATCGTCATCCCTCTCGAGGAACTTACTATTGATGACAAACTCCATTTTGTGGAAGAACCGGTTGAAATTGTGGACACCTCCGTCAAGACGTTGAAACAAAGCCGAATTCCGATTATCAAGGTTCGTTGGAATGCCAAAAGAGGACCCGAGTTTACTTGGGAAAGGCAAGATCAAATGCAAAAGAAATACCCTCACTTGTTCCCGGTTCCGGAAACGCAAGATTCCGAGGAAGCAACAACGACTACTACGCCTACTTAAATTTCGGGACGAAATTTCTTTTAAGGAGTAGGTAATGTAACATCCCGCCTTTTTCCGTTTACTTTTCCGTTATACTATTTTAAACTCCGTTATATGTTTATAACATCTCCCGTTAATACGCGTTTTTAAATTATCTCGTTTAGGTAATTCACGCACCCGTTTCCAAAGTTGAGGGACTAAGTTTGACAAAGGAGCAAAGAGGTGACTAGGTCAAAGAGTCAACACTCTTCCTCCTCCATTCATTATTTCTTTTCTTTTCCATTTTTCTCTAATACTTTCACAAATTCTCTCAAACACCATTTCAAAGATTCATCATCGTATCAAAATCTAGCAAGCTTCAATCTAAACTAATTTCATATTTGGAATCCTTGCAACTTCCTCTTCGATTCCATACCGAATACATCTCATTTGGGTAACTTTCTAAAATCACTAGATTTTGTGTTCTTGATGTTTTTAAGTTATAAAGTTGTTAATTAGTGTCTATGGCTCAAGTCTAATATGAATATATGATTTATATGCTCGATTTCGTTATTTGAAGTAATTAGCTTGAGTATGAACTTTAGTGTGTTTGATTTGGTGATTTGGTTGTTTGAATGTTGTTAAAAGTTATAAATGCATGTATTAAATGTGTTCCTAGTATCACTAGCTTCAATTTGATGTGTAGGTTGTTTTAGAAAACTTCATAAACATGATTAGTGATTTTGATGTTGTTGGTTAGGGTTTGATAGAATTTAATGTGAACATTTAATGCTTTGAATGACATGAAATGTTATTTGTAAGTGTTAGGTTGTATTGTATGCTTGATCACCTTCGAAACGGCATATCATTCATGTAAATTGGTTGCCGAATCATCAAATTTCATTTATGAACTTGAATGCACTTAATGAGGAGCTTTGAATGTGATTTTGGTTGTTGTAAAACTAAATGTGATTGTTGAAATGTGTTTAGTTGTTTTCCTTGTCAAAATACCTTTCCGATGATATAAGATACATGTTTTGGTTATTTACGGGTCATAAATGGTGATTGTTTGAAGTTAGGTTCGTGCATAAAACTTAAAAACTGCCAGATTTCTCTGTACAGGTAATGGCGCGGCGCGCCATATACCCGCGCGGCGCGCCAAAGTAGTATGTCCAACTTTGTCAATTTTCGAATAATGTTAGCTATGCTATGCACCTCCGATTCACATGTAACTTGTTCTAACATGCTCATATATGATTAAAAACCTCAGAAAAATATTTTGGGACCCGACCCGAACGTGTTGACTTTTCGTTGACTTTGACCGACCAAAGTTTGACTTTTTGTCAAACTTAACCAAATGATTATGCAACATTCCTAACTTGTTTCTATACTTGTATCTTGCATGAAACTTGACAAATTGATTCACATGCTACATAATCGAGTCGTAACGAGCCATAGGACTAATTGAACATCTTTGACCAATCGTGACTATCGTTATTGATACAACCTATTTGTTTAGGTCAAGACTAGCATTGTTCTTTGCACACGTTACTTGTCGAAGTACTTATTTACTCTTGCGCTCAAGGTGAGATCATAGTCCCACTTTTACTCTTTTGAACTTACATTTGGGATGAGAAAACATAAACATTTCTTTTTAACTAAGTGAACACAAGTAGAGGAAAACAAACATTCTACATACGAGTTTAGAACGAAATCCTCAATTCGATTATCATTAGTTACACTTGCAGGGTGTAAGTGTAGGCGTGAACTTATGTTGTATGGCCATATGGGTTTGACAAACCCTCATCTCGGACGGTTCGCTACCGTCCACGGATGAAATATATTTTCGAGAAACAGTGTTGTTCTAGCACTACTAATGGGGTTCAACGGACGGAATGTTAAGCCTTGATAATTGGGTGCTCGTGAATATTAACTTTTAGAATGTATTACTATTTTATCATTGATGTAAATCTTGTGGTTCGACTTACTTTTACTTACTTACTTACTTAAACCTATGATTTCACCAACGTTTTCGTTGACAGATTTCTATGTTTTTCTCAGGTCCTTGAACATTAGGTGATACATGTTTCCGCACAGTCTTTTGATACTTGCTTTGGATGTCGAGTATACATGCATATGTGGAGCGTCTTTTGACTACTTTAAACTGTGTCGCACGTGTTGTAGCGACCCGACCAAATCATGTTTGACGGCGCCGTCTACTTAGGTCCCGTTATGTGGTCATAAGTCTTTAAAACAACGTTTGACCAAAAGATATGTCGCATTCATTTCAAATGTAAAGATTGTTCAAAGTTTACGAGAATAGTTCCACCACAAGTTACGATACAAAGTTTTAAATACAAATGAAACTTATGCGACACAATTTAAAAGTAGTCAAAAGACGCTCCATGTATGCATATATACTCGACATCCAATGCAAGTATCAAAATAATGAGCGGAAGCATGTATCATGTATCGTTCAAGGACCTGAGAAAAACATAGAAATCTGTCAACGAAAACGTTGGTGAAATCATAGGTTTAAGTAAGTAAGTACAAGTGAACCACAAGATTTGCATCAATGAAATAATAGTAATACATTCCAAAAGTTTGTTTCACGAGCACCCAATTATCAATGCTTAACATTCCTTCCATTGAACCCCATCACTTAGTGCTAGAACATACACTGTTTCTCGAAAATATATTTCATTCGTAAACGGTAGCGAACTGTTTGAATGAGGGTTTGTCAAACCCATATGGATCCATACAACATAAGTTCTCGCTTACACCCGGCAAGTGTAACTAATGATAATCGAATTGAGGATTTTGTTCTAAACTCGTATGTAGAATGTTTGTTTTCCTGTACTTGTGTTCACTTAGTAAAGAAATGTTTATGTTTTCTCATCCCAAATGTAAGTTCAAAAAGAGTAAAAGTGGGACTATGATCTCACCTTGAGTGCACGAGTAGTAAAGTACTTCAACAAGTAAACGTGTGCAAAGAACAATGCTAGTCTTGACCTAAATAATAGGTTGTATCAATAACGGTAAACACGATAGGTCAAAGATGTTCAATTAGTCCTATGGCTCGTTAAGACTCGATCATAATAGCATGTGAATCAAATTGTCATGTTTCATGCAAGGTACATGTATAAAAACATGTTAGAACGATTGCACAAATATTTGGTTAAGTTTGATTAAAAGTCAACTTGGTCGGGTCAAAGTCAACGAAAAAGTCAACATGTTCGGGTCGGGTCCCGAATTATTTTTCTGAGGTTTTTAATCATATATGAGCATGTTAGAACAAGTTTCATGTGAATCGGAGGTCCGTAGTATGCCAAACATTTTTCGTATTTTGACATGGAGGTCAGAACCTGACCCCCTTATATGTCGCGCGGCGACAGGAAAGGCCGCGCCGCGGCAAAGGCCGGGTGCTGGTATATGGCCAGTCCCAAATGTTCAAGTCTCAATCCAAAACCTTTTTGTGCATAAAACACAAACCGCTAACACTTAGGACTCGCACCTTATATCGTTGGAAAGCTCTTTTGACGTAGAATGCAACTAAACACAATTCATCAATCAAAAACCTCATTTGTAACAACCGATTTTTCAAACCAAATGATCATTCAATGCACACATTAATGCTTCAAACTCACCAATGCACATTTAATGATTTAGGCATTCAATGCATACATATGACATGCCATTTTGTAGGTAATCGAGCATACAATACAACTAACTACTTACTAACAATAATTCATGGCATTCATTGTATCATCTATTCATTTCAAGCTTATCAAACCCTAACCCAAATTCACCAAAAATCACTAATCAAGTTTATGGAGTTTTCTCAAGCAACCTACACATCAAATTGAAGCTAGTGATACTAGGAACATAATTAAAACATGAACTTTTAACATCTAACAACATATGATCATCCAAAATTCAAGAACAACACACCAAAATTCAAGTTCATGCTAGTTATACTAAAACAACGAGATCAAGCATACAAATTACATACACGACATCACAATGAGCCATAGACACTAACTAACACCATTTCAAGTCAAAAACACGAATTTAGAGAAATCTAGAGTTTTAGAAATGTTACCCAAACGAGATGAAGTTGGTACCAAAATGAAGAGGATGAAGAGAGGATCACGAATATGTAATTTATTTTGTTGTAAGCCTCCTAGATTGAATTTAGATGATGATTGAATGAATTTGGTAAATGGGTGTGTGTTCTTGCTAGAGAGAAAGAGAGAGAGAGATGGAGATGATAATGAATGGGTGAAAGGGGTTTGACCCTTTGACCTAGTCAAGGGTTTGATCCCTTGTCAAGTTTAGTCCCTCAACTTTCGTTCGGGTGCGTGAATTACCTAAACGAGATAATTTAAAACGCGTATCAACGGGAGATGTTATAAACATACAACGGAGTTTAAATTAGTATAACGTAAAAGTAAATGGAAAAAGGAGGGATGTTACATTACCTACTCCTTAAAAGAAATTTCGTCCCGAAATTTAAGTAGGCGTAGTAGTCGTTGTTTCTTCCTCGGAATCCTGCGTTTCCGGAATTGGGAATAAATGAGGGTATTTCTTTTGCATTTGATCTTGCCTTTCCCAAGTAAACTCGGGTCCTCTTTTGGCGTTCCAACGGATTTTAACAATCGGGATTCGGCTTTGTTTCAATGTCTTGACGGAGGTGTCCATAATTTCAACCGGTTCCTCCACAAAATGAAGTTTGTCATCAATAGTAAATTCCTTGAGAGGGATGACGATATCGGGTTCAGCGAGACACTTTTTCAAGTTAGATACATGGAAGGTAGGATGAACGGAGTTCAATTGAGGCGGAAGATCTAAACGATAAGCAACGTTTCCAATACGCTCCAAGATTTCGAAAGGACCAATATACCGCGGATTTAGCTTCCCGCGTTTCCCAAAACGGATTACACCTTTCCAAGGTGCAACTTTTAACATTACTCGGTCACCGACTTGAAATTCGAGGTCGTTGCGTCTTTTGTCGGTGTAGCACTTTTGACGACTCCGGGCCGTCCGGAGCCTATCTCGGATTTGTACGATCTTCTCGGTGGTTTCGTGAATGAGTTCGGGTCCGGTGATTTGCACGTCTCCTACCTCGGCCCAACAAAGAGGTGAACGACATTTTCGGCCGTATAGCGCCTCAAAAGGTGCGGCTTTAATACTCGCGTGATAACTATTGTTGTAAGAGAACTCGGCGAGAGGTAAGTGCTTGTCCCAAGCTTTTCCAAAATCAACCACGCAAGCTCGTAACATGTCCTCCAAGGTTTGAATTGTACGTTCGCTTTGTCCATCGGTTTGAGGATGATATGCGGTGCTCATGTCTAAACGCGTTCCCAATGCTTCTTGCAAGGTACGCCAAAATCTAGAAACAAAACGGCCATCTCGGTCGGAGATAATCGATAAAGGTACACCGTGTCGGGCTACGATTTCTTTAATGTAAAGTTGCGCAAGTTTCTCCATTTTGTCGGTCTCCTTCATGGCAAGAAAGTGTGCGGATTTGGTGAGACGGTCAACAATAACCCAAATGGTATCATAACCGCCCGTCATTTTTGGTAGTTTGGTGATAAAATCCATCGTTATTCTTTCCCACTTCCATTGCGGGATCTCGGGTTGTTGAAGTAGTCCGGACGGTCTTTGGTGTTCTGCTTTGACTTTGGAACATGTCAAACACTTGGAAACATAAGTAGCTACGTCCCTTTTGATGTTCGGCCACCAATATAGTTGTTTAAGGTCGTGGTACATCTTATTGGCACCGGGGTGAATCGAGTATCGTGACTTATGGGCTTCATCTAAAATAAGGCTTCGTAGGTCCCCATAACTAGGCACCCAAATCCTTTCAGCGTAATATCGGAGTCCGGTCTCCCTAATTTCGAATCGAGAGACGAGAATGTTCAAGAGCTCGTGTGAAAGGTTTTCATCCTTGAGGGCCTCATCTTGGGCTACACGAATTTGACTATTGAGGTTGCTGTGAATGGTGATGTTTAAAGCTCGGACACGAAGGGGCACCGCTCTTTCTTTTCGACTTAAGGCATTGGCTACTACGTTTGCCTTCCCGGGATGGTAACGAAGCTCGCAATCGTAATCGTTCAAAGTTTCAATCCACCTTCGTTGTCTCATGTTTAGTTGCTTTTGATCGAAGATGTGTTGAAGGCTTTTGTGATCGGTGAAGATAGTACTCTTGGTTCCATAAAGATAGTGTCTCCACATTTTAAGTGCGAAGACAACGGCTCCGAGTTGGAGATCATGCGTCGTGTAGTTTTGTTCATGAATTTTGAGTTGTCGAGAAGCATAAGCAATGACTTTCGTTCGTTGCATCAATACACACCCAAAACCATGTTTTGAGGCATCGCAATACACAACAAAATCATCGTTGCCTTCGGGAAGTGACAAGATAGGAGCGGTGGTTAGCTTTGTCTTCAAGATTTGGAACGCGGATTCTTGCTCGGTCGCCCAAATGAATTTCTTTCCCTTGTGAGTTAATGCGGTTAGAGGACGTGCAACCAAAGAGAAGTTTTCGATGAATCTACGATAGTACCCGGCGAGACCCAAGAATTGACGAATGTGAGTAGGAGTAGTAGGAGTCTCCCATTTGCTAATGGCTTCGATTTTCGTTGGACCGACTTTAATACCTTGGTCACTTACAACATGACCAAGAAATTGAACTTCCTTTAACCAAAATTCACACTTGGAGAATTTGGCATAGAGTTGTTCTTGTCTTAAAAGTTCAAGCACAAGTCGGAGGTGTTCCTCGTGTTCTTCTTCGCTTTTTGAATAGACTAAAATATCATCGATGAACACGATAACGAATTTGTCAAGATACGGTTTGCACACGCGGTTCATAAGATCCATGAACACCGCCGGTGCATTAGTGAGACCAAATGGCATTACAAGAAATTCATAACTACCATAACGAGTTCGGAAAGCGGTTTTGGAGACATCTTCCCCCTTAACCCTTAATTGATGATAACCCGAGCGAGATCGATCTTCGAATATACACAAGACCCTTGTAGTTGATCAAAGAGGTCATCGATGCGAGGAAGGGGATATCGGTTCTTAACCGTCAATTTATTTAGTTCACGATAATCAATGCACATTCGTAGGGATCAGTCTTTCTTTTTAACAAACAAAATCAGAGCGCCCCAAGGTGAATGGCTAGGTTGGATAAAACCACGATCAAGTAGTTCTTGGATTTGACTTTGCAATTCTTGCATGTCGGATGGAGCGAGTCTATATGGTGCACGTGCTACAGGTGCGGCTCCCGGAATAAGATTGATTTGGAATTCAACCGGTCGATGAGGTGGAAGACCCGGCAATTCGTCGGGAAATACATCGGGAAAGTCACTAACAATTGGCACATCATCGATATGCTTCTCATCGGACTCGACTTTCTTAACGTGGGCAAGGATTGCAAAACAACCCTTACGGAGTAGTTTTCTAACTTTAAGGCACGAAGCCAGGTTGAGTCTGGTGCAACTCTTATCGCCATAAACAATCAAAGGTTCACCATTCTCGATAGGAATTCGGATTGCGTTAAGATCACAAAGGATGTGAGATTTCGTTTTGACTAACCAATTCATACCGATTATTACATCAAAGCTTCCTAGTTCCATGGGTATCAAGTCAATTTCAAATTCCTTACCCAAAATGTTTAACGTACACCCCCGGTAATATGTGTCGGCACTTAATAGTTTCCCGTTAGCCACTTCAATGGTATAAGTGGTATCTAATGGAAGAGGTGGAGTGCTAAAAGAATGAGTCAAAGTCTTGGATACAAAGCATTTATCGGCACCCGAATCGAATAAGCAAGAGACATAAGAATTGTTGAGAAGAAACGTACCCGTGACTAGTTCAGTGTCATCCCGGGCTTCCTCGGTGTTGATGTTAAAAGCTCGGCCGCGCGTATTGGGGTTATCTTTCCTCTTCGGGCATGCATTTCTATAATGGCCTGTTTGGCCACATTCGTAACAAGTGCCCGTCTTTGGTACATTGGGCCACTTTCGAGCGACGGGAGTGGCACTTTTACAATCGTTGGCCTTATGACCAATTCCTTGGCACCGATGGCAAATTAGCTTACTACATTCGCCAAAGTGATGTTTGTTGCATTTGTTGCAAAGAGGTAGAATTCCGGCATAACCCTTCTTGCCGTCGGAGGTGAAAGATTTCTTGGCAAAGTTGTTGTTGCTTGATTGGGGAGCTTCCCATTTTCTTTTGTTGTTACCCGAATTGTCCTCGGCTTTAGGTGCCGGTACTACGATTTCGTCCACTGTCTCTATCAATTTACGGGCCATGTTCAAAGCTTCTTGATGATTAGTGGGTTTGGATGACATTACTCCGTGTTTGATACTCTTTGGAAGACCATCCATGTAAAGTTCAACCCTTAAAGCTTCGGGGTTCACAAGATTTGGGCACATCAAGGCTAGTTCGGAAAATCGTTGATTGTAAGTCTTGAGATCATTTCCGATCGCCTTTAAAGTTCTTAGCTCTTGTTCGAGCCTTCGGGTTTCTTCACGAGGGAAATATTCGACAATCATCTTTTCCCTCAAGTCGGCCCAAGAGAGGGCGTGAGCTTCATCGGTACCCACCGATTGTACATAAGTATTCCACCATGTAAGAGCGACACCGGCGAAGGTGTGAGTGGAGTATTTGACCTTGTCTTGGTCCCGACAACCGCTTATGCTAAAGACGGCTTCCGTTTGCTCAAACCATCGGGTGAGCACGACCGGTCCCCCGGTTCCATCAAAAGTGTGAGGTTTGCACCCCATGAAAGCTTTATAGGAGCATCCCTCGTTTGAGTTACCTGCTCCATTGTTGTTGTTGTTGTTGTGGTTGTTGTTATTATTGTTGTTGTTGTTGTTGTTGGATGAGTGACCGGCCATGGCCGCATCTACGGCGGTGGCTATCATCCGTTCGAGAGCTTGTTCGGGAGTTTCATTGCGGCGTACACGACGAGGAGCCATTGTTCCTTCAAGACACAAGAATATCATTGATTAGTATTCTCAATAATACTAAACGTGATATAGAATAAAGATAAAGAGAAGTTTTTCCTCGACTCGCCTTAAATTCTTTATGCCATAATGTCGGAACGTTCATATGAGTCACCGTAATATAATCCCGGAAATTATATTACCCTGATTCATATGTGCATTCGACATCATTCTATAAAGTCAAGATGGCGTGTCAATCAAATTAAACAACGTGAGATTAAGATGAACTCAGAGTAGATATGAGTAGAAGCGTTCGAGTATAAATGCACAAGTAGTCAAGTAATTCCTACTCCAAGTCTATATGCCGGTTGTAGTCTAGACTCACCAATGTACCCTATGACTCGGGGTCGACACCAATGAACTCTAAATCCCTACAACCAACGCTCTGATACCATCTGTAGCGACCCGACCAAATCATGTTTGACGGCGCCGTCTACTTAGGTCCCGTTACGTGGTCATAAGTCTTTAAAACAACGTTTGACCAAAAGATATGTCGCATTCATTTCAAATGTAAAGATTGTTCAAAGTTTACGAGAATAGTTCCACCACAAGTTACGATACAAAGTTTTAAATACAAATGAAACTTATGCGACACAATTTAAAAGTAGTCAAAAGACGCTCCATGTATGCATATATACTCGACATCCAATGCAAGTATTAAAATAATGAGCGGAAGCATGTATCATGTATCGTTCAAGGACCTGAGAAAAACATAGAAATCTGTCAACGAAAACGTTGGTGAAATCATAGGTTTAAGTAAGTAAGTACAAGTGAACCACAAGATTTGCATCAATGAAATAATAGTAATACATTCCAAAAGTTTGTTTCACGAGCACCCAATTATCAATGCTTAACATTCCTTCCATTGAACCCCATCACTTAGTGCTAGAACATACACTGTTTCTCGAAAATATATTTCATTCGTAAACGGTAGCGAACTGTTTAAATGAGGGTTTGTCAAACCCATATGGATCCATACAACATAAGTTCTCGCTTACACCCGGCAAGTGTAACTAATGATAATCGAATTGAGGATTTTGTTCTAAACTCGTATGTAGAATGTTTGTTTTCCTGTACTTGTGTTCACTTAGTAAAGAAATGTTTATGTTTTCTCATCCCAAATGTAAGTTCAAAAAGAGTAAAAGTGGGACTATGATCTCACCTTGAGTGCACGAGTAGTAAAGTACTTCAACAAGTAAACGTGTGCAAAGAACAATGCTAGTCTTGACCTAAACAATAGGTTGTATCAATAACGGTAAACACGATAGGTCAAAGATGTTCAATTAGTCCTATGGCTCGTTAAGACTCGATCATAATAGCATGTGAAACAAATTGTCATGTTTCATGCAAGGTACATGTATAAAAACATGTTAGAACGATTGCACAAATATTTGGTTAAGTTTGAATAAAAGTCAACTTGGTCGGGTCAAAGTCAACGAAAAAGTCAACATGTTCGGGTCGGGTCCCGAACTATTTTTCTGAGGTTTTTAATCATATATGAGCATGTTAGAACAAGTTTCATGTGAATCGGAGGTCCGTAGTATGCCAAACATTTTTCGTATTTTGGACATGGAGGTCAGAACCTGACCCCCTTATATGTCGCGCCGCGACAGGAAAGGCCGCGCCGCGGCAAAGGCCGGGTGCTGGTGCCTGGCCAGTCCCAAATGTTCAAGTCTCAATCCAAAACCTTTTTGTGCATAAAACACAAACCGCTAACACTTAGGACTCGCACCTTATATCGTTAGAAAGCTCTTTTGACGTAGAATGCAACTAAACACAATTCATCAATCAAAAACCTCATTTGTAACAACCGAATTTTCAAACCACATGATCATTCAATGCACACATTAATGCTTCAAACTCACCAATGCACATTTAATGATTTAGGCATTCAATGCATACATATGACATGCCATTTTGTAGGTAATCGAGCATACAATACAACTAACTACATACTAACAATAATTCATGGCATTCATTGTATCATCTATTCATTTCAAGCTTATCAAACCCTAACCCAAATTCACCAAAAATCACTAATCAAGTTTATGGAGTTTTCTCAAGCAACCTACACATCAAATTGAAGCTAGTGATACTAGGAACACAATTAAAACATGAACTTTTAACATCTAACAACATATGATCATCCAAAATTCAAGAACAACACACCAAAATTCAAGTTCATGCTAGTTATACTAAAACAACGAGATCGAGCATACAAATTACATACACAACATCACAATGAGCCATAGACACTAACTAACACCATTTCAAGTCAAAAACACGAATTTAGAGAAATCTAGAGTTTTAGAAATGTTACCCAAACGAGATGAAGTTGGTACCAAAATGAAGAGGATGAAGAGAGGATCACGAATATGTAATTTATTTTGTTGTAAGCCTCCTAGATTGAATTTAGATGATGATTGAATGAATTTGGTAAATGGGTGTGTGTTCTTGCTAGAGAGAGAAAGAGAGAGAGATGGAGATGATAATGAATGGGTGAAAGGGGTTTGACCCTTTGACCTAGTCAAGGGTTTGATCCCTTGTCAAGTTTAGTCCCTCAACTTTCATTCGGGTGCGTGAATTACCTAAACGAGATAATTTAAAACGCGTATCAACGGGAGATGTTATAAACATACAACGGAGTTTAAATTAGTATAACGTAAAAGTAAATGGAAAAAGGCGGGATGTTACACGTGTTTCATTTGTACTTAAACATCGTTATGTACTAGTTATGGAAACTACTTTTGTAAACTTTGAAACATCCACACTTATGAAATGAATGCGACATATTTTCGGTCAAACTTTGTCTTAAAGACTTATGACCATGTAATGGGACCTACGTAGACGGCGCTGTCAAACATGATTTTGTCGGGTCGCTACAAGGGAGACCAAGGATAAATACAAGGACCAAACCATATATATTCAAAGAATCCAGATAATTCTGTATCCAATGAAATCTTTAGAGAATATTTAGCTCTGTACTCATGTTAAATCTTGTGAAAAATATTTCTTCATCAACCTTCGATCTTAGAAATTCTAAAAAATATCATCATAAATATCTTCGATATTTCTTAGAATATTTTCATAACTCTTCTTGTCCGAAATTAATTATCTCTTCGTGCTATTCGTATTACATCATAAAGGAAACTAATTTAGTTTCTAAAATTCTTTAAAATTCGAGTTTAAATTATGAATGATTTCTGGAGAAGTGTTGGAAATTGAAGCTTGAGTTAGTATAATATAATGACGCCCGACCAACGTGATTATATTAGAGTAAGTCATGCTGGAAGGTTTAATGAAACATGATGATTCACAGATCATAACGTCATCATGTGTCATGTTACATGACTCGTTCATTCTACATCACCTCTGAACATATCAAGAAAATATATTCTTGATAGTTCCATCCTCAGTGATTCTAGTAATCTAACAAATTAAATCGTAAGATTTTGTTCCTTCCTGTTTAGAACGTTATAATCATTCGAAACTATATACCTACGAATTCTGGACCATTATTCGCTTGACTTAAAGTCGGGAAGAGAAAACAAGAGCATGGAGCTCCGAAATATAAAAGGAAATATAAAGCCGATCACAAACACATAAATTAAAAATCGTGTATATCAATGCGTATAGCAATATAAAGACACGGGAGAAATACAATAATCAATAGAGCATAGTAGAAGTAAACAGATTCCTCTGGTGGTAGTTGAAAAAGAAGAGTGATTGATACGATAACCAGGAAAATATCAAGAATCAGAACTGGATTAAGCATTTTCACGATCTTTTGGAAGTATGAATTAAGGAAGAAAGTAAGTCGAGAGTGGTGACAGTATGGAAACAAAGAAGGTGAATTTATAGTGAAATATCAGACGTAGCAATCGAGACAGATTACCGCATTTAATCAAAGAGGAACCTAATTTCCTTAATTACCGAAGAATCATATCTTATATAGATTACGGAGATTTTCTTTAAATCCCTTGAATTCAGGAAATCCACCATGTCTACGTCAAAAGTTAAATCTCTATCTAAATCTTTTGTGATAGCCTCACTCGTACGCTTCACATAATCGAATCGTTTTATCTATATTAATTAATAATGATAAAACTCTATTTATCAACTTATATTCGTCATGAAAACATTTTTATTGTTAGTCATGACGACCTCGATCAAATTTTGGGACGAAATTTCTTTAACGGGTAGGTACTGTGACGACCCGAAAATTTCTGACCAAATTTAAATTTAATCTTTATATGGTTTCGACACGATAAGCAAAGTCTATGAAACCGAGTCTCAAAATTTTTGAACTGTTTACATGGATTCAGTTAACCTTTTACTATGCCCGAGGATTCACGAACAATTATTTGTAAATAAACATGTATATATATATATATATATATATATATATATATATATATATATATATAAATGTAAGTATATATAAAAATTTGAAATTTATAAAATATTAAAATTAAACATTAGATTCAAATATGTAAAATAAGATACAAAATAATTAAGTGTAATTTAAAATGAATCTATATATGTGATTCTATAATTAATATTATATGTATATTGTAATATATGATAAGTGTATAAAAATTTAATACTTAATATAAGTTATTATGAAAAGTATATTATATAGTTATATTACATAATCAATAATATGTAATACTAATATATTAAATGTAATTATAAATATAAATGTGTAATAATATTATTATTACCTTAAATATAAATATCAATACTAGTGTATTAATATTATTTTAAATATATAATCTATAAATACAAATTTGATATATATAAATTGTTATAATTACTAATATTATTATCATTAAAAATATTAGTATTATTATTATAATTATAATTGTTATAAATTTTACAAGTGGGTTATTAAAACAGAAATAATGAAATGGAGGAGTGGCTGGGTGTTGTGTCAGGTTAACAAGAGGTCACAAGTTCGAGCCTTGATGAAGGCAGTTAATTTTTTTTAGCTGTTTCTTGTGAGGTAGTTATGATTTTTACTTATATTTATTATTATGATTTTTACTATTATTATTATTATTATTATTATTATTATTATTATTATTATTATTTTTATTATTATTATTATTATTATTATTATTATTATTATTATTATTATTATTATTATTATTATTATTATTATTATTATTATTATTATTATTATTATTGTTATTATTATTATTACTATTATTATTATTATTATTATTATTATTATTATTATTATTATTATTATTATTATTATTATTATTATTATTATTATTATTATTATTATTATGATGTTAATTATTATTATTACAAACATTAATAATATGATTATTACTATCATTAATCTAATTAATAATATTATCGTTAGTGTTATTACTAGTATTATCATTAATTATTATAATAATAATTATTATTATTATTACTAAAATAAGTATTAGTTATTATTTATTACAATTATGATTATTATTATTATTGTTATTACTAATACTATTATCATAACTATCACCAGCAGTAAAATTATTAATTTAGTTATTATTGTTACCAATACTATTATTATTATTAGTATTATTATTAGAATTATCATTATTTTTATCATTATTATTTTATTATCTGTATTATTATTATTTTTAACATTAATATTACTATTTTTATATTATTATTATTATTATTATTATTATTATTATTATTATCATAGTTTATTATTACTAGTATCATTATTATTGTTATAATAACCATATTATTATTAATATCAATGTTACTAATAATATTATTATCATTATTACAATAAAAATTAGTCATATAAAAATATACTTAACAAAACTATATTAATATTTTTATTTATTTAAAGTATATAAAATATATACATTTAATTAAGTTATTAATGAAACACATAATTTATTAAGATAACATTTATAATATATAAATTTATTCGATTACCATTATATATGTTAATATATATATATAACTGATATAGGTTCGTGAATCCGAGGCCAACGCTACACTTGTTCAATGTCGTCATATGTATTTTTACTACAAAATATAGTATTGTGAGTTTATTTGATTCCCTTTTACTCTTTACATTTTTGGGACTGAGAATACATGCGCTGTTTTTACAACGATTTTATTAAATGCCTTTGAAATCTGTATTTTTGGACTGAGAATACATGAGATACTTTTATAAATGTTTGACGAGATAGACACAAGCAAAACATTGCTCGAATGAATTATTATACAGACAGAAGTTCTGTTGAATATTATTGAATTAGTTGGATGTTATAATTGCCACTAATTGATGTGAATATTTCCCCTTGATTATTATAGCTTGGTAACCTAAGAATTAGGAAATGGGTATGGTCCCTAATTCACGCGAATCCTAAAGGTAGCTACCGGGTTTAACACCCCCACCCATAATGTTCACTAGACGGAAGAGCTAGTGGGCGTGGTGTTTAGTACCTCGAAGTTTATATATTTATTACAGACTGAAAGTTCTGTTTATTTTAGGAATATTTATGATGCACATTAAATGTTAAGGTCGGTTACCAAGCCAAGCAAAGAAAGCAAAGTGAATGTTATATATCAAGAGAATGATTTTTATACACAGGTTATGTGTATGATATTTTGTACACGAGATATGTGTACGGTTATAAAGAATTGTTGAAAAATGGTTTCGTACACGAGATATGTGTACTGTATTTAAAAGAAAACGTATGTACATTACAAGTGGGTATAGGATTCGGGCCCATTTGTACCATGTAATATTTAAATCTTGTTGTCTATTAAAATTACAGAATTTTATTGTTTTATGAAAAACTTATGAACTCACCAACCTTTTGGTTGACACTTTTAAGCATGTTTATTCTCAGGTATTGAAGAAATCTTCCGCGGTGCATTTTCTCATTTTAAAGATATTACTTGGAGTCATTCATGGCGTATTTCAAAAGACGTTGTATTCGAGTCTTTGAGTTCAACAAGATTATCATTAAGTCGTTTATAGTGTGGATATATTATGAAATGGTATGCATGTCATCAACTTTCGATGTAATGAAAGTTTGTCTTTTAAAAACGAATGCAATGTTTGTAAAATGTATCATATAGAGGTCAAACACCTCGCAATGGAACCATATGTTATTGTATTCGTCCTTATGGATTAGGACGGGTCGTTATACTATGAGGGCAAATGGATCACCCGGAGAAGACTCTTTCATTCCTTCTTGAAGTTTAGACACGGTCAGTTGATAATGCATAAGAACTCCAACAAGCTTATGAATATTCAACTTGTCAATCACTTTGGTAGATCGAATGATGGTTCCATAAGGAAGCCAATCAGCATTGAGCTTTTTGAGAAACTTCACGTTGATCTCAGCATTCACTATAGTAATCTTGTACCTTTTCAACTCATTCAGAACACCATTGAAACGTCGGTAGGTATCCTTGAGTAGTTCTTCTGGTTCCTCCTTGAAATCTTCATAAAATCCCAGAGACTTATTCAGTTTAGCTACATGCGACATGGCATAACCTTCTTGTTGTCGTTTGATCACATCCCATATGTCCTTAGCAGTGGTGTTGCTATCAACATTTTGAAACAACTCATACGTGATGGCTTGCATGATGATATTTTTAGCCTCTATATCACCCTGAGCTCTCTCACCTCTCTCTCCAGAAAGTTCATAGATTGGAATTGGCATACCAGTATCCGGATGTTACTCTACAACTGGACCATCTATCAAAGAAGCCCATATGTATTTTTCCTTTTCACCCTTGTAGTCTATGTATTAAGTGATACGGTGGAGCCACTGGTTGTACTTGCCATCAAACAACACTGGAGGTCGGTAATCTAATCCGATGATTAATGTATCTTGAGTAGACATATTGATAATGAGGTAGATTCGGTAAAGGTTCATTATTATACACAATCTAAGATTCTAGTTCACAAAAATCTAACAAAAATGTCAGATTCGGTATCTAGTTCGGTACTGTAGCAGACTCGGTATCTGGTTCGGTACTGTAGAAGATTCGGTATATCATATTCTTTATCAAAAACTGATAAGAATAACAAGTATCACACCCAGATTCAGTATAGATTTGGTTAACACAGAATATGAAGCCTTAAGTCACTTAAAATTCAAAGTATCAAGTGAAACAGAAATTCTGGTTCGGTATCTGGTTCGGTATCTAGGTCGGTAGCCAAATTCTGTAAAATTTGAACTAAAAAACAATCTAATTCCTTTAAAATATACTCAGTAACCTTGCTACACAAGGAAACAAGTTAGTAACAATCAAAATATCAATGAAACCGAGTGTTTATGATACCGAATGTCAACTGTAGCAGTTGATAAACTGAGTCTAAGTGTAAAACTTAGCAAATCAATCGAATCCTTTCTCAAGCCACACCAATTAGCTGCGTATAATCAAACCAAATGTGATAGAATCACTAACATACCACAAGCTGCAACACTTAAGATGAATTTTCAACTTTGAAGCAGACTCGGTATGGCAGTTACGAGACCGAGTGTAGATCAAATCTCCAATACTTGAAGAATTGAAGAAATTGAACCGTCAAATATGTGACTAAACATCTCACAAACACAACTGAATCCACAAACCTTCACTTAAACATAGAATCAAGCTGGAATTGATCAATACCGAGAGTTTTAGCCATGAACTCTAAAAATCAACGTGATTCTCCATGATTATTGTTAAAAATCTGTAATGATAATCAAAAATCTTTGTAATACACCTAATAAACCTTCGCTGAACTTATCACAAGAATCTGAACGTCAGATTATCAAATTCGATGATACCGAATGTGATTCAATCTAACTGAGAGTGTACATATTCTGTAATCTTCAATCTCTGGATCGATATAGTGATGTAATATCACTCCCTGGAAGCTCTGATACTAAATGATAGGTATAATCATAGTGAGAATCAAAGATGTGATAAGATAGAGTGAGACTCGGTAAGGTAAGAATAGATTCGATATTAGAGAGAATGGGTATATTTACATTCCACAGCTTCTTAAACTAGTTTACAATACAATGGCTATCTAATTGGACTACTAAGGTTTCTTTTATAGCCCTCTTCTAAGGAACCATTTAATAAGCTTGTTTCACATTAACACTATACATACTTCGGGTTCTAACAGTATACATACTTCGGGTTCTAACAATACAATGGCTATCTAATTGGACTACTAAGGTTCCTTTTATAGACTCGTCCTTGCCTGTTCATTTTTTGGGTGAAGTTGTTGCAAATGCATGTTACACTATGAATCGAGTTGTAACTGTAAAGCGACTGGGAAAACCTACACTGAAGCATCTAGAACTATTTGGTGCACCATGTACCATCTTGAAAAGAAAACCAGGAAGTAAATTTGATGCTAAAGTTGTTACCGAAGTATTTATGGGTTATAGTTCTCCTAACAAGCGAGTTTTCAATAATGAAACAAGATGTGTCGAAGAATAGTCTGAAGTTGACGTTTAAAGAAATCAAACAAAAACTGATCCTAAGAGTCATCCTTGGATTTATAACTATGACGAGCTGATTGATACATTTAATCTTGCTTCAGATCATATGGAGATTGACGTATAACTACAAATGGTGTTTGATCTACAGAATACACCAGAAGTGTCTGCACCTACTCAAACTTCAACTCGATCACCACATGTTGCTGAGCCAGTTCAAGAATCTGATCAAGACGTTGATCCAATGTATGATACTTGCGGATCTGATATTTCAAGTGAAAGTTCCAAAAATCCTGAAGATTTTGGAGATACCACAAATCTGCATCACGAGATACCTGTTCCTGCACAACCAGTTCCCAGAACGAAAATCGCTCATCCTAGAGAAAATATTATTGGTGATCCCAATGCATGTGTAAGAATGAGATGACAAGTTCAGTTTGATGGTGAAGTTGATACTCATATGACAGCTACTGCTGCTTTCTTTGAGTATTCATGTCATATTTCCAAAATTGCGCCGAAGATGTGACGACCCCGTCAAAACACTTAACGGATCCGTCAGTTGGTCCCATAGCTTGATCGGACTTAAATGAATTAAATAAACAAAGTTGCATTCTTTTATTTCAAAAGTTTTCCCAAAAAGGAAACAAACCAAAATATGTAGTTTAAAACAACCCAACATATTAATAATCCAAAAGTTGACACAAAACCTTGCCAACAAACCCACAATTTAAATTATCCAAAAATAGAATGCCAACTTAAGTTTCATAATTGTTTCAATAAAAATCTGCCCAAATGCATGCAGACTCTTCTAACGACAGCGAAAGCATCATATAACTCAAGTACCTGTGAAAACATGCAAGTAAACTGTCAACACAAAGGTTGAGTGAATTATAGGTTTAAATAAATAAGTAAACTTTAGACCACAAGATTTAAAAATGTTAGAAAACATTAAACATTATTCCATTATCAATGAGCCACCTGGTAACCACTTAACCCTTTATTTACCCTTGCCAAACACAATAAAAATATACACTTGGACAGTGTATCTACAACAAATTACGAAGTACTAAACATTCCGATTATAAATTGCTAGCGCGACTAGCTCGAAATGGGGTTGTCAAACCCGATAGATCTATCCGTAGGATTCGCGTTCACCGGTAGAAACCAATGATTACAGTTACCAGACTAGGGAATAGTTTTGTCCAACTCACAATGAATAATTAAACTTAACTGTTACTTGTGTCTAACCGTAAATAAAAATATGCATGTAATCACATCCCAAAAAGTATACTTTGAAAAGTATGTAAAAAAAATGGGACTATAACTCACCTTAAATAGCAACTGAAGAAATCTCACAAACAAGCGAACAGCAAGTAAAGTAAAGTGATCAAGAAAGATCACAACGCCGACCTATAAATAAAGCAGGTTGAAATAAATAACTAACTTAGGTCAAGTCTTAGTATGATAGCTATTGTACATGTTGCAAGTAGACATAGAACATTACTCAGCAAGCATCGGTTTGATTGGAACAGCATAAGGACACACGCTTTCTATTTTTAGAAAGTTTCTATTTTTGGAAAGTTTCTATTTTTGGAAAGTTTCTATTTTTGAAGTTAGGAAAGTTTCCTTATTTAGAAAGTCAACAGAAGTCAACTGAAAGTCAAAGTCAACCGAAAGTCAACTCAAAAGTCAACCTTGGTCAAACATAGTCAACATTAATTTTAAAAGTGTAAGTTATAATAATAACATAGGTTATAATGTTATTTAAAGTCAAAAGTGTATAATAATGTCTTAACATACGTTTAATTAAATAAAATGAATTATTAAAGTTAATATAAGTTGAAATGTTATAATTAGTACGACATAAGTATTTAAATAAATTAATTAAATACTAATCATAATATAAGTATTATTAATAATAATAATTTTTAAATTATATCACAAGTATTTTAATTAATAATGAATTATTAATCATATCATAAGTTTCTAATTAAAATTATTAAATCATAAGTATTTAATAATTAAATCATAATTAAATAATAATTAAGTCTTATAATAATTAAATAATTATTTAATCCTTATTATAAGTCTTTTAATAATTTCTCAAAAACAAATTTAATACTTATCATAAGTATTTTCCTTTAATAATAAAAGTATTATTAATCATAAGTTTAATTAAAATGTTAATTAAATCATAATTAATAATTAAATGATATAATAAATATTTATATCATAAGTTTTAAATAACAATAATTACTTCTTTTATCATAAGTAATTAATTAATAATGAAATCCATTAATTTTAACATAAGTTTAATCATTAACCATAAGTTTTAAGTTTAAAAGTTCATCAGGTCGTATCTTGAGCCCCGGGTGTCGGTTTCGGGCGAGCCACATATGCAACTTCACCTACTCAAACCACCCGACACAATTACGAACTCAAGAACACTCCAAGAACAGTCCCTAGGTCGTGGATATCAGCCATGACAACATTTGGGAAAATCAATTTACTCAAAACAGTAATTCGGGCACAACGGGTAAACCGTGGCTCGGATTTAGGTGACCCGAACATGAAAATTCGTCCCACCATCAGTCCTAACCAAATAACACACCCTAAAGACACCAAGGATGGTCACAAAGTTGGACCCAACCTTGTTCATGCCAAGAACACCTTTCAATCTTTAACAAAAACCAAATTAAGCATATCTAGGGCTCCGGGAATCGAAACGGCATGAATCCGGAGTCTAAAATTAATGTCTTGATGAGAGGAACTCATTTATGTACTTTATTTTAACATTCATATCAGTTACAAAGTCAGAAAATACGAATTATGCTGCTGTCCAAAATTTACAAACCGAAATCATAAGCAAACGAGTATATGTAATATACATCATACTAATAATATAACATACAAAATCAGTAATATATATGAAAAATCAAAAAGCTAGGGTTAGGGTTTATACCCAAATCGAGAATCAAAGTATATGATCGCGTAGAGAACGAAGAGAGGAACACGATTGTATAAACGATTTGATGATCCAAATAATATTTTGATTGATGGTGATGATGTTTATGGTGGTGGTGGTCGTCGTCCAAAAGAGAGAAAGGGAGGAAGAAAGCAAAAAATTAGGTTTTAGGTTTAGATAAGATTTTGTAAAAATAAAATAAATCAAAATATGGGAAAACAAGGGAGTGTATCCCCCCTCCCTTGTGGCTTCGGCCGAAAATGGGTAGGGTGGGCCCCATGGTGGGCCAAATTTGCTAAGTGCTTAAAGTCTGATGGCCCGAAAGCCCGAAAGAATCCCGAAACGCGAAAACATGCTTACGCGATTAAAAATCCGGAAAGATAACAAACGCGCGACGAAAAATAAATATAAATACACCTATAAATAATATGATCATAAAATATCATATTTAAAATATTTAGGATTTAAAAATCCCGAAAGCTCGACCGTTGGTTTTAAAACCGAAAAGATTCGCCGGATAGAAATCCGCGAGACGTAGAAACGTATAAATTAAAATATGAATACATATATTCATATAACACATAATAATTATTATATATATATTATTACAAAAATAATAATATAGGTCATAGAAATGACGTGGCACACTAACAGTTAACGGTCATTAAATAATTAACGGAAAAAGATAACGGAAAAAGTAGGGTCGTGACAGTACCTTCTCGTTACGGAAATTTCGTCCCGAAATTTAAGCAGGCGCAGGGGTTGACTCGGCATCTGAGAACAAATACGGGTACTTCTGCTTCATTTGGTCTTCACGCTCCCAAGTGAACTCAAGACCGCGTCTAGCGTTCCATCGGACCCGAACAATAGGAATTCTGCTCTGTTTAAGAGTCTTAACCTCTCGGTCCATGATCTCAACTGGCTCCTCAATAAAATGCAATTGTTTGTCAACTTGAAGTTCCTCCAAAGGAATAGTCTGATCAAATTCATCCAAACACTTCTTTAAGTTCGAAATATGGAAAACATCGTGAACAGCACTGAGTTCTTGTGGCAACTTCAAACGATAAGCCACCGGTCCAACTCTTTCAATGATCTCAAACGGTCCCACGAAACGAGGACTTAACTTCCCTCTTTTACCAAAACGAATAACACCCTTCCAAGGCGAAACTTTTAACATAACACGATCACCAACTTGAAATTCAACATCTTTCCTTCCTTTGTCGGCATAACTCTTTTGCCGACTTCTAGCAGTTCTCAACCTTTCTTTAATTTGCACAATCTTCTCAGTAGTCTCGTGAATAATCTCTGGACCTGTAAGTTGAGCATCCCCAACCTCATTCCAACAAATAGGAGACCTACATTTCCTACCGTACAAAGCTTCAAACGGTGCGGCTTTAATACTTGCGTGATAACTGTTGTTATAAGAAAACTCAGCTAACGGCAAATACTTATCCCACCCATTCCCAAAATCAATCACACAAGCTCGCAACATATCTTCTAATGTCTGAATGGTCCTCTCACTTTGACCATCCGTTTGAGGATGATAAGCGGTGCTCATATCCAATCTAGTGCCCAAGGCTTCTTGCAACGATTGCCAAAATCTCGATACAAATCGACTATCTCTGTCGGAAATAATAGAAACGGGAACACCATGCCTCGAAACAATCTCTTTCAAATACAAACGGGTGAGTTTCTCCATGGAATCGGTTTCCCTAATCGGCAAAAAGTGAGCCGACTTAGTGAGTCGATCTACAATCATCCAAATCGCATCATAACCACCCGAAACTCTTGGTAACTTAGTGATAAAATCCATAGTGATACCTTCCCACTTCCACTCGGGAATTTCTGGTTGTACCAACAATCCGGACGGTTTTTGATGTTCAGCTTTGACCTTAGAACAGGTCAAACACTTAGACACATACTTAGCTATGTCACCCTTCAAATTATGCCACCAATACAGCTCCTTAAGATCCTGATACATCTTCCCTGAACCAGGATGAATAGAGTATCTAGACTTATGAGCCTCATCTAAAATCAACTATCGAAGACCTCCAAACTTCGGAACCCAAAGACGTCCCGCAAAGTATCTAGGTCCATCAGCTCGAACTTCAAACTTCTTAGCTACTTTGGCTACATTCTCTTTCACGAAATTCTCCTCCTTTAAGGCTTCTTGTTGTGCCTCAAGAATATGCCTAACGAGGTTTGATCTAACTGTCATATTCAAAGCTCTAACCCTTCGTGGTTCAGCCCTTTCTTTACGACTCAAAGCATCAGCCACAACATTGGCTTTACCCGGATGATACAAAAGGTCACAATCATAATCATTCAACGTCTCAATCCATCTTCGTTGTCTCATGTTCAAATGTTTTTGATCGAGAATATGTTGAAGACTCTTATGATCGGTGTACACAGTACTCTTAACACCTAAAAGATAGTGTCTCCAAATCTTCAGTGCAAAAATAACAGCTCCCAACTCTAAATCATGAGTTGTATAGTTCTGTTCGTGAACCTTCAACTGACGTGACGCATACGCAATAACCTTCTTTCGTTGCATCAAAACGCAACCATAGCCTTGTCGTGATGCATCGCAATAAACAACAAAATCATCATTACCCTCCGGTAGAGACAATATCGGAGCGGTAGTCAGTTTCTTCTTCAAAATCTGAAAAGCATTCTCCTGTTCATCCTTCCACTCATACTTTTTCCCCTTATGCGTTAAAGCAGTCAGAGGTTTCGCTATACGAGAGAAATCCTGGATGACCCTTCGATAGTAACCTGCCAATTCTAAGAACTGACGAATTTGAGTAGGAGTTTTCGGAGTTTCCCACTTTTCAATCGCCTCAATTTTAGCAGGATCAACTTGTATTCCTTGTTTGCTAACAATGTGACCAAGGAACTGAACTTCTTTTAACCAAAATGCACACTTAGAAAACTTAGCGTACAACTCTTCTTTCTTTAACAAATCAAGCACTAACCTCAAATGTTCTTCGTGCTCTTCATCACTCTTAGAATAGATAAGAATGTCATCGATGAAAACTATAACGAACTTGTCCAGATAGGGTCTACACACACGATTCATGAGGTCCATGAACACAGCAGGTGCATTTGTCAATCCGAACGGCATAACAAGAAATTCAAAGTGACCGTAACGGGTGCGAAAAGCAGTTTTTGAAACATCAGATTCTTTAACACGTAACTGATGATAGCCAGAACGAAGATCAATTTTTGAATAAACAGAAGAACCCTGAAGCTGATCGAACAGATCATCAATTCTCGGAAGAGGATAACGATTTTTAACAGTGAGCTTATTCAGTTCACTATAATCAATGCATAAATGAAAAGAACAATCCTTCTTCTTAACAAACAGAACAGGAGCTCCCCAAGGGGACGAACTAGGACGAATAAAACCTTTGTCTAACAACTCACGGAGTTGACTTGACAATTCTTGAAGTTCAGAAGGCGCAAGACGATAAGGAGCACGTGCTACAGGAGCAGCGCCGGGAACAAGATCAATCTGAAATTCTACCGCGCGTTGCGGCGGAAGGCCAGGTAAGTCATCGGGAAACACCTAAGGGAAAATCCCTAACAATGGGAACATCATCAACGTTCTTCACTTCTTTACTAGGATCAACAACATGAGCAAGGATAGCATGACAGCCTTTACGGAGGTGTTTACGAACTTTCATACAGCTAATAAGGTTTAACTGTGTGCATTTCTTATCTCCAAAGACCATCAGTGGCTCTCCAATCACGTCAGTAATATGAATAGCCTTATCATAACAGACGATCTCGGCACGGTTCGCGGACAACCAATCCATACCAATAACAACATCAAAACTACCAAGTTCAATTGGTATCAAATCTATGTCAAAATCCCTACCACCCAAATTAATGTTACATTTACGGTGTACAGTCTTAGCAGTAAGTTCTTTACCATTAGCTACTTCAACAACATAAGTATTGTCTAAGAGAGTTAACGGCGTTTTGATTCTCGGACTTAATTTACTCGACATGAAACTTAAATCAGCCCCTGAATCAAATAACACATAAACTAATAAATCGTTGACTGAGAACGTACCAGTAACAAGCTTAGGATCTTCCTCCGCATCCTTAGCATTAATGTTGAACGCTCGGCCGCGTGCAGTCTCTGCAGTCTTCTTGTTGGGACAAGCATCTCGGAAATGCCCCGGCTTCCCACACTCATAACAAACCCTTGGATTACCTCCATTATTCGATTTCCTATTACCGTTACCGTTACCACCTCTATTACCAACATTATTATTATTACCACCAGTCGCGGGAGTAGCAGACCCCGGTAAAAGCACTGTACAATCTTTAGCAATGTGCCCTTGCTTAGAGCACCTCTTACAAGTAACTGTGCAGTAACCATCATGAGCTTTATAGCAACGAGGGTACACACGCTGATTTCTGTTATTAGCACCTGAGGTATCCTGTTTCTTCTGCTGACCCTGGTTTTGATTGCGGTTGTTATCCCACTTTCGTTTCCCATTATCAGCCTTCTTGACAACCTCCTCACTACTTTCAACAACTGTAGTCTTGCTTCTTCTCAACACCTTGTCATTAAGTTTGTGGGCCATAGACATAGCTGCCTCAATAGTCTGGGGTTCACTGGACTCAACCCCGTGTTCAATCTTCTCGGATAAACCATCAATGTAAGCCTCAATTTTGCGGTCCTCATCCGCATAAACCCTAGGACACAGCAAAGTTAACTCAAAAAACCTTCGTTCATAGGCATCTAACTCGGTGCCATGCATTTTCAAATTCTTGAGCTCAACCTCTAGCTTCTTAAGCTCACCCCGAGGTCTATAGCGGGTGATCAATCTTTCCTTAAAATCATTCCAGGCCAAACCATAAGCTACATCGCTTCCCAAACTACTAACCAGATTGTTCCACCATGTCAAGGCACTATCCTTGAGAGTGCAACTAGCGAAACTAACTTTATCCTCTTCACGGACCCGACTGACCCTGAAAATAGATTCGATTTTCTCGAACCAACGAGTAAGCCCTATTGGTCCTTCCGTACCACTGAATTCTTGGGGTCGACCATCCATAAAATTTTTGTGGGAGCATCCCACGTTGTTGTTCACATTGGCGTTAACATTAGCATTTGCTGCCGTAGCAGCAGCAATTCCTTCATTGATCAGGCGTTGCATACGCGCTTCAGTGGACTCTCTTGGAGGCATGATCTTCAAAATAGAATAACACTTCCGTTAGTACCAAGAATAATACTAGTGTCATAAAGGAATAGATCAAAACACGAAAAGACTAACCATTAAGATATTAGTCAACTAACACTATGAGTAATAACATGACAGTTATGATTGTTATAGAAATAACCATCACATGCATACATATTTTATGATAACATCATACAACATACATAGCACCTAACATACATGAACATATATTACGCATAATATAACATGCCAAGAGCCATAATATCAGAAATAAAACATGATAATAGACGTCATAAAAATAACCATCCATACATAATGAAAAAAATATCCCATAACAAAATCTTATTAAAATCCTCGGCAAAACGCCGTACATAACCCAAAATGTATGTATAAAAAGGACATTAAGTCTGATAAAATAGATAATCAATATGAATAATCACATCACATTCGCTTAGAGCGGGTGTGATGAGCTGGTCCAGCATGAGTCTCGGGAGGATCCTCATACTTACGCAACTTCCCTTTCACAACTTCCAACTCTTCCTTCAACACACGAACAGTGCTCTCGAGAGCCTCGAACTTAGCATTAACTTCTCGATCACGCTTACGGTTCGCATCCTCAACCCTATGCTTGAAAGTGATAAAGTTACCCATGTCGGCACGGATCTCGTCCATAACTTCATTATGTGGCAAAGTGCGCAAACAATCACTAAGGGCGTTAATACGTGTCACCTCATTATAAGCCCGGTTCATATGAGTAATGGTAGAAAAATAGTAATGAACAGGATCATCGATCTCTGGTTGATTAGTACGACGTCTAGCAGGAGACGGTGGAGCAGGAGCAGCAACAGAGTTATCGCTCGAAGTCGACATCTACAAACAGCAAAACCGCAAACCACATACTAAAAAGATATGAAAGCTAATAATATAACTTATACGAAATGAAATGCATAATAATGCTATAGCAAAAAGGTCGGGCTGTAGACTAGACTCTAATGCACCCTAATAACCACGGGTTGACCACATTAAGACCGCCTAGTTCCCTACAACCAGAGCTCTGATACCACATGTGACGACCCCGTCAAAACACTTAACGGATCCGTCAGTTGGTCCCATAGCTTGATCGGACTTAAATGAATTAAATAAACAAAGTTGCATTCTTTTATTTCAAAAGTTTTCCCAAAAAGGAAACAAACCAAAATATGTAGTTTAAAACAACCCAACATATTAATAATCCAAAAGTTGACACAAAACCTTGCCAATAAACCCACAATTTAAATTATCCAAAAATAGAATGCCAACTTAAGTTTCATAATTGTTTCAATAAAAATCTGCCCAAATGCATGCAGACTCTTCTAACGACAGCGGAAGCATCATATAACTCAAGTACCTGTGAAAACATGCAAGTAAACTGTCAACACAAAGTTTGAGTGAATTATAGGTTTAAATAAATAAGTAAACTTTAGACCACAAGATTTAAAAATGTTAGAAAACATTAAACATTATTCCATTATCAATGAGCCACCTGGTAACCACTTAACCCTTTATTTACCCTTGCCAAACACAATAAAAATATACACTTGGACAGTGTATCTACAACAAATTACGAAGTACTAAACATTCCGATTATAAATTGCTAGCGCGACTAGCTCGAAATGGGGTTGTCAAACCCGATAGATCTATCCGTAGGATTCGCGTTCACCGGTAGAAACCAATGATTACAGTTACCAGACTAGGGAATATTTTTGTCCAACTCACAATGAATAATTAAATTTAACTGTTACTTGTGTCTAACCGTAAATAAAAATATGCATGTAATCACATCCCAAAAAGTATACTTTGAAAAGTATGTAAAAAAAACGGGACTATAACTCACCTTAAATAGCAACTGAAGAAATCTCACAAACAAGCGAACAGCAAGTAAAGTAAAGTGATCAAGAAAGATCACAACGCCGACCTATAAATAAAGCAGGTTGAAATAAATAACTAACTTAGGTCAAGTCTTAGTATGATAGCTATTGTACATGTTGCAAGTAGACATAGAACATTACTCAGCAAGCATCGGTTTGATTGGAACAGCATAAGGACACACGCTTTCTATTTTTAGAAAGTTTCTATTTTTGGAAAGTTTCTATTTTTGGAAAGTTTCTATTTTTGAAGTTAGGAAAGTTTCCTTATTTAGAAAGTCAACAGAAGTCAACTGAAAGTCAAAGTCAACCGAAAGTCAACTCAAAAGTCAACCTTGGTCAAACATAGTCAACATTAATTTTAAAAGTGTAAGTTATAATAATAACATAGGTTATAATGTTATTTAAAGTCAAAAGTGTATAATAATGTCTTAACATACGTTTAATTAAATAAAATGAATTATTAAAGTTAATATAAGTTGAAATGTTATAATTAGTACGACATAAGTATTTAAATAAATTAATTAAATACTAATCATAATATAAGTATTATTAATAATAATAATTTTTAAATTATATCATAAGTATTTTAATTAATAATGAATTATTAATCATATCATAAGTTTCTAATTAAAATTATTAAATCATAAGTATTTAATAATTAAATCATAATTAAATAATAATTAAGTCTTATAATAATTAAATAATTATTTAATCCTTATTATAAGTCTTTTAATAATTTCTCAAAAACAAATTTAATACTTATCATAAGTAGTTTCCTTTAATAATAAAAGTATTATTAATCATAAGTTTAATTAAAATGTTAATTAAATCATAATTAATAATTAAATGATATAATAAATATTTATATCATAAGTTTTAAATAATAATAATTACTTCTTTTATCATAAGTAATTAATTAATAATGAAATCCATTAATTTTAACATAAGTTTAATCATTAACCATAAGTTTTAAGTTTAAAAGTTCATCGGGTCGTATCTTGAGCCCCGGGTGTCGGTTTCGGGCGAGCCACATATGCAACTTCACCTACTCAAACCACCCGACACAATTATGAACTCAAGAACACTCCAAGAACAGTCCCTAGGTCGTGGATATCAGCCATGACAACATTTGGGAAAATCAATTTACTCAAAACAGTAATTCGGGCACAACGGGTAAACCGTGGCTCGGATTTAGGTGACCCGAACATGAAAATTCGTCCCACCATCAGTACTAACAAAATGACACACCCTAATGACACCAAGGATGGTCACAAAGTCGGACCCAACCTTGTTCATGCCAAGAACACCTTTCAATCTTTAACAAAAACCAAATTAAGCATATCTAGGGCTCCGGGAATCGAAACGGCATGAATCCGGAGTCTAAAATTAATGTCTTGATGAGAGGAACTCATTTATGTACTTTATTTTAACATTAATATCAGTTACAAAGTCAGAAACTACGAATTATGCTGCTGTCCAAAATTTACAAACCGAAATCATAAGCAAACGAGTAATTCTACGCATCCAAACAACATTACAACAACTAATATACATCATACTAATAATATAACATACAAAATCAGTAATATATATGAAAAATCAAAAAGCTAGGGTTAGGGTTTATACCCAAATCGAGAATCAAAGTATATGATCGCGTAGAGAACGAAGAGAGGAACACGATTGTATAAACGATTTGATGATCCAAATAATATTTTGATTGATGGTGATGATGTTTATGGTGGTGGTGGTCGTCGCCCAAAAGAGAGAAAGGGAGGAAGAAAGCAAAAAATTAGGTTTTAGGTTTAGATAAGATTTTGTAAAAATAAAATAAATCAAAATATGGGAAAACAAGGGAGTGTATCCCCCCTCCCTTGTGGCTTCGGCCGAAAATGGGTAGGGTGGGCCCCATGGTGGGCCAAATTTGCTAAGTGCTTAAAGTCTGATGGCCCGAAAGCCCGAACGAATCCCGAAACGCAAAAACATGCTTACGCGATTAAAAATCCGGAAAGATAACAAACGCGCGACGAAAAATAAATATAAATACACCTATAAATAATATGATCATAAAATATCATATTTAAAATATTTAGGATTTAAAAATCTCGAAAGCTCGACCGTTGGTTTTAAAACCGAAAAGATTCGCCGGATAGAAATCCGCGAGACGTAGAAACGTATAAATTAAAATATGAATACATATATTCATATAACACATAATAATTATTATATATATATTATTACAAAAATAATAATATAGGTCATAGAAATGACGTGGCACACTAACAGTTAACGGTCGTTAAATAATTAACGGAAAAAGATAACGGAAAAAGTAGGGTCGTGACAGAAGACAACAAAAGAAGCTTTGAAGTATGTTGACTGGGCTATGGCCATGCAAGAAGAGATTCCAACAGTTTCATCGGTTGGATGTTTAGAAGTTAGTAACTAAACCACATGGAGTTAAAGTTGTTGATCTCAAATGGGTTTGAAAGTGCAAGTATGATGAAGATGGCAATGTTATCCGTAACAAAGCTAGACTGGTAGCTAAAGGTTATCAGCAAGATTCTAAATTCAACTACGATGAAGTTTTAGCTCCTGTAGCCAGATTGGAAGCTATCCGTATATTCTTGGCATTTGCATCATTCATGAAGTTCAAAGTGTATCAAATGGATGTCAAGAGTTCTTTTCTTTATGGCAAGCTTAATGAAAGAGTATAAGTCAATCAACCTGACAAAGTTTACCGATTATGGCGAGCCATTTATGGACTACATCAAGCCCCAAGAGCTTGGTATGGAAGTTTGTCTAGCTATCTGATCGAAAAAGGATATCAAATGGGCACAGTAGATTGTATTCACAAAAGTACTGATGGTGATGTTATAGGTGCTGCTAGTGTCGGTGATGTTGACAGTACTGACGGTGCTGGTAATGCTAATGATACTATTGATGTTGTTGGTAAAACAAGTCTAGCTTGTAAATCACGCACCATTCTTGTCAGGGTTTCTATTCTTCCTTCTATCATTTTGGTTCATTCATCTGATTTATGGTTAAGGCTAGAGTATATAATCTCTAAGACTTTGGAGATTACATAATCGCCGCGGAATATTTCTCCAATGAAGTTATGAATCAATACTTCATCAGTCATTGTTGTTGGTACTCCTTGTTATCTACAGTGCGTATGACGTTGATGTTCGAGGTACAGATTGTGATGTTGAGGTGTGGGATGCGGATGTTGTTGGTGGTGGTGGTAATGGTATCGTTGGTGTTGATGATGGTGGTGGTGCTAATGTTGGTAGTGCTTGTGGTGCTTGTGATGCTTGCAAGTTGTGCATTATATTCCCTAAAGCCACCATTCTAGCACGAAGCTCGTTAACTTCTTATATTACACTGGTATGATCAGTGGTTCGGACGAGCGGATGAATAAGATCTAGAATGTGAGATAGTATATAATCGTGACGAGATACTCTGGAAATGAGAGAGAAAATTGTATTACGAATAGGTTCGCTGGTAAGTGCTTCAGGTTCTGCACCAAGAGGGCAATGTGGTGGATGGAAGGGATCACCTTCTTCTTATCTCCAATGATAGAGGAGGCTATGACCTCATCCTCAATTTATCTAGAATAGATGATGGCTAATTGGTTGATCCATTCCAGTCACACTGCTTTTGGAGCTCGAGTGAAACTCCATATCGGCATTCGAGGGACTTGAACTAATGAAGAGTTCCATTTTGTACAATTGAATAAAGGATTTTTTGATATGAAATGATTTTCGGCTATTGGATGGTATTCTAATTACCTAGAATATATATATATATATATATATATATATATATATATATATATATATATATATATATATATATATATATATATATATATATATATATATATATATATATATATATATAGAGTAAAACATTTCGTGGATTACGGAGAAATTTACGGAATATGTCAGGCAAAGTTTACAGTAACAGATATGCTAAGATATGAATTAGCAGATACGTTAAGATATGAATTATTTCTATACACTATTCATGCAATCAATGCAGTAAGACGTGTCTAGACTAAGAATGATAAGCAGGTAATTTTCGACAAGAAATGATAAGCAAAACTTTTTTGACATGTAGCTAAGGTCGAAGTCCAGACTTACTAATGCATCTTATCAACTATCAGTTAGACACACTAATGCAAGACCTGGTTCGCTAATACCACTGCTCTGATATCAACTTTAACAACCCGTTCATATCGATTATAAATGAATTACAACAGTTGATTACATCGCGAGGTATTTGACCTCTATATGATACATTTTACAAACATTGCATTCGTTTTTGAAAGACAACTTTCATTACATCGAAAGGTGACAGGCATGCATACCATTTCATAATATATCCACCTATAAATGACTTAATCTGTCATTTACTTAATGATAATCTTTATTAATCTCTACGAATTAAATGCAACGTCTTTTGAAATACGCAATGTCTGACTCCAAGTAATATCTTTTAAATGAGCAAATACACAGCAGAAGATTTCTTTCACACCTGAGAATAAACATGCTTTCAAGTGTCAACCAAAAGGTTGGTGAGTTCATTAGTTTATTGTAGTCAATCAATTTCATAATTTTAATAGACCACAAGATTTAATTTTCATAGTTAACTGCAGGAACACTCATCTGCAAGAATTATAATACAGGAACACTCATCTGTATAAAAATCCATTCATATGGTGAACACCTGTTAACCGACCTTAACAAGATGCATATAGAATATCCCCAAATATACAGGTGCACTCATCTGTATATATAAAATCGAAGTACTAAAGCATCCACAACCTGGATAGGGTTTGTTAGGCCCATAGATCTATCTTCAGGATTCGCGTCAATTAAGGGGTCTGTTCCCTAATTCATAGGCTACCAAGCTAAAAGGGTGATATTCAATTTCGATAATCCAACCATAGAATGTAGTTTTAATTACTTGTGTCTATTTCGTCAAACATTTATAAAAACAGCGCATGTATTCTCAGTCCCAAATATATATATTGTAAAAGCATTTAAAAAGGGAGAAAATGAAACTCACAATACTGTATTTCGTAGAAAAAAAATACATATGACGGCTTTGAATAAGAGCAAGGTTGGCCTCGGATTCACGAACCTATATTAAGTATATATATTTGTATGTTGGTCAATATCTGTTTAACAATTTAGGTCAAGTCGTAGTGTAACACAATCCTAATGCTCGAGATTATCATGCAAAAGTCAACAAAAGTCAATTTGATTCAAAATGATTTTTAAAATTTATACGTGTTTATTATATAACTTAAATATAGTCATTTTATATATATTTAAATATATTCATCATATTTTATTAAAGTAATTAATAAAAGTCATTTATTAACAAAAATTTTATTAAAATTTATATATGATAAAAAAAATATTCTTTTATATATCTTAAGTAATAAAATTTATAAAGTTCACTTAATATCGAAAAGTATAGTGGTAGGTATTATTAATGTAATTATATTACGCGTGGTAAAAATATCTTTGTATCCCATATTTATTTGATAAAATAATATCGATAATAATAATGAGTAAAAGTTGTATTATTTTGTAATAATAATAATTATTATTATTTTACTAATAATAACAATATTTATATTTACTAATGATGATAATTCTAAACATGATAATTAATAATAACGATACTTTTTAATATTAACTTGTAATAATAATATTTTATATAAAATAATAATTCTAATTAAAATGATAATTTTTAATAATAATACAACTAAAATGATAATAATAATGATATTTTATAATAACAATGATATTTCTATCAAAAATGATAATTTTAATAAAAATGATAGTTTTAATATTAATGATACTTTTAATAACAATAATAATGATAAAAATAATAAAAACAATATTTTTATCTAGATTAATATCTTACAATTTTTTAATCTCATCATGATACTTATACTCATTATTTCCTAATCGATTTTTTTAATAGTTTCTAGTCCTCACTTATATTATATTCTTAATAATGTTACTAATATTAGTTTTAATGATAATAATAATACTAATAATAATAAATATTATAATTCTATTAATGATAATACTAATAACTATTTTAATGATAATAATAATAATAATGATAATGATAATAATAATAATAATGATAATGATAATAATAATAATAATAATAATAATAATAATAATAATAATAATAATAATAATAATAATAATAATTAGATTATAACGACGATAATAATGACGATAGTAATAATAATCATTTTAACAATAATAATACTAAAATTATTGATTTTTAAATGAAAAGTTATTGATTCTTCGTCAGCTTTCCAACGACATGCATATCATATACCTTATCTTAATAGCATATGTATTTAATTCATGATCTATCATAAAGTATTTAACGAAAATAATAAGCATACAAGCATGCATAATCATTTATACTCGAGCATTAGTCATGGATACACTATTAATATATAAAAGTTAAGATATGAGTGCTCACGTATCAATATTGAGATTCAATATTGCAGGAAAGTACGTAGACGCAACGGAGATGATAAACACTAGTTTGACCTTACGAGCATACCCCCGAATCATACCCATAACCTCCAAAGCAATAACCCATAATTTCTTTAGCTCTATCCCTCTCAAAAACTCGTTTTGAAAACATGCGAGCAGAACCTCGTCGTAGTATTTTATGTATGATACTAATAATAGTTAATCCTAATACTACTAATAATAATCATATGATTAATAATAATAATAATAATAATAATAATAATAATAATAATAATAATAATAATAATAATAATAATAATAATAATAATAATATATATAAGTACAGAGAGATATAGATTGACATGTGTGTGTGTTGAATGAACCGAACCCGACGCGTTTTATAGACTTTTGCTGAATCCATGTGACATGCGATCGCATGGCTTGGTATAGGGATTCCCATGAATCGCATGGGGTCCTTCTCCAGCTCAGCATTGTTTAAAAATGTGGGCGGCTATCAGGTTAATATTATTATATATATAATATATTTAATTTATATAATTAATTATATATTATATTATATTTACGTGTATAGTTAACTTATAATTTTCGTTCCGATGTCTCGTACGTTGTCATTCGACTTATGTCTCGGTTTCAGTTTCTCGAACGTATTTTCGTACGCCTAGAAAACTAGTACATTATGTTTCGTGTAATGTACCTTTATACATAACATGACTCAAATCAATGAAAAACAATCCCACTCAAAAGTGTACTTATTCATTCGAGTGTTTTGGTCATTTGCTTCTATAAACCAACGTTTCGTTATAATAATATTTTCTTAAACAAACGTTTTATGACAGGGTTAATATTATATTTTATCACCTTGTAAAATATAAATATATTTTCATTTAAAAAAATATAAACTTATACTTATAGAAATATTTATGTAATAATATAATATTTAGTTTTTCAAAACTTATTACATTTTAAAGTTTATTTTAAATTTGTTTAGAAAATATTATAACACGTAACGTTTACACTTTAAAACTTAATTTGATATAATTAATTTATGCGTCAACGTTCATTTTTAACATCTTACAAGTTTTAAAACACGTTTTTATTTCTCGTTATATTTATCTATACTTTATTTAATCACAGACCATTGTTATGGATAATTTGGCAAAAGGTTTCTAGAAAGATTCTATAACGACCCTCAAATTTCCAACATTTATATATCCTTTCATCATTTATTTTGCCCAAACAAATAATTAAAACTTAATGAGTTAACTTTGATCCTTAACTGTCAACTTTAAAAAGTTATAAAACGCACTAAATAACTTTGTGCAACAAATGACAACTAATAAAAGATGTAATTAAAATGATTTTACAAGCGTGGTGTACAAAAAGTAATAACTCAAAACTTAAGGTGTTTAAATAATTACTTTGGAACAATTAAGGAGCCATTTTAAACTACCAAAAGATCAAGGACTTAAACGAAAATGTTCCACCTCCTTCCCCTAAACCCTAGCCGAAAATTGAAGGGGTAAAATGCCCATTATACCCTCCCAAATTCGGCCCAAATCACCTCCTCCCTAAAACCTAACTTATTCTCTAAGAAAACCTAACTAAACCCTAATTCTAGATCCTTCCTAGCTCAAGTATAAAAGGAGGTGCAAGGGTTTAGGTTTTTTTTTTCTCATCTCATTCATCACACAAAAACCCTAAATCTCTCTCCCTCTCTCTTCTTGATTTCGGCAATTATAGCCACCACCACACTACCATCGTCTTCAAGTAATCTTCAAGGGATCTTCATCGCGTTCTTCGTGTTCATCTAGATCCTCAAGTGTAACCCTAAATCCTTCGTGTTCATCTAGATCCTTCGTGTTCATCTTTTTCTTGTTATTATTCTTCATCATCATCAATAAAGGTATAACCCTAAATCTTATCTTTTTAATTCATTCATTACATAATTCGTGTTCTTGATTTATACTCTTGATTCAAATACAAGTAAACTAACCTAAAACAATATATATATACATATGCTAATCGATATATATATATATATATATATATATATATATATATATATATATATATATATATATATATATATATATATATATATATATCGACTTTAAAAAAAAAGGATGTTTTGTTTAATTCTAAAAACCCTAAAGCTTAGTTAGAGATTTTGTTAGTGTTTAAAAAAGGAAACGAAATATATATACATGTACCACATAAATATATAAATGGAAACAAAATAATATATACATATATATACATACATATACACGATATATATATATATATATATATATATATATATATATATATATATATATATATATATATATATATATATATATATATATATATATATATATATATATACATATATACATATTAAATATTAAAACCCTAATTAAACCTAACCCTAATTTATTAAACCCTAATTTAATAAAACCCTAATACATTAATTAAAACCCTAATCATTTATTTATTACTAAACCCTAATATTAAATACTACTTTAATTAACTAAAACCCTAATACTACTTATACTATATTACTAATACTACTTAACACTTATATACTTATACTTCTACTTAACACATACGCTATTACTAATACTTATAATATACTACTTATAGTATAACACACGATTTCTATAGTCATTCACGATAGTGTGAAATTACTTGAACATTGACATTGCTTAAGGCCTAGGGTGATCCTTGGTACCACTATGTGACACTTGTGAATTACGAATGCCAAACTTAGATTTTGGTCAAGAAATCCTGGGCCAACCGGTAACAATTGGTCATTCTAGTGACTCGGCGGTGGCATAGATGTTTGGGTATGGTCCACAATATCAACTCGACTATAGTAATCATACACTTAGTTATCTTCACACTTAATAGGTGGTAGACTTATTAAGGACAACTCACTAGTGTTCAACACTAACTTACTATAAATGGAAACTTTTTAAACGTGGAAACTATCTAAACATGGAAACTTACTAAAAGAGGAAACTTACTAAAAGTAGAAAACTTTCTAGACATGGCAACTTTCTAAATATGGAAACTTTCTAAAACTGGAAAGCTACTAAAAGTGGAAACTTTCTAAGAATATAAACTTAGAAAACGAACTACACTTAAGTACATACATACTTAAACTTAACTTAAACTCAGACAAAACATCTAAACTATTCTTAATGTCATTAGGTTGACATTCGGCTCACAATCATCCAACTCATTTATCTTTCTCTTCCAAGGAATAACAACTCTCTCTCCTACTTATTAAGGTGAACTTCATAGCCCCACTTTATATTGTGCACAACTTATTTAACTTATTGGGGTGAGACACACGCTACTTTTACTATTTTCAATTTAGACACAAGTACCAACTGTTAAACTATGTTATACCCGGCTATGTCCGACTAAGTCCCTACAGTGATATTTTTAATTGCTCGTTAAATGCATTCTTAATTATTGGGGGCAGGCCTATCGGGAGTAACGTCCCCGATACATTTGACTAAGTCTTTTTATTACTTAATAATGAAATTAAACCGACAAGTATAGACACAACTTGTCATTGGGGCAAACTTGAACGTTTACTCTAAATATCACGAATTGGCATAACTTTTTGATCCCTGCGAGATCAACTTTTAAGATCTTTGTAATCTTCTTTGACAACTAAAGATCTGTGAGATCTACTTATGAAAACAAATCTTGTGGTCTAAAAACAACGATAACTAATTTTGTTAAACCTATGATTTCACTCAACCTTTTTGGTTGACACTTTAGCATGTTTGTCTCAGGTGCTGATTGATCAAGCTTATTTATCTTCTACTTATGTGATGCTACTTGGACATAGGATCTCAAGAACTATCGCATTTATTATTCTTGCATTTGAAACATTTACATCATTGTAATTTAAATTCTTGTAACGACATTCTATTTTCTTCCGCTGCGTTATCAATAAAATTGTTTTTATCATATAGAATTGTTCTCGTATTATAATATGTTGGTTTATTTGATATTAGTGACGTTTTCTTCCAGACCCTATCTGGAGGACGTCACAGAGTGGTATCAAAGCATAACCAGACTGTTATAAAGAACCAGGATTACATCTTTATGTGTGCCTTATTTGTTAGCTAGGGTGCCTTAGAAATCTAAGAAACTATAACCTTTCCTGCCTTCGACTTTAAAGCACTTAGGATTGTCTTGTAATCTTAAAACATATGCTTTACAATCTTATCTTAAAACTGATCGAAATCTCTTTCCTAATGTTAGGATGTCTAATTTTCATCAAGCAGACAAAATGACTCTTTTCGAGCCAGCCGAAAAAGATACTGAAAGGTCTTCCACTGAAAGACCAGTCCAAAGCCCACCTTATGGCTTTGGTGGTCCTCCCTCACCAAATTATAGCCCAAATACTATTCAAAATTCACATGGGTCTCATGAATACTATCCAACCCCGAGAAATAAGGTCAAGAGGAAACGTCTTGAAGAAACTGGCCCGTCAAAGAAAAGATCCCGATCACCTTCCTACGACGAAGTTGATGCCAAGTACGAGATCATGAATCTGCGAAAAATTACCGATGGCCTAATTCGCCATATTGCAAGGATCGATGTTCAAATGAAGGAAAAAGAGCTAGCAGTCAAGAAGCTTATGGAGGAAAATGCTGAACTAAAGAAAGAGATAAAGTTGGTGAAATATGAAAATAATAGAAATGCCCGATGGGGGAAGCAATCTCTCTCCTACCTAAGAGAAGATGTTGACCTTAGATTGAAGATGGAGGAAAACCGCGTGAATAATCAACTTTCTATGAGGCACTACAAGTACCATGAAATCAACGATGGTGTTTCTAATCTTTATGATAATCTCGAGTTCCTGCATGAGAAACAAAAGGCGAAGAATGAGAAAGTTGAGAAGTTAATGAAGAAGGTTGAGGACGAGAAGAAGAAATATGAAAACTACTTCAATCTTAATATTCCCTAGTTTATTTTTCCAAAATTCTTATCTATGTAAAGGCTATGCCTTAAACTATTTCTATTTCCGAATCGTATAATAAAAAGGTTTGTTTTATGCCTCGTTCTTAGCAATGTAAAGTATTTCGTTTATATCATATTCATCTTTATCTAGCTTAAAATTTTTCAAACTTATGACCTATCAGATTTATCAAACTTCTATACACCCTTATGTAGTGAAGAATCATTGTCCGTCCAGCTGCACCAACTCTTACCATGATGTCTCCTAATTTTCTCGTTTGACCACGTCCATTTCATAACTTTCACAACTTCCATAACTTTTAAAGATATGAAAGTTGACCAAGTCTATAAAGACTGCAACTTAAACCTAGCCAACCATAACTCGACAAGTTCGTAACTGTTTTCATGGATGACATTTCGATCTGCTCCAAGAGTGAGAAAGAACCTGAGCAACATTTGCAAATTTATTCTTGAACTCTTATGAACAACTCTACGCAAACTTTTCCAAGTGCAGGTTTTGGCTTAAAACCGACATGTTGTCAATCCAGCTAAGATTACTGCTATCCTTAACACACTATATTATCATTGATCACATATCCTGACCTCATGGGGTGATATTGAAATGGAAATATGAATTAGTGAAATATAATGACGGTGTCCAACGTGATTATATTACAGTAATTCATAGAAATATTCTAATATCATGACGTATGGAATAGAAAGTGAATCAAAGAAAACTCTCAAGCTATCTGTTCAAAAACCAAAATGCAAGGGCATGAAAGGAGAAAAACGATCATCTTGATATTTAGTAGATATGAAGAACTCATTCTAATCAAACTATATATCATACTCATACTCATTTAACAAACTTTCATGTACCATAAAGGTTGTAAACAATCAAATCTTGAAGTTTTACATTCATTTATCCTAAATGGATATCTCATGATCATTGATACTTAATCATCACTTGTTATATCCAAATCCTCTCTGTTATTACACTTTCGGTGTAAATTTTCATATGACTTTCAAAAACCCAAGTCATTTGAACCCTCGAACGTCGGTATTACAAACACCATGTCCAATATCACATTATCTATGTCGAGATGGTAAATATCTCATATGCATAATCTTTTGAAGGATGGAACCTCCATACGTGTATCGTTTTGACTATCATAGTCAAGAAACTTTTGTACTCGTACATCTACTTATAATAGACTACTTGGCACCATGCAAGTAATGGTGTCATACTCAAACAATAATCGATCATTGTCAACTCGAAAATCAAAGGTGAAATACACTATCTCAAGTTGTGGCTTGAGCTAAACTCATCACATCTGAAAAACTGCTGTAACAATTGAAATGATTCCATCATACTTTAACGTATCCTCCTCTCAGGTCAACTAAGGCTGAATTCAAACGATCATTACATAGTTGAAAGTCACTGCTTTAGCATTTAATACTTGTCTATGCGACTGCCAGATTATTCATGCCGAGTTCTCGAACTCTCACTATCACTCGAACGATTCAAAGTTGCAAATCTTATTTGAAGTTCTTTCATACATAACTCTAAATCCGAGGGATTTACTCAGTTGATGATAATCACATTATCTTCCTTCTAACTTTAATGTTAACATTTTGAGTCCAATAACTCATGCCCTGATAAAAGTCAATTCATTAGTTTTCACTACCTTGAAACAATTATTACACAATTATCCTCCGGAATTTTTAAAATCTTCAACCAATTTTTCTCAAACAAATAAACTCTTAAATACAAGCACCCCGTTTTCTAAAGATTTCTAACACGAGTCTTTATTTTCAAACTATCTAGGAATTTATAAAAATGATTTTTCACTTATGCGATTTATAAAATCTTATACATAAATTTAACTTTACGTACTTTGACTAGTACATATCAAATTATATTTTCGCTTCTACAAATTTCCACTTTGATTAAATCAGAATTACTTTAAAAATTTTACGTAACCCTAGTTTTACTATGAACATCATTTTGTCACCTGCTCTAAAATTACTTTCACTAATTATATAAACACTTTAGCATTTTTATCAATTTACCTTTGTTTTATCAAATTAAACATTCTTTTAATCAACTCTTTTTCGTAATGTTCAAATTATTTCACGTAAAATAATACGTGTTGTACGTAACTCAAGTTTTACAAATAGCTCTGCTTCGTTTATATTGTTGTATCAAATGTCGCAACTTTTCAAGAATTACTTTGGCTTACTATTAAAACTTTCGCATTGCTCTCTAATGTGTTTGGATCACCTTTATTCTCATTCTCCGTGCAAGAACGAAACTTATCTCCCTACAAACATTATCCCTTCCTTGCTGTGATAGTCATTAAGAAATTTCTACTTTCGGTATTTCACGGCTAAACCACAACGCTCTTGTAAACATCAATTCTACGATCTTTTGAACAAGGAAGCATAGGTTCCTTCATGATAAAAACAATATCTTATAAACATTGATTCACATTCATTCGAATCCGCATTTAAACTCATAAGTAAATAATAGACCGACTCGCCATTGTGCGAAAACAACTTTCTTACTCTGAAGGAGTTACCTTAAACATTTATGAAGATACCCTAAACATTTCTCCCTTTTTGGTTTGCAACTAGATGTTATTCTAGTCAAGTTTTAATCTATGATTCGACATGAAACTGAAATCATAAATCTTAAAGCTACATTCTAAAACTATTTCTAAAGACAAGTTCTCATGTATACTGAACGATGTCTTACATTTAATCGCTCGTATTATCCTGAGGTCAATGAATTCTCAACTAACATCTCATTTGTCTATTAGACATCTCTTGAAAACTAACGGTATTATGGTTACCTTTCGAAACTTGAAGCTGGTACTATCTCTAACAAACACTAGCCATACATCAAACTACGTCACTGAAATCTTTACGTACTCTACTCTATTTTATCTGCCCTACTATTGCGGCATAAACACTCAAGACTTTAATGAGCTCAATGACACATTTAATGCTGGTATAGCATCATCTTTCCTTTTAAAGGAAAACTAGTCAAACGACACTCTTGTTATCCGTTGGAAAATCTCCGCATTTAATGCACTTTGCAAACGACCTATTAAGGTTAAGGATCATGAGATCAAACGTGTAAACAAAGCAATATACTTATTGTTAACACTCATTCGAATTCACGTAAGGGCCCCGATTGTACCAGGGAACGTGAAAATTAAACTCTATTGTTAAAATCCATTGGAATTCGCGTAAAGGCCCCTAATATACATGGGAACGCAAAGACCAAAAGATACGGAAATACTTTCATTTCTTCTCAACTGCTGATGCAAATGAGAGCTCAACCTAAAACTTTGGGACGAAGTTTTTAATAACGGGGAGGTACTATAACGACTCTCAAATTTCCAACATTTATATATCCTTTCATCATTTATTTTGCCCAAACGAATAATTAAAACTTAACGAGTTAACTTTGATCCTTAACTGTCAACTTTAAAAAGTTATAAAACGTACTAAATAACTTTGTCCAACAAATGACAACTATTAAAAGATGTAATTAAAATGATTTTACAAGCGTGTTGTACAAAAAGTAATAACTCAAAACTTAAGGTGTTTAAATAATTAATTTGGAACAATTAAGGAGCCATTTTAAACAACCACAAGATCAAGGACTTAAACGAAAATGTTCCACCTCCTTCCCCTAAACCCTATGTAACAACCCAACCCAATATAAAATCGAACACCCGAAATAAATTTTTTATTTTTTTTATACAGATGGGGTGCGCGGCGCGCAGCACCCTAGGGTGCGCGGCATGCACAAGCCCATTTCAGTTCTGTCCGGTTTTGTCAATTTTCAAATAAAGATCTCCCACTTCCTGAAATATTTAGACGAAACGCTTTTCACAACATGTTATAATGGTTAAAACTCACACGATTCAATAATAAAATAAGTTTTACGAAACCGGGCCCACATATGCCGTAATACGAGTTTCGTACAAAAATATGAGTTTCGACCACACTAGTTTAAATTCTAAACGACACTATGAGCATGGTGTTTGGGGGTTAAACTACCCAAATCTCGGTCGAACTCCAAAAGCTATAACATCCAAAAGCGTCCCCTAACAAACAAACGGGATCTCTAATCTGTACGAATGCCCTTACCCTTGTTTCCGCCGGAACCTATAAAAAGATAAACAACAAGAGGGTAAGCAAAGCTTAGTGAGTGCAATAATTATACCCATATATATATATATATATATATATATATATATATATATATATATATATATATATATATATATATATATATATATATATATATATATATATATATATATATATATATATATATATATATATATATATATATATATATATATATATATATAATATACCAACTTGTAATTTCTTACACACATACCGCATACACGCTAGCAATACAATTAGCATTTAACCATCTCAAGTATGAAACTAATAATCTCCAATAACCCGCAACTAGCGTAATCAATAACATATAATCGACATAATACAATATGCTACAATAAAATACACAACCATGGTTAACCATTCTCGCGTCATGGTGCTACCGGCTCTTTGGTTCACACCATACGCATCGGTTGTGATGCTACCAGCTCTTTGGTTCACATCAAAACCCGAGTCATACTCGCGTTAAAGTGCTACCAACTCTTTGGTTCACACTCTAACAACTCGTGCCGTAGTGCTACCGGCTCTTTGGTTCACACTACAACACACGTACTATGATGCTACCGGTTCTTTAGTTCACATCATAGCACAATCGCACATACTATGGCACTACCGGCTCTTTGGTTCATACCATAGGATACAAATAAATACATTATATACATACGCATATAATCATTCCACTCACCTTAACGATTCGGTGACAATTTTATACTTCCGCAAGCTTCAAAGCAAAGTACCTAATATAATAAGTACTTTAATCAACACACAAATTAGTTGGACTAAATACCAACAATTCACTTATGTGCATTTAATGACTTAAATGCATTAAATGCCCCATTAATGCCAAAACCGTCCCATTAAGGTAAAGACCATCATAAATCACTCAAAGCTAGTGATTAAGATCCAACAACACTAACTAATACACAATAAAGGTATTTCATACCCATATTTCCTAACTATGTTAATCATTAACATTTTGACCATTTTAAAACCAACACACACATTTTGAATCATCATCAAACCCAAACGACACCCATTTGCTAAATAACTAGGTGTGCTAGTAATTAACTAACCAATTAAGACACATAAACACATTTATCAATTTAAAACCCTAGGTTAGTCAATTTTGAGTCCTCATGACTCAATCTTACCCAAGAACACCCAAAATCACCAAATATGGGTTTTATGTTCATCACTAACTCAAACCCTAACCCTTAACAAATTAAAATAAGGAAAATCAAGATTAGAGCATACCAACACAATCACAACGTAGCTAGTGATTAGATGAATAACTCTAATGGACGCGCCTTGACCCGAAATCAACTTCTTCCTCTTAGATTTGAGCTTTCTCACTCAAGAACTCTTCTCTCTCTAGAATTTAAGTGGAATGGATAAATGTAGGTGTTAATGGAGTTATGACACTCCTCAAACAGATCTGGTGGCCTTTAACTCGTTCCCAAGTGAATTTACCAAATAGCCCTTCCAAAATATCTCATTATAAGAAACAGAATCCGGCTACAGTAAGGGTGCGCGGTGCGCTCCCTTAGGTGTGCGCGGCGCGCACAATGTGCTGGACAGTTTCTGACTTCTGTTTAATTACACAATGTCACCCACACTTCATGCATCCTATTTACATCTCTGTACAATAAATATTAGGGTCTTACAACTCTCCCCCACTTGAATTGGAGCGCGACCTCGCGATCCAAGCCGCATGACAAGAGGGAAGATAAACTAACATGAACTCTTCGGGCTCCCAAGTAAATTCGGAACCTTTACTACGACGCCATTAAACTTTAAAAGTTCTCACCTCTTTATTTCTCAACTTTTTGACCTTCTCATCGAGTATAGCAATCGGCTCCTCAATATACTCTAACTTATTGTTTAGCACAATCTCGTCTAAAGGTACCCAGGATGAATCATCCGCAAGATACTTACGGAGATGGGAAACATGAAATGTATTATGGATCCCCTCAAGCTCTTTGGGTAATTCCAAACGATACGTGACTTCACCAACACGAGCTAAAATTTTAAAAGGACCAATAAACCAAGGAGCTAACTTTCCCCGTTTTCAAAACCGAATAACACCTTTCCATGGTGAAACCTTAAGCATCACCATGTCACCTTCTTGGAATTTGATTAATCACCTACGTTTGTCGGCATACGACTGTATTCTATCTTGCGCCTTTTTCAAATGAGTCCGAATCATCTCAATCTTGCTATTCGTCTATAAAACCAAATCGGTACTCCCGATTTCTCTTTGGCCCACTTCACCCCAACAAATCGGGGTTCGACATCTACGCCCATAGAGCATCTCGTAAGGTAGCATCCCGATACTAGTATGATAACTATTATTTTACAAAAATTCCACCAAGGGCAAGTGCTCATCCCAACTACCACCGAAATCAATAATACACGCCCGTAACATATCCTCCAAAGTTTGAATCGTACGTTCGATTTGACCGTCCGTTTGAGGAGGGTACGCCGTGCTCATTCTCAATTGTGTACCCATGTCTTCATGAAACTTATTCTAAAACCGAGATGTGAAACGAGTGTCTCGATCCGAAATAATAGATATAGGAACCCCATGCCTCGATATCACCTCCTTGATAAATAATTTAGCCAAAGTCTCCGACGATATCGCTTCCCGAATGGGAAGAAACAAGGAACTTTTTGTCAACCGATCAACTATCACCTAAATCGAATCAAATTGGGTTCTCGCCGTCTTTGGTAACTTTGTAATGAAATCCATGGTAATGTGCTCCCATTTCCATTTTGGAATTTCCAACGATTGTAACTTACCATACGGTTTTTGGTGTTCGGCTTTAACTTGCAAACATGTGACACATTGTTCAACATACTTTACAACATCACGTTTCATGACCGGCCACCAATACTCTTTCTTCAAATCAAGATACATTTTCGTCGCTCCCGGGTGAATGGAATACTTTAACTTATGTGCTTCACCAAGTAGCACTCGTCAATGATCACCCATTTTAGGCACCCACAGTCTTCCTTGAAAAGATAACAAACCATGTGGAACTAAGGTAATAAACTCCGTTTGCCCCATGATTCGTTCCTCATGCTTATTGTTAACAAAAGCTTCGATTTGAGTCTCGCCAAGCTTTACAGGAAAATCATTAGTAATAATCATGCGTACCGATCCTACTCGTATCGCCGGATGTTGACTCTTTCGACTTAACGCATCCGCGACCACATTCGCCTTACCTGGATGATAAAGTATTTCACAATCATAGTCTTTCACCACATCCATCCATCTACGTTGACGATAATTCAAATCTCTTTGATCAAAAAGATGTTTCAAACTCTTATGATCTGAATAAATCGTACACTTGACACCATACAAGTAATGGCGCCAAATTTTCAACGCATGAACAACCGCTGCAAACTCAAGATCATGAGTCGGATATCTCGTTTCGTGTTCCTTTAATTGTCAGGAGGCATACGCGATGACTTTACCTCTTTGCATTAGAACACACCCGAGCCCATTTAAAGACGCATCACAATAAACCGTCATGTCTTCTACTCCTTCCGGTAACACTAACACCGGAGCTTGACATAACTTCTCTTTTAACAATTGAAAAGCAATTTTTTGCTCATTCTCCTAATTAAATCTTGCATTCTTTCTCGTCAATTTCGTCAATGGAGAAGTGATCTTAGAAAAGTCTTGGATAAACCGACGATAATAACCGGCCAATCCGAGAAAACTTCGGATTTCCGTAGGCGTAGTCGGTCGTCCCCAACTCTTTACCGTCTCAATCTTCCCCAGATCTACTTGAATACCATCTTTGTTCACAATATGGCCAAGGAATTGAACTTCCCTTAGCAAAAATTCACATTTGGAGAATTTAGCATACAACTTCTCATTCCGCAACATCTTTAACACACTCCACAAATGATGTTCATGTTCCTTCATACTCTTCGAATAGATAAGTATGTCGTCAATAAACACAATTACCGACTTGTCCAACATAGGTTGGCACATTCAGTTTATAAGATCCATGAATGCCGCCGGTGCATTCGTAAGACCAAAAGGCATTACCACAAACTCAAAATGCCCATAACGCGTTAGAAAAGCCGTTTTCTCAATATGTTCCTCACGCACCCGCATTTGGTGATAGCCGGACCGTAGGTCGATTTTAGAGAAATACGTTGCACCTTGGAGTTGGTCAAACAAATTGTCAATCCTAGGCAATGGATAACGATTCTTGATCGTCACTTTGTTCAACTCCCGATAATCGATGCACATCCGCATACTACCATCCTTTTTCTTCACAAATAAAACTGGAGCGCCCCATGGAGAAGTACTCGGTCGAATAAAACCCTTTTCAAGCAACTCTTGGGTTTGATTTAACAACTCTTGCATTTCCGTCGGCGCTAAACGATAAGGAGTTTTAGCAATGGGAGTAGCTCCCGGAACCAACTCAATGCGAAATTCAACTTGTCTTTCCGCCGGAACACCCGATAACTCATCCAGAAAAACGTCTTCAAATTCATTTACCACCGAAATTTCACGAATGGGTGGTGGCTCTTCATGAGTATCAACAATATGGGTAAGAAATGCCATACCACCACTAACAAGGAAACGACGTGCCCATGCAAAAGTGTATATCAGCACAAGTCTTCTTCGCTTATTGCCATGAATAATTAATTCCCCCCCACTTGGGGTATTCACACGAATAGATTTTTCATGGCATTCAATATCGGCTCTATAACAATCGAGCCAATCCATACCAACGACAATATCAAAATCACCCAAAGTCATCGGAATGAGATCGAGTTCAAAAGTTTCGGCACCAAACATAACATTACAATTTTTATACACATCAATCCTTAGCACCGTTTTACCATCCGCTATTTTGACTTCTACCGAATGACTTAACTTAGCTAGCGGTTTATTTAACTTATACACAAATCCAGGCGACACAAAGGGCAAATTAGCACCACTATAAAAAAGTATCCGTGCCGGATCAGAATTAACCATGAAAGTACCTGAGACGACTTCATTGGATTGCTTGGCCTCATCATTGGTTATTAAGTAATTTCATCCCCTAGTCGTACCCGCCGCCTTCTCTAACTTCTTTACATGGTCATTATTCAAATCGGGACATTCCGGCCTCTTGTACTCTTCTTTATCGCAATTAAAACAAACGATTTTTTGGAAGATGAGTTCGTACAATCACGGGCCAAGTGCCCTTGTCGACCACAATTGTAGCACGTAGGCCCAAAACTCTTAGAAGCCCCCTTTCTCACTCTACCGACACTCTCAGTCACACTCTTGCTCTTCTTGTTCGAGTGGCTAGTAGCTTCAAATTTTCGTTTGCCAAAGGTGAAGTCACTCTTTCTTGGAGCAAGAGACTCAAAACCCTTAGCGATATCAAACAATTCATGAAAAGTCTTCGCCGAATTCCTACTAATCCTTTCTTGATAGTTATCATTCAAGGTTTGGTAGAAATCTTCTTTAAACATATGATCATTCCCGTCATACTCCGGGAAAAATTGGGTCTTTGATAAGAAAGTGGACTTGAGAGTGTTCAAATCCATTGACCCTTGCCTTAAAGTATGTAACTCATCCTTACGCTTTGAAAGATCGGCCGAAGTTCGGTACTCCTTGAAAAATTCTTCTTTAAACTCGTCCCACATCAAACTCATACTTTGTTCTTCGCCATAAAGTCGGATTTTCGCATCCCACCACAACTTGGCATCACCCCTCATCATGCTACTACCAAACCTCGTCTTTTTATCGAGAGGGCACTCACTAGTACGAAAAGCCCCCTCCATATCGGAGATCCATAGAGCACTCTTGAGTGGGTCTCGTTCACCTTCAAAGGTGGGAGGTTGAGCATCTTTGAAGTTTTTATAGTGGAAATCTCGCCTTCCAGCATTATCCTCTTTAAGAACAATCTTAACTTGTTCCTTGACTAGATTGACTACTTGTTCGTCAATCGAATCCAAGAACATCTTCTTAACATCCTCTAAGAAGGCCGCATGACGCCTTTGCATAATGGCCTCAACCTTGGCCGTAAACTCGACATCCTCGATCGTACCCCCTTCATTGTTCTCGGGTCCGTTTCTTGTCTTCATACTATAAAACGGAAAAGATTAAGCAACGAAACGAAAGGACTTAACACATATGTATACACATATGCAACACACTACCCCATCTTGCTCAACAATCGTCATACATCGCTTGTTTGATACGATTTGAACCCGTAGCAATGGTAGCTAATCATTTTTATGCGAGCACGTCGCATTAACTTGCTAATACAACGTCTATCTCGCTTGATGATTGCTAACACAACACACAACAATTAGCGCAAGGTTAGTTCACATAAACCTAAGCACTAATCAACTCCCGGTCCGACCCGTCTCCTAAAAGTCCCGCATTAAACGCATACACATTAAAGTCTAAGTCTAGGCACCTATCTGAAGTTGCCTAAATCCCTTAGACCAGGCTCTGATACCACTTGTAACAACCCAACCCAATATACAATCGAACACGCGAAATAAAAAATTTTATTTTTCTTTTTATACAGATGGGGTGCGCGGCGCGCAACACCCTAGGGTGCACGGTGCGCACAAGACCCATTTCAGTTCTGTCCGGTTTTGTCAATTTTCAAATAAAGACCTCCACTTCCCGACATGTTTAGACGAAACGCTTTTCACAACATGTTATAATGGTTAAAACTCACACGATTCAATAATAAAATAAGTTTTACGAAACCGGGCCCACATATGCCGTAATACGAGTTTCGTACAAAAATATGAGTTTCGACCACACTAGTTTAAATTCCAAACGACACTATGAGCATGGTGTTTGGGGGTTAAACTACCCAAATCTCGGTCGAACTCCAAAAGCTATAACATCCAAAAGCGTCCCCTAACAAACAAACGGGATCTCTAATCCGTATGAATGCCCTTACCATTGTCTTCGCCGGAGCCTATAAAAAGATAAACAACGATAGGGTAAGCAAAGCTTAGTGAGTGCAATAATTATACCCATATATATATATAATATACCTACTTGCAATCACTAACACACATACCGCATACACGCTAGAAATACAATTAGCATTTAACCATCTCAAATACGAAACTAATAATCTCCAATAACCTGAAACTAGCGTAATCAATATCATATAATCGACATAATACAATATGCTACAATACAATACACAACCATGGTTAACCATTTTCGCGTCATGGTGATACCGGCTCTTTTTTTCACACCATACGCATCGGTTATGATGCTACCGGCTCTTTGATTCACATCACAACCCGAGTCATACTCGCGTTAAAGTGCTACCGGCTCTTTGGTTCACACTCTAAAAACTAGTGCCGTAGTGCCACCGGCTCTTTAGTTCACACTACAACACACGTACTATGATGCTACCGGCTCTTTGGTTCACATCATATCACAATCGCACATACTATGGCACTACCAACTCTTTGGTTCATACCATAGCATACAAATAAATACATTATATACATACGTATATAATCATTCCACTCACCTTAATGATTCGGTGACGGTTTTATACTTCCGCAAGCTTCAAAGCAAAGTACCTAATATAATAATTACTTCAATCAACACAAAAACTAGTTGGACTAAATACCAACAATTCACTTATGTGCATTTAATGACTTAAATGCATTAAATGCCCCCATTAACGCCAAAACCGTCCCATTAAGGTCAAGACCATCATAAATCACTCAAAGCTAGTGATTAAGATCCAACAACACTAACTAATACATAATAAAGGTATTTCATACCCATATTTCCCAACTGGGTCAATCATTAACATTTTGACATTTTGAGTCATCATCAAACCCAAACAACACCCATTTGTTAAATAACTAGGTGTGCTAGTAATTAACTAACCAATTAAGACACATAAACACATTTATCAATTCAAAACCCTAGGTTAGTCAATTTTGAGTCGTCGTGACTCAATCTTACCCAAGAACACCCAAAATCACCAAATATGGGTTTTATGTTCATCACTAACTCAAACCCTAACCCTTAAAAAATTAAAATAAGGAAAATCAAGATTAGAGCATACCACCACAATCACAACGTAGCTAGTGATTAGATGAATAACTCTAATGCACGCGCCTTCACCCGAAATCAACTTCTTCCTCTTGGATTTAAGCTTTCTGACTCAAGAACTCTTCTCTCTCAAGAATTTAAATGGAATGGATAAAGGTAGGTGTTAATTGAGTTATGACACTCCTCAAACAGATCTGGTGGCCTTTAACTCGTTCCCAAGTGAATTTACCAAATATCCCTTCCAAACTATCTCATTATAAGAAACAGAATCCGGCTACAGTAAGGGTGCGCGACGCGCTCCCTTAGGTGTGCGCGGTGCGCACAACGTGCTGGACAGTTTCTGACTTCTGTTTAATTACACAATGTCACCCACACTTCATGCATGCTATTTACATCTCTGTACAATAAATATTAGGGTCTTACAACTAAAGATCACGAATTGGCATAACTTTTTGATCCCTGCGAGATCAACTTTTAAGATCTGTGTGATCTACTTATGAAAACAAATCTTGTGCTCTAAAAACAATGATAACTACTTTTGTTAAGCCTACGATTTCACTCAACCTTTTTGGTTGACACTTTAGCATGTTTGTCTCAGGTGCTGATTGATCAAGCTTACTTATCTTCTACTTATGTGATGCTACTTGGACATAGGATCTCAAGAACTATCGCATTTATTATTCTTGCATTTGAAACATTTACATCATTGTAATTTAAATTCTTGTAACGACATTCTATTTTCTTCCGCTGCGTTATCAATAAAATTGTTTTTATCATATAGAATTGTTCTCGTATTATAATATATTAGTTTATTTGATATTAGTGACGTTTTCTTCCAGACCCTATCTAGAGGATGTCACAGATTCTGAAATTTAAGATAACATTAAAACATTTATTCTTATTAAAATGGCTCGGTAACAATTTGTCAAAAGTGGTTCTGGGTATTTATAAAGTTAGATTCTTTGTAAAGGAGACGTGACACTCAAATTATTTTTCATAATTTCAAAAATTCATTTTAATAAAAGATAATGATAATCACCTTAATAATCTACTTCTTGACATGTTGTAAACTGTGCTAATCTTCCGTAATATATCTTCATACTATGTATTTATATATAGATATATATTTATGTAGATTTTATAATAAAAAACTTTAATTAAGTTTTTATATACACATTCAAATTACATTAATAAACTTTGTAGTTACAAAGTTCTTTTTAGACTGAAAACATTCTCGTACGATTGAAATTAAATCAAATAACTATTATAACGTTTATTCTTCTAAAACTAATTATATTCAGATCATATAAACTATTACTAGAACTTATGTATACTTTAAATTCTTATAAGTTTATTTTAACTTGTTTGATAACAATCAAGTGTTACTATATCTATTAATTGTATTCGAACTGCTTATATATATATATATATATATATATATATATATATATATATATATATATATATATATATATATATATATATTCAATATACTTTGTATATACATATATATATATACACACATTTCACATAACACGTTTTTATTACGTAGATGTTTATCTAAAACGAATAAGTATATAGTTATACGTTTAATACTTTGTTAACGTTCTCTAGCCATATAATAGATTTCATAACTTATTTTCATATCAATCAAACCGTTAAATGTTTTATTAATATTTCTCAATTTAATAATCACACATATGTATATATTCATACATAACTATTTACACATAATTGTTCGTGAATCGTCAAGAGCAGTCGAAGGGTAATTGATTACATGAACACAGTTCAAAGTTTTTGAGATTTCAACATTATAGACTTTGCTTATCGTGTCGGAACATATAAAGATTAAGTTTAAATTTAGTCGGAAATTTTCGGGTTTTCACAACAATATTTTTATGATATTAAGTGAACTTTATAAATTTATTTACATAGGATATATAAAAGTATATTGTTTATTATATATAAATTTTAATATAAATTTTTATTTATTAATAAATGATTTATATTATTTACTCTAATAAAATCTGTTAAATATATTCAAATATATAAAACGACTGTATTTAAGTTATATAATAATCATGTATAGATTTTGGAGGTCATTTTTGGGTCAAGTTGACTTTTGTTGATTTTTGCATATCAGTCTCGAGCATTAGGATTGTGATACACAATGACCTGACCTAAATTGTTAGACAGATATTGACCAACATATAAATATGTATACTTTATATAGGTTCGTGAATCCGAGGCCAACCCTACACTTGTTCAATGATGACATATGTATTTTTACTACGAAATACAGTATCGTGAGTTTCATTACTCCCTTTTTAAATGCTTTTGCAATATATATTTTTTGGACTGAGAATACATGCGCTGTTTTATAAATGTTTGACGAAATAGACACAAGTAATCGAAACTACATTCTATGGTTGGATTATCGAAATCGAATATCACCCCTTTTAGCTTGGTAGCCTAAGAATTAGAGAAATGTCCCCTAATTAACGCGAATCCTAAAAATAGATCTATGGACCCTGACAAGTCCCATTCGAGTTACGAATGTTTTAGTACTTCAACGATATATACTGATTGCGACGGCTTGTATATAGCATGCAGTTTGCGAAATGCCTGTATGTGGGGGATATTCTATATGCATCCTGTCAGTTCGGTTATCAAGCGTTCACCATATGAATGAATTTTAAATTCACTCGTTACGCGTATTATTTTGTACTCGGGTTACGTGTACAATTAAATAACTGGAAATCTTGTGGTCTATTAAAATGATGAAAATTAATGATTATGATAAACTAATGAACTCACTAACCTTTTGGTTGACACTTGAAAGCATGTTTAATCTCAGGTATTAAAGAAATCTTCCGCTGTGCATTCGCTCATTTTAAAGATATTACTTGGACTCATTCATGGCATATTTCAAAAGATGTTGCATTCAAGTCGTTAAGTTCAATAAAGATTATTATTAAGTAAATGACAGATGAAATGAAAGTTTGTCTTTTAAAAGGAATGCAATGTTTGTAAATGAAAGTTTGTCTTTTAAAACGAATGCAATGTTTGTAAAATGTATCATATAGAGGTCAAATACCTCGTAATGTAACCATATGTTATTGTATTCGTCCTTATGGATTAAGACGAGTTGCTTCATGTGGTATCAGAGCGGTGGTCTTAGCGAACCAGGTCTTGCATTAGTGTGTCTAACAGATAGTTATTAAGATGCATTAGTGAGTCTGGACTTCGACCTTAGCTGCATGTCCAAAGTTTTCCTTATCATTTCTAGTCGGAAATCATCTGCTTATCACCCTTAGAAAATTACCTACTTATCATTCTTTAGTCTAGACACATCTTACTGCATTGATTGCATTAATAGTGTATAGATAAAATTCATATCTTAGCGTATCTATTACTGTAAACTTTGCCTAACATATTCCGTAAATTCCTCCGTAATCTACGAAATCTTTTACTCTATATATATATAGATATTCTATGTAATTAGAATATCATCCGATAGTCGAAAATCATTTCATATCGAAAAATCCTTTATTCAATCATACAAAATGGAACTCGCCACTAGTTCAAGTTCCTCGGATTCCGATATGGAATTCCACTCAAGCTCCGAAAGTAGTGTGACCAGAATGGATCAACCAATTAGCCATCATCTATTCTGGATGAATTAGGGATGGGTTTGTAGTCTACTTAATCATTGGAGACAAGAAGAAGGCGATCCCTTCCATCCACCACATTGCCCTCTTGGCGAAGAACCTGAAGCACTTACCGGCGAACCTGTCTGAAACACTATTTTCTCTCTCATTTCTAGAGTATCCCGTCACGATTATATACTATTTCAAATTCTAGATCTTATTCACCCGCTCGTCCGAACCACTGATCATCCCGGAGTAATAGAAGAAGTCAATGAGCTTCGCGCTCGGGTACTGGCTCTGGAGAATATGGTGCAAAGGTTACAAACACCAGCAGCGGAACCGGCATCAACAGTACCGTCAGCATCAACAGCACCGTCAGTGCCGTCAGCATCGTCAGAATCGGCTGTATTTACAACATATGAAGCTCCACCAGATCCATAATCACTACAAACATCATCACTAATCAACGACGCGTATATTGTATCAACGTGTTATGAAGCATTAACTCATTTCCCCTGAAGAAATTATGTGTATATTTTATATGCATATGAATTTTGAGATCAAAATAAATCTTTTCGTACTAAGCTATTACGTGTGAATCTTAATTAGTAGGTACTACTCAGTTAGTTCATGTTACTAATATGTTATGATGTACATCCTTCGTTAATAAATTAACCATCGTTAGCCACAATATCCGTTTCAACTCGACGAATTCCATTTCATAATAAACCAAGTGTATTATTCAATTATAAGTTTGATTTTACACTTTCATTTTCGATATACTCGAAAATTTCTAAGAATCATCATTCGTGTCTTGTGAAGTTCACAACAATTTCCACAAACACCAACATCATTCATCGAAGAAATATCAATAGATGAATAATGAAGTGGTAATTCATAATTTCATTTAAATAGAAGAAATACTCAGTGAAGATTACGTAACTTCTGAAGTTTTAGGAATTTCTCAATCATAATTCCAACCATAAATCAAATGAGTTTAATGAAATATTAACTTATTAAATCTGTATTACATCTAAAGAGAATATACATATATTTTCATAAAGACTGTAATGCAAATTCTCTGGTACGAAAATATTACTTGTGAAACTTCTAACGGGTAGGTAACACCCGAGAGAATATATAAATTCACGATTAATATGTTACATTCTTCGATTCTAATTACTTTCACAACGATATATATACATTCTTTCATAAAAATCAAAACAACCGATCTCATTCAAATTCAATTTTATATTTAAATTTTGACAGATCAGAATCCAAGTCAAGACTCAACAGGAGACATCACTCTTAAATCTCTACATCTTTCAAAGCTATACTTTGACTTCAAAATCGTGCTAGAACATCCATTCTACCCAGAAAAAAAATATTCGTAACACTCAAAATTCTAGAACATAATATGTATTTTAACGATTACAATCTGTGTTCAAACCCTTCAAAATTCCTGAAGACACTTCAAATAATGAACAATCGATATGATGATTCAACCACATGTTACCCACAGTTATGCACCTAAAGAACCACCGAAAACAAAGTCATAGCTTAACACATATCCATGTAGGACCCTTGGCATTTATTAGCAAAAATAACTTTGCAATTCCTTTCAAAAGTAGCCAGTTTTGTCACAGCTCCAGCAAGTCAACTTCGACTTTTCAGTCGGACAAGTCTTATTATAACCTCGATATATACATTGCCCTTTTGCCATCGTTACCGGGGAACCTTTTATATTTCACCACATTATCAGCAGATGTACCAGCAACTTTGTTACTCTTTGGCGTAAGCCTCTCCAGAAAATCATTATATGTACTCATTGAAACCCCATCATCTACTCATCTGCATCTTGTAATGATAATTGCCATACTAATTACTGAGAATCAACAATCAGTATTTCGAATCCCGCAGCAATTCTACGCCAACTGTTATATATATATATATATATATACATATACATACATACATACATATATATATATATATATATATATATATATATATATATATATATATATATATATATATACACACATACATACATACATACATATAACGTCTATCTTCTAGACTTACATACTTCGAATGTGAAGTTTCTGAAAAACACCCTAAACTACGAACTAGTTCTCCTAATTTTGGAAAAATGCTGATGAAGCAGCAGAAACTGTAAATAACTATAACAGTCAAAGGTTTGATGATAAAGAATAGTGTGTTGGCAAAGCTCAGAAAAAGAGATCGTTTGGTACTGAAAAACAGATTGAGCAAACTATGAAGGAGGCTGTGGACAAATCACAAAGACGAAATCTACCTTCAAAGAATCCAAATGATTCAGTGTCTGCTAAAGTCTTTAGGAAATACCTTGCTCCTTACTCTAGAACCCTTGCAGACAATATTCTTCATCATCCTCTGATATTAGATATTCTAATATATCATCATATCTTGCATTATAAATGTCCTCGATATTTCTGAAGATATATTCATAATTATTCTTATCTGAGATTATTTATCTCTTCACGCTATGTGTATTACATCATAAAAGAAACTATTTTAGTTTCTAAATTCTGAACCCTTCGAGTTTAAAATATGAATGATTTTAAAATAGTGATGGAAACTGAAGGATGAGTTAGTATAATATAATGACACTTGATCAATGTGATTATATTACAGTAAGCCATGCTGAGTTTCTAATGGGACATGACGATTCACAGACCATACCGTCATCATGTGCCATATTACACGACTCTTGTATTCTATTTAAACCTCTAAAAATATCAAGAAAATATTTTCTGGATGATTCAGTCTTTTCCGGATATTCTGGTAATTTGACAAATTAAATCGTGCTATTACCTTTCCTTTCTACTTTGTATATTATGATCATTTGAAACTCTATACCTACGAATTCTGGACCATTATTCGCTTGACTTGAAGTCGGGAAGAGGAGACAAAAGCATGGAACTATTAAATATAAAAGAAAATATAAAACCTGACAACAACAAATAAATCACAAACCGTGCATATCATTACGTATTGCAACGTAAAGGCACGGGATAATTAAGAACACTATAACCCCAAGGTAATAATAAAAGAAGATAGATTCCTCCGGTGGAAGATGAAAAAGAAGAATGAAACATACGATAGCCAGAAAAATATCAAGGATCAGAACTTGATGAAGCATTTTCACAAACTTTTAATAGTATGAAATGAGGAAGAAGATGTGGGGGTGATTAAAATAATGGAACGAAAGAGGGTGGATTTATAGTGAAATATCAGACAGAGCAATTAAGACAGATTATCGCATTTAATCAAAGAGGATCCTAATTTCCTTAATTACCGAAGAACTAAATCTTATTACGAAGATTTCATCCCAATCCCTTGATATCCAAAAATCAACCGTGACTACATCACCGGTTAAGACAAACCTACATTTATTCATTTCACTCTTTTATGATAGCTTCACTCGTACTTTTCACATAAATGAATTGTTTTATCCAAATTACTCGCTGATGATAAAACTCTAATTTTCAGCTCGTATGCGTCATGAAAACATACTTATTGTCAGCCATGACCATCCCAATCAAATTTCGGGACGAAATTTCTTTAACGGGTAGGTACTGTGACAACCCGAAAATTTCCCACCAAATTTAAACTTTATCTTCATATTATTCCGACACGATAAGCAAAGTTTGTTAAGTTGAATCTCAAAAATTTTAAACCGTGTTTATACATTCATTTAACCACGACTGAATTTCGACGATTCACAAACCATTAAATGGATATGATTGTATATATATGTGTATATATATTAACTTGAAAACGTAAACAAAATATTAGGTATAATACTTTACATGAACGTAGTTGTTTCAATATACGATGGAATTGGAAGATAATGTCAAATGTTTGAGTTATCTGTTACATTGTGATATTATGATAAGTCTTTGTGGTGAGGTCCAAGTTGATTTGTGAAATCTGTTCTTTTTAACGATATTCGGAATATTTGGTAAGATGATTTACAGGTAAGAACAAATGTATCAATTATTGAGGAATAGACAAAGGTTAGTAGAGTTTTCTACTTAACTTTCAATGCAATGATTGCCTCGTGTCTTTGATAAGATAATTATTTAGTTTTCATATTATTGAAAACATTTATGATATAGATGAAATCTTTTAAAGAATGAATTGAAATATATACAATAAGTTGGAATGTTAATTGTTAGAACGATATATATAAATAACTTGCATCGTGTATTTAAAACGTGTTTATGTATATTAAATATATATGATTTCAAATTAGTTAAGTAAACGATAGTAACACTCGCTTAAGTGATTCGATTGATATGTAGATAAGATAACTAGAATGTTTCAGAAGTTAAAATAAACGCTAGTACATAAAGAAACTATATTTATAATGAGATGTCGATTTATGGAAGTAAATGACCAAAACACTCAAATGAATAGGTTACACTTTGAGTGGGATAGTTTTTCATTGATTAAGTCTTGTTATGCATAAAGGTACAGTACACGAAACATAAAGTACCAGTTTTCTAAGCATACGGAAATGCGTTCGAGAAACCGGAAACGGGACGTAAGTCGAGTTACAGCGTACGAGTCATTGAAACAAAATTTACAAATTAACTATGCACATAAATATAATATAATATTTAAATAATTATAAAGATTAAATATAATATATAAATTTAAACGTGTGTCGGCAGAGAAAAACAAACAATGGCAGCTGTAAAACCTTCCCATGCAATCACATGGGAAATGGTTTGGAGAGCCATGCGATTACATGGCACCTCTGGGATGGCTAACTCTATAAAGCTCGATTGAATTCGCATTTTTGATTCACAATTCATTTCACTCTGTTTCTCATATGCTCCGTATAATATTTATTTTATTTAAATTATTCTTATTATTATTATTGTTATTATTATTATTATTATTATTATTAAGATTAATATTATTATTAAACTTAATATTATTATTATTAGTAGGAGTATTATTAATAGCGTTATACATAAAATACTACGACGAGGTTATGAACGAGTTAGTTCAAACGAGTTTTTCGAGTGGGGAAGAGCTAAGAAAATTATGGGTTATAACTATGGAGGTTATTGGTAATGTTTGGGGGTATGCTCGTGAGGTCAATCTAGTGTTTATCATTTTTGTTGAGTCTACGTACTTTCCTGCAATATTGATGCGTGAGCATTCATATCCTATCTTTTATATATTAATAGTGTATCCCTGAGTAGTGCTCGAGTATATATGATCATGCATGCTTGTATGTTAAATTTCGTCGTTTGACAGTTTTGATGAATCATGAATTTGATATACATGCTACTGAGATAAGGTATATGATATACATGTCATTGGAAAACTGGCGAAAAATTAATAACTTTTCATTTAAAAAGCATATAGTTTCGATGAACGGATTAGAAGTTATGGCCAACTGAATTTTAGTATTATTATTAAATTGTTATTTTTACTATCATCTTTGTTATCGTTGTTATTATTATTATTATTGTTATTATTACTTAGTATTATTATTATCTAATAATTATTATTATTATCAATATCATTATCGTTATAAGTATTATTATTAAAAATTGTCATTTTTATTAGTATTACTACCTTTATTATCATTAAGATTATTATTAACATTATCATTATTATTATTACTATTATCATTATTATTATTATTATTATTATTATCATTAAAATAGTTATTAGTATTATCATAAATATTATTATAATATTTATTAATATTAGTATTATCTAATTATTATGATTACTATTATTATCATTATTATGAATGCGATATAAAAGAGGACTAAAAGCTATTAAACAAATCGATTAGGAAATAATGAGTAAATGTATCATGATGAAATTAAAACATTGTAAGATATTGATTTATATAAAATTATCGTTTTCAGTATTTTTATCATTATTATTATTATTAAAAGTATTATTAATATTAAAACTATCATTTATTACTAAAATTATTATGTCATTGTTATTATAAAATATCATTATTATTATCATTTTAGTATTATTATTATTAAAAATTATCATTTTGAATAGAATTATTATTTTTATAAAATATTATAATTATTACTGTTAATATTAAAAAGTATCGTTATTATTAAAATTATCATTATTAGAATTATCATTTTATCATAAGTAATATCGTCATTAGTGAATATAAATATTGTTATTATTTTTAATTGAATAATAATAATTATTATTATTATCACAAAATAATACAACTTTTACTTATTATTATTATTATCAATATTATTTTATCAAATGAATATGTGATACAAAGATATTTTACCACATGTAATATAATTACATTAATAATACATACCACTATAGTTTTATGATATTAAGTGAACTTTATAAATTTATTTACCTAAGATATAAAAAGGTATATTTTTTATCATATATAAATTTTAATATAAATTTTTATTTATTAATAAATGATTTATATTATTTACTCTAATAAAATCTGTTAAATATATTCAAATATATAAAACGACTATATTTAAGTTATATAATAATCATGTATAGATTTTGGAGGTCATTTTTGGGTTAAGTTGACTTTTGTTAATTTTGCATATCAGTCTCGAGCATTAGGATTGTGATACACTATGACCTGACCTAAATTGTTAGACAGATATTGACCAACATATAAATATATATATACTTAATATAGATTCGTGAATCCGAGGCCAACCCTACACTTATTCAATGACGACATATGTATTTTTACTACGAAATACAGTATCGTGAGTTTCATTACTCCCTTTTTAAATGCTTTTACTATATATATTTTTGGGACTAAGAATACATGCGTTGTTTTATAAATGTTTGACGAAATACACAAAAGTAATCAAAACTACATTCTATGGTTGGATTATCGAAATCGAATATCACCCCTTTTAGCTTGGTAGCCTAAGGATTAGTGAAATGGCCCTTAATTGACGCGAATCCTAAAAATAGATCTATGGACCCTGACAAGTCCCATTCGAGTTACGAATGTTTTAGTACTTCGACGATATATACTGATTGCGACAGCCGGTATATAGCATGCAGTTTGCGAAATGCCTGTATGTGGGGGATATTCTATATGCATCCCGTCAGTTTGGTTATCAAGCGTTCACCATATGAATGAATTTTTAATTCACGGGTTACGCGTATTATTTTGTACTCGTGTTACGTGTACAATTAAATAACTGAAATTCTTGTGGTCTATTAAAATGATAAAAATTAATGATTATGATAAACTAATGAACTCACCAACCTTTTGGTTGACACTTGAAAGCATGTTTATTCTCAGGTATTAAAGAAATCTTCCGCTGTGCATTCGCTCATTTTAAAGATATTACTTGGAGTCATTCATGGCATATTTCAAAAGATGTTGCATTCAAGTCGTTGAGTTCAATAAAGATTATTATTAAGTAAATGATAGATTAGGTCATTTATAGTTTGGATATTACGAAATGGTATGCATGCCTGTCAACTTTCGATGAAATGAAAGTTTGTCTTTTAAAACGAATGCAATGTTTGTAAAATGTATCATATAGAGGTCAAATACCTCGTAATGTAACCATATGTTATTGTATTCATCCTTATGGATTAGGACGGGTTGCTTCAACTTTGGTAGGAACAAATTATAACTCTACATCTCCTTTTTCTACATGGTCCTTAATCAAATGATAACGAATATCTATGTGTTTAGTCTTAGAATGCTGAACCGAATTGCACTTTGTGAATCACAGTATATCGGGGTCTTAGTTATCTTAAAGCCATAGTCCAAAAGTTGAGTTTGCATCCACGAAACTTGTGAACAATAATGAGCTGCAGCAATGTACTCAGACTCAGCTGTTGACAGTGAAACACAGTTTTGTTTCTTGGATAACCAACCAACTAACCTATTGCCCAAAATCTGAATTGATCCAGATGTGCTTTTTCTATCAACATGGCAACCGTCATGATTCGCATCAGTATAAGCAGTGAGATTGAAATCGGATCCATGAGGTATACCAGATTCCAAGGTTAGGTGTACCTTAAACGTACTGGAAAATCCTAACAACCACTTTGGAGTGGGATTTCTTAGGGTTTGACTGAAAGCGGGCACAGACAATTACAACAAATGTAATATCTGGTCTACTTGCAGTCAGATACATTAAAGAGCTAATCATGATTCGATAAAGCATAAAGTCAAAGGGTTCCCCATTAGCATCAGCATCCATTAAAATTCTCATTGGGGTTGTCACTGGTTTTAAAGCAGTCATTTTAAAATGTTTTAGCATATCATTGATATACTTTGTTTAACTGATAAAAATCCCATATGGTAATTGTTTTACTTGTAACCCCAAGAAGAAATTAAGCTGGTCAAGCTTGCTCATTTCGAATTTGTTGGCCATAAGGTCACCAAATTCTTTGTATAAGGCTGGGGACGTGGAACCAAAAATAATGTCATCAACGTAAATTTGAACCAAGAGAGTGTGACCGTGGTTTTTACAGATGAATAGCGTTGTATCAATTATTCCACGAGAGAAGCCATTATCCAGCAAATACTCTGTTAAGGTCTCGTACCATGTACGCGGTGCTTACTTCAGACTATTCAAAGCTTTCTCTAAGTAATAGACGTGGTTGTTTGGATGAATGGGATTGACAAAGCCTTCTGGTTGGTCAACATAAACTTCCTCTTGAAGATGACCATTTAGAAAGGCAGTTTTGACATCCATTTGAAACACCGTGAACTTCATATGAGAAGTAAATGCAAGGAAATGACGAATAGCGTCAATCTTAGCAACCGGAGTAAACGTTTCATCATAATCAATACCCTCTTGTTGTTGATATCCCTTGGCCACAAGACGCGCCTTGTTTCTAACCACAATTCCATAAGAATCCTTCTTATTCTTGAAAATCCACTTAACCCCTATTGGTCGTTGACCCGTTGGTCTTGAAACTAATCGCCATACTTTCAAATGATCAAACTGATTGATCTCTTCTTGCATTTCTACCACCCAGTTCGGATCTAGTAAAGCTTGAGCAACCGTTGTTGGTTCAATCTTACTAAGAAAGGTAGTGTATAGACACATATTTCGAGTAACCCTTCGATTTGAGACTGGAGCAGATGCATCACCAATGAAAAGATCAATTGGATGACTTTTAGTCCATCAGTTATTATGTGGAAGAGGTTGTACATCAGCGGTATCCATCAAAACATCAACTGTTGTTGACGTTAAGCATTGATCCGATTGTGCTGATGTAACACTTTTTAATGGATTCATTTGAGTATCTGGAGAAACAACTGGAGTTGTATTAACAGATGTATCTTGAATTGGTTCAAGATTATCATCAGGAGGTGGGAGGGAGGATGAAGAAGCAACAGGTGAATCAGTTGGTGTTGTATCTTCATCAAAGAGACTTGGTTGAGTCTCCACAGTAGTTGACTGTGATGGTGTAACCGATGCAGCTTGAACATTTAAATTCCATTTAGGAGCATGAAGACTATCAAACAAGATATCCAGTTCCTCTATAGTTACCGTAGGAACACCCTTCTTCAAGAAAATTGAATTATGCGTGAAAGAAGTAGTAGCCAGGTTAGGATCGGGTTTTGAACCGAGTTGTTCAAAATCCATTCCCGAAAATTCATCGAACTTGACATTGATGCTTTCCTTGATAGTCTTTTTCCATTTGTGATAGACACGATAAGTAACTTTGTTCGAAGAATAACCGAGAAATATGGCCTGATCGCCATGAGGATCAAACTTTCCGATGCTGTCAAAATCGTTAAGCACATAGCATATACAACTAAAGACACGGAAATATTTGACATTCGGGCGTCTACCATTTAATAACTCATAGGGAGTTTTATCAAAGCGTTTATTAATGATGCAGCAATTTTGGGTATAACATGCAGTTGAAATGGCCTCCCCCCACATTTTTGTAGGTAGTTTGGAGTAGGCAAGCATCGTTCGAGCTGCCTTGCACAACGTATGATTACGTCGTTCGACTACTCCATTCTGTTGAGGGGTTCGTGAAGTAGAGAACTGATGTTCAATGCCTTGGTCTTTCAAATAACTATCAAGCAGGTCATTCTTAAATTCCATCCCATTATCAGTTCGGATGCTCTTAACATGTTTGTTAAAAGAGCGTTGAGTCTTTTTGATGAACTCAATGATAATGGCCGAGGTTTCAGATTTGGTCCTCAAAAGAAAAATCCATGTAAATCGTGTATAGTCATCTACAATGACAAGCACATGTTTCCAGCCATTGAGACTAGAAATTCTCATCGGTCCATATAAGTCCATATGCAATAGTTGCAAAGACGACGAAAACTGGGTTTTTGCATAAGCGGATGATTGGTCCGTTTCAGCTTACCCATTGCACATGATGGACACACATGATGCTTATCATATTAAAAGCTTGGAATACCATCAACTAAGTCTTTAGAGACTAGTCGATTATTACCCTTGTAATTCAGGTGTGACATCCGGTGATGCCATAATCATGAATTTTTCTTCGTAGAACGAGTAGACAAACACATGGTTTCATGTGATGGTGCATCAATGAGGTCAATAGTATAAAGTGAAGCACAACGTTTACCAACAAGGAGATCATTTCCATCGGTGGATTGCACCGAGCATTGACGACGTTCAAACAAAACTTTGAGATCTCCGTCACAAAATTGGCTGATACTAAATAAGCTGCACCCCAAACCCTCAAGATATGAGACCCGTTTGATTGTTATGCCATTTTTCACAAAATCTCCATAACCCGTTATTGCTGCAATCTCATCATTTCCGAATGTAACCGTTCCTAGGAATTTATCAATGAAATTGACAAGAAAGGATTTATCACCCGTCATGTGTTGAGAGCAACCGGAATTGATATACGAAACACAGACGTCGAAAGCCTGTAAACATTAATTTCCTAGAGTTTAGGTACCCAAAGTTTCTTGGGTCCTCTACGGTTAGTACCAACAATAAACTTTGGATCAACAATTAGATAATCACGTACAACATCATGCATTTAGACAATAAACCATCATTTAAAACCACATTACATGAAGAATCATACACAATATCAAGTTTTACATCATTATTAGAAGTCTTAACACACAACTTATTCCATGTAGATGTTTTGTTCACAGAAGAATATTGAAATACATGTGATGACTTCCTAGGTCGACTAGCAGATTTCTTTGGTTTGTTTGCTACTTTCTTAGTCGTTGACTTAGGAACCCATATAGACTTGTAAGTCAAGTTTGAATTATGACATGTGACACAAAAAACACCTCTGTTAGTTAGACGTCCAAACTTTTCAGTTGACACATGTGATGATTGATTTTGCAAAATTTCTAATTTGACTTTACGTTCTTTTGCATCATACTCACTCAAATCAGGTTTAGGACTTGTGTGTTGTTTAAACTTAACTGATCTTTTTAAAAGACTCTCCTTTGATTTATTTGACATTGGAATCATAGGAATCTTTTCAGTTGACACAGAACCATCTTGAGAATGAACCTTTTTGACAAAAATTGTGTTGAAGGTGCAACTTTTGAAACATGTTAACCAAATTGAGAACGTAGAGAATTTTTAAGAATGGCAATAGGTTTAGCATCCTTAGACGTTGTTTTTCCCTTCCCCTTCTTAGTAATCCCAACAAACATATTCATATACATTGGTTTCAACAGAAGATGGTTGCTTAAGTGTGTTAGCCTATTTCAGTAGAATTATCTTTTGTTTTAAGCTTTTAATCTCAAGACATAATTCCTCAACAGAAACTATCACTTCACTTTCCTTAAAATCATAAGTACATTGTTTCTTAGGAAGTGAAGGCAATTTATCATACAAAGCAAGCATTTGTTCTAATGATGGACACTTAAGTTGCAAATCAACATTTTCCTTTTCCAGTATAGCTACTATACGTTTCAAGTTTTGTACAACAGGTATGTTTGCATAAAATTCATTCATAGGATCAATTGTTGCATTAAAGTCTATCAAATTTTCAAAAAATGGTTCTTCTCGAGGTTCTACCTTTAGAGTTAAAGAAGTTTGACCTAGGGATTCTGTCTCAAAGAAGACAGTTAATTCATGTGCTAGGTCTTCATAGAAAACACCATCAGAACATGCAGGTAAGGTCGGTAGAATTGGTTTCACATCAAAAGTTGGTTCATCAAACACCTCATCTATGGTAATAATGCTAGAACTAGGTTTGTTAAATATACTTCATTCTCAAGCATTAAAATGTATTTCTCTAGTATGAGTGTAGGGATATAAACCAGTCTACGCTTAGGCACATAATTTTCACGTTGCATATTCTTTTTAGTTTCAACAAGTTCCTTCAAGAAATCAGGATTTGTTTTACCCATTTTAGCATTGATTTTCTCATACATTAAGCTAATTTGATGGTATTTTCTTGATTTACGATTGACAATAATATCATCAAAATCAGCATCAGAAGCATGCACAAAATGAGATGGTAAACCAGCTTGAAAGTAATCAGAATGATATAATCCTGGAATCTTTTTGTAAGCATTATCTAAAATCTTAGGATCTTCATAACCCAACCCCCACTTTTCACCATCTATTCATGAAAATTATTTGTTTTGAAAGTTTCATATCAATGATAGCTTTAGATTGCTCTGTACGATAGAGTTTTTCCTCATATCGAGCAAGTTGAGCTTTCATTTGAGGAGACTCTTTTGACAATGAAGAAATTTCAGTGTTCTTCTCAATTATGGTGTTTTCCAATTGAATAATTTTCTTGTTTAGCTTTGAAAGTGTGGGTTCATTGTGAGTTTTCAAATCATAAAGATCTTTTTCTAAAAATTGAACTTTTTCTGCTAGTCGTTCCGATTTTAGACGATAATCAGTCCTTTCGACTTTAATCGGATGAATTTTCTTTTTGAGATCTTCCAACTCAGTTTCCGTAGAGCTGAATCAGACTTTCAATCTTCGCAACTCCGATTATAATTTAGATGATAAAGGTTTGGTCTCATTTAGTTTGATTTTATCTTTCAAAACCTTGTTTTTCAGATTTTAAACCTTTAACTTCTTTTGACATTGAGACCAAGTTCTTCATCAGGTCATTTTGCATTTTGATAAAATCAGTTGAGATTTCATTTGATTGTACCTCATCATCAGCAGATGTTGAGTCAGAATTCTCCATTGCTTCTTTTGCTTTCATGAGCTTGGTCACCTTGCAAACATTTGCATGTTCCTCCTCTAAATTTGAATCATCAGTCCAGTTAAACCAAGTATCATCAACCGGTTTCAGCTCTCCTACTATTTCCACAATCTTTGTCATCAACATTTTCTTCATGTAGCAAGCTGCATTCTTTTTCTTAGGCATCTTGCACTCACGAGAGTAATGATTAGCTTTGCCACAATTGAAACAGATTGAATCATCCTTCTTGGAATCATCAGCACGTAGTTGTTTTGATTGATCAGATTTCTTATAGTAGGAGGATGAAGATGAGTTCTTGCGTTGATTGGTTGATTTTCCTTTGAACTTGTGTTTGTTCAAGGCTTTGGTGAACATGGCTGCCATCTTGACAAATTCAAGGTGAGAATCTTCAACATCAGAAAGATTCAACTCTTCAGAATCAGTTGATTCTTCAACAAGCACTTTCTTGGACAAGCTTTTGAAAGTTGTAAATGATTTTCTCTTCTTTTTGGCAATGAGAGCAAGAGGATCACTTAGAGATGACTCTTTCTTTCCCTCTTGAAGTTTAGACACCTCTGGTTGATAATGCATAAGAACTCCAACAAACTCATGAATAGTCATCTTATCAATCTCTTTGGTAGATCGAACAATGGATCCATAAGGAAGCAAGTCATCATTGAGCTTTTTGAGGAACTTCATGTTGACTTTAGCATTCAATTTTATGATCTTGCGCCTTTTCAACTCATTGAGAACACCATTGAAATGACGATAGGTATCCTTGAGTTGTTCTTCGAGTTCCTGCTTGAAATCTTTATAAAATCCAAGAGCCTTATTCAGTTTAGTAACATCTGACATGTCATAACCTTCTTGCTATCGTTTGATCTCATCCCATATGTCTTTTGCTGTAGTGTTGCTATTAATATTTTCAAACAACTCATACGAGATGGCTTGCATAACAATCTTCTTTGCCTCTATGTCACCCTGAGCTCTCTCACGTCTATCACCAGAAAGTTCATAGACTGAAATTGGCATATCAGTATCTGGATGATACTCTACAACTGGACCATCTCTCGAAGAAGCCCATATGTACTTTACTTTCTCACCCTTGTAGTCTATGTACTGAGTGATACGATGAAGCCACTAAGTGTACTTGCCATCAAACAACACTGGAGGTCGGGAATCTGATCCAATGATCAAAGTATCTTGTGTAGACATTTTGAAATTGAGGTAGATTCGGTAAAGATTCGGTATTACACTAATCTAGAATAAAGTTTCACAAAAATCTAACAAAATGTCAGATTCGGTATCTGGTTCGGTACTGTAGCAGATTCGGTAAAGATTCGATAAACCAGATTCTGTATCAGAAATTGGTCAATATCACAAGTAACACACCCAGATTCGGTAAAGATTCGGTAATCACAAGATTTGAAGCCTTATAACAGTTAAAATCAATGAATTAAGTGATACCGAGACTCTGGTTTGGTATTTGACTCGGTAGTTAAATTTGTAAACTTTTGAATGCAAACACAATCCAATTCCTTTGAATTAGATTCGGTAACCTTGCTGCACAAGGAAACAAGTTATTTACACATAGAATATCAAAGATACCGAATGTATAGGATACCGTGTGTCAACTGTAGTAGTTGACAATACCGAGTCTAAGTATAGAATCTTAGAAAACAATTGAATCCTTTCTCAAACCACACCAATTAGCTGCGTATGATCAAATCGAATGTGATAGAATCACAAACACACCACAATCTACAACACTTAACACGAATTATTAACTTTGAACTAGACTCAGTATGGTAGTTAAGATACCGAGAGTTGATCGAATCTTCAAAACTTAAAGAATTGATGAAATTGAACCGTCAAAAACTTGATTAATCACCTCTGGAACACAACTGAAACCTCAAACCTTTACTAAAATACTGAATCAAGCTAGAATTGATCAATACCCAGAGTTTTAGCCACGAACTCCAAAAATCAACTTGATTCTTCATAATTGTTGTTCAAAAGCTGTAATGATGATTGAAACTCATTCTAATCAACCTAATACACCTTCGCTGAACTTATCACAAGAATCAGAACGTTAGATTATCAGATTCGAATATACCGAATCTGATTCAATATACCGAATCTGATTCAATATACCGAAAGCGTACAGATTCTGTAATCTTCAATCTCTAAATCGATCTAGTGATGTAATATCACTCCCTGGAAGCATAGATACCAAATGATAGGTCAGATCATGTTGAGATTGGAAGATGAGACAAGTTAGAATGAGATTCGGTAAGTAAGAAGGAGACTCGGTATGAGAGAGAATCGGTAAAATTTACATTCCACAGCTTCTAGAACTCAGTTACAATACAATGGCTATCTAATTAGGACTACATAGGTTCCTTATATAGCCCTCTTCTAAGGAACCTTCATTTAAGCATGTTTCACATTAACACTAAAAACTTCGGGGTCCTAACAAGAGATACCCCAGTGGAAATGGGAAGGTATTACCATGGACTTCATCACGAAACTGCCGAAGAATGTGGGAGGTTACGATACTATTTAGGTTATCATAGTTTGTCTTACTAAATCTGCACACTTCTTACTGATAAGAGAAATTGATAAAATGGAGAAGTTGGCTCAAGTCTACATTAAAGAAGTCATTTCTGGACAGGGAGTACATATATCCATTAAATCCGATCGCGACAGCAGATTCACTTCCAGATTTTGGCAGTCACTACAGAAAGCAATGGCAATTTGTTTAGATATGAGTACATCATATCACCCCAGACAGATGGACAAAGCAAACAGACTATTCAAACTTTAGAGGACATGTTGCGAGAACGCGTCATTGATTTCGGAAACGGATGGGATAAGTACTTAGCACTAGCTGAGTTCTCATACAACAGCTACCATACGAGCATTAAAGCTTCACCTTTCAAAGCGTTGTATGGAAGGAAGTGTAGATCTCCCATGTGTTGGAGCGAATTGGGAGATAGTCAGTTGACGGGTCCTGAGATTATTCAGGAGACAACGGAGAAAGTTCTACAGATTCAGGAACGATTGGGAACAGCTCAGAGTCATCAAAAGAGTTACGCCGATGTTAGACGGAAGAATTTAGAATTTCAAGTTGGCAATAAAGTCATGCTTAAGGTATCACCTTGGAAGGGTGTTATACGGTTCGGGAAACGAGGTAAATTGATTCCTAGATATGTTGGACCGTTCAAGATAACTGAAAGGATTGGATCAGTGGCTTACAGATTGAAACTTCCACAAGCACTCAGTGGTATACACGACACTTTTCACGTATCCAATCTAAAGAAGTGCTTAGCCGGCGAGAATTTGATTATTCCTTTAGAGGAACTGCGTATCGATGACAAACTTTATTTCATTGAAGGACCTGTGGAAGTCTTAGGACGGGAGGTCAAACAATTAAAGAAAAGCATAATTCCTATCGTTAAGGTTCGATGGAACGCGAGAAGACGACCAGAGTTTACATGGGAGCGTGAAGATCAAATAAGACAAAAGTACTCGCAACTGTTTCCAGAAAGAACTACTTCAACGGATGTTCGCTAAAATTTCGGGAAGAAATGTTCAATAACAGGTGGGTAATGTAATAACCCTGCTTTTTCCGTCACTTCCGTTAACTTTGTGTTAGTTAATTTAATGGTGATTACTTGATTTTTATGTATTTATGTGCATTAAATACGTACTTGATCTTTGGAAGGTTATGATAATTAATAAGGGTTAATACTAATTTGAAAATATATTTCGGATAAAGAAATACGATAAAAACGATACAGTTTGGATAACTACTTTTTGAGCAACGAAACCCTCGGGTTTATTTTAATAATTATTAACTTTTTAAAAATATTTAATTTATTGAGTTTTTAATAAATTAAACGTTTGGTTGTGTTTTAACGATCGGTTTAGCGTTCTGGGCCTTCGTACGTCTAAACGGCACTTGAAACGAGCCACGATTACACATTACTAGACAACGAGAGCCCGGGAACACTCCCACTTGGGCCAATCTGCCGAATTACCTCACCCCACCCCTTTTTATTTTATGTTGGGCCACTAGTTGTTGTTAGTCCATGAAATTACTTGTTTAGGCCCTAAGTTAAATATACTAGTAACCTAATCACTACAACACAATACCCTAATCTTCATTCCAGTCGACTGCTCTCTTTTCCCCTGCCCATTCGTCGATCACCATCAACCATCCCATCACTTCAATTTTTGCTTTTTGATCAATCTTGCTTCACTAAAGTTGTAATTCCCGTTGTCCTCTACGCGTGGGTATATTTAATTTCACGATCAAAGGTATAATAAAATGAACCCTAACTTTCAAAATCTGATTTTTATTGATGTTTCATAGTTTATGTTGTCAATTGCTCAAGTCTTTACGTGTAGTTAATGTTTGATGCGTTGATTTGTCCGATTTGATTGATTACCATGAAAACCGAATTTGATTTGTGTGTATACAGAAACTTGACTTTGCTAAATGTTAATTATTATGATGTATTTAGAATCCTCATGATAAACTATTGATTTTAGGCTTTGGATTCGTTTGATTTCGTTACCGAATGCTTAAGTTATGACCGTTTTAATTATCGTTGTGTTTTTATGCTTGATCAGAAAACTGGCATTGATGGTTCATGAATTTACTTGTGTATTATTACCATTGGATAGATAATTCAAAAACACTCAATTTAAACTAGGATATCATGCGATTTGAATTTATAATGCTCACGTTATGCTTGTTTGATCGTATGCGAAAAACTGATTTGCTCGGTATGATGAAACTTACTTTTTAATTGAATTTAAGTGTGGTATTGTTTAAGGTCTTTGCATATCTGAAAAGTTCATAAGTTGTAGTTAACTTTTCATCTAGTCTTTGCATCATTCGGGTTTGTGAAGCTTGTGTTATGTGCATGTCAAAATGGTAACCAGTATGCTGACCAAATCTGTAATGTATGCACCTTTGGCCATATAAGTTGACTTGTGCATGTTTTGAAACCTTGGCCTTCTGCAATATGAATCTTTATATTTTATGTGATATATTTTTAGTTTTTTTAAACCTCTAAAACCTTATGCATTGTGCACACTAGGGCCATAGTTTTGGTAATTTCTGAAATGAGCTGAAACAGAACATCCAACTTGATTGAATAAACTGTACCAATTGGCTAAACAAAAGTTGCTCATTTTCGGCTATATGATATTTTGACTTGTCGTTGAACCATTTCCACTAACCTTACGTTAATTTCATATCCCTAGGTCCGGTTATAGCCAATACGAGATCAGTGCGCGGTCAGAAACTGAGTTGGTAAACCATAAATGTACCCCTTCTGATTCCTGACTTATAGACATCGTATGAGACCCTACCGGAACTTTTACAATAAATTTTGAGTCTAATTATGATCTGGAGTTTTCCATATTATCATGAATTTTGTGCTATTTGTTATTATGCGAAGTTTGCTACATGTATATAAACGTTTTGCATGACGATAAATTGTGATTGTGTAATTGACCATTTGTGATCCAAAATGTGATGCTTGACTTAGGTTTGACATTTTGACCAACATTTGACATGAACCTACTGATGTTGACTTTAGTTGACTAATTTGACCAAGTTTGACTTTTGGTTTGACTTTGGTTGATCTTGTTTGACTTGCATGAACTAGTTGACTATATGTTGACTTTTACTTTGAAACGCGTCGAGTAGAGCAATAAGACAACTTACTCAATGAAACCACACTTGTTTAAAACATATATGTTGACCAACCTAAATACGTATACTTAGGTTTCACTTCTCGGTACTAAATCGCACAATTCATTTGTCTTTCATCCGAACTATTCAAATGTGAGTCTACAGTCCCGCTTTTTATCTGTTTTCAGGGATGAGAATACATGCTGTTGTACTTACATTTTCAAATGTTATTATGTTGACACGAGTACTTATTATACATATTGAGTTTTGTTCAAAAATCCCCTAGCTTGAATACTTTTATTACCTTCGGGTAAGCACAATTTAGATGCACGGATCCGTTAGGTTGACAACCTTGCCCAAACAATATTAACCGTGGCGCATTTACTTTGAACATTAAATACACTCGAACAGGTGTATAACATTTTTATGGGGTAAAAGGGAGTGTAGTGGTTTCTATACTCATGTCATTGTTAATATTCAGGTGCTCAAGGATTATGTAAACATATTGCAACTGGGTTGCGCTTATTGAAATCTCGTGGTCAAATGTGATTAAACTATTTTTAGATAATTGTTTTTCAGATACTATACAACATTATTTAAAACTGTGGTTTACGAACAAAAGTGAAGAAACTTCACATGGTGTTGTCTACAAATATTTGAAACTTGGAATGGTAGTGTCAACAAACTTTTGAAACAGGACACGATGTTGTCTGTAAACTTTTAACATCAAACCTTGGTGGTCTTTCATAAATAAACGTTTTCTGAATATCATTTCTTAAACGTACTGTATTGTTTGCCTAAAACCTGTATATTCACTCAACATCATTGTTGATCCGTTTTGCGTATTTTATTCTCTGGTATTAATTGCTTCCGCTGTAAAATATTGCTGTTACGTAGAAGTCAAGCCAAGCACTAGGACCAGAATTAACATTCCTTTAAAGGGATTTTGACGGGGTGTTACACTCGGTGCTAATCGCCGACAGGGGTAAAACTCAAACGCCGGTATACTTCGTAAGCAAAGTGTTACAAAATGGGGAAGTAAACTACCCGGCTATGGAAAAGTTAATTTATGCTCTGTTACATACGGCAAGGCGGTTACGGCGGTATTTTTCAAGCACATCCGATACAGGTCCTCACGGACCAACCAATCAAACACGTCCTAACAAGGCCGGAGATTTCGTGAAGGATGGCAAAATGGGCAATTAAACTAGGTGAACACGAAATTAGCTTTCTCCCAAGGAATTCAGTAAAGGACCAAGTCCTGGCCGACTTCCTGGTAGAGCTCCCTTCCGATATGATCAAACAAGGTGAAACTCCCGTCACAAGAAGGGACACAGACAAATTCTGGGAACTATATACAGACGGGACATCTAGCGAGGAAGGAGTCGGCATTGGTCTGCTCCTCGTATCACCGAATGGAGAAGAGATAACCTACGCCATCCTGTTAAAAATTACCGCCTCAAATGATGAGGCCGAATACGAAGCACTACTAGCCGGTTTAGGCCTAGCAAAAAGTATCGATATACAACAGCTCACGGCTTATGTTGACTTGCAACCAGTAGCAAGCCAGCTAAACGGTAGTTTCGAAGCTAGGGACACGTCAATGCAAAAATACCTAGAGCTTGCAAAATTTCTAGTCTTAAACTTCGTAGGATTTGAAATCAAGCAAATACCCTGCAACCGTAACAAGAAAGCAGATTCTTTAAGCAAGCTTGCCTCCCTGCTCTACGATCACTTCACCAAAAAGGTCATGGTAGAAGTACTGGAGAGAAAGTCATCCGATGAAGAAACCCTCATGGCAACAATCACAGAAGAAGAAGATTGTTGGATGACACCTTTCATATGGTACCTCACTCATGGTACCCTCCCGGAAGATAAACTACAAGCTTGTAGGATCCGGATGCGTGCACCAATGTATCACTTCAAAAAGATGGCATCCGGTATAGAAAATCATTCACTGAGCGATATTTGAGATGCGTTTGACCAACGTAGGCCAAATAAATCATACTGGAAATGCACGAAGGAGCCTGCTTGACACACTATGGCTACAGAACAATAGTCAGCAGGATCAAAAGAATGGGTTATTTCAGGCCACACATGTACCGGAACAAATACAATCTGATCGTAAACTGCGAGGCATGTCAAATACATTCCCCCGTCAACAGATTCCCTCGGCATAACATGGTCCTAATACATGCCGCTTGGCCATTCTGCAAGTGGGAGATCGACATTTTCGGTCCATTCCCAAGAGGTGTCAGAAATGTTAAGTTCCTAGTAGTCGCAATTGATTACTTTACAAAGTGGATCGAAACAAGGCCGTTAAGCACGATTACCGGAAGGAAAATCCTAACCTTCGTATGGGAGGATATCGTTTGTCATTTCGGCTTACCATGCAAAATAGTCAGCGACAATGGAACATAATTTGCACACAATCCATTTTAAGACTGGTGCATAGACATGGACATTCAACAGTTGTTCACTTCCGTGGCATATCCACAGACTAACGGGCAGGTTGAGGTCACTAACAGGGATATCGTATCCAGAATAAAGGCTAGACTAGGAAAACACCGACAAGGATGGGAGGATGAACTCCAACATGTACTTGGGCACACTAGACAACACCAAAAGACAGTACAAACGAAACCCCATTTAGTCTAGTATATGGCACTTAAGTGGTCATCCCAGGTGAAGTGCTTATCCCAATTAATCGAATAATAACGTTCGATGAACAGCAAAATGATGAAGCATTAAAAGAAAACCCTGATACTCTCGAAGAGCGATGGACAATAGCACACATCCGGCAAGCCGAGAAGAAGCAAAAAATGCAAACCACTATGACAAAAAAGTCAAACCACTAGACTTTCAGCTACATGACTTAGTGTTACGAAGTAACGAAGCCAGCCGACAACATGATGTCGAAAAACTAGGCCCACGGTGGGAAGGACCTTACAGGGTTGTCGGCATAACTGACTATGGCGCATACCACTTGGAAACACCAGACGGAATCCCAATACAATTCCCTTGGTATACCTTCCATTTAAAGAAATACCATGAGTAATCTACCTGTAACCGGGAGGACTGATCACCCACCTGGGTAACAGAGGAATCACACACTTATGTATCAAAATCATTTCTAAGTATGAGTCCTCAATAAATTACATTATATATACTTGTACTCTGTAGCAACTCTGAATATGACACAAACACAATCAAAAGTATTTTGGCATATTTCAGACCTACTGCCAGAAGAAATTCCTTCTAGCTTTCGTTGGTAGGAGGATACCTCTCGAAGAACCTTCTCGGATAATGAAAGCATCCGTACAAATCATTGATGGTCCGATTTTACCGTATAAACATCTTGACCATGCTCACTGTAGTCTAGATATCTACGTTATTGTCATGACACATCAAACAACTCAAATACAAATAAACTAGTTTACACACAAGGCATAACAAATATAAAAACGTTATATTCATCACAAAAGGGGACACAATCGAGTGCATATATCTATGGTTGAAAGTTTACAATATCTTACACGGATGAATTTTCATCCCTACAAACCCTATCTAACTCTTCAAAGTTAATCTAACCAAGTGCTTCATGTGCTTGTCGGCACTCATCAACACATGACAAGCTCAGCCTGTTCTTCAACTTCTCGGTTGAACTACCAGCCGGCAGGTAACACTGCACCCGCCTAAGAACCTCAAAAGTAGTTAACTTTTTGATGGCCTCGATAAAAGCACTAAATGGTTGATGAACAAGAGAGGACTTAAGTAAGCAGGAAAACAGCACCGGTATGCCAAACTGTAGGCGAGTGAGATCAACCAGAGTCGCCGACACCCTCTCCGACAGCTTTTTGTTATCATCTGAGAAGTGGGCAACGACTTCCCTTTTCTGGTCTAAATCCATCCTAGAGGCCTCTAATGCCATCTAAGAAGTTTCCAACTCTGCCTACAAAACCACCAAAGCCTCTTTCGCAGATACAAGCTCCCTCTTAAGATGGGTATTATTCCCTGACAACTCCGCCATACGACGATTGTCATTCTTAAACATCACACAGTGCTCATGAATGCGACGAGCTTCAGCCTCGTTCCAATCTAACTCGTCTGCCGCAAGATCCTGGGCAAACACAGCAAATTGAGAACGCAAGTGTCGTGCCTGTGCCGCGGAAAGAGAAGCTAACGGCATTTTTAGGGCTGGAAAAGTAATAAACCCTAAAACTTGGATAGTCTGAAGAGGCACAGTGAAGAAGATTACGAAATGGCTCAACATCACAGTCGGGCAGGATATACACATTCTCCTGGCATTTGTTATTAGCCGGGGGCGAGAGTCTGAAGCCTCCGTGGCAGGATCCTTGGCGGGACGATGCCCTTGAACTGTCTCCCTCTCAACAACCGGCTCCTCCTCGGCCACCCGCCTCTCCTCAGCAACCGGTTTAACCCTCTCCCGGGACACAACTCCTTCTAGCAATGGTATCACAGAAACGGGCGCCTGCATCTCTGCGGGAGCCACACCGGTATGGCCTACATAAAAAACATAGTCAGTATGCAACATTTTAAAAACAGGCAAAGATATTCAAAAGTATGTCAAAGGCGTACTTTCAGTTGCAGTAGTCGGTTCAACTCGACGCATAGTGCGACAAATTAATCTGCCATTTGAGGATTTTCCATTTGAGGACTCCAAGTCATTAGGAGACGGTGCACGATGATGGCTGGTAGATGCTGGGGCTGCACCCTCTACCACTTTTTCCGTAAAAACCATTCCGTATAGACTCGTCGACCGAAGAACCTCCGACACGGTCAACTCTGCACAAAACATAAATCTCATTCTTAAAATCACAATTATGAAAGAGTAAGAAAAAACTACATGGATAAATATGTTGATGCATTTTCTGTAAGTCCCTAGACATCTAGCTTATGTTTATGAATAGTACTTCAGTTTATGGGCTACCATGATCGCTTCTTATTATCCTATCTGTGTTTATATGTGGTTACAGGTACTACAGGAACGCGATAAGGATGTCTGACATTATTCGACTCTGTCAGACGTACGAGTGAAGTCTCACTCGTACGTGAAATGTCCTGTTCATATTGATTATAAGCGTTCCATATTAATTGATTTCGTCGCGAGGTTTTGACCTCTATATGAGACATTTTTCATAGACTGCATTCATTTTTAAAATAACCGTAACCTTTATTTTATCTATAAAGGTTTAAAAAGCATTATGTAGATTATCAAATAATGATAATCTAAAACATTCCGTTTACACACGACCATTAAATAATGGTTTACAATAAGAATATATTACATCAAAAATAAGTTTCTTGAATGCAGTTTTTACGTAAAATCATACAAGCATGGACTCCAAATCTTGTCCTTATTTTAGTATGCAACAGTGGAAGCTCTTAATAATCACCTGAGATTAAACATGCTTAAAACGTCAACAAAAATGTTGGTGAGTTATAGGTTTAACCTATATATTATCAAATCATAATAATAGACCACAAGATTTCATATTTCAATATACATCCCATACATAGAGATAAAAATCATTCATATGGTGAACACCTGGTAACCGACATTAACAAGATGCATATAAGAATATCCCCTATCATTCCGGGAAATCCTTCGGACATGATAAAAAACGAATTCGAAGTACTAAAGCATTCGGTACTTTGGATGGGGTTCGTTAGGCCCAATAGATCTATCTTTAGGATTCGCGTCAATTAGCAGATCGGTTTACTAATTCTTAGGCTACCAAGCAAAAGGGGCATATTCGGCTTCGATCATTCACCCATATAATGTAGTTTCATTTACTTTTGGCTATTTCGTAAAACATTTATAAAACTGCATGTATTCTCATCCCAAAATATTAGATTTTAAAAGTGAGACTATAACTCACTTTCACAGATTTTTACTTCGTCGGGAGTAAGACTTGGCCACTGGTCGATTCACGAACCTATAACAAATATATACATATATATATATATAGCAAAGTATGTTCAAAATATATTTACAGCATTTTTAATACATTTTGATGTTTTAAGTTTATTAAGTCAGCTGTCCTCGGTAGTAACCTACAACTAGTTGTCCATAGTTAGATGTACATAAATAAATTGATATATATTATCTTGAATCAATCTACGACCCAGTGTATACACGTCTCAAGCTAGATCACAACTCAACGTATATATATTTTTTGAATCAACCTCAACCCTGTATAGCTAACTCAAACATTAATGCATATAGAGTGTCTATGGTTGATCCAAATAATATATATACATGGGTCGATATGATATGTCAAAAAATTTGCATACGTGTATATGGTATCTCAAGATTACATAATATATTATAATACATGTATAATACAATATAAGTTAGCTAGGATATGATTTGTATAGAACTGTTACAATATTTCCCGTAGCTACAACAATCAAAAAATATCCAATCTTGTTTTACCCATAACTTCTTCGTTTTAAATCCGTTTTGAGTGAATCAAATTGCTATGGTTTCATATTGAACTCTATTTTATGAATCTAAACAGAAAATTATAGGTTTATAGTCGGAAATATAAGTTACAAGTCGTTTTTGTAAGAGGTAGTCATTTCAGTCGAAAGAACGACGTCTTGATGACCATTTTGAAAAACATACTTCCACTTTGAGTTTACCCATGATTTTTAGATATAGTATTATGTTCATAAGAAAAATCATTTTCCCAGAAGAACAACTTTTAAATCAAAGTTTATCATAGTTTTTAATTATCAAACCCAAAACAGCCCGCGGTGTTACTACGACGGCGTATGTCCGGTTTTACGGTGTTTTTCGTGTTTCCAGGTTTTAAATCATTAAGTTAGCATATCATATCGATATAGAACATGTGTTTAGCTGATTTTAAAAGTCAAGTTAGAATGATTAACTTTTGTTTGCGAACAAGTTTAGAATTAATTAAACTATGTTCTAGTGATTTCAAGTTTAAACCTTCGAATAAGGTAGTTTTGTAACACCCTGTTTCTGTTTCTGATTTTGTAGTATATCGGGATGCTTTCCAGATAGGGGGACGCCGTCCAGCAACAAAAGGTGGGACGCCGTCCAAGGTTTGGTACGCCGTCCAAACTGTCTGTCGAGCCAGCTGTTTTAATTTGTTATAAATGGGTAAAATGGTAATTTCACATTGGTGCCGGTTTGGAGCCTTCAAGGCTGATCCCTTGATCATTTTTGGATCACTTTACACCCACCCAAACACTCTCATCCATATCTAGAGAGAGAGAAAGAATTTAGAGAGAGGAAGCTTGATTTGGAGAAGAAGGAGTCGAATTCTCACCAAAGCTCGGGTTTTAAAGTTGTTCATCTCGCTCCTAGCTACGTTGTGGTAGTACTGGTAAGTTCAAACTCCGAATTTCATTTGTTAGATTTGATATTAAAGTTAGGGTTTGAGCTTGATTAGTTGTGAAACCCTCTTAGATGATGAAATGGGTTTATGGTGACTAGTTATTCTTGTCACTTGACCGGTTTTGGGTTAGTTGACAATTTGGCCTTGATTAGGCTTTGATCTTGAGTTTAATCACTAGGTTTAGTGATTATGGAAGTGTTGGAGCACTTTTGGGTGTATTTGGTTAACTAATTTTGAAATGGGTCAAAATTAGGGTTTCGGTGTCAAAATGGGTATGACACTTGTTTAACACTTGTGATCGGGTTTAATTGGTGTGTTAGGACCTTTTTCACTCGTGTTAGTGGATATTGGTCAGTTTGGGTGCGTTTCGTGCTTGGAAGTGCAAATGGGTCAAATTTGCACTAGGTGTCAATTGGGTTGGTTTGTAAGTCAACCCTAATTGTGTTGTTGTGTTTGTGATAATGGAATAGGTACTTTCCATTTGGCGCGTTGCGGATTACTTGGAAGCATTCATCAAGGCGACTAGGTGAGTGTTAATATCCTATGTACATATGTATGTGTAGGATGGGTGCGGGTCGGGTGAAGTGATTCTCGGCTATAGAGCTCACTTCACATATAGGTGGATTTGATGGACCTTTGTATGAGTCCAATTGGCACGGTTGTGCGTTTTGGTTGACCACCCTTGGCGAGGTACACGTTTGTGTGTACGTTATTACACGTGGTTGTGATTTAGAAGTTATAACCCCAATGGCGAAGGGTTGATATTGTCGTGATGTGGATAACCCTGAAGTGGTGGATTTTTACAATCCCGTGACCGTGGGTTTTGGTATTGGAGAAGTGAATCTCGTGTAGTTCAGATTCACGATGACGCGTGTAGTTCGGTCATCTTATCGGAAATAAATCTCGTGTAGTTCAGATTCATGCTGACTCGTGTAGTTCGGTCATCTTATTGAGGTAGTAATCTCGTGTGGTTTCGGATTACTATGGCTCGTGTAGTTCGGCCAACCTCGACGTCGTGTTATTGAAGATAGTAGTCTCGTGTGTATGCGGATTTACTAAGGCTCGTGTAGTTCGGCCAATCTTCATTGTGGTATTTGGTTCTCAGTATTTGGGTTAAAGGGTTAACCCTGGGTCGTTTTTATATATATGTTGTTGTATTATCTTGATGTAGCTAACCCTCTAGGTGTAGCTTCTTGGCGTTGTTCACATCGTCGTGGGTGAACTTACCTTATTTGTTGGCTTTGTTAGCTCGTTGCTTAGTGTTTGTACGGTATGCTTAGACTAGCTTGCTTTATGCTTGGATGCTCCGGTATGCGGTATTTGTTTATTTGTGTGGCGTATCCATTTTATGCATATATATGTATGTAGTATATTATCATTCACTAAGCATTAGCTTACCCTCTCGTTATTGACTTTTTATAGATTTGCAAGGATGCGGAGGATCGGGTAAGCGGGAATTAGTGGACTTGCGTAGTTTGCTTTAGAAGACTTGCTTTTGGATTTGATTAGGATTGGGTAGCGTATCCCCAATCCCATGCTCCGTCTTTATTTAATGTTAAAATTAATGTGGCCGAAAACTCGTAGTTTTGGGCCCGGTGTCATAAAACTAGGTTTTTATTAAGGAAAACTCTTAGTTTTAATTATTATAACATGTTGCGAAAGCGTTTTGGTTTAAAAGTGTCGGGAAGCGGGTTTTCCGCCCGCGTGTAAATGTAAAGCTGAACAGAATTTTGCAGTTGTTCTGGACGCCGTCCCAGATGGCTGGACGCCGTCCCAGTCTTCAGAACTGGACGGCGTCCAGATAGCTGGACGCCGTCCAGATGTGCTGCTCTAGAAATTTTTTTTTTGACACGTTTTTGGTCGGATAACGGGTTGGGTTGTTACAAGTGGTATCAGAGCATGGTCTAAGGGATTTAGGTGACTTGAGATAGGTGCCTAGACTTAGACTTTTGTGTGTGCTTATTTGTTGCGGGACTTGTAGGATTACGGGTCGGAATGGGAATTTGGTTAGTGCCTTAATCGATAGGTGGACTAACGTGTATATTAATACGTGGATATTATTAATATACGATTGTGTTATGTTTGTGTTTATGTTGCGTTGCGAATATCATCGAGCAAGATGGTCGTTGTACTAACGAGGGGATACGATGTGTGTGCGTAATAAGGACTTGCAAACCTTATTACGGGTGCAAATCGTGTTTAACAAGTGATGTACCACGAGTGTCGAGCAAGATGGGGCGGTGTTGTGCGTATGGTTTTATACGTTCGTAGATTAATCGTTTTGCATTCTTTAGAATGACGACGCGAAACGAGATCGAGATGAACGATTTGGAGTATAACGCTAGAGTTGCGGCCGCCGTTGCGGAGCAAATGAGTGCGTTTCGAGAAGAAATGGATATGAAGTATTCCGAACTTCAAGGTAGTGGTGAGATGGAGCGTTGTCTTAAAAGCTTCATGAGCACTAAACCCCCGATGTACGATGGAAAATCGGATCCTTTTATAAGCACAACTTGGATCTCGGATGTCGAAGGGTGCTTTCGTACTATTGAATGCCCTTCTGAGAAAAATACGAGACTCGCTACTAGTTTGTTGCGGGGTAGGGCGAAGGATTGGTTGGATGGTAAGATTGATCTTGTCGGTGGTGAAGCGTTTATGGCGTTATCGTGGGACGAGTTTAGGAAGGAATTCTTCGAGGAGTTCCGGACTTCGGCTGACTTGTCAAAATTGCGTAATGAGTTGCGAAATTTGCAACAGGGTTCTATGGATTTGAATACTCTCAAGACAACCTTTATGGCGAAGGCTCGTTTTTGCCCGGAGTATTTGGGGAATGATCGTTTGTTGATGGAGGATTTCTATCGGATTTTGAATGATGACTTGAAGAGTAAGATTAGCAGGGGTTACGCGAAGTCGTTTGTGGAATTATTCGCGGTGGCTAGAGGTTTTGAGTCGTATTCGCGATCGAAGATTGGTGAACCTTCAAGTGAGAGAAGGGTTGTTTCGTATGGTGCTCCAAGTAAGAGGACTAAGGGTCCGAGTGTGAGCACGGGTGGTACACGGACAAGTATATCAGATTCTAGTGCGTCTAGGTGTTATAATTGTGGCGTGAGGGCCACAAGTCTTGGGAATATTCGGTGCCAAGGGGTGATGGCATGGTGTGCTTCCATTGCCAAGAAGAAGGACATCGTAAGTCGGAGTGTCCCAAGTTAGCGGGGACAGGTGCGGCAAGGAGACGTTAAGGTACGTTTCATTTTAATAAATATGTCCTTTGATTTTTTATTATGTGCCGTTGAGTTGAGTTTATTAGATGCATTATGTTGTGCATGTTATTGATATGGGTGACGTTCCTAATGGAAGTACCCTATGGTGACGTTTCGATTATCGGGCGAAGGGCGTAAGACTGTAGTGACCCGAACTTTTCCATGTTTATATATATTAATTGAGATTGATGTTTACATGATTAAATGTTTCCAACATGTTAAGCAATCAAACTTGTTAAGACTTGATTAATTGAAATAGGTTTCATATAGACAATTGACCACCCAAGTTGACCGGTGATTCACGAACGTTAAAACTTGTAAAAAAACTATATGATGACATATATATGGTTATATATATAGTTAACATGATATTATGATAAGTAAACATATCATTAATTATATTAACAATGAACTACATATGTAAAAACAAGACTACTAACTTAATGATTTTGAAACGAGACATATATGTAACGTTTATCGTTGTAACGACATTTAATGTATATATATCATATTAAGAGATATTCGTACATCATAATATCATGATAATATAATAATTTAAAATCTCTTTTGATATTATAAACATTGGGTTAACAACATTTAACAAGATCGTTAACCTAAAGGTTTCAAAACAACACTTACATGTAACGACTAACGATGACTTAACGACTCAGTTAAAATGTATATACATGTAGTGTTTTAATATGTATTTATACACTTTTGAAAGACTTCAATACACTTATCAAAATACTTCTACTTGACAAAAATGCTTACAATTACATTCTCGTTCAGTTTCATCAACAATTCTACTCGTATGCACCCGTATTCGTACTCGTACAATACACAGCTTTTAGATGTATGTACTATTGGTATATACACTCCAATGATCAGCTCTTAGCAGCCCATGTGAGTCACCTAACACATGTGGGAACCATCATTTGGCAACTAGCATGAAATATCTCATAAGATTACAAAAATATGAGTAATCATTCATGACTTATTTACATGAAAACAAAATTACATATCCTTTATATCTAATCCATACACCAACGACCAAAAACACCTACAAACACTTTCATTCTTCAATTTTCTTCATCTAATTGAACTCTCTCAAGTTCTATCTTCAAGTTCTAAGTGTTCTTCATAAATTCCAAAAGTTCTAGTTTCATAAAATCAAGAATACTTTCAAGTTTGCTAGCTCACTTCCAATCTTGTAAGGTGATCATCCAACCTCAAGAAATCTTTGTTTCTTACAGTAGGTTATCATTCTAATACAAGGTAATAATCATATTCAAACTTTGGTTCAATTTCTATAACTATAACAATCTTATTTCAAGTGATGATCTTACTTGAACTTGTTTTCGTGTCATGATTTTGCTTCAAGAACTTTGAGCCATCCAAGGATCCATTGAAGCTAGATCCATTTTTCTCTTTTCCAGTAGGTTCATCCAAGGAACTTAAGGTAGTAATGATGTTCATAAAATCATTCGATTCATACATATAAAGCTATCTTATTCGAAGGTTTAAACTTGTAATCACTAGAACATAGTTTAGTTAATTCTAAACTTGTTCGCAAACAAAAGTTAATCCTTCTAACTTGACTTTTAAAATCAACTAAACACATGTTCTATATCTATATGATATGCTAACTTAATGATTTAAAACCTGGAAACACGAAAAACACCGTAAAACCGGATTTACGCCGTCGTAGTAACACCGCGGGCTGTTTTGGGTTAGTTAATTAAAAACTATGATAAACTTTGATTTAAAAGTTGTTATTCTGAGAAAATGATTTTTATTATGAACATGAAACTATATCCAAAAATTATGGTTAAACTCAAAGTGGAAGTATGTTTTCTAAAATGGTCATCTAGACGTCGTTCTTTCGACTGAAATGACTACCTTTACAAAAACGACTTGTAACTTATTTTTCCGACTAGAAACCTATACTTTTTTTGTTTAGATTCATAAAATAGAGTTCAATATGAAACCAAAGCAATTTGATTCACTCAAAACGGATTTAAAATGAAGAAGTTATGGGTAAAACAAGATTGGATAATTTTTCTCATTTTAGCTACGTGAAAATTGATAACAAATCTATTCCAACCATAACTTAATCAACTTGTATTATATATTATGTAATCTTGAGATACCATAGACACGTATACAATGTTTCGACCTATCATGTCGACACATCTATATATATTTCGGAACAACCATAGACACTCTATATGTGAATGTTGGAGTTAGCTATACAGGGTTGAGGTTGATTCCAAAATATATATAGTTTGAGTTGTGATCAATACTGAGATACGTATACACTGGGTCGTGGATTGATTCAAGATAATATTTATCGATTTATTTCTGTACATCTAACTGTGGACAACTAGTTGTAGGTTACTAACGAGGACAGCTGACTTAATAAACTTAAAACATCAAAATATATTAAAAGTGTTGTAAATATATTTTGAACATACTTTGATATATATGTATATATTGTTATAGGTTCGTGAATCAACCAGTGGCCAAGTCTTACTTCCCGACGAAGTAAAAATCTGTGAAAGTGAGTTATAGTCCCACTTTTAAAATCTAATATTTTTGGGATGAGAATACATGCAGGTTTTATAAATGATTTACAAAATAGACACAAGTACGTGAAACTACATTCTATGGTTGAATTATCGAAATCGAATATGCCCCTTTTTATTAAGTCTGGTAATCTAAGAATTAGGGAACAGACACCCTAATTGACGCGAATCCTAAAGATAGATCTATTGGGCCTAACAAACCCCATCCAAAGTACCGGATGCTTTAGTACTTCGAAATTTATATCATATCCGAAGGGTGTCCCGGAATGATGGGGATATTCTTATATATGCATCTTGTTATTGTCGGTTACCAGGTGTTCACCATATGAATGATTTTTATCTCTATGTATGGGATGTGTATTGAAATATGAAATCTTGTGGTCTATTGTTACGATTTGATATATATAGGTTAAACCTATAACTCACCAACATTTTTGTTGACGTTTAAAGCATGTTTATTCTCAGGTGAATATTAAGAGCTTCCGCTGTTGCATACTAAAATAAGGACAAGATTTGGAGTCCATGTTTGTATGAGATTGTGTAAAAACTGCATTCAAGAAATTGATTTCGATGTAACATATTTGTATTGTAAACCATTATGTAATGGTCGTGTGTAAACAGGATATTTTAGATTATCATTATTTGATAATCTACGTAAAGCTTTTTAAACCTTTATTTATGAAATAAAGGTTATGGTTTGTTTTAAAAATGAATGCAGTCTTTGAAAAACGTCTCATATAGAGGTCAAAACCTCGCAACGAAATCAATTAATATGGAACGTTTTTAATCAATAAGAACGGGACATTTCAGTTGGTATCCGAGCGTTGGTCTTAGAGAACCAGAAAATTTGCATTAGTGTGTCTTATCGAGTTTGTTAGGATGCATTAGTGAGTCTGGACTTCGACCGTGTTTTCTTTAAAAATGATTGCTTAACATTTTTGTTGGAAACTATATATTTTTAACATATGAATATTATGTGATATATTAATCTCTTAACGTGTTTGATATTATGTGATAGATGTCTACCTCTAGAACAAGTCCCATTGACTCACCTAATAATAATGAAGAGTCAAATGTAAATTGGAATGATTTATGGACTGATTCACAAGTTCCCGAAGAGGAACCGGAAGAAGAGTCGGAACCGGAAGAAGAATCGGAATCGGAAGAAGAATCGGAACCGGATGAAGAAATAGAACCGGTGGGGGAAATAATAAAACGGTTAAGTAAAAGAAAATCCTCAACCAACCGACCAAAGTTAATTATGGTCAATGGTGTTTCCGCCAAGGAAGCAAAATATTGGGAGGATTACCAATTCTCCGATGAATCGGATTCCGACGAGAATTCCGATGATGTTATAGAAATTACCCCAACTGAATTTAAAAAGGCAAAAGAAAATAATAAGGGAAAGGGCATAAAAATAGAGAAATCTAATTCCAACCCCGATGAACTTTATATGTATCGTCAACCCCCGAAGTCCTTAAGTTGTAACAATGACCCGGGAACCTCTAAACCACCAGGTTTTTCTAAACCAATGTGGACAACGACGGCTCGTATTAGGGGAACATCATATATCCCTAGAAACTTGGCAAAACGAACCAAAACCGAAGAAGAAGAAACGAGCGAGTCGGAATAAGATAGTTGTATTCGTGTGGTGTAATATATGTAATATAGTGTTCTTATGCTTTATGATATATGTAAAAATTGCTTGTATTAATAAGTATTTTTTTATGAAACTAACTCTTGTCTATTTTACAGTTTAAAAACACAAAATGGATAGACAACCCAATATTTTAAGAGACCTACCCGGAGACATGATTGATGAAATCTTGTCTAGAGTCGGCCAGAATTCCTCGGCACAACTATTTAAGGCGAGATCAGTTTGTAAGACATTCGAAGAACGTTCCAAGAATGTCTTGGTTTATAAGAGACTTTCGTTTGAAAGATGGGGGATATCACATTGGGAAACCCATAAGTTACGATGTGTTTACTTTGACGCATATATTGCGGGGAACCCAAATGCTATTTTACGCAACGGGTTAAGAAATTATTTTGACTCAATATATCCGAATATTGGACTTCGTGATTTAGAAAAAGCGGCTAACATGCAACATAAAGAAGCATGTTATGCTTACGGATTAGTAATGTTCGCTTCTCACCAAAGTGAGAACAAGAACATCGGGCTACAACTATTAAACAAAACGTTTCCACAAGTGACGGAGTCGGTAATTGGGGTAAGAAATGAGGTTTTTAGATTATTACGGGACTGTTGGACATTACGTAACCCTCGTCCCTTTGATGACGTTACAACACGCTGTCTTATCAACGGCCATAACGGTTATGTTGCACAAGACCAAGGATGGGAAGTAGTCCTAGTAAAACCAGAATGCATGACTTGTTTCTGGACGTATGAATTACGTGTCTTTATTGCCTTTGCTGAACGACTTGTGTACTAGCTAGAATTATCTTCACAACTATCTTGTATCAAAGTTATTGTGTGCTATATTTCATGCTTTATGTAAAATAAGCGGTATTGTAAGTTTGTAAAATATTGTATAAAAGTTTGAACGCGAAATATTATTATAATCAGTTTTTCATATAGAATTGTAGTAGTTGAATTGTATATTAGCTACTAAGTATGAACTTAACGGGTAGGTACTACCCGAATTTAAACTTATAAAACGCTAATATGAAGAAAAAGCTTTTATAAATGAGTTCATATTATGCTACGAAATACTATTAACTACTCTTAATATTCTGTATGATTAACTTGTTCCATTTAACTATTTTGAAGGAAATGGCACCGACTACTCGACACACCGTGAATATGAATGAAGAGGAATTCCGTACTTTTCTAGCTTCAAACATAGCCGCAGTACAGGCTGCGCTACATACCAACAATAACCTTGGATCTAGCAGTACAGGAAATCGTGTAGGATGCACCTACAAAGAATTCACTGCCTGCAAACCTTTGGAATTTGATGGAACCGAAGGACCGATCGGATTGAAACGGTGGACCGAGAAGGTCGAATCGGTGTTTGCCATAAGTAAGTGTACTGAAGAGGACAAAGTAAAGTACGCTACGCATACCTTCACAGGTTCTGCGTTAACATGGTGGAATACCTATCTAGAGCAAGTGGGACAAGACGATGCGTACGCACTACCGTGGTCAGCATTCAAGCACTTGATGAACGAGAAGTACCGTCCCAGAACCGAGGTCAATAAGCTCAAGACAGAACTTAGAGGGTTACGAACCCAAGGATTTGATATTACCACATACGAGAGACGATTCACAGAATTGTGCCTATTGTGTCCGGGAGCATTCGAAGATGAGGAAGAGAAGATCGACGCGTTTGTGAAAGGATTACCGGAAAGAATCCAAGAAGATATAAGTTCACACGAGCCCGCCTCCATACAACAGGCATGTAGAATGGCTCACAAACTAGTGAACCAGATTGAAGAAAGAATTAAAGAACAGACTGCTGAAGAGGCCAATGTGAAGCAAGTCAAAAGAAAGTGGGAGGAAAACGGTGATAAGAATCACCAATACAACAACAACAGCAATTACAACAATAATCGCAACAATTATCCCAACAATCGCAACATCAATCGCAACTACAACAAACGGCCCAACAACAACAACAACAACAACAACAACAACAACAGCAACTACAACAATCATCCCAACAACAATAATAACCGCAACAACAACAACAATCAGAAGCAACTATGCCAAAGGTGTGAAAAGAATCACTCGGGGTTCTGCACCAAATTTTGCAACAAGTGTAAAAGAAATGGTCATAGCGCGGCGAAGTGTGAGGTCTACGGACCAGGGGTTAATAGAACGAAAGGAACAAATGGTGTCGGAACGAGTAATGGCGGAGCAAGTAGTGTCGGAGCAAGTTATGCCAATGTAGTTTGTTATAAATGTGGAAAACCGGGCCGCATTATTAGAAATTGCCCGAACCAGGAGAACACGAATGGACAAGGCCGTGGAAGAGTTTTCAATATTAATGCGGTAGAGGCACAGGAAGACCCGGAGCTTGTTACGGGTACGTTTCTTATTGACAATAAATCTGCTTACGTTTTATTTGATTCGGGTGCGGATAGAAGCTATATGAGTAGAGATTTTTGTGCTAAATTAAGTTGTCCATTGACGCCTTTGGATAGTAAATTTTTACTCGAATTAGCAAATGGTAAATTAATTTCAGCAGATAATATATGTCGGAATCGAGAAATTAAACTGGTTAGCGAAACATTTAAGATTGATTTGATACCAGTAGAGTTAGGGAGTTTTGATGTGATAATCGGTATGGACTGGTTGAAAGAAGTGAAAGCGGAGATCGTTTGTTACAAAAATGCAATTCGCATTATACGAGAAAAAGGAAAACCCTTAATGGTGTACGGAGAAAAGGGCAACACGAAGCTACATCTTATTAGTAATTTGAAGGCACAAAAACTAATAAGAAAAGGTTGCTATGCTGTTCTAGCACACGTCGAGAAAGTACAAACTGAAGAAAAGAACATCAATGATGTTCCCGTCGCAAAAGAATTTTCTGATGTATTTCCGAAAGAATTACCGGGATTACCCCCACATCGATCCGTTGAATTTCAAATAGATCTTGTACCAGGAGCTGCACCAATAGCTCGTGCTCCTTACAGACTCGCACCCAGCGAGATGAAAGAACTACAAAGCCAATTACAAGAACTTTTAGAGCGTGGTTTCATTCGACCAAGCACATCACCGTGGGGAGCTCCTGTTTTGTTTGTCAAGAAGAAAGATGGTACATTCAGGTTGTGTATCGACTACCGAGAGTTGAACAAACTTACCATCAAGAACCGCTACCCACTACCGAGAATCGATGACTTATTTGATCAACTACAAGGCTCGTCTGTTTATTCAAAGATTGACTTACGTTCCGGGTATCATCAAATGCGGGTGAAAGAAGATGATATTCCAAAGACTGCTTTCAGAACACGTTACGGTCATTACGAGTTTATGGTCATGCCGTTTGGTTTAACTAATGCACCAGCTGTGTTCATGGACCTTATGAACCGAGTGTGTGGACCATACCTTGACAAGTTTGTCATTGTTTTCATTGATGACATACTTATTTACTCAAAGAATGACCAAGAACACGGTGAACATTTGAGAAAGGTGTTAGAAGTATTGAGGAAGGAAGAATTGTACGCTAAGTTTTCAAAGTGTGCATTTTGGTTGGAAGAAGTTCAATTCCTCGGTCACATAGTGAACAAAGAAGGTATTAAGGTGGATCCGGCAAAGATAGAAACTGTTGAAAAGTGGGAAACCCCGAACACTCCGAAACACATACGCCAGTTTTTAGGACTAGCTGGTTACTACAGAAGGTTCATCCAAGACTTTTCCAGAATAGCAAAACCCTTGACTGCATTAACGCATAAAGGGAAGAAATTTGAATGGAATGATGAACGAGAGAAAGCGTTTCAGTTATTGAAGAAAAAGCTAACTACGGCACCTATATTGTCATTGCCTGAAGGGAATGATGATTTTGTGATTTATTGTGATGCATCAAAGCAAGGTCTCGGTTGTGTATTAATGCAACGAACGAAGGTGATTGCTTATGCGTCTAGACAATTGAAGATTCACGAACAAAATTATACGACGCATGATTTGGAATTAGGCGCGGTTGTTTTTGCATTAAAGACTTGGAGGCACTATTTATATGGGGTCAAAAGTATTATATATACCGACCACAAAAGTCTTCAACACATATTTAATCAGAAACAACTGAATATGAGGCAGCGTAGGTGGATTGAATTATTGAATGATTACGACTTTGAGATTCGTTACCACCCGGGGAAGGCAAATGTGGTAGCCGATGCCTTGAGCAGGAAGGACAGAGAACCCATTCGAGTAAAATCTATGAATATAATGATTCATAATAACATTACTACTCAAATAAAGGAGGCGCAACAAGGAGTTTTAAAAGAGGGAAATTTAAAGGATGAAATACCCAAAGGATCGGAGAAGCATCTTAATATTCGGGAAGACGGAACCCGGTATAGGGCTGAAAGGATTTGGGTACCAAAATTTGGAGATATGAGAGAAATGGTACTTAGAGAAGCTCATAAAACCAGATACTCAATACATCCTGGAACGGGGAAGATGTACAAGGATCTCAAGAAACATTTTTGGTGGCCGGGTATGAAAGCCGATGTTGCTAAATACGTAGGAGAATGTTTGACGTGTTCTAAGGTCAAAGCTGAGCATCAGAAACCATCAGGTCTACTTCAACAATCCGAAATCCCGGAATGGAAATGGGAAAACATTACCATGGATTTCATCACTAAATTGCCAAGGACTGCAAGTGGTTTTGATACTATTTGGGTAATAGTTGATCGTCTCACCAAATCAGCACACTTCCTGCCAATAAGAGAAGATGACAAGATGGAGAAGTTAGCACGACTGTATTTGAAGGAAGTCGTCTCCAGACATGGAATACCAATCTCTATTATCTCTGATAGGGATGGCAGATTTATTTCAAGATTCTGGCAGACATTACAGCAAGCATTAGGAACTCGTCTAGACATGAGTACTGCCTATCATCCACAAACTGATGGGCAGAGCGAAAGGACGATACAAACGCTTGAAGACATGCTACGAGCATGTGTTATTGATTTCGGAAACAGTTGGGATCGACATCTACCATTAGCAGAATTTTCCTACAACAACAGCTACCATTCAAGCATTGAGATGGCGCCGTTTGAAGCACTTTATGGTAGAAAGTGCAGGTCTCCGATTTGTTGGAGTGAAGTGGGGGATAGACAGATTACGGGTCCGGAGATTATACAAGAAACTACCGAGAAGATCATCCAAATTCAACAACGGTTGAAAACCGCCCAAAGTCGACAAAAGAGCTACGCTGACATTAAAAGAAAAGATATAGAATTTGAAATTGGAGAGATGGTCATGCTTAAAGTTGCACCTTGGAAAGGCGTTGTTCGATTTGGTAAACGAGGGAAATTAAATCCAAGGTATATTGGACCATTCAAGATTATTGATCGTGTCGGACCAGTAGCTTACCGACTTGAGTTACCTCAACAACTCGCGGCTGTACATAACACTTTCCACGTCTCGAATTTGAAGAAATGTTTTGCTAAAGAAGATCTCACTATTCCGTTAGATGAAATCCAAATCAACGAAAAACTCCAATTCATCGAAGAACCCGTTGAAATAATGGATCGTGAGGTTAAAAGACTTAAGCAAAACAAGATACCAATTGTTAAGGTTCGATGGAATGCTCGTAGAGGACCCGAGTTCACCTGGGAGCGTGAAGATCAGATGAAGAAGAAATACCCGCATCTATTTCCAGAAGATTCGTCAACACCTTCAACAGCTTAAAATTTCGGGACGAAATTTATTTAACGGGTAGGTACTGTAGTGACCCGAACTTTTCCATGTTTATATATATTAATTGAGATTGATGTTTACATGATTAAATGTTTCCAACATGTTAAGCAATCAAACTTGTTAAGACTTGATTAATTGAAATAGGTTTCATATAGACAATTGACCACCCAAGTTGACCGGTGATTCACGAACGTTAAAACTTGTAAAAAAACTATATGATGACATATATATGGTATATATATAGTTAACATGATATTATGATAAGTAAACATATCATTAATTATATTAACAATGAACTACATATGTAAAAACAAGACTACTAACTTAATGATTTTGAAACGAGACATATATGTAACGTTTATCGTTGTAACGACATTTAATGTATATATATCATATTAAGAGATATTCGTACATCATAATATCATGATAATATAATAATTTAAAATCTCTTTTGATATTATAAACATTGGGTTAACAACATTTAACAAGATCGTTAACCTAAAGGTTTCAAAACAACACTTACATGTAACGACTAACGATGACTTAACGACTCAGTTAAAATGTATATACATGTAGTGTTTTAATATGTATTTATACACTTTTGAAAGACTTCAATACACTTATCAAAATACTTCTACTTGACAAAAATGCTTACAATTACATTCTCGTTCAGTTTCATCAACAATTCTACTCGTATGCACCCGTATTCGTACTCGTACAATACACAGCTTTTAGATGTATGTACTATTGGTATATACACTCCAATGATCAGCTCTTAGCAGCCCATGTGAGTCACCTAACACATGTGGGAACCATCATTTGGCAACTAGCATGAAATATCTCATAAGATTACAAAAATATGAGTAATCATTCATGACTTATTTACATGAAAACAAAATTACATATCCTTTATATCTAATCCATACACCAACGACCAAAAACACCTACAAACACTTTCATTCTTCAATTTTCTTCATCTAATTGAACTCTCTCAAGTTCTATCTTCAAGTTCTAAGTGTTCTTCATAAATTCCAAAAGTTCTAGTTTCATAAAATCAAGAATACTTTCAAGTTTGCTAGCTCACTTCCAATCTTGTAAGGTGATCATCCAACCTCAAGAAATCTTTGTTTCTTACAGTAGGTTATCATTCTAATACAAGGTAATAATCATATTCAAACTTTGGTTCAATTTCTATAACTATAACAATCTTATTTCAAGTGATGATCTTACTTGAACTTGTTTTCGTGTCATGATTTTGCTTCAAGAACTTTGAGCCATCCAAGGATCCATTGAAGCTAGATCCATTTTTCTCTTTTCCAGTAGGTTCATCCAAGGAACTTAAGGTAGTAATGATGTTCATAACATCATTCGATTCATACATATAAAGCTATCTTATTCGAAGGTTTAAACTTGTAATCACTAGAACATAGTTTAGTTAATTCTAAACTTGTTCGCAAACAAAAGTTAATCCTTCTAACTTGACTTTTAAAATCAACTAAACACATGTTCTATATCTATATGATATGCTAACTTAATGATTTAAAACCTGGAAACACGAAAAACACCGTAAAACCGGATTTACGCCGTCGTAGTAACACCGCGGGCTGTTTTGGGTTAGTTAATTAAAAACTATGATAAACTTTGATTTAAAAGTTGTTATTCTGAGAAAATGATTTTTATTATGAACATGAAACTATATCCAAAAATTATGGTTAAACTCAAAGTGGAAGTATGTTTTCTAAAATGGTCATCTAGACGTCGTTCTTTCGACTGAAATGACTACCTTTACAAAAACGACTTGTAACTTATTTTTCCGACTAGAAACCTATACTTTTTTTGTTTAGATTCATAAAATAGAGTTCAATATGAAACCAAAGCAATTTGATTCACTCAAAACGGATTTAAAATGAAGAAGTTATGGGTAAAACAAGATTGGATAATTTTTCTCATTTTAGCTACGTGAAAATTGATAACAAATCTATTCCAACCATAACTTAATCAACTTGTATTATATATTATGTAATCTTGAGATACCATAGACACGTATACAATGTTTCGACCTATCATGTCGACACATCTATATATATTTCGGAACAACCATAGACACTCTATATGTGAATGTTGGAGTTAGCTATACAGGGTTGAGGTTGATTCCAAAATATATATAGTTTGAGTTGTGATCAATACTGAGATACGTATACACTGGGTCGTGGATTGATTCAAGATAATATTTATCGATTTATTTCTGTACATCTAACTGTGGACAACTAGTTGTAGGTTACTAACGAGGACAGCTGACTTAATAAACTTAAAACATCAAAATATATTAAAAGTGTTGTAAATATATTTTGAACATACTTTGATATATATGTATATATTGTTATAGGTTCGTGAATCAACCAGTGGCCAAGTCTTACTTCCCGACGAAGTAAAAATCTGTGAAAGTGAGTTATAGTCCCACTTTTAAAATCTAATATTTTTGGGATGAGAATACATGCAGGTTTTATAAATGATTTACAAAATAGACACAAGTACGTGAAACTACATTCTATGGTTGAATTATCGAAATCGAATATGCCCCTTTTTATTAAGTCTGGTAATCTAAGAATTAGGGAACAGACACCCTAATTGACGCGAATCCTAAAGATAGATCTATTGGGCCTAACAAACCCCATCCAAAGTACCGGATGCTTTAGTACTTCGAAATTTATATCATATCCGAAGGGTGTCCCGGAATGATGGGGATATTCTTATATATGCATCTTGTTATTGTCGGTTACCAGGTGTTCACCATATGAATGATTTTTATCTCTATGTATGGGATGTGTATTGAAATATGAAATCTTGTGGTCTATTGTTACGATTTGATATATATAGGTTAAACCTATAACTCACCAACATTTTTGTTGACGTTTAAAGCATGTTTATTCTCAGGTGAATATTAAGAGCTTCCGCTGTTGCATACTAAAATAAGGACAAGATTTGGAGTCCATGTTTGTATGAGATTGTGTAAAAACTGCATTCAAGAAATTGATTTCGATGTAACATATTTGTATTGTAAACCATTATGTAATGGTCGTGTGTAAACAGGATATTTTAGATTATCATTATTTGATAATCTACGTAAAGCTTTTTAAACCTTTATTTATGAAATAAAGGTTATGGTTTGTTTTAAAAATGAATGCAGTCTTTGAAAAACGTCTCATATAGAGGTCAAAACCTCGCAACGAAATCAATTAATATGGAACGTTTTTAATCAATAAGAACGGGACATTTCAAAGACTTGGTGCAACCAAGCATTCCTTAGTATTGGGAATTGTTTCTACCAAGCCATATGTGTGGGCTTCAGTGTTCGGATATTAAGCGCGTGTTCGCATTTGTGTTGAATTGATGAACCACGAGGTTCAATGGGTGGTTAAAACCCTTGAGATCGAGAGTTTTGGACCTCGATGTATGTTGGTAATGGAGTCTATGTGACGCGACATTAGGTGCCTGTTTTATACCTACTAGTGTGGTGTTCGACTTCGATGGTGTTGAGGTTACATTGTACTTAGGGTACCGGAGAAACCCGTAGGTACATGAGTGACTAGGTGGGAATTTGACAAACTATAGCAATTGGATGATTGCGGGATTAAAGTTTGTGTAATTGTGGTACACTTTTCGTTCGAAGTGTTTAGGGACTGATTGAAATCTTTCGTGTGCTCAAGGCTGGAGCAAGATATGGTGATGGGTCGTGTGAGCCCAATCGTTTGTAAAGTCTACCTTTGGTAGCATTGTACGATTGTACGAGTTGTGGATATGGGACGTAGTTCCAAGTGGGGGAGTTACACTCCCGCACGAGGAAGTTTTAGTGTGAGATTTCGGATGATGCTTTTGGTAGATCCAGAAAATGTTGTCGAGACCTGGTTTTGGTCGATTTGTGGTAGATTACAATTTCAGTTAAATTGTACTTATGATTTTGGATTTGAATTATCACCGATGTGGTAATGTGGTAAATCTCGTTGAGAGATAATGGACGTGTTTGACGAGCAAGGTGAAATCCCTCGGTTAAGGGATGTGCGTATCGGATTCTCTTCTAGAGAACTTTTGTTTTGTGCCTATGTTTGATATAGGTGGTTCTTGCTCGATTTGTGTTGGCGTTGTGTACGCATTCGTTTGGTGAATGGTTAGTGGTATCCGTTAGGATTTACTATGGCATAGCAGAGCGCGATGTTACGCTACTCGTTGTTCGAGGCCAAAAGGGCGTTGATTGGTGAAGCATGACCTTCGGGGTCCGCTGACTTCATCATGGTTATTGATTGGTGGAGCATGACTTTCGAGTCCGCTGACTTCATCATGGTTATTGATTGGTGGAGCATGACTTTCGAGTCCGCTGACTTCATCATGGGAGTACGCGATTGGTGGAGCATGACCTTCGGGGTCCGCTGACTTCGTCATGGGCGTAGTGTTGTATCGGTGAAGCATGACTTTCGGGGTCCGCTGACTTCATCCGGTGTTGAGATTGGTGAAGCATGACCTTCAGGGTCCGCTGACTTCATCATGGTAGTGGATGACGTGTGGTTTCGGATTCACGATGACACGTGTGGTTTCGCTCATCTTATTGTGGAAGTGAATCTCGTGTTGTTCGGATTCACAAATGACTCATGTGGTTTCGGTCATTGTATTGAGGAGTGAGTCTCGTGTAGTTCGAATTCACAAATGACTCGTGTAGTTCGATCATTCCTCTAGGATAGTGACTCTCGTGTAGTTCGGATTCACTAAGGCGCGTGTAGTTCGACCAATCCCGATTGTTGTTGTGGTGAAGGTAGTGAGTCGCGTGTAGTTCGGATTCACTAAGGCGCGTGTGTTTTCGGCCAGCCTTCTTGTTGTGTGATCTGTCGGTTGTTTGATACACCAATAGTGGGGTCGTAAGGACCATGATGTTTGATCTATTGGTTGTTTGATACACCAATGGTGGGGTCGTGAGGACCATGTTGTGGGAACTATCGGTTGTTTTATACGCCGATGGTGGGGTCGCGAGGACCATGTTGTACGTTTAGTGATGCGATAGCCGTGTTTCGCTCACATGTTGATACGGGTGTGACAGTAGTCGATTTTGTACACCTTGGGATTTGCGTTTCCATAGTCGTTTTGGGCATTATCGGTTTTAGCCGTTGGATTATGATGTTACGGTAGTTGCGTATTGGTCGTATTGCGCACTACAAGGGATGTTTAGTGATTGGTGTTATCCGTCAGGATTCGTTTGGTTCGGTCTTCATCGTCTCGGATTGTTGACTTTAGGTTGAGACTTGGTCGCTTTTAGCGTTGTCCTTGGTAAAGGTACGCTAAGGAATTTATATCTCGGTACGAGATTGGTTGAGTTTTTCCCGATATGGGGATTTGAGCAGATATTAGTGCTCGGATGTGGTTTTGATAAATCGCGGGTGACGATTTTAGTTGTTAAAGGTGATCCAATGGGAAGAGTTGCCTAGGAAAGTCGGATTGGGACTTATGTTTGAGGACCGTAGGGTGTGGTCCGTTTGGTTAAGTGACGAGGATCACGAGGACATGATCGATTCTAAGTGGGGGAGAGTTGTAACACCCAGTTTCTGTTTCTGATTTTGTAGTATATCGGGATGCCGTCCAAATAGGGGGACGCCGTCCAGCAACAAAAGGTGAGACGCCGTCCAAGGATTGGGACGCCGTCCAAACTGTCCGTCGAGCCAGCTGTTTTAATTTGTGATAAATGGGTAAAATGGTAATTTCACTTGGGTGCCGGTTTGGAGCCTTCAAGGCTGATCCCTTGATCATTTTTGGATCACTTTACACCCACATAAACACTCTCATCCATATCTAGATAGAGAGAAAGAGTTTAGAGAGAGAAAGCTTGATTTGGAGAAGAAGAAGTCAGATTCTCACCAAAGCTCGGGTTTTAAAGTTGTTCATCTCGCTCCTAGCTACGTTGTGGTAGTATTGTTAAGTTCAAACTCCGAATTTCATTTGTTAGATTTGATATTCAAGTTAGGGTTTGAGCTTGATTAGTTGTGAAACCCTCTTAGATGATGAAATGGGTTTATGGTGACTAGTTATTCTTGTCACTTGGCGGGTTTTGGGTTGGTTGACGATTTGGCCTTGATTAGGCTTTGATCTTGAGTTTAATCACCAGGTTTAGTGATTATGGAAGTGTTGGAGCACTTTTGGGTGTATTTGGTTAACTAATTTTGAAATGGGTCAAAATTAGGGTTTCGGTGTCAAAATGGGTATGACACTTGTTTAACACTTGTGATCGGGTTTAATTGGTGTGTTAGGACCTTTTTCACTCATATTAGTGGATATTGGTTAGTTTGGGCGCGTTTCGTGCTTGGAAGTGCAAGTGGGTCGAATTTGCACTAGGTGTCAATTGGGTTGGTTTGTAAGTCAACCCTAATTTTGTTGTTGTATTTGTGATAATGGAATAGGTACTTTCCATTTGGCGCGTTGCGGATTACTTGGAAGCATTCATCAAGGCAACTAGGTGAGTGTTAATATCCTATGTACATATGTATGTGTAGGATGGGTGCGGGTTGGGTGAAGTGATTCTCGGCTATAGAGCTCACTTCACATATAGGTGGATTTGATGGACCTTTGTATGAGTCCAATTGGCACAGTTGTGCGTTTTGGTTGACCACCCTTGGCGAGGTACACGTTTGTGTGTACGTTATTACACGTGGTTGTGATTTGGATGTTATAACCCCAATGGCGAAGGGTTGATATTGTCGTGATGTGGATAACCCCGAAGTGGTGGATTTTTACAATCCCGTGATCGTGGGTTTTGGTATTGGAGAAGTGAATCTCGTGTAGTTAGGATTCACGATGACGCGTGTAGTTCGGTCATCTTATCGAAAATGAATCTCGTGTAGTTCAGATTCATGGTGACTCGTGTAGTTCGGTCATCTTATTGAGGTAGTAATCTGTGGTTTCAGATTACTATGGCTCGTGTAGTTCGGCCAACCTCGACGTCGTGTTATTGAAGATAGTAGTCTCGTGTGTATGCGGATTTACTAAGGCTCGTGTAGTTCGGCCAATCTTCATTGTGGTATTCGGTTCTCGGTATTTGGGTTAAGGGGTTAACCCTGGGTCATTTTTATATATATATTGTTGTATTATCTTGATGTAGCTAACCCTCCGGGTGTAGCTTCTTGCCATTGTTCACATCATCGTGGGTGAACTTACCTTATTTGTTGGCTTTGTTAGCTCGTTGCTTAGTGTTTGTACGGTATGCTTAGACTAGCTTGCTTTATGCTTGGATGCTCCGGTATGCGGTATTTGTTTATTTGTGTGGCGTATCCATTTTATGCATATATATGTATGTAGTATATTATCATTCACTAAGCATTAGCTTACCCTATCGTTGTTGACTTTTTATAGATTTGCAAGGATGCGGAGGATTGGGTAAGCAGGAATTAGTGGACTTGCGTAGTTTGCTTTAGAAGACTTGCTTTTGGATTTGATTAGGATTGGGTAGCGTATCCCCAATCCCATGCTCGGTCTTTATTTAATGTTAAAATTAATGTGGCCGAAAACTCGTAGTTTTGTACGAAAGTTGTAAAATGGCCGATGTGGGCCCGGTGTCGTAAAACTCGGTTTTTATTATGGAAAACTCTTAGTTTTAATTATTATAACATGTTGCGAAAGCGTTTTGGTTTAAAAGTGTCGGGAAGCGGGTTTTCCGCCCGCGTGTAAATGTAAAGCTGAACAGAATTTTGCAGTTGTTCTGGACACCGGCCCAGATGGCTGGACGCCGTCCTAGTCTTCAGAACTGGATGCCGTCCAGATAGCTGGACGCCATCCAGATGTGCTGCTCCAGAATTTTTTTTTTTTGACACGTTTTTGGTCGGATAACGGGTTGGGTTGTTACAAGTTTTATATATAAGAATCGAATGATGTTATGAACATCATTACTACCTCAGGTTTTGTGGATAAACCTACTGGAAATGAGAAAAATAGATCTAGCTTCAAAGGATCCTTGGATGGCTTGAAAGTTCTTGAAGCAGAATCATGACACGAAAACAAGTTCAAGTGAGATTTCCACTCGAAATAAGATTGTTATAGTTATAGAAATTGAATCAAAGTTTGAATATGAGTATTACCTTGTATTAGAAAGATATCTTACTGTAAATAAGAAAGATTTCTTGAGGTTGGATGATCACTTTACAAGATTGGAAATAAGCTAGCAAACTTGGAAGTATTCTTGATTTTATGAAACTAGAACTTATAGAATTTATGAAGAACACTTAAAACTTGAAGATAGAACTTGAGAGAGATCAATTAGATGAAGAAAATTGAAGAATTAATGTGTTTGTAGGTGTTTTTGGTGGTTGGTATATGGATTAGATATAAAGGATGTGTAATTTTGTTTACATGTAAATAAGTCATGAATGATTACTAATATTTTTGTAATTTTATGAGATATTTCATTCTAGTATCCAAATGATGGTTCTCACATATGTTAGGTGACTCACATGGGCTTCTAAGAGCTGATCATTGGAGTGTATATACCAATAGTACATACATCTAAAAGCTGTGTATTGTACGAGTATGAATACGGGTGCATACGAGTAGAATTGTTGATGAAACTGAACGAGGATGTAATTGTAAGCATTTTTGTTAAGTAGAAGTATTTTCATAAGTGTCTTGAAATCTTTCAAAAGTGTATAAATACATATTAAAACACTACATGTATATACATTTTAACTGAGTCATTAAGTCATCGTTAATCGTTACATGTAAATGTTGTTTTGAAACCTTTAGGTTAACAATCTTGTTAAATGTTGTTAACCCATTGTTTATTATATCTAAAGAAATTTTAAATTATTACATTATCATGATATTATGATATATTAATATATCTTAGTATGATATATATACAGTTAAATGTTGTTACAACGATAATCGTTACATATATGTCTTGTTTCGAAATCATTAAGTTAGTAGTCTTGTTTTTACATATGTAGTTCATTGTTAATACACTTAATGACATGTTTACTTATCATTTATAATGATTAAACATAGTGTATCAATATATTAATATGATTCATATGTATTTAGTAAGACGTTGTTATAACGATAATCGTTATATATATCGTTTCGAGTTTCTTAATTCAATAAACTCAATTTTATGTATATAACTCATTGTTAAAATACCAAATGAGATACTTACTTATCATAATATCATGTTATATATATATATATATATATATATATATATATATATATATATATATATATATATATATATATATATATATATATATATATATATATATATATATATATATATATATATATATATATATATATATATATATATATAATCATATATATGTCATCATATAGTTTTTACAAGTTTTAACGTTCGTGAATCACCGGTCAACTTGGGTGGTCAATTGTCTATATGAAACCTATTTCAATTAATCAAGTCTTAACAACTTTGATTGCTTAACATGTTGGAAACACTTAATCATGTAAATAACAATTTCATTTAATATATATAAACATGGAAAAGTTCGGGTCACTACAGTACCTACCCGTTAAATAATTTTCGTCCCGAAATTTTAAGCAGTTGGAGGTGTTGACGTATCTTCTGGAAATAAGTGCGGGTATTTCTTCTTCATCTGATCTTCTCGTTCCCAGGTGAACTTGGGTCCTCTACGAGCATTCCATCGAACTTTAATAATTAGTATCTTGTTTTGCTTAAGTCTTTTAACCTCACGATCCATTATTTCGACGGGTTCTTCGACGAATTGAAGTTTTTTGTTGATTTGGATTTCGTCTAACGGAATAGTGAGATCTTCTTTAGCAAAACATTTCTTCAAATTTGAGATGTGGAAAGTGTTATGTACAGCCACGAGTTGTTGTGGTAATTCAAGTCGGTAAGCTACTGGTCCGACACGATCAATAATCTTGAATGGTCCTATATACCTTGGATTTAATTTCCCTCATTTACCAAATCGAACAACGCCTTTCCAAGGTGCAACCTTAAGTATGACTATCTCTCCGGTTTCAAATTCTATATCTTTTCTTTTAATGTCGGCGTAGCTCTTTTGTCGACTTTGGGCGGTTTTCAACTGTTGTTGAATTTGAACGATCTTCTCGGTAGTTTCTTGTATTATCTCCGGACTCGTAATCTGTCTATCCCCCACTTCACTCCAACAAATCGGAGACCTGTACTTTCTACCATAAAGAGCTTCAAACGGCGCCATCTCAATGCTTGAATGGTAGTTGTTGTTGTAGGAAAATTCTGCTAACGGTAGATGTCGATCCCAACTATTTCCGAAATCAATAACACATGCTCGTAGCATGTCTTCAAGCGTTTGTATCGTCCTTTTGCTCTGCCCATCAGTTTGTGGATGATAGGCAGTACTCATGTCTAGACGAGTTCCTAATGCTTGCTGTAATATCTGCCAGAATCTTGAAATAAATCTGCCATCCCTATCAGAGATAATAGATATTGGTATTCCATGTCTGGAGACGACTTTCTTCAAATACAGTCGTGCTAACTTCGCCATCTTGTCATCTTCTCTTATTGGCAGGAAGTGTGTTGATTTGGTGAGACGATCAACTATTACCCAAATTGTATCAAAAACACTTGCAGTCCTTGGCAATTTAGTGATGAAATCCATGGTAATGTTTTCCCATTTCCATTCCGGGATTTCGGGTTGTTGAAGTAGTCCTGATGGTTTTTGATGCTCAGCTTTGACCTTAGAACACGTCAAACATTCTCCTACATATTTAGCAACATCGGCTTTCATACCCGGCCACCAAAAATGTTTCTTGAGATCCTTGTACATCTTCCCCGTTCCAGGATGTATTGAGTATCTGGTTTTATGAGCTTCTCTAGGTACCATTTCTCTCATATCTCCAAATTTTGGTACCCAAATCCTTTCAGCCCTATACCGGGTTCTGTCTTCCCGAATATTAAGATGCTTCTCCGATCCTTTGGGTATTTCATCCTTTGAATTTCCCTCTTTTAAAACTCCTTGTTACGCCTCCTTTATTTGAGTAGTAAGGTTAGTGTGAATCATTATATTCATAGCTTTTACTCTAATGGGTTCTCTGTCCTTTCTGCTCAAGGCGTCGGCTACCACATTTGCTTTCCTCGGGTGATAACGAATCTCAAAGTCGTAATCATTCAACAATTCAATCCATCTATGCTGCCTCATGTTCAGTTGTTTCTGATTAAATATGTGTTGAAGACTTTTGTGGTCGGTATACATATTACTTTTGACCCCATATAAGTAGTGCCTCCAAGTATTTAATGCAAAAACAACCGCGCCTAATTCCAAATCATGCGTCGTATAATACTGCTCGTGAATCTTTAATTGTCTAGACGCATAAGCAATTACTTTCGTTCGTTGCATTAATACACAACCGAGACCTTGCTTTGAAGCGTCACAATATATCACAAAGTCATCATTCCCTTCAGGTAATGACAATATAGGTACCGTAGTTAACTGTTTCTTCAACAATTGAAACGCATTTTCTTGTTCATCCTTCCATTCAAATTTCCTCCCTTTATGCGTTAATGTAGTCAAGAGTTTTACTATTTTGGAAAAATCTTGGATGAATCTCCTGTAATAACCAGCTAGCCCTAAAAATTGGCGTATGTGTTTCGAGGTTTTCGGGGTTTCCCATTTTTCAACGGTTTCAATCTTTGCTGGATCCACCTGAATACCTTCTTTGTTCACTATATGACAGAGGAATTGAACTTCTTCCAACCAAAATGCACACTTTGAAAACTTAGCGTACAGTTTTTCTTTTCTCAGCAACTCTAGCACTTTTCTCAAATGTGCTTCGTGCTCTTGATCATTCTTCGAGTAAATAAGTATGTCATCGATGAAAACAATGACAAACTTGTCAAGATATGGCCCACACACTCGGTTCATGAGGTCCATGAACACCGCTGGTGCGTTAGTCAATCCAAACGGCATAACCATAAACTCGTAATGACCGTAACGCGGCCTAAAAGCAGTCTTCGAAATGTCATCCTCTTTCACCCACATTTGGTGATATCCATAACGTAAATCTTGCATTCGTATCATAAAAAGCACACCATTATTATACATAATGCATGTTTTAAACAATTGGGCGATTATTTAAGGAATAATCCCCATAATACATCGGTTTTCAAATACTACACACTTGACATAACAGTCAAATATAATACATGACAAAGGTTTTATTGAATGCAACATTTTATTTAAACAAAAGCATGAGACTCCATGCACAGCTTGCTCAGATAATGCAACAACGGAAGACTTTCTTAAGGACCTGAGAATAAACATGCATAAAAAGTCAACACAAAGGTTGGTGAGATATATAGGTTTATCATCGATATAAATATAGACCACGAGATTTCATAGTTATAAATATATGTACACTCGTAAGTGTATAAAAGTATTCTATAAGTTGTTAAGCTCTTTGGTAACCATACTTAACTATTAATGTAGCATATTCCCTTTGTTATGAAATCTCCATACACTGTACCAAGTGTAGTAAAAACGAAGTACTATGCAACCGTTTATGATACTAGAGCGACTAGCCCGGTTGGGGTTGTCAAACCCGATAGATCTATCAATAGGATTCACGCTTACATGTTCTTACAACATGTAAATATTATTTACCAAGCTATTAGGGAAGATATGCAAGGTGGTACAACTCAACGTAGAATATATTTTAAGTACTTGTGTCCATGGCGTAATACATAAAATGCATGTATTCTCATCCCAAAATATTTTTAGAGTTTAAAAATGGGACTATATACTCACTGTCGTAAAAGTATAGTTTCAACAAGTTTTCAACTTATTAAAATATAGCCGACGTTCTTGGATTCACGAACCTATAACAATAATAACGATTCAGATAATAATACATGTGAATAAAATAAAACAAGTTCATAGAATACTTATATATTAATTTTTAACATTTTTATGTTAGTAGTCCTTTGTTAGTAGTCCAAAGTAGTCCGAAATGTCCAACATTCCAATAATCGGTATATATAATCTTAGAATTACCCCACGACGTATTGTATATGTATTGTCTTTGCATTAACCTAGAGACGTATTGTATACGTATTGTCTTAGAATTTATCAAAACATATTGTATACTTATTGTCTTAGGATTTATCAAAACGTATTGTATACTTATTGTCATGGAATGTACCAAGATTATTATTATTATTATTATTATTATTATTATATATATATATATATATATATATATATATATATATATATATATATATATATATATATATATATATATATATATATATATATATTCAATCTCGGAATTAACTAAGATTATAATATTTTGTTATACTAATGATAACATTTCCAAATATATATGTATAGGATATAGGAAAAGTTAGCAAGGATATGGTTAATATAGTTTTTACAATATAAATTTCGTCCATACAACGTTAATTTTAGCAGATTTTATTTTGCTCGCCAAATATTCATTACAACTCCGTTTAAAGTGAATCAAATTGCTATGGATTCCTTAAGAAGTTAATTTTTCAAAAACAATTTGAAAATTTCATCCCATGTATTAATATTCAGATTTTTACCCTCTTTTTGTGCCGGTGGACAGATTTAGAAGAATCCCGGCACCCACCCAATATATGATTTTTGATAAAATACTTTCACTTTGTCTAAAATCATGAAAAAAATACTGGAAGTCTTATTTACATATATTAACATATTTCCAAAGTCTTAGCCTCGAACTCAAAGTCTAAGATATGTTTTTAATTCCTAACCCAAAACAGCCCGCTTTTTACCGAATGGAGATTAAACGATATATGTTAAGTTTCAAGGTGTTCTTCACATGTACAAGTTATAAGTTCTTATATTAACTTAATATAACATCATAATACATATAAATAAGTGTTATTAGAGTTAATTTAGAAAGATTAGATTAGTTTTTCAAATAAGTTTAGAATCAACTAAACTATGTTCTAGTTTATAAATTCTTATATAGATAGCTATACACATATGAATTGAACAAGAATTTAGGCAAGGTTAATACTTTGATTTTGAAGCTTGAACTTGCTAGAAATCGATGAAGAACAAAGAAAGGGATACTAGAACTAGAGAGAGTATGTGTGTGCAAGTAAACATGAAGTAAAAATTAGAAAATGAAATGGTAAAATTTTGATCAAATATGGTGTCTTTATATACTAGTTGAGAGGACCCGTCCTAATCCATCTGGATGAAATCCATATCGATTATAAACGATTCACAACAGTTGATTACATCGCGAGTTACTTGAACTCTATATGATACATTTTACAAACATTGCAATCGTTTTGAAAAGACAATTTTTCATTTACATCTGAAGTTGACAGACATGCATACCATTTCATAATATATCCAACTATAATTGACTTAATAATGATCTTGATAAACTTAACGACTCGAATGCAACGTCTTTTGAAATATGTCATGAATGACTCCAAGTAATATCTTTAAAATGATCAAATGCACAGTGGAAGATTTCTTTCGTACCTGAGAATAAACATGCTTTCAAGTGTCAATCAAAAGGTTGGTGAGTTCATTAGTTTAGCATAAATAATCATTTCATAATTTTAATAGACCACAAGATTTCATATTCCCAATTCTCATAAATAAACGCCCCATGCATAGAGACAAAAATATCATTCATATGGATTGAACACCTGGTAACCGACATTCACAATATGCATATAAGAATATCCCCATCATTCCGGGATCCTCCTTCAGACATGATATAAATTTCGAAGTACTAAAGCATCCGGTACTTTGGATGGGGCTTGTTGGGTCCGATAGACCTATCTTTAGAGTTCGCGTCAATTAGGGTGTCTGTTCCCTAATTCTTAGATTACCAGACTTAATAAAAAGGGGCATATTCGATTTCGAAAATTCAACCATATAATGTAGTTTCGATTACTTGTGTCTATTTCGTAAAACAGTTATAAAAGCAGCGCATGTATTCTCAGTCCCAAAAATAAATATTGCAAAAGCATTTAAAAAGGGAGTAATGAAACTCACCTAATGTATTTTGTAGTAAAAATACATATGACTATTTTGAACAATGCAGGGTTTGCCTCGGATTCACGAACCTATATCATTCGTATATAAATTAAAACATATTTTTGTAATCGAACAGATATATATATATATATATATATATATATATATATATATATATATATATATATATATATATATATATATTATATCTTAAATTATATGTTATACCTATTTAGTTTATGTATATATTCAAAATATCTAATATTTATATAGTTATATTGATGTATATTTGATTAGTATTTTGATAAAAATACCTAACATGCTATTTATGAATATTTATATAAACTTTGTTAATTTGATTAAAAACATACTTACAACCCTAATAATATTTTTTTAAAACTCTTATTTTTATAGTTATAATTATTTTGAATAATAATACTTACATTAATCTAGTTAATATTAATAATAATGATAATAATATTAACAATAATGATACATAATGATAATACTAATAGTTATAGCATAATACCAATACTAATAATCATATTAATAATAATAATGATAATATTAATAATAATACTTATGTTAATATAAATAATAATACTCATAGTGATAATAATCATAATGATGTACATGGTATTTATGATGATAATTATAATACTAACAATAATTATGATACTAGGGATAATAATGATATTAGTAATAAATATAATAAGCATAGTATCTATAATAATAATACTAATGTTTAATAATGATAATAATACTAATATTGGAGAAAATTAATAATATTTTTGATAATCTTCATATTAACAACACATATACATTAGTAATATTGATATTAAATATAGTACTATAATCATAATCATAATAATAATAATAAATGATAAATAACAAAGATCAAAATTATAATTCTAATAATAATGACAATAGTAATAATAATAATAATTTTTAAAAAAATGGAGACTACCTCAAAAGCTCATTCTAAAAAGAAAACGCCTCGAACCGGGCTCGAACCCGTGACCTCTCGAACACTCAAACACCCTCAAGACCATTCTTCTGTTTCGATTTCTTTTGATTTATAACACACTCCATTTATATTTAACACATTTCTATTTTTCTGGTATACTCTCTTCTTCAACCTCAATTAAAAATCGACCCAAAAATCCTTCAACCTTAGTTTACTCGTTCGTCTTATGATTTATTTAATAATCAGAAACAATTACAGATTATACAACTTAATTAAAACAGAAAAATAAATTAAGCTGCACAGAAAAATTAAGTAAAGAACCCGTTTTAAAACCCAAGATCGAATTCGAATATAGAGGCTGTTTTAGACGATGATTACTTCATGAAAAAGTTTTAAAATAATTATTAGAAACTATCTGAAATGTTAATTTAACTTAAAACATCGAAACTAGTTCGAATTTCTTCTTGAACAGCCCGTTTGACTTTTTAAGAAATTATGTTTGACTCTAAAATTCGTGATGGATAATAAGAATTGGAACATAATCTTTTGCAGAAAGTTTACATAAATGGATCCTAACAAAACTGTATTTTTAGAATTTGCAATTTCGTTTGAATTCGAAGGTTTAAAAAAAAAACGACACATACAGAGTAGTCTGCAGTGTTCTTCTCCTTCTGCTTTTTAAATTCGACAAATTTCACGTTGTTTAATCGTTAATTGATAATTGTAATGAGGGAATTGAATGTGTTAATTATTTTCATCAATGATTCGTTTAATATAATGCTCCATAGGTCGACAATCTGATAAGTCAGACAAAAAAAGAAAAATAAAAAAGAAATAGAAACAGATAGTGACTGCTACCAGATTTGTACCATAAATTGTTTTGTATTACAGATTGAGTCATCCACTTTGCAATCAGGAACAGAAAAGGGAGAAAAGTAAGAACAAGTTAAAATTCTTATGATTCCATTCATACAACTTTTAGATTTTATATATATCAGATATTAAATTTATTGTGATAATTATAATAGATTATATATTACCTATATTTATATATATATGTATATATATATGTATATAACAGTAGTATATTTAAATAGCTGTATATATATTCGTATTATATACATATATATGTATTTATGTATATTTGATTTTATGTATTTATTTATATATCTATTTATATATAGTCATTTATATATTTTTAACTAAAATTTATATATGTATTTGTATTTATATATATCTTATTAAAACATTTATTAAATATTAAATGTTTGTATATTTTATATATAATATTATATAACACTAATTGTTAATAGGAATTCATATCATATATATATATAGTTTCATAATAATATCATATACATGTTTTATATATATTCTCTTTAATTGTGCATAATCATTCTGTTTATAAATTTTACATTTTTAATATTAATTAATTAATGTGTATTTTTATTTATGCCAAGTATTATATATACACACTTATATTTATATTTATATAAATATATTTACATATTTATTTACAAACAATCGTTCGTGAATCGTCGGGAACAGTCGAGGGTCAAATAGATATATGATACAGTTCAAAGATTTTATGACTCAACATTATAGACTCTGCTTATCTTATCGAAATCATGTAAAGATTAAGTTTAAATTTGGTTGGAAATTCCCGGGTCATCACAGTACCTACCCGTTAAAGAAATTTCGTCCCGAAATTTTAGTGAGGTCGTCATGGCTAACAATAAATATGTTTTTCTTGACGAATATGAGCTGATAAATAGAGTTTTCATCATTACAGAATAATACAGGTAAAATAATTCGATTATTCGAAGAGCACGAATGAAACTATCATGAGAGAGGTCCCAACGGGCATCGTCCACCTTCGCCCAAAAACTTGCCCAAATTTTTAGCCGTTAGTAAAATAAATAAAAAATTCCAACGGCTATCCCAACGGTCACTTTTACACTATAAAAACACCAACCATATACATCATTTTATACACTCAAACATATATTTCTTTTATATTTCCACCTTTCTCAAAATCAAAATCAAACACTCCCAAACTGCAAAATGTTAACACTTCCCTCAATGATTGTTTCATTCAACGTTCATTACGGAGGTGATTTCCGTAATCAAATGAAGGAATATTGTTGGGATTTAACAAGTTCCATTATTTCTAAAACCATTTAGTAAATAAGATAAAGCGGAAGCATGTAATTACCATTTTAGAACATGTTAAACTTTAACCATTTAAAGTTAAATCCCAATTAGGATCAAGTTGTGAAACATACTTACAAACTACAAGCAAGAAAAGAGTTTATACCTATTCCAAGCTTGTTGATGAGTGATGAAGATGATGATGATGAATGGAGCTCCAAAAGTATGAAACCTCAAGTAGTTATACCCCAAACTTGTCACCAACACCTTGTACTTTGGTTAGGATTTACTAACACTTGAATTTGGCTTGCAATCTTCAAATTTTGAACTCCCTTTGTGCTACAAAAGGCCACGGCAGCCAGCTCCAAATGGGAGAGAAAAAATGCAGAATTTTTACAAGTATTGATGTGTATTTGCATGTGTTAGTTGGTCTTGTTGAATGCCTTGGTTAAATGCACTTAGCATGTGAGTAACAAGCTAAAAGATGAGTCAAAAGAGCATGCCTACTCCATACTCCCATGCCACTTCCAATTGTTTATAAACTCATTTTATAAATCAACATTTTATATAACTAGTCTTTATAAAACTAGTTTTTATAAAACAAGATTTTATAAGATGCATTTTTATAAACTTGCATATTATTGTAATTTGTATTTTTACAAAACCAACTTTGCAAAATGTAACATAACTTTAATGAATTATTTAACCTATAAATAATTAAATCCATATTATAAGTTATGTTTACATTATTTTATAAAACCATTTTTATAAAATGCAACTTAACTTTATTAATTATTTAACCTATAAATAATTAAATTCTTGTTATATAAATTATACCATAATTTATATACACATCAAGTAATATTATTAAGAAAACCATTTTTCTTAAATTTCAAGTGTCGCGTATTTGATCAATGAACCAATCGTTAAAATCAAATACGAATAAGGTGTCGGTAAGTTTGTTATTGGGTATGACCCGACTTGGATCATAACACATTAGCCACATTAATTTAATACGTCTCTCGGGCATACGAAATACCTTCAATCTCCCACTTGCACGAGAAACATAAGAAATTAATGCAAGTGATGGATACAGCCTAACACACCGTCCATCACCCCTAATATGTTATGACTTTGTGCCATTCAATAACATCATCCCTTTCGAGTTCCCATCTCGAATATGATTAGGTGAATCTTTCATTATTTCCTTTCGTCCTAGATGTCATGTTAAATCCAAGAGATACAGAGTGATCACTCTCTTATAGATTTAACTTTTCAGGCCTTAGACATCTGACTCTCAACGAATAAGAGGGACAAATTCCATCTTGACTACATACGTCCTAGATATACACTTTGTAATATACCTGAGTTCTTCCTTATGTACTACCATGTTTCAGAATAGCGAAGGACAGAATCAAGGCACAGTACTTGGTGAATATCCGAACCCAATATGTATCTCAGGTCAGAGGATACAATGATATTCGCCTTTACTCAAGATTACATGTGATCAACCACAAAGGCTCTATACAGTAATTCTTGAGAGCGGGTCTTCCAATATTTGTTTCCCACAAATATCTATGAACCTTGGTTGCAACCTTGCCCCACATTCAACCTATGAATGTATACCAATCCAAGTTCATAATAGTCTAAACCTCACACTTGTTCCCACAAATGTGATCGACTACGGAAATTTAGAATAGTTGCTTATTCATGGATGAAATATGCAAAATATGAACATAACTCAAATAAATTAACACCATAGTTATATTAATGAGTTTGAATAATTTCGTTCCGGTACAATACATAAAATAGATCATATCCAATCACTAGAATATCGAAGCCCTAATGCACAAACATGTCCCTCATGTTTTGGCCCATGTAAAAGCTTCTTGAGTGGATCCGCAACATTTTGATCTGTGTGAACTTTGTGAATACATATCTTTCCCTTTTCAACCTCATCCCTGATGTAGTTGAATCTCCGCTCAATGTGACGAGTCTTTTGATGAGCACGAGGTTCCTTGATTTGAGCAATCGCACCCTCGTTGTCACAAAAGATCTCAAGAGGGTCCTGAATGGAAGGGACCACTCCTAAGTCGTCGATGAATTTATTCGTCCATGCAGCTTCCTGAGCTGCCAGTGAGGCGGCAATGTACTCCGACTCTGTAGTGGATAACGCAACAACTTCCTGTTTCGAACTCTTCCAAGAGACCGCACCACCATTTAACATGAAGACATAACCGGATTGTGATCGAGAGTCATCTCGATCAGTTTGGAAACTCGCGTCCACATAACCTTTTACAGCGAGTTCCTCCTCACCAGACCCATATATTAGAAACATATCCTTAGTCCTCCTAAGGTATTTCAATATGCTTTTAACAGCAATCCAATGACTATTTCCTGGGTTATTCTGGTATCTACTTGTCAAGCTTAGAGCGCATGACACATCCGGTCTAGTACATATCATTGCATACATGATAGACCCAATAGCAGATGCGTATGGGACTTTCTTCATTCTCTCTTGTTCATCTTTCGTGGTAGGACACTGAGATGAACTGAGAACTGTTCCTTTTTGAATAGGTACCAAACCTCTCTTAGAGTTTTCCATCTTGAACCTTTTCAAGATTTTATTAATGTATGTACTTTGACTTAAACCTATCAATCTCTTGGATCTATTCCTATAGATCCCTATCCCCAATATGTATTGTGCATCTCCAAGATCCTTAATGGAGAAGCAACTCTTTAGCCAAGTTTTGACTCCTTGCATTGTGGTAATATCATTCCCAAATAATAATATATCATCCACATATAGTACAAGGAACATGATAGTGCTCCCACTAGCTTTCTTATATACACAAGCTTCATCACCATTTTTAATGAAGCCAAATTTCTCGGCTTCCTCATTAAAACGATGATTCCATATTCTAGATGCTTGTTTCAATCCGTAGATTGACTTCTTTAACTTGCATACACTTTTAGGATATTTTGGATCGACAAAACCTTCAGGCTGGACCATATAGACATCTTCCATAAGATATCCATTTAGGAAAGCGGTTTTGACATCCATTTGCCATATTTCATAGTCGTAGTGAGCAGCAATGGCAAATAATATCCTAATAGACTTTAGCATTGCCACAGGCGAGAAAGTTTCATCATAATCAACCCCTTGAGTTTGAGTGAAACCTTTTGCAACAAGTCTAGCTTTATATGTATCCAAGTTTCCATGTATGTCGGTTTTCATTTTGAAAAGCCATTTGCAATCAACTAGCTTAGAGCTAGGAGGTTGCTCAACAAGTTCCCACACTTGGTTTTCATACATGGATTGCATCTCGGCGTTCATGGCTTCCTGCCATTTATCTTTATCAATCCTTGATAAAGCATCTTGGTAGTTTGTTGGTTCATCCAAATCAACCGTATAGCAACCATCTATGAGAAACCCATATCTCTCAGGAGGATTGCTAATCCTACCAGATCTATGAATATCTTGTGTATTTTGATCATCCATTTGATCACTATCAACATTTTCATGTTGAGTGCTAGTGTCAACCAATTGTGTAGCATCTACTTGATCTTGAACCTCTTCAAGATCTATCTTCCTTTCACTATTTCCTTCCATTAGGAACTTAGTTTCAAGGAATTCCGCCTTCCGAGCAATAAATACATTCTGCTCGGATGGATCATAGAAATAGTATCCCATATCATCCTTGGGATATCCTATGAAGATACACTTCGTGGATCGAGCATTCAACTTATTAGGGACGTAACGCTTAGGATAAGCTTCACATCCCCATACCTTTAAGTATGATAGAGATGGAGGTTTACCAAACCACATCTCGTGAGGAGTTCGTTCCACTTTCTTGGTTGGGGCCATATTTAAAATACGAGCCGCGGAGCTTAGACAATAACCCCAAAATGATAGAGGCAACGAGCTTCTTGCCATCATAGATCGAACCATATACATTAGGGTTCGGTTCCTCCTTTCAGAAACTCCATTAAGTTGGGGTGTTCCGGGTGGAGTAAGTTGTGAGATAATCCCACAACTCCTAAGATGATCTTGGAAGGCATCGCTTAGGTATTCACCTCCTCTATCGGTACGTAGTACCTTAATTGTCCTATTGAGTTGATTTTGTACTTCGTTTTGATATTCTTTGAATGCTTCAAACGTTTCGTCCTTGTGTCTTAATAAGTAGACATATCCGAAACGACTAAAGTCATCAATGAAAGTAACAAAGTATCTTTCACCATTCCTAGTTATGGGTTTAAAGGGTCCACATACATCTGAATGTATTAATCCCAATAAATCTTTAGCCCTTTCATAAGTCCCTTTGAAAGGTGCTTTAGTCATCTTGCCTTGTAAACAAGATTCGCATACATCAAATGAATCCATTTCATTTGATTTCAAAAGTCCATTCCTTTGAAGTGTATGCATTCGGTTCTTGTTTATGTGACCAAGGCGACAATGCCATAAGTAGGAATCACTCAAATCCCTTTTGAGTTTCTTGGTGCTTGTATGGTATATAGAGCTTGATGATGCGTCATCATGAACCAATTCATAAATTCCATTTGAAGGCGAAGCCTTGAAATAGAATACATTATCTAAATAAATATGGATATCATCATTAACAAAATTAAGATTAAAACCACATTGTTTCAAACGGGAAATGGAAATAATGTTTCGACATAAATCGGGTGCATACAAAACATCTTTCAAAATAAGTTCCAAACCACTTGGAAGCTTTAACACAAAGTCTCCTTGAGCCTTCACTTGCACTTTGGCTCCATTACCCATGTAGAGACTTGATGTTCCCGTTTGCTTGCTACTTCTTTTGAACCCCTGCAATGAATTGCAAATGTGAGTTCCACATCCAGTGTCTAATACCCATGTATTAGAAGAAGTAATACTAAGCTCTATATATACCATATATATATTACCTGAGGTTTGCCCTGCATCCCTCTTATCCTTCAACTCCTTAAGATAGATCGGACAGTTTCGTTTCCAATGACCCATTTCACCGCAACCGAAACATGGGTCTTCCTTGGGGTTTGCCTTCTCGGCTACCTTTTGCTTCTTAGCCTTGTTGATGGTTGGGGTAACCATCTTCCCCTTCCCTTTGCCTTGGTAAGCGGGTCCTTTTCTCTTAGCCACCTTTGGCTTAGAGGTCTTACCTTTGGACCCACCTTGATCGATTGCTAACACGGGTAAAGCCCTTTTACCCATGCTAGTTTCCGCCGTTCTAAGCATACCGTGAAGCTCACCTATGCTCTTATCCATCCCATTCATATTGTAATTAATTACAAATTGATCAAACCTTTTTGATAGGGAGTTAAGGATAAGATCGGTGGCTAACTCATTAGATATGTTTAGGTTAAGACGGTTAGCACGATCGATAAGGCTTTTCATCTTAAGTACATAAGATGAAACCGATTGGGTATCGTCCATATGACAAGCATGTAGCGCTCGAACCGTTTCGAAGCGTTCGACACGCGCTTGTTGAAGGAACATCTCCTTCAATTGCGTTATCATGTCGTATGCACTATGATGTTCGAAATCCTTTTGGAGTTCGGGTATCATAGTCCCAAGCATTAAGCATGAGACTTGAAGGGAGTCGTGGCAATACTTATCGTAAGAGGCCATTGCCTCCACATCATTCTCATCCGGTTGATCGGGAATGGGGTCCTCAAGCACATACATTTTATCCTCTTGTTTGAGGACAATCCGAAGATTGCGAAACCAATCCATAAAGTTTGTATGGTTGAGTTTGTCTTTCTCTAAGAGAGACCTTAATGATAGGTGGTTTAGGTTAAGTGGTGCGTTAGGAATGTTGTTGTTGTTATTGGCGACCATCTACAAAATTAACAAAGTTCGTTTAAGTATCAATTTTAATTTAACATTCAATACCCTTTAAATCAAATTGAATTATTATATTCTAGAATCCAACGGTAAACCAAATTTCGGTTAGGTGACCTTTATCCCGCAATTTGATTTAGCTAGGTAGTCAATAAATGACAATTGCAATCCATTTGCAACTTCTAGAGTATGGGATCATGCAATCCTTTTGCATGTCATATTTTTCCCATCAACGCCTATTTGTTCTTCATGCTTCGGTGACCCTAAGTTCATGATTCCCAAATCAAGTCGTCCTACTTGTATAGACTTGTAAATTTAACATACATGTGGTTAGGTGACCTTTATCCCACAAGCATTCGAAATTTACCTTAATCATATTAGTTTGCTCATAACGGTTAGGTGACCTTTATCCCATCATGAGTTCCCTAATACTTTTAAGTGTCACACAATAGGATGGCGTTAAACTTGTTTACCTTGTTAGTGAAAGGGATTTTGAGTTTTCGTTAATTCTAGTTTGAGAAAACTTTTGCACCATACACCAACATGCATTTAGTGTATGGTTTATTTAAAAATCCATTTTCATGTTATGTAATAAAGCCAATTTATTACTTTGATATAAACCATTTTATATGTATGATCCTTATCATGTTCTTAATAACCGATTATTAATGTCCTTTTAGCCGTTTTTAATTTAACCATTTAAATTGACGTTTTGCATGTCGTTAATAATGTCAATTTTAACCAATTTAAATTGCCATTTTAGTTTGTTGTTAACTTGTGTGATTAACTTGTAGCATACAAACATACAATCCACATAATCATACAAAACAACCACGCATGCAAAATCATATGTTCACAATCAAGCCATTTTTGGTAGACATTTGTTTAGCCGAAAACAAATGCCACCGGTTAAGGGTAATAACACAAAGTAGGAGATTTTAAAATCTCCCACTTAATCTTGCATCCAAATGCTTCTTCATGTGTTCTTCAAGTCTTCATCATCTTCATCATTTTACAAAATATATCCTAATACATTTTGTCTAGAAAATGAAAATACAACCTAATCTATTTTACACACCAAATATAAAATAAATTACATAACCAAATGAATATTATTACAAACCAATTGAATAAATATTATTACAAACCATAAGAATGAATTAAATCAACCAAACATACATGCAACCATAAACAAGGTCAAGGCTAAGATTGTGAACAACATGCAACCAAAATTTGAACCAAATAAAAGAGCCCAAAACCCATTTTGGGACTCCTATAATTCGGCCCAAAATTCACACCCACCCAAAACCATAAATTTTTGCATTTTATAATCATGCATGTACATAAAATGCAAAGTTATGGTGAGTTCAAAAACCATCTCGAAGCATATTTCAACAACTTCGGCACTAGATACCATTGTTGGGATTTAACAAGTTCCATTATTTCTAAAACCATTTAGTAAATAAGATAAAGCGGAAGCATGTAATTACCATTTTAGAACATGTTAAACTTTAACCATTTAAAGTTAAATCCCAATTAGGATCAAGTTGTGAAACATACTTACAAACTACAAGCAAGAAAAGAGTTTATACCAATTCCAAGCTTGTTGATGAGTGATGAAGATGATGATGATGATGAATGGAGCTCCAAAAGTATGAAACCTCAAGTAGTTATACCCCAAACTTGTCACCAACACCTTGTACTTTGGTTAGGATTTACTAACACTTGAATTTGGCTTGCAATCTTCAAATTTTGAACTCCCTTTGTGCTACAAAAGGCCACGGCAGCCAGCTCCAAATGGGAGAGAAAAAATGCAGAATTTTTACAAGTATTGATGTGTATTTGCATGTGTTAGTTGGTCTTGTTGAATGCCTTGGTTAAATGCACTTAGCATGTGAGTAACAAGCTAAAAGATGAGTCAAAAGAGCATGCCTACTCCATACTCCCATGCCACTTCCAATTGTTTATAAACTCATTTTATAAATCAACATTTTATATAACTAGTCTTTATAAAACTAGTTTTTATAAAACAAGATTTTATAAGATGCATTTTTATAAACTTGCATATTATTGTAATTTGTATTTTTACAAAACCAACTTTGCAAAATGTAACATAACTTTAATGAATTATTTAACCTATAAATAATTAAATCCATATTATAAGTTATGTTTACATTATTTTATAAAACCATTTTTATAAAATGCAACTTAACTTTATTAATTATTTAACCTATAAATAATTAAATTCTTGTTATATAAATTATACCATAATTTATATACACATCAAGTAATATTATTAAGAAAACCATTTTTCTTAAATTTCAAGTGTCGCGTATTTGATCAATGAACCAATCGTTAAAATCAAATACGAATAAGGTGTCGGTAAGTTTGTTATTGGGTATGACCCGACTTGGATCATAACACATTAGCCACATTAATTTAATACGTCTCTCGGGCATACGAAATACCTTCAAATATAAGTGGGGCGACAGTATTTCGTTTGAAGATATCGACATTCGTGATGTTGGTTTACCAGACTTGCTATCCTTTCTGAAGGAAAAAGTTCCGTGTGAATTCACGTCTGTGTTCTTTTATAAAGACGATTATGATGCGGATTGTATGGAAAGTTTTCTGTGTACCGATGATCAATGGTACTTTATAAAAGATACCATTGAAGATCGCGGTAAATGCATTTCTTTGTATGCGGTTCTTGAAGATGAAGAGACGTTGGGTTATCGTTATCTCGATGAATCAGCTGAAACAGCAGTTGAGGCATCAAGAGAAATACCGATGTCTCCAGAGTACCTCACGGATGGTGAAATGACTGGTGAACGCTACTTTGCAGATGACAATTGACGACGACGAGTAGTTTGATTGTAATCTTTTAATTTTTAATTATCGTGATGTTTTAAATTTTTAATTATTATAATTTCGGTGTTGTTGTCGAGTTTTATATCTTCCTTTATGTTTTGAAGCTCTTCGTCTTTTTAATCTACTCTCGATCTCTAGTAAAACGAGTAATGGTCTAGAATTTGTAAGTATGGAGTTTCGAATGAATTTAATGTTATAATCAAGAAAGAACGTAATAGCATGATTTGATTCGTCAAATTACCAGGATCATTGAGAATAGAGCTATCAAGAATATACTTTCTTGATATGTTCAGAAGTTAATTAGAATAAAAGAGTTATGTAACATGACACATGATGGTGGTATGATCTACTGTAAACCATCATGTCCCGTTAGAACTCAGCATGACTTACTGTAATATAATCACGTTGATCAATTGTCATTATATTATACTAACTCATGCATCAGTTCCTAACATTACCTTAATAACATTCATATTTTAAGCTCGTAAGTTTAAAGATTATAGAAACTTACAGTTTCTATATGATGTAACACTGATAGCACGAAGAGATAAATAATTTCAAATAGTATTAGTTATAAAAATATATTCAGAAATATCGAGGATATTTATAATGAAAGATACGATAATATCTCGGAATATCTAAGATCAGAGGATGATAGAAACTATTAGCTGCAAGGGTTTAGAGTAAGGAGCAAGATATTTACTAAAGACTTTAGCAGACATTGAATCATTTAGATTCTTTGAAGTCTAACTTATTATTTGTGATTTGTCCACGGCTTTCTTCCTAGTTTCGCATAATCTGCTTTTCGGTACTAAATTTTCTATTGAATGTTTCCAATGTAACGATACACAGGAAGCATAAGGAGGTATATAATTTCGAACGAGAATATTTATGAAAATATCCTCAGAAATATCGAAGATATTGATGATGATATTTTGGAATTTCTAAGTTCGATGGTTGATGGAGAAAGATTTTCCGCAAGATTTTAACATGAATTCGGAGCAAGATATTCTCTAAAGATTTCAACGAATCCAGAATTACCTGAATTCTTTGAATATAGGGTTTGGTCCTTGTATTTGTCCTTAGTCTCCTTTATGGTTAGTTCAATCCGTTTTCCAGTTCCACTTTTTCTGAGCTTTTCCAACATACTATTCTTTATCATCAAACTTCCGATGATTAAGGTCGTTTACGGTTGTCTATGGTTTCTACTGCTTCATTCAACTTTTTCAACATTCAGAGTATTGATTTGTGACTGAGTGCTTTTCAGAATTTCAGAATGAGAAATCGTAATTCTTAGAGATAAATGTCATACATATAACTGTTGATGTAGCTATGCTGTGAATTTTCAAAGTACTGATTGCTGTTCCCGGTAATTGGTATGGCAGTTCTTGTTACAAGATGCGGATGATTATATGATAGGGTTTCAATGAATAAATATAATGATTTGTCAGAGAGATTTATGCCAAGAAGCAACGAGGTTACTGGTACGTCTGCTGGTGATATGGTGGAATATAAAAGAATTCTCTGGTATCAAAATGGTAATCGTATACATCAAGATTATAGCATGGCTACTTCGAATGACAAGTCAAAGTTGACTTGCTGGAGCTGTGACAAAATTGACTACTTTAAAAAGGGATCGCAAAGTTATTTTTGCTAATAAATGCCAAAGGATCTGATGCGGCTACGTGTTAAACTTTTACTCAATTGTCGAGAGTTTCTCAGGTGCATAACTATATGCATAAATTTTTCTTCTGTAGATGAAGTTCGGTTGGTTCATCCTCTCGATTGAGGTGTTTTCAAGAATCATGAAAGGTTTGAACGCATATTGGAATCGTCAAGATACAAATGAGGTTTAAGATGAAATCAAGCGGCAAACTTGAAGACTTGTTTAGTTTCATATGTTATAATCAATATTTTAATTCATTTTAATTGTCCAGTGTTGGTAGTCCACAGTAACAGTCCAGTAATTCATATATAGTTTAATATATAATATTCGAATTAGTTAATACGTATCGTGACCCGTATACGTCTCAGACTCGATCACAACTCAAACTATATATATATATATACATATATATATATATATATATATATATATATATACATATATATATATATATACATAGATGGGTCGATATGATATGTCAAAACATTGTATACGTGTCCCGATATTTAAAATGCGTAAATAACAGAATAACGATAAATAAAGTGCGTAAAATAAATAACAGAAATTAAATGACGATAAATAAAATTGCAAGAATGTAAATTGCGATAATTAAATTGTGATAACTAAAATGTAACCAGTTAGCTAGGAACAGTTAGCTAGGATCTTGTTAGCGTGGTTTCTTAATAAAATTTAATATTGTTAATTAGTCTGTTTCTAATCAATTTTTATTGTGTCCATTATTTCTTCATTATGCCACTTGTTGGATTCTGATAGGCCAAATCCAAATATGAAATTGAATTTGAAGGAAAATAGTTATTATGCGGTGAGCGGATACGTATAACGGTGGATGTAAGTAGGATAGTAAATGACTGTTGGATCAGATTCGAAGAACGTACAATGTAATTTATTAATGTGAAATCTAAATATTCTTCGGGTATTACCTACCCGTTAAAATATTTTCACCGTTAAAAGTTTGTACAAAAGAATTTTTAATTCCAATCTTTATGAAAATATACTTGCATATATATTTTCCTCAGATGTAATCATGGATTTAATAAGTCAATATGATATTAGACTTATTTGATTTACCGTTAGAACAAGAATATATAATCTCTAAAACATTAAAGATTATATAATTGCCATGTCGAACGAAGATAAATGATGTAGAATGATTCGTAGAACGATGATTGTACTCGAGGTACAGAATGAGATGTTGAGCATGTAATGTTGAAACTTATGTTGTTGGTTGTACTGTTGATGCAGGTGATGTTGCTGAAGCTGGTACTTTTTGCACCATATTCTCCAAATTGATTTTTTTTTTAATCGCGAAGTTCATTGACTTATTACTCCAGGATGATTGTCGGTCGGAACGAGCGGATGAATAAGGTTTAGAATTGTGGATAGAATATAATCTTGTCGAGTTACCCTGGAAATGAGACTGAAAATGGTGTCTCGAACAGGTTCGCCGGTAAACGCTTCAGGTTCATTGTCAAGAGGTGAATTCGGTTGGTGGAAAGGATCGACTTATTCTTATCTTCATTGATTAAGTCGACTACGAACTCATCAGATGAATTGGGGATGGTTGATTAGCTGATTCATTCTGGTGACGCTTCTTCTAGAGCTTAGGTGAACATCCATGTCAGAATAGTTGTCGGAATAACTATCGGAATAGCTATCGGAATCTGAGGGACTCGAACTGGCTTAGGGATTCATCCCGTACGATCAGATGAAGAATTTTCGATAAGAAATAGATTATAGGATATAGATTAGTACCCTGCAGTACATAATTTACATATGCATATATAATACTAAAATCCCATAAGTTACGGAGGAATCTACGGAAGCTGTCAGGCATCGGTAACAATAATAGGTACGCTAAGGTATGAATTAGCAGATATGCTAAGATATAAATTTTTGTCTATACACTAATCATGCAATTAATGCAATAAAATGTGTCTAGACTAAGGATGATAAGCAAGTGATTCTCTAAGAATGATAATCACGAAATGATATGCAAACCTTTTGACATGCAGACACGGTCAAAGTCCAGACTCACTAATGCATCCTAACGACTTATCAGTTAGACACACTAATGCAGACCCGGTTCACTAAGACCACCGCTCTGATACCAACTGAAAGGACCCGTCCTAATCCATTCGGACGAAGTCCATATCGATTATAAACGATTCACAATAGTTGATTACATCGCGAGGTACTTGACCTCTATATGATACATTTTACAAACATTGCAATCGTTTTGAAAAGACAATTTTTCATTTACATCTGAAGTTGACTGACATGCATACCATTTCATAATATATCCAACTATAATTGACTTAATAATGATCTTGATAAACTCAACGACTCGAATGCAACGTCTTTTGAAATATGTCATGAATGACTCCAAGTAATATCTTTAAAATGATCAAATGCACAGTGGAAGATTTCTTTCGTACCTGAGAATAAACATGCTTTCAAGTGTCAACCAAAAGGTTGGTGAGTTCATTAGTTTAGCATAAATAATCATTTCATAATTTTAATAGACCACAAGATTTCATATTCCCAATTCTCATAAATAAACACCCCATGCATAGAGAGAAAAATATCATTCATATGGATTGAACACCTGGTAACCGACATTCACAATATGCATATAAGAATATCCCCATCATTCCGGGATCCTCCTTCGGACATGATATAAATTTCGAAGTACTAAAGCATCCGGTACTTTGGATGGGGCTTGTTGGGCCCGATAGATCTATCTTTAGAGTTCGCGTCAATTAGGGTGTCTGTTCCCTAATTCTTAGATTACCAGACTTAATAAAAAGGGGCATATTCGATTTCGATAATTCAACCATATAATGTAGTTTCGATTACTTGTGTCTATTTCGTAAAACAGTTATAAAAGCAGCACATGTATTCTCAGTCCCAAAAACATATATTGCAAAAGCATTTAAAAAGGGAGTAATGAAACTCACCTAATGTATTTTGTAGTAAAAATACATATGACTATTTTGAACAATGCAGGGTTGGGCTTGGATTCACGAACCTATATCATTCTTATATAAATTAAAACATATTTTTGTAATCGAACAGATATATATATATATATATATATTATATCTTAAATTATATGTTATACCTATTTAGTTTATGTATATATTCAAAATATCTAATATTTATATAGTTATATTGATGTATATTTGATTAGTATTTTGATAAAAATACCTAACATGCTATTTATGAATATTTATATAAACTTTGTTAATTTGATTAAAAACATACTTACAACCCTAATAATATTTTTTAAAAACTCTTATTTTTATAGTTATAATTATTTTGAATAATAATACTTACATTAATCTAGTTAATATTAATAATAATGATAATAATATTAACAATAATGATACATAATGATAATACTAATAGTTATAGCATAATACCAATACTAATAATCATATTAATAATAATAATGATAATATTAATAATAATACTTATGTTAATATAAATAATAATACTCATAGTGATAATAATCATAATGATGTACATGGTATTTATGATGATAATTATAATACTAACAATAATTATGATACTAGGGATAATAATGATATTAGTAATAAATATAATAAGCATAGTATCTATAATAATAATACTAATGTTTAATAATGATAATAATACTAATATTGGAGAAAATTAATAATATTTTTGATAATCTTCATATTAACAACACATATACATTAGTAATATTGATATTAAATATAGTACTATAATCATAATCGTAATAATAATAATAAATGATAAATAATAAAGATCAAAATTATAATTCTAATAATAATGACAATAGTAATAATAATAATAATTTTTAAAAAAATGGAGACTACCTCAAAAGCTCATTCTAAAAAGAAAACACCTCGAACCGGGCTCGAACCCGTGACCTCTCGAACACTCAAACACCCTCAAAACCATTCTTCTGTTTAAATTTCTTTTGATTTATAACACACTCCATTTATATTTAACACATTTCTATTTTTCTGGTATACTCTCTTCTTCAACCTCAATTAAAAATCGACCCAAAAATCCTTCAACCTTAGTTTACTCGTTCGTCTTATGATTTATTTAATAATCAGAAACAATTACAGATTATACAACTTAATTAAAACAGAAAAATAAATTAAGCTGCACAGAAAAATTAAGCAAAGAACCCGTTTTAAAACCCAAGATCGAATTCGAATATAGATGCTGTTTTAGACGATGATTACTTCATGAAAAAGTTTTAAAATAATTATTAGAAACTATCTGAAACGTTAATTTAACTTAAAACATCGAAACTAGTTCGAATTTCTTCTTGAATAGACCGTTTGACTTTTTAAGAAATTATGTTTGACTCTAAAATTTGTGATGGATAATAAGAATTGGAACATAATCTTTTGCAGAAAGTTTACATAAATGGATCCTAACAAAACTGTATTTTTAGAATTTGCAATTTCGTTTGAATTCGAAGGTTTAAAAAAAATGACACATACAGAGTAGTCTGCAGTGTTCTTCTCCTTCTGCTTTTTAAATTCGACAAATTTCACGTTGTTTAATCGTTAATTGATAATTGTAATGAGGGAATTGAATGTGTTAATTATTTTCATCAATGATTCGTTTAATATAATGCTCCATAGGTCGACAATCTGATAAGTCAGACAAAAAAAGAAAAAAAAATAGAAACAGATAGTGACTGCTACCAGATTTGTACCATAAATTGTTTTGTATTACAGATTGAGTCGTCCACTTTGCAATCAGGAACAGAAAAGGGAGAAAAGTAAGAACAAGTTAAAATTCTTATGATTCCATTCATACAACTTTTAGATTTTATATATATCAGATATTAAATTTATTGTGATAATTATAATAGATTATATATTATCTATATTTATATATATATGTATATATATATGTATATAACAGTAGTATATTTAAATAGCTGTATATATATTCGTATTATATACATATATATGTATTTATGTATATTTGATTTTATGTATTTATTTATATATCTATTTATATATAGTCATTTATATATTTTTAACTAAAATTTATATATGTATTTGTATTTATATATATCTTATTAAAACATTTATTAAATATTAAATGTTTGTATATTTTATATATAATATTATATAACACTAATTGTTAATAGGAATTCATATCATATATATATATATATATATAGTTTCATAATAATATCATATACATGTTTTATATATATTCTCGTTAATTATGCATAATCATTCTGTTTATAAATTTTACATTTTTAATATTAATTAATTAATGTGTATTTTTATTTATCCCAAGTATTATATATACACACTTATATTTATATTTATATAAATATATTTACATATTTATTTACAAACAATCGTTCGTGAATCGTCGGGAACAGTCGAGGGTCAAATAGATATATGATACAGTTCAAAGATTTTATGACTCAACATTACAGACTCTGCTTATCTTATCGAAATCATGTAAAGATTAAGTTTAAATTTGGTTGGAAATTCCCGGGTCATCACACTAGTTGTAATTTGTCATTTTGTGAAAAATATATAGTATAAGTTAAAAACCATTAGGTCATGCATGATATATTACTCCATTATTGAAAATTTCTATTAGTATATACCAATTGTAAGTACTTCTAGAAGCTGCGTATAATACACGTATAAATACCGTATAAATACTGTATAAATATGAGTAGGATTCTTGATGAAATTGAATGGGAATATGAGTATAGCTATCTTTTTTTAGTATAAGTATGTTAATATATGTATTTAAGTCTTTAAAAAGTGTATTAATACATCTTAATACAATACATATATATTCATTTTAACATAAGGGTTATTACATCGTTAAATGTTACATATATATATTGTTTTCGAAACCCTTAAGTTAGTAGTTTCAATTTATATATAAAACCCATTATTAATATACTTAATGAGATATTTAAGTATGATATATTCAAGTTAGATATAATCCATATATCCATATATATACATAAGTATATATTTAATACAAGTTATGATGTTCGTGAATTGTCGAACAAATGGTTGGTCAATTGTTTGTATGAAACTTATTTCAAAAGTTTTAAAACTTGTCAAAATTTATAGCTTATCATGTTGGAATAATGTTATCATAAAAAGATTAAGTTTAAATTTTGGTCGAAAATTTGCTGGTCGTCACAGTTGGTTATGAAGATCCCAAGATGTTGGATGATATTTCTAAAAAGTTTCCCGGTCTTTACCATTCTGATTATTTTCAAGCTGGTTTACCCAATCACCTTGTTCATGCTTCTGATGCTGATTTTGATGATATTATTACAAATCGTTCATCTAAGAAATATTATCAAATTAGCTTGATGTATGAAATGATTAATGCTAAAATTAGAAAACCTAATCCTAGCTTCTTACAAGAGCTAGTTGAACATGAACAGAAAATGCAAAATGCTGATTATGTGCCTACACGTAGATTGGTTGACATTCCAACACTCATGTTAGAAAAGTACATTTTAATACTTGAGAATGAAGTTTTTGACAAACCTAGTTCTAGCATTACCATAGATGAGGTGTTTTATCAACCTGCTGTTGAAGCAAAACTAGTTCTACCGACCTTAAATGCATGTCCTATTTTAAAAGTTAAAATCAAAGAAGACCTAGCACATGAACTAAATGACTTAACTAACAAGTTTTCAACTAAATTAGACAACATGGAAAAGTAGTTAAAACTTGATAATTCAAATTCACTAGGTCAAAAGGCTTTAGATGAAAAGGTAGAATCTAAGGTAGAACCAAAAGTTGAACCTAAGGTAGAACCAACTGAATCAAATCCTGAAAAGATATATTTGAATCATCTAGTTGACACACTTGAGAAAGAATGTAGTGACCCGAACTTTTCCATGTTTATATATATTAAATGAAATTGATATTTACATGATTAAGTGTTTCCAACATGTTAAGAAATCAAACTTGTTAAGACTTGATTAATTGAATAAGGTTTCATATAGACAATTGACCACCCAAGTTGACCGGTGATTCACGAACGTTAAAACTTGAAAAAACTATATGATGACATATATATGATTATATATATATAGTTAACATGATATTATGATACGTAAGTATCTCATTAGGTATTTTAACAATGAGTTATATATATAATATTCAGTTTATCGAATTAAGAAACTCGAAACGATATATATAACGATTATCTTTATAACAACGTCTTACTAAATACATATGAATCATATTAAGATATTGATACACTATATTTAATCATGATAAATAATAAGTAAACATGTCATTATGTATATTAACAATGAACTACATATGTAAAAATAAGACTACTAACTTAAGGATTTCGAAACGAGACATATATGTAACGATTATCGTTGTAACGACATTTAAATGTATATATATCATATTAAGATATAGTAATATATCATAATATCATGATAATATAATAATTTAACATCTCATTAGATATAATAAACATTGGGTTAACAACATTTAACAAGATCGTTAACTTAAAGGTTTCAAATCAACATTTACATGTAACGACTAACGATGACTTAACGACTCAGTTAAAATGTATATACATGTAGTGTTTTAATATGTATTCATACACTTTTGAAAGACTTCAAGACACTTATCAAAATAATTCTACTTAACAAAAATTCTTACAATTACATCCTCGTTCAGTTTCATCAACAATTCTACTCGCACCCGTATTCGTACTCGTATAATACACAGTTTTTAGATGTATGTACTATTGGTATATACACTCCAATGATCAGCTTTTAGCAGGCCATATGAGTCACCTAACACATGTGGGAACCATCATTTGGTAACTAGCATGAAATATCTCATAAAATTACAAAAATATGAGTAATCATTCATGACTTATTTACATGAAACAAATTTACACATTCTTTATATCTAATCCATATACCAACGACCAAAAACACCTACAAACACTTTCATTCGTCAATTTTCTTCATCTAAGTGATCTCTCTCAAGTTCTATCTTCAAGTTCTAAGTGTTCTTCATAAATTCTCTAAGTTCTAGTTTCATAAAATCAAGAATACTTCCAAGTTTGCTAGCTTACTTCCAATCTTGTAAAGTGATCATCCAATCTCAAGAAATCTTTCTTATTTATAGTAAGATATCTTTATAATACAAGGTAATACTCATATTAAAAATTTGATTCAATTTCTATAACTATAACAATCTTATTTTGAGTGGAAATCTTACTTGAACTTGTTTTCGTGTCATTATTCTGCTTCAAGAACTTTCAAGCCATCCAAGGATCCTTTGAAGCTAAATCATTTCTTGTCACTTCCAGTAGGTTTACCTACTAAACTTGAGGTAGTAATGATGTTCATAACATCATTCGATTCATACATATAAAACTATCTTATTCGAAGATTTAAACTTGTAATCACTAGAACATAGTTTAGTTAATTCTAAACTTGTTCACAAATAAAGTTAATCCTTTAACTTGACTTTTAAAATCAATTAAACACATTTTATATATCTATATGATATGCTAACTTAATGATTTAACCTGGAAACATGAAAAACACCGTAAAACCGGACATACGCCGTCGTAGTAACACCGCGGGCTGATTTGGGTTAGTTAATTAAAAACTATGATAAACTTTTATTTTAAAGTTGTTATTCTGGGAAAATTATTTTTCTTATGAACATGAAACTATATCCAAAAATCATGGTTAAACTCAAAGTGGAAGTATGTTTTCCAAAATGGTCATCTAGACGTCGTTCTTTCGACTGAAATGACTACCTTTACAAAAATGACTTGTAACCTATAATTCTTACTATAAACTTATACTTTTTATGTATAGATTCATAAACTTAAGTTCAATATGAAACCATAGCAATTGGATTCACTCAAAACGGATTTAAAACGAAGAAGTTATGGGTAAAACAAGATTGGTTATTTTTGCTTGTTGTAGCTACGTGAAAATTGGTAACAAATCTATATTAATCATATCCTAGCTAACTTATATTGTATTATACATGTATTCTAATATATTATGTAATATTGGGATACTATAGACACGTATGCAAATGTTTTGACATATCATATCGACCCATCTATATATATTATTTGGAACAACCATTGACACTCTATATGCAATAATGTTGGAGTTAGCTATACAGGGTTGAGGTTGATTCCAATAATATATATAGTTTGAGTTGTGATCTAGCCTGAGACGTGTATACACTGGGTCGTGGATTGATTCAAGATAATATAAATCGATTTATTTCTGTACATCTAATTATGGACAACTAGTTGTAGGTTACTAACAAGGACAACTGACTTAATAAACTTAAAACAGTAAAACGTATTAAAAATGTTGTAAATATATTTTGAACATACTTTGATATATATGTACATATTTGTTATAGGTTCGTGAATCGACCAGTGGCCAAGTCTTACTTCCCGACGAAGTAAAAATCTGTGAAAGTGAGTTATAGTCCCACTTTTAAAATCTAATATTTTGGGATGAGAATACATGCAGTTTTATAAATGTTTTACGAAATAGACACAAGTAAATGAAACTACATTATATGAGTGAATTATCGAGCCGAATATGCCCCTTTTGCTTGGTAGCCTAAGAATTAGTAAACCGATCTACTAATTGACGCGAATCCTAAAGATAGATCTATTGGGCCTAACGAACCCCATCCAAAGTACCGGATGCTTTAGTACTTTGAATTCATTTTTATCATGTCCGAAGGATTTCCCAGAATGATAGGGGATATTCTTATATGCATCTTGTTAATGTCGGTTACCAGGTGTTCACCATATGAATGAATTTTATCTCTATGTATGGGATGTATATTGAAACATGAAATCTTGTGGTCTATTATTATGATTTGATAATATATAGGTTAAACCTATAACTCACCAACATTTTTGTTGACGTTTTAAGCATGTTTATTCTCAGGTGATTATTAAGAGCTTCCGCTGTTGCATACTAAAATAAGGACAAGATTTGGAGTCCATGCTTGTATGATATTATGTAAAAACTGCATTCAAGAAACTTATTTTTGATGTAATATATTCTTATTGTAAACCATTATGTAATGGTCGTGTGTAAACGGTATATTTTAGATTATCATTACTTGATAATATACGTAATGCTTTTTAAACCTTTATTGATAAAATAAAGGTTATGGTTGTTTTAAAAATGAATGCAGTCTTTGAAAAACGTCTCATATAGAGGTCAAAACCTCGCGATGAAATCAATTAATATGGAACGTTTATATTCAATATGAACGGGAAATTTCTGTTGGTATCCGAGCGTTGGTCTTAGAGAACCAGAAAATTGCATTAGTGTGTCTTACCGAGTTTGTTAGGATGCATTAGTGAGTCTGGACTTCGACCGTGTTTTTCTTCAAAAATGATTGCTTAACATTTTTGTTGTTGGAAACTATATATTATTAACATGTAAATATTATGTGATATATTAATCTCTTAACGTGTTTGATATTGTGTGATAGATGTCTACCTCTAGTACAAATCTCATTGATTCACCTAATAATAATGAAGAGTCGAATATATTTTGGAAAGATTCACAAATTCCCGAAGAGGAGGAACCGGAAGAAGAGGAACCAGAAGAGGAGGAATCGGAAGAGGAGGAACCAGAAGAAGAAGAGGTTCCGGAGGAAGAAATATTGATACCTATAGTAAATCGATTAAATAAAAGAAAATCATCAACCAACGGACCAAAGTTAATAATGGTCAATGGTGTTTCTGCCGAGGAAGCAAAATATTGGAAAGATTACCAATTTTTCGATGAATCAGATCCCGATGAGGATTCCGATGATGTTATAGAAATTACCTCGACCCAATTTAATAAAGCGAAAGAAAATAATAAGGGAAAAGGTATACAAATAGAGAAACCCGATTCCAACCCCGATGAACTTTATATGTATCGGCAACATCCGTATTTTCTAAAATGTAACAATGACCCGGGAACCTCTAAACCACCAGGTTTTTCTAAACCATTGTGGAAAATGACGGCTCGTATTAGAGGAACACCATATATTCCTAGAAAATTAGGAAAACGAACCAAGTCTGAAGAAGAAGAAGAAACCAGTGATTCAGATTAGATGGTTGTAATCATGTTGTATATTATATGTATTATAGTGTGCTTGTACTTTTATGTTCTATGTAAAAATTTCTTGTATTGTTTGTTAATTATCTTTTACGAATCTAATCCTTGTCTATTTTACAGTATAAAAAACAAAATGGACGTTAAGGGTAGACAATCGAATATTTTAGAATACCTACCAGAGGATATGATTGAGGAAATCTTGTCTAGAGTCGGTCAGCATTCATCAGCACATTTAGTTATGGCAAAATTAACTTGTCAAACATTTGAAAGACTTTCCAGAAATGCCTTAGTTTATAAAAGGCTTTCCTTTGATAGGTGGGGTATATCACATTGGGGAGACCGTAAGTTACGTCGTGTTTTCTTTAAAGCATTAAATGCGGGGAACCCAAATGCAATTTTACGCTACGGGTTAAGAACCTATTTTGACTCAACATATCCCAACATAGGATTTCGTGAATTAGAAAGAGCTTCTAACATGCAACATAAAGAAGCATGTTATGCTTACGGGTTAGTGATGTTCGCTTCTTACCAAAGTGAGAAAAAGAACATCGGATTGCAGCTTTTAAATAAGACCTTCCCACAAGTGACGGATTCAGTAGTTGGGGTGAGAAACAAGGTTTTTAGATTATTACGGGGCTGTTGGACATTACGAAACCCTCGTCCTTTTGACGACATTACAACATGCTGCCTAGCAAATGGTCATAACGGTTATTTTCCACAAGACCAAGGATGGGAAGTCGTCTTAGTAAAACCAGAATGCATGACTTGTTTCTGGACTTATGAACTACGTGTCTTTATTTCCTTTGCTGAACAACTTGCATATTAACTAGGTTTATCTTCAAAAACTGTCCTGTATCAAAGTGTACTATATTTCATGTTATATGTAATATAGCGAAGTTGTAAGTTTGAAGAATATTTGTATGTGATATATTATTATAATCAGTTTTTCATATGGAATTGTAGTAGTTGAATTGTATATTAGCTACTAAGTATGAACTTAACGGGTAGGTAGTACCCAAAGTTAAACTTATAAAACGCTAATATGAAGAAAAAGCTTTTATAAATGAGTTCATATTATGCTACGAAATACTATTGACTACTCTTAATATTCTGTATGATTAACTCGATTCAGTTGGCTATTTTGAAGGAAATGGCACCGACTACTCGACACACCATGAATATGAGCGAAGAGGAATTTCGTACCTTTCTTGCTGCAAACATAGCCGCAGTACAGGCTGCGCTACATACCAACAATAACTCTGAATCTAGCAATGCAGCTAACGGCGCAAGAAATCGTGTAGGATGCTCCTACAAAAAATTCACTGCCTGCAAACCTTTAGAATTTGATGGAACCGAAGGACCAATTGGAATGAAACGGTGGACCGAGAAAGTCGAATCGGTGTTTGCCATAAGTAAGTGTACTGAAGAAGACAAAGTTAAGTACGCTACGCATACCTTCACAGGTACTGCGTTAACGTGGTGGAACACCTATCTTGAACAAGTAGGACAAAATGCTGCTTACGTACTACCGTGGTCGGCATTCTAGCAATTGATGAATGAGCAGTACCGTCCTAGAAATGAAGTCAATAAACTCAAGACAGAACTTAGAGAGTTACGAACACAAGGGTTCGACGTTACCACATATGAACGACGATTCACAGAGTTGTACCTATTGTGTCCGGGAGCATTCGAAGATGAAGAAGAGAAGATCGACTCGTTTATAAAAGGGTTACCAGTAAGGATTCAAGAATATGTGAGTTCACACGAGCCTGCTTCTATACAGAAGGCAAGTCGAATGTCTCATAAACTCATAAATCAGATTGAGGGAAGAATTAAAGAGCAGGCGGCCGAAGAAGCCAACACGAAACAACTCAAGAGGAAGTGGGAGGAAAACGGTGACAAGAGTCACCAGTATAACAACAAACAACAACAATTACAACCACAATCGCAACAACTATCCCAACAACCGCAACAACAATCACAACAATAACCACAATCCTAACAATAACTACAACAAACATCCCAACAACAACAACAACTACAACAACCGTTTCAACAACAATAACAATCCCAACAACAACCTCAATAACAACAACGACAACAAAAACCAAAAATAGCCATGTCAAAGGTGTGAAGAAAATCATTAGGGGTTTTGCACCACATTTTGCAACAGGTGTAAAAGAAATGGTCATAGCATGACAAAGTGTGAGATCTACGGACCAAAATTTAACAGAACTAAGGGAACAAATAATGTCGGAACAAGTAATGCCGAAACGAATAGTGTCGGAGCAAGTAATACCAACGCTGTTTGTTATAAATGTGGAAAACCGGGCCACATTATTAGAAATTGCCCGAATCAGGGGAATACTAATGGGCAAGGTCGTGGAAGAGTTTTCAATATTAATGCGACAGAAGCACAGGAAGACCCAGAGCTTGTTACGTGTACGTTTCTTATTGACGATAAATCTGCTTATGTTTTATTTGATTCGGGTGCGGATAGAAGCTATATGAGTAGAGAATTTTTCACTTAAATTAAGTTTCCCATTGACTCCTTTGGATAGTAAATTTTTACTCGAATTAGCAAACGGTAAATTAATTTCAGCAGATAATATATGTCGTGAGAGAGAAATTAAACTGAGGGATGAAACGTTTAAAATTGATTTAATACGAGTCGAGTTAGGGAGTTTTGATGTAATAATTGGCATGGAATGGTTGAAAAAGGTGAGAGCAGAGGTCGTTTGTTACAAAAATGCGATTCCCATTATACGCGAAAAAGGAAAACCTTTAATGGTGTACGAAGAAAAGAACAACGCGAAATTAAATCTTATTATTAGTTTGAAGGCGCAAAAACTAATAAGAAAAGGTTGTTACGTCATTCTAGCACACATCGAGGAAGTTAAACCTGAAGAAAAGAACATCAATGATGTTCCCATCGCAAAAGAATTTCCCGATGTATTTCCAAAAGAATTACCGGGATTACCCCCACATCGATCCGTTGAATTTCAAATAGACCTTGTACCAGGAGCTGCACCAATAGCTCGTGCTCTATACAGACTCGCACCCAGCGAAATGAAAGAATTACAAAGTCAGTTACAGGAACTTTTAGAGCGTGGTTTCATTCGACGTAGCACATCACCATGGGGAGCTCCTATTTTGTTTGTCAAGAAGAAAGATGGTACGTTCAGGTTGTGTATCGACTATCGAGAGCTGAACAAACTTACCATCAAGAACCGCTACCCACTACCGAGAATCGATGACTTATTTGATCAACTACAAGGCTCGTCTGTTTATTCGAAGATCGATTTACGTTCCGGATATCATCAAATGCGGGTGAAGGAGGATAATATTCCAAAGACTGCTTTTAGGATGCGTTATGGTCATTACGAGTTTATGGTTATGCCGTTTGGATTAACTAACGCACCAGCTGTGTTCATGGACCTCATGAACCGAGTGTGTGGGCTATATCTTGACAAATTTGTCATTGTTTTCATCAATGACATACTTATTTACTCGAAGAATGATCAAGAGCACGAAGAACATTTGAGAAAAGTGCTAGAGTTGCTGAGAAAAGAAAAACTGTACGCTAAGTTTTCAAAGTGTGCATTTTGGTTGGAAGAAGTTCAATTCCTCGGTCACATAGTGAACAAAGAAGGTATTCAGGTGGATCCGGCAAAGATTGAGACCATTGAAAAGTGGGAAACCCCTAAAACTCTGAAGCATATACACCAGTTTTTAGGACTAGCTGGTTACTACAGAAGGTTCATTCAAGACTTTTCCAGAATAGCAAAACCCTTGACTGCATTAACGCATAAAGGGACCTATATTGTCATTACCTGAAGGGAATGATGATTTTGTGATATATTGTGACACCTCAAAGCAAGGTCTCGGTTGTGTATTAATGCAACGAACAAAAGTAATTGCTTATGCGTCTAGACAATTGAAGATTCACGAACAGAGTTATACGACGCATGATTTGGAATTAGGCGCAGTTGTTTTTGCATTAAAGACTTGGAGGCACTACTTATATGGGGTCAAAAGTATTATATATACCGACCACAAAAGTCTTCAACACATATTTAATCAGAAACAACTGAATATGAGGCAGCGTAGGTGGATTGAATTGTTGAATGATTATGAATTTGAGATTCGTTACCACCTGGGGAAGTCAAATGTGGTAGCCGACGGCTTGAGCAGAAAGGACAGAGAACCCATTCGAGTAAAAGCTATTAATATAATGATTCACACTAACCTTACTACTCAAATAAAGGAGGCGCAACAAGGAGTTTTAAAAGAGGGAAATATAAAGATTGAAATACCCAAAGGATCGGAGAAGCATCTTAATATTCGGGAAGACGGAATCCGGTATAGGGCTGAAAGAATTTGGGTACCAAAATTTGGAGATATGAGAGAAATGGTACTTAGAGAAGCTCATAAAACCAGATACTAAATACATCCTGGAACGGGGAAGATGTGCAGGGATCTCAAGAAACATTTTTGGTGGCCAGGTATGAAAGCCGATATTGCTAAATACGTAGGGGAATGTTTGACGTGTTCTAAGGTCAAAGCGGAGCATCAGAAACCATCAGGTCTACTTCAATAACCGAAAATCCTGGAATGGAAATGGGAAAACATTACCATGGATTTCATCACTAAATTGCCAAGGACTGCAAGTGGTTTTGATACTATTTGGGTAATAGTTGATCGTCTCACCAAATCAGCAAACTTCCTGCCAATAAGAGAAGATGACAAGATGGAGAAGTTAGCACGACTATATTTGAAGGAAGACAGCTCCAGACATTGAATACCAATCTATATTATCTCTGATAGGGATGGCAGATTTATTTCAAGATTCTGGCAGACATTACAGTAAGCATTAGGAACTCGTCTAGACATGAGTACTGCCTATCATCCACAAACTGATGGGCAGAGCGAAAGGACGATACAAACGCTTGAAGACATGCTACGAGCATGTGTTATTGATTTCGAAAACAGTTGGGATCGACATCTACCGTTAGCAGAATTATCCTACAACAACAGCTACCATTCAAGCATTGAGATGGCAACGTTTGAAGCACTTTATGGTAGAAAGTGCAGGTCTCCGATTTGTTGGAGTGAAGTGGGGGATAGACAGATTACGGGTTCGGAGATAATACAAGAAACTACCGAGAATATCATCCAAATTCAACAACGGTTGAAAACCGCCCAAAGTCGACAAAAGAGCTACGCCGACATTAAAAGAAAAGATATAGAATTTGAAATTGGAGAGATGGTCATGCTTAAGGTTACACCTTAGAAAGGTGTTGTAAAATTTGGTAAACGAGGGAAATTAAATCCAAGGTATATTGGACCACTCAAGATTATTGATTATGTCGGACTAGTAGCTTACCGACTTGAGTTACCTCAACAACTCGCGGCTGTACATAACACTTTCCATGTCTCGAATTTGAAGAAATGTTTTGCTAAAGAAGATCTCACTATTCCGTTAGACGAAATCCAAATCAACGAAAAACTTCAATTCATCAAAGAACCCGTCGAAATAATGGATCGTGAGGTTAAAAGACTTAAGCAAAACAAGATACCAATTGTTAAGGTTCGATGGAATGCTCGTAGGGGACACGAGTTCACCTGGGAATGTGAAGATCAGATGAAGAAGAAACACCCGCACCTATTTCCAGAAGATTCGTCAACACCTTCAACAGCTTAAAATTTCGGGACGAAATTTATTTAACGGGTAGGTACTGTAGTGACCCGAACTTTTTGTAACAACCCAACCCGTATTAAAACCGGCCCATAAAAATTTTTCCTTTTAATACGCGTTAAATAATACTTTAGGACCCAATTGTGTTTCCATAAACATCTTTTATACAATAGAAGGTTTAATAAACCTTAAAACATTTAATACATTGATTAATTGTCCAAACGGACATACACGACCCGACTAGTTTAGTTTCCAACCAAAACCGAGCATGGTGATTTGGGACTACGCTACCCAAATCCTAAGCGAATACAAAAACAAGATCTTCTAAGCAACCTAGCCAAGATCTCTAATTCCCAAGCTTACCCGAGCCGCCAAGCATGCGAACCTATAAAAATAGCAACAACGAGAGGGTAAGCTAACGCTTAGTGAATGATAATATACTACATACATAATATATGTATAATAAGGCAACTATACTAAGAATACCGTACGATCTCTAAGCAACAAGCTAAATATATCAACAAAATATAAGTTCACCAACGACGATGTGAACAACGCCAAATAAGCTACACCCGGAGGGTTAGCTACATCACAACAATACGTCAATATATATATATACAACAATATATAAACACCCACGGTTAACCAATCGTAAAAAGGAATGGTACTCGAATTTCCCATCAGTGTTCATAACAACCGTTAGTGTACAACACATATATCACTAACCCTTGGACAACACATATATCACTAACCCTTGGAAAACACATATCCGTTTATAAAATCATTAGTGTACAACACATATAACACTAAATTGGACAACACATATCCATTCATAAATCAGTAGTGTACAACACATATAACACTAAATTGGACAACATATATCCATTCGTAAAACCGTTAGTGTACAACGCATATATCACTAGCTCGGACAACACATATCCATTCATAAAGGCCGTCAGTGTACAACGACATAAATCACTAACTTGGACAACACATATCCGTTCCTACAAATAAATACATTATATACATACATGTATACTTATTCCACTCACAACCACGTGTGATAACGTACACCCAAAGTGTGTACTTCGCCAAAGGTGGTCAACCAAAATGCACAACCGTGCCAATTGGACCCATACACAAGTCCATCAAATCCACCTACATGTGAAGTGAGCTCTATAGCCGAGAATCACTTCACCCTACCCGTACCCATCCTACACATACATATGCATATAGGATATTAACACTCACCTTGTCGCCTTGAAGAAATGCTTCCAAGTAATCTGCAACTCTTCAATGGAAAGTACCTAATCCATTATCACAAATTCAATAACACACTTAGATTGGATCTACAAACCAACCCAATTTGACACTTATTGCAAATTCGACCCAAATGCACTTCCAAGGACAAACCGCGCCCAAACTAACCAATAACCACTAACACAAGTGATAATGGTCCTAATATGCCAATTAAACCCGAACACAAGTGTTAAACACTTATCGTTCTCAAAATCGCCCATAAACCCTAATTTTGACCCATAAGGTCAAAATCTCACCATTTACAAGTTTTGACACCAAAACATGTTTAACTCGGTTTTATACTTCAACTTAATCCATTTTAAGTTTACAAACCTCATCGAATCGACATTCGGGTCGTAACCCTCAACAAACCCTAATTTTGACTCTAGTCAAAATTAGTCAACCACGAAAACCCTAAAAGTCTCCAAAACACCAATAATCACTAATGCTAGTGATTGTACACCATTTACATGTCTTAAACATGGTTAAATCATTAACCAACCCAAAACCCGCCTCTAACACTTACAAACCCGAATCTTGGTGTTAATCTTCCAATTAACAACTAAATGGGTTCCATCTATGAATCATACAATCAAAAGCCCCAAATTTGAATGATGAACACGAAAATGAAATTCGGAGTTAGAGATTACCACTAGTATCACCGTGTAGCCAAGAACGAGGAGAACAACCTTGTCAACTACGCCAAAGATCAAATCCCGCTTCTTCCTTTCCAAAAATCCCTTTGAAATCAAATGGGTGTTTGAGTTTTTGAGAGGAAAATGAAATGAAAAGGAAAAAGAAATTAAGGAAATGAAATGGATGGACCAGATTTAAGATCCCCATCTTGCTCAAATGCAAAATGACCAATTTGCCCCTCACTTTACTTAAATATTGCAAAACTTCGGAACCAGTTCAGCAGAAATGCCGCGCCGCGGCATAAATGGTCGCGCCGCGAGCTATACCGTGGTCTGGTGCCTTCTTTACCATACTTTCTGATCCAGATTCTAATGTGTTGCCGTGCCGCGGCCTTGTGTGTCGCGCCGCGACACAAGGCGTGACCTGACATAACTTTCTCGCACACAAGACTTTAATACTAGAAAATGCCCCGAACCTTTCTTACACCATTCGTACATACCTAATACACCTATAAATCATATACAGGGAACACGGGGTGTTACAACTCTCCCCCACTTAAATTCCATCACGTCCTCGTGATCCTAGTCACAAACCCAAACGGACCCACACTCAATGGTCGTCGAACATGCATTTCAAACCGACTTCTACCACAAATTCGCTAACCCGATGGTTAATCCAATGACAAATTACACAGTTGCTCGCATCCCGAGACGTACAATACCCGCAACAACCGAAGTCTACAACGATCCCTTAGACAATTTTCCTCAAAGAGTTACCCTTAACAACTAAATCGTCACCCGCAATTTATCGAATCACAATTTCCGAGCACTAAGACCATGCTCATTCCCTAACATCGGGAAAAACTCAACCAATCTCGAACCGAGATATCAATCCCTTAGCGTACCTTTACCGAGTACAACGCTAAAAGCAACCAAGTCTCAACCTAAGGTCAACAACCCGAAACGATGAAGACCGAACCAAATGAATCCTTACGGATAACACCAATCATTAGACATCCCTGGTAGTGCGCAATACGACCAAAACGCAACTACTGTAACATCATAAAGCAGACGGCTAAAATCGATAGCGCCCAAAACGACTATGGAAACGCAAATCCCAAGGTGTACCAAATCAACTATCATCACACCCATAGCAACATGTGAGCGAAACACGGCTATCGCCTCACTAATCATACAACATGGTCCTCACGACCCCACCATCGGCGTATAAATCCACCGTTAGTTCACACAATGTGGTCCTTACGACCCCACCATTGGCGTATAAAACAACCAATAGATCACACATCCAACAACATGAAGGCTGGCAGAAAACTACACGCGACCCACTTCCCAAATCTCAACACCGGATGAAGTCAGCGGACCCCGTCAACGGTCATGCTTCACCGATATAACACTACACCCATGATGAAGTCAGCGGACCCCGAAGGTCATGCTTCACCAATCAACGATCTCATGATGAAGTCAGCGGACCCCGAAGGTCATGCTCCACCAATCAACGTTCCCATGATGAAGTCAGCGGACCCTGAAGGTCATGCTTCATCAATCAACGCCCTTTTAGCCTCGAACGACGAGTAGCGTAACATCGCGCTCTGCCACACCATAGTGAATCCTAATGGATACCACTAACCATTCCCACAATCGAGCAAGAACCACCTATATCAAACATAGGTACAAAACAATAATTCTCTAGAAGAGAATCCGATACGCACATCCCTTAACCGAGGGATTTCACCTTGCTTGCCAAACACGTCTTTTATCTCTCAATGAGATTTACTACATTACCACCTCGGTGGTAACTTACATCCAAAACCATAAGTACAATTTAACCGAAATTGTACTTTACCACAAATCGACCAAAACTAGGTCCCAACGCAAACTTCCGGATCTACCAAAAGTATCATCTGAAGTCTCAAACTAAAAACCTCCTCGTGCGGGAGTGCAACTCTCCCACTTGGAACTACGTTCCATATCCACAACTCGTACAACCGTACAATGCTACCAAAGGTAGACTTTACCAACAATTGGGTTCACATGACCCATCACCATCTCTTGCTCCAGCCTTGAGCACACGAAGGATTTCAATCAATCCTTAAACACTTCGAATAAAAAGTGTACCACGATTACGCAAACCACACCCTCGTAATCATCCAATTGCTCTAGTTTGTCAATTTCCACCTAGTCACTCATGTACCTAAGGGTTTCACTCCGGTACCCTAAGTACAATGTAACCACAGCACAATCGGAGTCGAACACCACGCTAGTAGGTATAAAGGCACCTAATGTCGCGTCACGTAGACTCCTTTACCAACATACATCGAGATCAAACACTCGATCTTTTTCGGGTTCCAATCCACTCGACGAACCTCATGGTTCATCAACTTCCACACTATAGCGAACACGCGCTTAACAATCGAACACTAAAACCCATTTCCATGGCTTGGTAGAAACATTTCCCAAATACTAAGGAATGCTTGGTTGCACCAAGTGTTACACCCTTCGCCCATTAATCAAAACATCGCCATAGGGTACTTTCATTAGGAACGTCACCCATAACAACAATATGCACAACACAAGGCATTTTACAAACTCAAATTCAAACAGCACTTAATAAATAATCAAAGGGCATATTTATTAAAACGAAACGTACCTTAACGTCTCCTTGCCGCACCCGTCCCCGCTAACTTGGGAAATTTCGACTTACGATGTCCTTCTTCTTGGCAATTGAAGCACACCATACCATCACCCTTTGGCACCGAACATTCCCAAGATTTGTGACCCCTCAAGCCACAATTGTAACATCTAGACATACTAGAATCTAACATACTCAACCGCGTACCACCCGTGCTCACGCTCGGACCCTTAGTCCTCTTACTTGGAGCACCATAAGAAACAACCCTTCTCTCACTTGAAGGTTCACCAACCTTCGATCGCGAATACGACTCGAAACCTCTAGCCACGGCGAATAATTCCGCAAACGATTTCGTGTGACCCCGGCTAATCTTATTCTTCAAGTCATCATTCAAGGTTCGATAGAAATCTTGCATCAACAAATTATCATTCCCCAAATACTTCGGGCAAAAACGAGCCTTCGCCATAAAGGTCGTCTTGAGAGTATTCAGATCCATAGAACCCTGTTGCAAATTTCGCAACTCATTACACATTTTTGACAAATCGGCTGAAGTCTGGAACTCCTCGAAGAATTCCTTCTTAAACTCGTCCCACGATAAAGCCATAAACGGCTCACCACCGACAAGATCAAACTTATCATCCAACCAATCCTTTGCCCTACCCCGCAACAAACTAGTAGCGAGTCTCGTCTTCTTCTCAGGAGGGCATTCAATAGTACGAAAACACCCTTCGACATCCGAGATCCAAGTTGTGCTTACCAAAGGATCCGGTTTCCCGTCATACATCGGGGGTTTAGTCCTCATGAAGCTCTTAAGACAACGCTCCATTTCACTACCACCCCGAAATTCGGAATACTTCCTATCCATTTCTTCTCGAAACGCACTCATTTGCTCTGCAACGGCGGCCGCAACTCTAGAGTTAAACTCCTCGTCATTAGTCTCGATCTCATTTCGCGTCGTCATTCTAAAGAATGCAAAATGATTAGTCCACGAACGTATAAAACAACACGTATAACACCGCCCCATCTTGCTCAACACTCGTCGTACATCACTTGTTAGACACGATTTGCACCCGTAATAAGGTTTGCAAGTCCTTATTACGCACACACGCCGTATCGACTCGTTAGTACAATGACCGCCTCGCTCGATGATATAAACTAACACAACGTAAATTCTACACGATATAAGCACAAGTAACAATTACATCACAACACAAGCCAAAATCCTAGTTAGTTCACCTACAAACAAGGCACTAACTACAACTCATTCTGACCCTTAATCCTACAAGTCCTGCAACAATTAAGCACACACAAAAGTCTAAGTCTAGGCACCTATCTCAAGTCGCCTAAATCCCTTAGACCATGCTCTGATACCACTTGTAACAACCCAACCCGTATTAAAACCGGCCCATAAAAATTTTTCCTTTTAATACGCATTAAATAATACTTTAGGACCCAATTGTGTTTCCATAAACATCTTTTATACAATAGAAGGTTTAATAAACCTTAAAACATTTAATACATTGATTAATTGTCCAAACGGACATACACGACCCGACTAGTTTAGTTTCCAACCAAAACCGAGCATGGTGATTTGGGACTACGCTACCCAAATCCTAAGCGAATACAAAAACAAGATCTTCTAAGAAACCTAGCCAAGATCTCTAATTCCCTAGCTTACCCGAGCTGCCAAGCATGCGAACCAATAAAAATAGCAACAACGAGAGGCTAACGCTTAGTGAATGATAATATACTACATACATATATATGTATAATATGGACATGCATATATATATATATATATATATATATATATATATATATATATATATATATATATATATATATATATATATATATATATATATATATATATATATATATATATATATATATATATATATATATATATATATAAGGCAACTACACTAAGCATACCGTACGATCTCTAAGCAACAAGCTAAATATATCAACAAAATATAAGTTCACCAACGACGATGTGAACAACGCCAAATAAGCTACACCCGGAGGGTTAGCTACATCACAACAATACGTCAATATATATATATATATATACAACAATATATAAACGCCCACGGTTAACCAATCGTAAAAAGGAATGGTACTCGAATTTCCCATCGGTGTTCATAACAACCGTTAGTGTACAACACATATATCACTAACCCTTGGACAACACATATATCACTAACCCTTGGACAACACATATCTGTTTATAAAATCATTAGTGTACAACACATATAACACTAAATTGGACAACACATATCCATTCATAAATCAGTAGTGTACAACACATATAACACTAAATTGGACAACATATATCCATTCGTAAAACCGTTAGTGTACAACGCATATACCACTAACTCGGACAACACATATCCATTCATAAAGGCCGTCAGTGTACAACGACATAAATCACTAACTTGGACAACACATATCCGTTCCTACAAATAAATACATTATATACATACATGTATACTTATTCCACTCACAACCACGTGTGATAACGTACACCCAAAGTGTGTACTTCGCCAAAGGTGGTCAACCAAAATGCACAACCGTGCCAATTGGACCCATACACAAGTCCATCAAATCCACCTACATGTGAAGTGAGCTCTATAGCCGAGAATCACTTCACCCTACCCGTACCCATCCTACACATACATATGCATATAGGATATTAACACTCACCTTATCGCCTTGAAGAAATGCTTCCAAGTAATCCGCAACTCGTCAATGGAAAGTACCTAATCCATTATCACAAATTCAACAACACACTTAGATTGGATCTACAAACCAACCCAATTTGACACTTATTGCAAATTCGACCCAAATGCACTTCCAAGGACAAACCGCGCCCAAACTAACCAATAATCACTAACACAAGTGATAATGGTCCTAATATGCCAATTAAACCCGAACACAAGTGTTAAACACATATCGTTCTCAAAATCGCCCATAAACCCTAATTTTGACCCATAAGGTTAAAATCTCACCATTTACAAGTTTTGACACCAAAACATGTTTAACTCGGTTTTATACTTCAACTTAATCCATTTTAAGTTTACAAACCTCATCGAATCGACATTCGGGTCGTAATCCTCAACAAACCCTAATTTTGACTCTAGTCAAAATTAGTCAACCACGAAAACCCTAAAAGTCTCCAAAACACCAATAATCACTAATGCTAGTGATTGTACACCATTTACAAGTCTTAAACATGGTTAAATCATTAATCAACCCAAAACCCGCCTCTAACACTTACAAATCCAAATCTTGGTGTTCATCTTCCAATTAACAACTAAATGGGTCCCATCTATGAATCATACAATCAAAAGCCCCAAATTTGAATGATGAACACGAAAATGAAATTCGGAGTTAGAGCTTATCACTAGTATCATCGTGTAGCCAAGAACGAGGAGAACAAACTTGTCAACTACGCCAAAGATCAAATCCCGCTTCTTCCTTTCCAAAAATCCCTTTGAAATCAAATGGGTGTTTGAGTTTTTGAGAGGAAAATGAAATGAAAAGGAAAAAGAAATTAAGGAAATGAAATGGATGGACCAGATTTAAGATCCCCATCTGGCTTAAACGCGAAATAACCAATTTGCACCTCACTTTACTTAAATATTGCAAAACTCCAGAACCAGTTCAGCAGAAATGCCGCGCCGCGGCATAAATGGTCGCGCCATGACCTATACCGTGGTCTGGTGCCTTCTTTACCATACTTTCTGTTCCAGATTCAAATGTGTTGCCGCGCCGCGGCCTTGTGTGTCGCGCCGCAACATAAGGCGTGACCTGACATAACTTTCTCGTACACAAGACTTTAGTACTAGAAAATGCCCCGAACCTTTCTTACACCATTCGTACATACCCAATACACCTATAAATCATATACATGGAAAACGGGGTGTTACACTTTTCCATGTTTATATATATTAAATGAAATTGATATTTACATGATTAAGTGTTTCCAACATGTTAAGCAATCAAACTTGTTAAGACTTGATTAATTGAAAAAGGTTTCATATAGACAATTGACCACCCAAGTTGACCGGTGATTCACGAACATTAAAACTTGTAAAAACTATATGATGACATATATATGATTATATATATAGTTAACATGATATTATGATAAGTAAATATCTCATTAGGTATTTTAACAATGAGTTATATAGATAAAATTGAGTTTATCGAATTAAGAAACTCGAAACGATATATATAACGATTATCGTTATAACAACGTCTTACTAAATACATATGAATCATATTAAGATATTGATATAATATGTTTAATCATGATAAATGATAAGTAAACATGTCATTATGTATATTAACAATGAACTACATATGTAAAAACAAGACTACTAACTTAAGGATTTCGAAATGAGACATATATGTAACGATTATCGTTGTAACGACATTTAAATGTATATATATCATATTAAGATATAGTAATATATCATAATATCATGATAATATAATAATTTAACATCTCATTAGATATAATAAACATTGGATTAACAACATTTAACAAGATCATTAACTTAAAGGTTTCAAATCAACATTTACATGTAACGACTAACGATGACTTAATGACTCAGTTAAAATGTATATACATGTAGTGTTTTAATACGTATTCATACACTTTTGAAAGACTTCAAGACACTTATCAAAATACTTCTACTTAACAAAAATTCTTACAATTACATCCTCGTTCAGTTTCATCAACAATTCTACTCGTATGCACCCGTATTCATACTCGTACAATAAACAGCTTTTAGATGTATGTACTATTGGTATATATACTCCAATGATCAGCTTTTAGCAGCCCATGTGAGTCACCTAACACATGTGGGAACCATCATTTGGCAACTAGCATGAAATATCACATAAAATTACAAAAATATGAGTAATCATTCATGACTTATTTACATGAAAACAAAATTACTCATCCTTTATATCTAATCCATATACCAACGACCAAAAACACCTACAAACACTTTCATTCTTCAATTTTCTTCATCTAAGTGATCTCTCTCAAGTTCTATCTTCAAGTTCTAAGTGTTCTTCATAAATTCTCTAAGTTCTAGTTTCATAAAATCAAGAATACTTCCAAGTTTGCTAGCTTACTTCCAATCTTGAAAAGTGATCATCCAACCACAAGAAATCTTTGTTATTTACAGTAAGATATCTTTCTAATACAAGGTAATACTCATATTCAAACTTTGATTCAATTTCTATAACTATAACAATCTTATTTCGAGTGGAAATCTTACTTGAACTTGTTTTCGTGTCATTATTCTGCTTCAAGAACTTTCAAGCCATCCAAGGATCCTTTAAAGCTAAATCATTTCTTGTCACTTACAGTTGGTTTTACCTACTAAAATTGAGGTAGTAATGATGTTCATAACATCATTCGATTCATACATATAAAACTATCTTATTCGAAGATTTAAACTTGTAATCACTAGAACATAGTTTAGTTAATTCTAAACTTGTTCATAAATAAAGTTAATCCTTCTAACTTGACTTTTAAAATCAATTAAACACATGTTCTATATCTATATGATATGCTAACTTAATGATTTAACCTGGAAACACGAAAAACACCGTAAAATCGGACATACGACGTCTTAGTAACACAGCGGGCTGTTTTGGGTTAGTTAATTAAAATCTATGATAAACTTTGATTTAAAAGTTGTTCTTCTGGGAAAATAATTTTTCTTATGAACATGAAACTATATCCAAAAATCATGGTTAAACTCAAAGTGGAAGTATGTTTTCCAAAATGGTCATCTAGACGTCGTTCTTTCGACTGAAATGACTACCTTTACAAAAATGACTTGTAACCTGTAATTCCGACTATAAACTTATAATTTTTCTGTATAGATTCATAAACTTAAGTTCAATATGAAACCATAGCAATTGGATTCACTCAAAACGGATTTAAAACGAAGAAGTTATGGGTAAAACAAGATTGGTTATTTTTCCTTGTTGTAGCTACGTGAAAATTGGTAACAAATCTATATTAATCATATCCTAGCTAACTTATATTGTATTATACATGTATTCTAATATATTATGTAATCTTGGGATACCATAGACACATATGCAAATGTTTTGACATATCATATCGACCCATCTATATATATTATTTGGAACAACCATAGACACTCTATATGTAGTAATGTTGGAGTTAGCTATACAGGGTTGAGGTTGATTCCAAAAATATATATAGTTTGAGTTGTGATCTAGCCTGAGACTTGTATACACTGGGTCGTGGATTGATTCAAGATAATATATATCTATTTATTTCTGTACATCTAATTATGGACAACTAGTTGTAGGTTACTAACAAGGACAGCTGACTTAATAAACTTAAAACAGTAAAACGTATTAAAAATATTGTAAATATATTTTGAACATACTTTGATATATATGTACATATTTGTTATAGGTTCGTGAATCTACCAGTGGCCAAGTCTTACTTCCCGACGAAGTAAAAATATGTGAAAGTGAGTTTGATGGAATTCAACATAATAACTTGTTCTTAATGTTAATATAATCACAAAACCAATTTTATGAAAGTTAAAGCAAGCGGAAGCATAATTTTTGAGAAAACAAGTTTGTATGCTTAACCATTTAATATGAATTCCATGAAGATATCAAGTCATGAATATATACTTACAAATATTAACAAGGAGAGTAGAGATTATACCTCCTCAAGCTTGTTGAGGGTAATTTACAAATGTGCAAGATGATGATGAAGATGATGGAAAGAAAGCTTCTAACTTGAAGCCTCAAGCAAGTAATACCCTAAGCAATAACACCAACACCCTTGCCTTTTGTTAGGATTTGATTAACACTTAAATTAGCTTGCATAAAAAAAACTTAAAGAACTCCCCTATGAGCTCCAAACCCCACGGCCCAAAATGCTGCAGAATGCAGTTTTTTTTTTTGCTGTTTTACTTGATATGTTTGCTAGTGTGTGTGTAGCATTGAATCAATAAACTTGCTTATAGATAGATGGAAAAGTATGGTCAATCCAAGAAGGAATCTTAGCATGTTTTCTTTATTCCCAATGCCACTTACATTCATTTAAATAAAATGTTTTTAAAAGATTTTATAAAATCCATTTTATAAAACTTTCAATAAATTTTATAAATTACATTTTATAAAACTTCCATTTTATTTATTATGTGTACATTATTTATAAAATCTATTTTATAAAATGTAACATAATTAATTAATTATTTAACCTATAAATAATTAAATCCATATCATATAAATTATTCCATAATTTATATATATACATATCAAGTGTCATTTAAGAAAACCATTTTTCTTAAAGTTCAAGTGTCGCGTATTTAATCAATGATCCAATCGTTAAGATCAAATACAAATAAGGTGTCGGTAAGCTTGTTATTGGGTATGATCCGACTTGGATCAAAACATATTAGCCACGTTAATTTAATATGTCTCTCGGGCATATGAAATACTTTCAGAGTTATAGTCCCACTTTTAAAATCTAATATTTTGGGATGAGAATACAATAGTTTTATAATTTTTTTACGAAATAGACACAAGTAAATGAAACTACATTATATGGGTGAATGATCGAAGCCGAATATGCCCCTTTTGCTTGGTAGCCTAAGAATTAGTAAACCGATCTACTAATTGACGCAAATCCTAAAGATAGATCTATTGGGCCTAACGAACCCCATCCAAAGTACCAGATGCTTTAGTACTTCGAATTCATTTTTATCATGTCCGAAGGATTTCCCAGAATGATAGGGGATATTCTTATATGCATCTTATTAATGTCGGTTACCAGGTGTTCACCATATGAATGAATTTTATCTCTATGTATGGGATGTATATTGAAACATGAAATCTTGTGGTCTATTATTATGATTTGATAATATATAGGTTAAACCTATAACTCACCAACATTTTTGTTGACGTTTTAAGCATGTTTATTCTCAGGTGATTATTAAGAGCTTCCGCTGTTGCATACTAAAATAAGGACAAGATTTGGAGTCCATGCTTGTATGATATTATGTAAAAACTGCATTCAAGAAACTTATTTTTTTATGTAATATATTCTTATTGTAAACCATTATGTAATGGTCATGTGTAAACGGTATATTTTAGATTATCATTACTTGATAATCTACGTAATGCTTTTTAAACCTTTATCGATAAAATAAAGGTTATGGTTGTTTTAAAAATGAATGCAGTCTTTGAAAAACGTCTCATATAGAGGTCAAAACCTCGCGACGAAATCAATTATTATGGAACGTTTATAATCAATATGAACGGGACATTTCAAAGAAAATGTGAAACAAATGCATAAATGTCTGATAAACTACCTCCACTTCCTAACAAAGAATGTACTTATGCTTTTAGGGAAGGTGAAGTCGTAGTTTCTGCTAAGAATTTATTTCTTGGGATTAACAGTTTACATCGTAAGATAGTTCTACTAAAGTAGGCTAACACACATAAGCAGTCTACTAAAGCAGGTTAAATCTGTTTGTGTGAACAAAGTTTCTAAATGTGCTAGTGGGAATGATAAGAAGGTTAAGGGTACAACATAATCTAATGCTTCTAAACCCATTACTATTCTTAAAAATCCTTTACGTTCTAACTTAGGGAAAAGTGTTTCGAATGATTCACCTTCAAAGCAATTTATACTAAGAACGTTCATCATCCAGATGGTTCTTATTCTACTGAACAACTTCCTAAGATGTTAATGTCAAATCATACTAAGGAAATTCTTTTAAAGAAACCAGTGAAGTCTTCAAATCAACATACGAGTCCAAAAGCTGATTTAAGTGAGTATGATGCAAAAGAACGTAGAATCAAAATAGAAATTTTGGAAAGTCAATCATCTCATATGTCAACTGAAAATTTTGGACGTCTAACTAAGAAAGGTGTTTGATATCTTGTCTGATACTCTTTACTCTTCTCAACGGAACTCAAATGTTCATGTCGTACCTGAGATACCAACACAATCAATTACTATGGAGATACAACCTAGTCTCTATGATGAAGATACAACACCTACTGATTCACTTGTTGTTTCTTCAGCCTCCCTCCCACCTCCAGATGTTAATCTTGATCCATTTCAAGATGCATCACTTGATTCTATTCCAATTGTTTCTCCAAAAACTCAAACAGACTCGTTAGACACTGTTATATGAAAACAAGAGGATCATGGTTCAACTTCAACAACGATTGATGTTTCTTTTGATATTACTGATCCTGAACCTCTTCTACGTAGCAATCGATGGACTAAAAGTCATCCTATTGATCTTATCATTGGTGATGCTCATGCTCCAGTATCAACTAGAAGGGTTACTCGGAATATGTGTTCGTATAATGCCTTTCTTAGTAAGATTGAACCAACTTTAGTTGCTCAAGCCTTACTTAATCCTAACTGGGTGATAGCTATGTGAGAAGAGATACGTCAATTTGAACATTTGAAAGTATGGCGGTTAGTTCCAAGACCAACGGGACAATGATCAATCGGGGTTAAGTTGATTTTTAAAATCAAGAAAAGATTCTGATGGGGTTGTGGTTAGAAACAAGGCACGTCTTGTGGCTAAAGGATATCAACAATAAGAGGGTGTTAACTACGATGAGACATTTGCTCCGGTTGTAAGGATTGAGGCTATTCTTCTTTTTCTTGCTTATGCTTCTCATATGAAGTTCACGGTGTTTCAAATGGATGTTAAAACTGCTTTTCTGAATGGTAATCTTCAAGAGGAAGTTTACGTTGATCAAATTAAGGCTTTGTTGATCCTATTCATCCGAACCACGTATACTACTTGGTGAAAGCTTTTTACATTCTGAAGCAAGTACCGTGTGCATGGTACGAGACCTTAATAAAGTATCTGTTTGAAAATGGCGTCTCTCGTGGAACAATTGATACAACGCTCTTCATCTGTAAAACCATGGTCACATCCTTTTAGTTCAAATTTATGTTGATGATATTATTTTTGGTTCCACGTTCCCGGCCTTATGCAAAGAATTTGGTGACTATATGGCCAACAAATTCGAAAGCATGCGTGACCAACTCAATTTCTTCTTAGGGTTACAAGCTAAACAATTACCTAATGTCATTTTTATCATTCAAACTAAATACATCAATGATATGCTAAAACATTTTAAAATGACTGGTTGAGAATAATGTCAGTCCCAGTGAGGACTTTGTTAAATGCTGATGAAAATGGGGAACCCTTTAATATAACACTTTTTAGAAGCATGGTTGGCTCTCTAATGTACTTGACTGCATGTAGACGAGACATTACACTTGCTAAAACTGTATGTGCTCCGTTTCAGCCAAACCCTTAGAAATTACACTCCAAAGCGGTGGTTAGAATTTTCTAATACCTTAAAGGTACACCTAACCTTGGAATCTGTTATCCTCGCGGATTTGATTTCAATCTCATTGCTTACACAGATGCGGATCATGGTGGTTTCCATGTTGATAGAAAATGCACATCTGAAAAAATTCAGATGTTGGGGAGCAGATTAGTTAGTTGGTCATCCAAGAAACAAAACTATGTTTCATTTTCAAAGTATATTACTGTAGCTCACTGTTGTTCTCAAGTTTTGTGGATGCAAACTCAAGTATTAGACTATGACTTTAAGATCACTAAGACCCCAATATACTGTGATTCACAAAGTACAGTTGCAATTACTAGCAACCCGGTCCAACACTCTAAGACCAAACACATAGATATTTATTATCACTTTATCAAGGACCATGTTGAAAAGGGAGATATAGAATTATACTTTGTGCCTACAAAAGTACAATTAGCTGACATGTTCACTAAACTTTTGGATGAGGTTAGGCTAAAATTCTTTATTCAACAAATAGGTATGGTGGAGTATAGTGCTTAATTTCCTTAATACATTTGGTACTTATAACTGGGATCTTGTGTTTGGGGGAGTATATACTTTCTAAGGGGGGCAATTGAACTTTAATGATTTAGATACTATCTTTCTAGGGGGAGCTCTTGATTTTATGATAACTCCCTGGGTTTACTTTTCCATAGTTACAATAGGGGGAGGTAACTAATTGATATCCTGATTCAAGGGGAGTTTATAATTTTCTTGTGAAATGATCAAAATGCTGATTTACTTAACTATATATCACATTTTGAAGGGGAGAAAGGGAGAATATAAAAAAGAAAATTGATTTTCAAAAAGTGGATTCATAAAAACTTGTGTTTTAAATGATGAAATTCACTTTGGCTTGTATACATCTCAGTATGCAACCCGTTTAACAATTGGTATCACATAGAATTTTTACAGTGTTCAAAATCAATAAGTACAAATCTTATTTTTGAAAAATCCTAAAAATTGGAAAAGCTTAAAATCCAAAAAGATTTTCATTTTCATGAATAAATGTTAATTTTAACATTTTACCGAATGGAAAAATGATCAACTTATGATTATATATATTTGGATTCTCTAAAGTTTAAATTAAAATTGAATGAGAACACTTAATGGATTGACATTCGGTTCTTAAGGCCCATTCAGTATCAAATTCGGTTAGGACTAAGTTTGACCTAGTTTCGGTGTATAAATAGAAGAGTCAAAAGTCAAGGTTTTACTTTTCAAAATCACAAGCTACCTGAATCTGATATCTGTCTACCGAATCTGAGATCATTTTCGATCAATTCTTTGGTAAATTTTCTTTTAAATCAAGTTTATCTATTAATATATAAGATCTGAGCTGAATATATGTTATTAAACTAGAATAGATCACAGTTTTTATGATTAAGATAACCAAATGGCTAAATTAAAGAAAAACTGAATCTAATAATAAGTTTTTAAATCTTTAAATCGAATCAGATTTGTGTACTTTAATGGTGTTATCTTGAGTCTAAACGATTACTAATTGGTAGAGATTTCATGTAAATGACGTAGATTGCATGTTTAATTTAAGTTTAATGGATTCTATACATACCAAATTTGTTCAACCTATAGTTACCGAATATGTTCTACTGATTACATGCTTATCTGATTGTTCTGAGTTTAAAGTCATTCTGATTATGAACTTAATGAATATTTGACTAGAGATGCATGATTATAGATTATACATGAAGTTTTGATGTTATCAAATTTTCCATGTTTACTTGATACGGAAACTGGTGACTTTTTTGGTTGGATTTCAAGCATTATACTTAAGCTTTGTATATGATTTTCTTGCATGCTAATCTAGTTCATAAATGTGAAGCAATGAGTAAATTTGGTAACAGAATCTGAGAAATTTACATGTTACCGAATCTGCTTAATGGTGTGAAAAAATTGCTAAGTGTTGTTGGAATTTTTGGTTGCTTTGTTTGTTTAATCATGATTAATCCATCTCTTGCATGATAATACTTGATGTGTTTGAACCTTAAATGTTTAACATGGATTTCATGGTTGTTAGACACTTGTAAATTTTTGGAATAAAAGATTTTTATATATTATAAAATACATAAAAATTTATAAAATTGGAAAATGAAAAATATTCGAAAGGAAATAAGAATAAAGACATGTGATTATTCTTAACATGTTGTGGTCTTTTATTCTTATCAAGCAGCTAATGGCGAACAACTAATTCATTAATTTTGAGACAAACATTCCTGGCAACTAATGGTTGGCCATTTTGGAAAGACATCAGCTTTGGGGCTCTCTAAGTTACACTGTGAATATACCTGAGATAGATCTTCAGCTTCTGAATAGAACAATAAAGTTTGTTAAGGCTACACAGCTAAATGCTACTAACCCTCAAGGGGAACCAGCTTGATTTGTATTTTAATTGAGAGGTGTGAATGGAAGGAGGATGATTACTAAAGCTGACTTCAGAAGCATCCTTCAGCTTCTAGTTGTTAACAATGCTCCTGACTTTCCCTCCAATGCTGCCATCCTGAACTCCAGTCAGTGTTGTAAATCTGCTTATTTCCCCCGATATCTCCCCAAGATCTCATATATGGAAGGCAGCATAGATGAGATGTCCATCTCCTAAGATTTCTCAGTTAATGAGGTCAAACGTGGTTAAAGCCACAATTTATCGAATTTTCTCTGTGATTTCCTGGATTTTCTCATAAATTCTAGTAATTTCTCGGGTTTTCTACCTCATTTTTTAGATGTATTTGTAAATCTCTTAAAAGTATATATAAATATACAATAATTATAGATATATTTATATTTATATCAAGAAAACTGAAAAGTCAACGTAAGTCAACGTCCGAGATCTCCCCGAAAAATTTTCGAGAAGCCGAGATCTCCTAAAAAATGTCCAAACGAGATCTCCTTGAGATCTGAGTTCTCCAACCTTGACTCCAGTTGTTAACAATGCTCCTCCATTTCAGGAATGCCAACATATCTGTTCCAGCTTCTCATGGTATGAGAATGGTGAGATTTACGAAGGTGAAAATGAATACTCCAATCTTGTCTTACAATAGGTTCACGGCACCAATTCATGAATGGTTGCTGAGGTTACTAATCCCATGGATTCTATATTACGTATGTACTTGTAACACCCGGTTTTCCCGTGCACGTCTAAAGGTACGTACTTAATCAACAGTACGCTTAAAACTTACTCGTTATGTGATTAAATGAACTAAAGTGTTAGTTAGGTGTGAGTGCATATATGTATATGTGTATATATATATATATATATATATATATATATATATATATATATATATATATATATATATATATATATATATATATATATATATATATATATATATATATATGGGTATATTCGAATGTGTGCGTATACGTGTATATGAATGTGTTGTGATTGGCGTCAAGTTGTGTGAGACTTAAGGTTGAGGTTTAGACGTGCATAGGAAGGGTGGAAGTTGTTGTGTTTGTGTTTGTGTTTGAAACCTTGTATTATGATTCGTTGTCGAAGTGACCAGGAACAGGCGAACGCCGCGCCGCGACAAACGGGTCTGCACCGCGACAAACAAAGTAAATCCAGATCAGAACTTGAGTTAAGAGGGGTCTTTTTTCCTTCTTTATGTCGCGCCGCGACAAAGCTGCCGCTCCGCGGCAAGTCTGCAGTTCAGACTCCGAATTCAGCTCAAATTTAATAGGGTTTAGGGGAAAATTGGTCTTTTTACATGTAGATCTGGTTGGAGCTTTAATATCCACCATTTATCTTCATTTCTTATTTTCTTTTCCAATTTCTTTCACATTTTCCTCCCAAAACATAAAACCCACTAAGATTAATCTTGAGATTTGAAGGTGAAGTTTTGTGAATCGATCCTAGAAGCGAGAATTAAAGTTATTCATCGTATCTCTAGCTACACGTTCATAGTCTTGGTAAGTCTTAACTCTATGTTTTGAGTTTTATCTAATTTAAGCTAGGGTTTGGTTCATATGGAACTAGTGTGACCCATTTGAGGGTTAAATGGGTGAGTTTTGGGTTGGATTGTTGAATGGAAACCCTAAAAAGCCATTATCTAGGGTTTGGTCTTGTGATTTGAGATTGTAACTGCTAAATGATGATGTTAGTCATTAATACACTTTCAAAGTGATGAAAGTGTTGTTATTGTGTAAGTTGACTTGATTTGTAAGTCAAAGAGTTAAAAGAGCACTAGTTGACCTAATCGGGTGAAATGATTATGAAATACACCAAGTTTGTGTTAGTTGATGTTGTTAAACCCTAATCACTAGCTTTTAGTGATTTATGACGGGGCATGGCCATTAATGGGCGTTTTGGTGTAGTTGAGTCATTAATGCAAACGGGTCATTAAATGCTCAAGGGTTGTGGTTGGCATTTAATTCAACTGGTTTATATGTTAATAAATGCATAATGTAATAGGTACGTTACATTGAAGTTTTGCAAGCTCGGTTAGCTTTCACAAGAGACTTGAGGTGAGTGGAATGATTATACATGTGTGTATATAATGTATCTATTTGTAGGGTGGGGAAGGGGCCGGGGTATATGTTGTTTATACCACCAAGAGTTAGTGATATATTTCGTTATACACTAACTATGGATATTTCGTTGTCCAAATTGCCCAAGAGTTAGTGATATATTTTGTTGTACACTAACGATTGCTTGAACGGATATTTCGTTGTCCGTGTCGCCTAGGGGTTAGTGATATATTTCGTTGTACAATAACGGTTGTTATGAACACCGATGGGAAATTCGAAGTACCATTCCCTTGTGTGTTGGTTAACCTTAATTTCGCGTTGTATTGTAGTATATTATATCATTCGGGTTATATATATGCTATTGTGATGCTAGCTTGTGATCTTGAAGGGTTTAGTGTTATACTTGCGATGGTATGCCATGTAAATTGCTTGTGTGTATGAGGTATTTGTGTAAGTGCTTGCAAGTAGGTGTATTATATATGTACATGTATAATTATTGCATTCACTAAGCGTTAGCTTACCCTCTCGTTGTTTATCTTTTTAGATGCATGCGCAGTTAAGGGCAAGGGGGTTATCGTACATTAGGTGTCCCGTGATGATGCTTTTTTGGTGCTTTTGGAAGTTGGCCTAGTTTTGGGTAGTTTAGTCCCAAACCATGCTCGGAACGTCGTTTGGTTTATAAACTATCAATTGTAGACGGTCAAACTTGTACTACACTTTATTCGTGGCCCTCGTGCCCTTTGTAAACAATTAACTGTCATGCATTTTAAATAGAACTCGTGAAATGGGTTACATATTTAATTGACGTGTAATTGTGTTGTATAAAAAAAAAAATTTATCGTAAGGATTGCGGGTTGGGTTGTTACAGTACTTTGAAGCAGTAGGTATTCCTCTTCCGAACCCGGTACAACAAGCACAAGTTGAACCAGCCGTAGTTCCAGCCCCAGAGGTTTGAGAGGAACCTAGAAACCAACCCGGACCAGCTGAAACCTCACTTTGGGTAAACCTCAAATGCCCTAGGGTAACCCAATCATCTTAACCCGTGAGGATCAGTAAACCTAGTCCAACTAGGGATGCACCTACCAATGAAACATCTGAGTACAATGTTCACGAATCGTCAGCAACTGAATCATCTTCCGAACAAACGAAGAAGATACATTATCAACCTGATGAGATGATTCAGACTCCATCCACCATCCGCATGACTAGATCTAGGACTTCAACTCCTATCTGACACCCAATAGTTACTCAAACTATTGGTGATACGGACCAGAACTTAGACCTTCTAGGACAACTTCACCCATATCCGTATCACGTCCAATAATAACAGTAAACCCTACATTAAATGAGGCTTCGGCTTCAGTAGGCAAGAGAGCTGAGAGAAAGAATGGTAAAAAGACCACTAAGCCCATCCAAACTAATCAGGAACTAAGAATAAATCCTACCCATGATGTTCCTACATCAGGAAAGGAAGTAAAGTCTTCCTCTGCAGTAGAGTCTACGATTACTCAATCGATTGAGGAAACTCAGTCATTGAAGTCCAGAACGGCTGAAGGGGAGCCTAAAAATCTTGAAAAGGCACCCTGTGTATCAGCCAGAAATCCTCTTGATATACTTCATCCTAGTGATGTTGTATTTCCTCAACGTCCAACAGGACCTGGAGGTCCGGCTTATCTTGATGAGGAAGATCTGCCACGTCCCATGAAAACGAATCAACATGACATTCCTTCCGAAAATTTAGTAGACTGTTCCTTTGGTTCAAGAAATTGATCCTTTGGTTCAAACCACTTCTCATTCGAATCTTGAAACTCATGGTCTAGGTGTTTAGAGTGTAACTGAAAGAAATGTATTACCTCATGATACATTGATGACTTCAGGAGTCGGGTACATTAATGTACCTGCAAGAGCTACAATGACAGGTAGTTCTTATACTCCGTCTGAGTCCCATGAGACATATATCATGGAGACGACTGACCCGAAAAGGTCTTCGCGGGCTACAACTCAGATTGTTAGAAAACCTCCATTAGAAGGGGAAAATCTGACTTGTAGTATGTATCAACCCATATAAGATTATTTCCACAGATATATCCTCACATGCCCTAACGGCAAATCAAACACTTCCACCGACATCACCGACAACATTAGATGCTGCTGTTCCAGTTGTTACTTTTCAACCATTACCCCCGCGTACAACAAATTATTATGATGCATTGGAGCAAGCATACTTTGGTTGTATGTTTGTGAATCCAAATCTTGATAGCGTTCAACACACTTCACTTCAAGCTATCTTTCGTTCTCGCAAAAGGTATCCACTTACTTTTTGTTCTACACCATTAAACCCATATAGAGACGATGAACATGACGATTTTGTGGGTTCTGCTTTGACTTCGCAAGCTCAAACTGTTACTGTTGAACCTCAGACGATGCCAACTCACGATGATGTCATTGAGAATGTAGAGTCTGAAAAGGTCATTATTCCGATTGAACAAATTTAAAATGAAATTGAGAGTGGACCGGTCGATGAGGATTTGAATTTAAGTGATTTCTACTTAGAAGAAACTGATGATGATGGATTAGTCGTTCTTAGTATATTGTCTTCGTTATCTGCTATTCTTAACGATGTAGAGTTTAGTGATGAAGAGAATCCTGAACCAATTATTAATAGTGATGATGAGGAGGATTCTACTGATGAAGATGATGATGGTCAATATGAAAATCCTAACACAATGATGATATCTTTGATCATATTAAAGATGATAATGCTCCGATAGAAAATCTGACAAATCCTTCTGAACAGACAACACAATCCTCTATTGAAAATGAGACTTCAGCTTCTGTTACAACAATGTCAAATTCCACAATTAATTCATGGTTTAAGTTCAATAAAGGTTTATGCTTCAAGAATCGGGAAAAACGACTGCAGTTGGGAGTTGAACATGATTTTACTTAATTGAGAAACACATTCATAGAAGATATTTCTTATATGATCTTCCGCATTAACGAAACTCCAAGAAGTGAAAGGTTTACTTACATTGGCTCGTAACTTCTTCCGGCTAATGAAAGAACATGGTATCGTTTTTTATGTGGAGGAAACATGTTAATAGAAATGAAGATGACTTGTGGTTACAACGAAAATATCGATTGACAGAGGTGTTGGATATTACTCGAGTGGGAGTAGAGATCAGTGTGAAGAAAGACGTCATAAGTCAGTTCCATGTTATAAGAGAAGATGAGAAGGAGTACAAGTTCACTGAAGCAGATTTTCCAAATCTAGACATGCTTGATATCATTCACATCTACAACTACCTCAGTATTCTTACCGTACGTCCTTTTGCAAAATCTCAAGCTTTAGAAGTGGTGAAGAAAATACATGATGGAGACAATTGAACTAATGAGACGAGAGGACTTTCAAATTGGTCTCGAAGCGAAAAAAAAGATCCAAATAACTTGCCCAGATCAATCTTTATAGGGACTGGAGGATATGACGATGTTTCAGACATTATTTGAACCCGAAGGGTTTGTATTTGTTAATTCACCAAAGGAGAAGGTTTTCGTTAGAACTAGCAAGCTGATTAAATACTCCGATGGAATACTTAAAGCCGCGCTAAAATATCTCAAGTACCGTCAAAGCAAGTTCGATGACATCGACATGAAAATGCATCTTGGAGAATTCATCAAACATATCAAAGATCTTCTCAAACTCCGGATTAGTACAAGACAATTTGAGATTCTTCGTGGCCAAAGAAACGAAGGTTTTTCAAGGAGATGAATGAATATCCTTTGCATGAAAAGGATCTAAGAAAAGCGTGGGGTACCTGGAAACCTTCCAAGAAGATTTCTGACAATCAAGTCGAATTCTCCAATCCAGCTGGTACAAGATGGAATGCCACGTTTGGCCCTCTAAAGATTACAAAATAGGATTACATTGTAATAAGGGGGAGATTGTTAGGACCCGAACGTTGTATTGTGTTATTATGAAACAAGCTTATTAGATGGTTCCATAGAAGAGTGCTATATAAGTAACCTTAGTAGTCCTAATTAGATAGCCATTGCATTACACTGATTTTAAGAAGCCGTGGAGTATTGTAATGCCAAAATTTTCTCTAATACCAAAATTGTTATCTGTTCACCCGAATCTCATTCTATCTTTGATTTCTTCATTTCTCATCATCATCTGACCTATCACACATACTTCACAAATCCGCATGCAAGCTAGCATCATAATCGCATATAATCACAATATAATATGCTATACTACAAACACACAAATAAGGTTAACCATACACAATGGTGCTAGTAATCAAATGATATACATTGTCCAACACGTGTACGTGGCCGACAAAAGCACCTTCTGGATGGCCCTACCACGTACACATGAATGTGATCGACAAAAAGTGAAACCGTTAGGTGACACTTACCACATTCCTACAAGTGGCCGACAAAGAGTGAATTTTTACGAAATCACTCACCACATGTTACAATTGCAAACGTGGTCGACAAAAATCGAATCCTTACGGATAAAACTTACCACTTTGCACCAAGTGGCCCACAAAGAATGAATTCTCATGCCCGGATATCACTCGTCACATCACCTGAAAGCAAACAACTTATATACATGCACATATAAATACTCCACTCACCTTGGAATCTCTAACAACACAATATCCGAAATTTACGAGTCGCTAATGTAATCCGCCTATTACATTATATCACAAATAATAATCTAAATATTTCGATATAGCTAATTACCACACACATAAACACAAAACTCGCCCATGAAGCCACTAGACACTATAAGTGACTACTAGCTTAATTTCCCAATTGAGCTGTCGACCGAATTGGCTCAAGAAATACTTGACCCATTACCACTATGAGTGGCAATTCAGGCCCAAACAACTACCTAACAATATAGACACTAATAGCAAGCCCAAAATCACATCCCATAATACTTGTACAAAAATTTACCTATTTTGACCATTTGGACAGCCCCTCTTTACAGCAGATTTTGACCAACATAAATCTAATTTCAGTAAATAAATACTTATTCATCGGAATGTATTTTCAATGACCTTTCCGAAAAGTCCTCACACGCCTTAAATGAAGTCACGGTTTGTAAGATATGACCTTTACAAAATCATGTTTCGTGTATTTTTATAGTGACGAGTTTCACCCAAACTTGACCAAATTCAACTCAAATCAACATAAACACACCAACCCACAATCCGCTTGATTAACAACACTATTAAGGACTTATGTGTGTCTATATTATTCATCAGCATCATCATTAACACTTCTTTGGAGCATTTCATCATACACCTTACATGCATGCCCCATAAGAAGCAAAACAACAACTAACTTGGTGTTTAACTCACCAAGAACCCTAACCCAGCACTTAAAAATGAAATTGGAAAATGAAATTCGGATTACGAGCTTACCAAGTTAGCAGGGAAGACCCTGTAGCTTGCAAGAATAAAAGCCCTTTCCATTTGAGCCAAAATACAACAATTTTCACCATTTTTCCATCTCTCTCTCTCTTTCTAAACTCTCTCTCTCTCTCTAGAATTGAGAGAAAATTTGGAATGAAAATGGCTGGAATGAGGCTCTCAAACTCAGTTTTGAGGTTCATAATTCATTTTTCATAATTACACCTTCAGTCCCACAAATTTATAAAAGCTGTCAACTCCACTTTTAACTCATATTCGGCCTATTCGGGCCAAAATTTTGAAAAACTTACAACACGAAACGGGCGTTTGGGATTTCGGATCGTCTCATTTCGAGGTCGTACGAGAAAGTTATGCCTAAAATACCGAAACAGCTCCAAAGTGACTTTTTATTGAAAAGATAACTGTTAAGCATTTCTGATAGGTCAGATCATAGTGATAATCGAAGATGTGATAAGATTGAGTGAGACTCGGTAAGGTAAGAACAGATTCGGTATTGGAGAGAATCGGTATATTTACTTTTCACAGATTCTTAAACTAGTTTACAATGCAATGGCTATCTAATTAGGACTACTAAGGTTCCTTATATAGCCCTCTTATAAGGAACCATCTATTAAGCTTGTTTCACATTAACACTATACATACTTTGGGGTCCTAACAATCTCCCCCTTAGTGTTAAATGTGAAAATTACAATGTAATCCTATCAGAATCATCTAAAGGAACTTTGTTCCTCTTAAATGAACTTTTGATTTGAATCCTCTGAGACTCTCATATCTTCTTATATTCATCCTTGTTTTGAGATGACTCTTCAATCTTTTGATTAGTCTCCATCTCAAGTATTTGAAAGCATACATCAATGTTCCATCTGAATATCTTCTGAAATCTGAAACTCTGACGAAGACCTTTGTGTAGTGAGAGTTGACAAATACACACCCATATGGACAGTCACTTACTTCAAGTAAGGACATGTATCTTAGTTCTTTAATTACTTAATTTGACGGTTTGATTCCAATCTTTGTGTGTCCAGATTCCAACCCCATCTGAAAATCATGAACTGACATCCATCTCATAGAATCAAGAATAAATCTGTAAACCGCCTTCATTGTAGTAGCATGATAAATTGTTGCAGATTCATCCAGATCAGTTAAGTAATTGTAGATATAGATAATGTTATCTATCTTTAGTTTGTCCAAACCCGCCTCTGAGAACTGATAGTTGTAGTGACCCGAACTTTTCCATGTTTATATATATTAAATGAAATTGTTATTTATATGATTAAGTGTTTCCAACATGTTAAGCAATCAAACATGTTAAGAGTTGATTAATTGAAATAGGTTTCATATAGATATTTGACCACCCAAGTCGATCGGCGATTCACGAACATTAAAACTTGTAAAAACTATTTGATGATGATGATGATATATATATATATATATATATATATATATATATATATATATATATATATATATATATATATATATATATATATATATATAGTTAACATGATAGTATGATAAGTAAGTATCTCACTATGTATATTAATAATGAGTGATATACATAAAAATGAGAGTACTGAATTAAGAAACTCGAAACGATATATATATAACGATTATCGTTATAACAACGTCTTACTAATTACCTATGAATCATATTAATATATTGATACACTATGATAAACACGATAAATGATAATTAAACATATCATTAAGTATATTAACAATGAACTACATATGTAAAAACATGACTACTAACTTAAGGTTTTCGAAACGAGACATATATGTAACGATTATCGTTGTAACGACATTTAAATGTATATATATCATATTAAGATATATTAATACATCATAATATCATGATAATGTAATAATTTAACATCTCATTAGATATAATAAATAATGTGTTAACAACATTTAACAAGATCGTTAACTTAAAGGTTTCAAAACAACACTTACATGTAACTACTAACGATGACTTAACGACTCAGTTAAAATGTATATACATGTAGTGTTTTAATATATATTCATACACTTTTGAAAGACTTCAAGACACTTATCAAAGTACTTCTACTTAACAAAAATGCTTACAATTAATCCTCATTCATTTTCATCAACAATTCTACTCATATGCACTCGTATCTGTACTCGTACAATACACAACTTATAAATGTATTTACTATTGGTATATATACTCTAATGATAAGCTCTTAGCAGCCCATATGAGTCATATAACCATATGGGAACCATCATTTAACATCTAGCAAGAAATATCTAACAAAACAACAAACTAATGGAGACTATATGACAACATACATATCACGTTTTCTAACATAATCACAAACACTTTCACTTTTCAATTTTTATGCATCAAACTAAACTCTCTCAAGGGTTCTTCCTTTGTTCTAAGTGTTCTTCATCATATTCATCAAAATCTAGCTCAATCTAGTTCATAAATCTATACATAAACCAAGATACAAAACAACTACTCAAGAACACACTTCCAAGTTTGCTAGCTTACTTTCAATCTTGCAAATCCATTTCAAGTGATCATCCAACCTCAGAAAATCTTTCTTATTTACAGTAAGATATCTCTCTAATACAAGGTAGTACTCATATTCAAACTTTGATTCAATTTCTATAACTATAACAATCTTATTTCAAGTGAAAATCTTACTTGAACTTGTTTTCGTGTCATGATATTGCTTCAAGAACTTTCAAGCCATCCAAAGATCCTTTGAAGCTAGATCTATTTTTCTCATTTCTAGTAGATTTACCCACAAAACTTGAGGTAGTAATGATGTTCATAACATCATTCAAATCATATATATAAAACTATCTTATTCGAAGGTTTAAACTTGTAATCACTAGAACATAGTTTAGTTAATTCTAAACTTGTTTGCAAACAAAAGTTAATCCTTCTAACTTGACTTTTAAAATCAACTAGTCAAATGTTCTATATCTATATGATATGCTAACTTAATGATTTAAAACCTGAAAACATGAAAACCACCGTAAAACTGGATAAACTTTGATATAAAAGTTATTCTTCTGGGAAAATGATTTTTATTATGAACATGAAACTATATCCAAAAATCATGGTTAAACTCAAAGTGGAAGTATGTTTTCCAAAATGGTCATCTAGACGTCGTTCTTTCGACTGAAATGACTACCTTTACAAAAAAGACTTGTAATCTATATTTCTGACTATAAACTTATACTTTTTCTGTTTAGATTCAAAAACTTAAGTTCAATATGAAACCATAGCAACTTGAATCATTCAAAATGGATTTAAAACGAAGAAGTTATGGGTAAAACAAGATTGGATAATTTTGCTTGTTGTAGCTACGTGAAAATTGGTAACAAATCTATATTAATCATATCCTAGCTAACTTATATTGTATTATACATGTATTCTAATATATTATGTAATCTTGGGATACCATAGACACGTATGCAAATGTTTTGACATATCATATCGACCCATGTATATATATTATTTGGAACAACCATAGACACTCTATATGCAGTAATGTTTGAGTTAGCTATATATGGTTGAGGTTGATTCTTAAAATATATATACTTTGAGTTGTGATCTAGCCTGAGACGTGTATACACTAGGTCGTGGATTGATTCAAGATAATATATATCAATTTATTTCTGTACATCTAACTGTGGACAACTAGTTGTAGGTTACTAACGAGGACAGCTGACTTGATAAACTTAAAACATTAAAACGTATTAAAAATGTTGTAAATATATTTTGAACATACTTTGATATATATGTACATATTTGTTATAGGTTCGTGAATCGACCAGTGGCCAAGTCTTACTTCCCAATGAAGTAAAAATCTGTGAAAGTGAGTTATAATCTCACTTTTAAAATCTAATATTTTGGAATGAGAATACATGCAGTTTTATAAATGTTTTATGAAATAGACACAAGTACATGAAACTACATTATATGAGTGAATGATCGAAGCCGAATATGCCCCTTTTGCTTGGTAGCCTAAGAACTAGTAAACCGATCTACTAATTGACGCGGATCCTAAAGATAGATCTATTGGGCCTAACGAACCCCATCCAAAGTACCGGATGCTTTAGTACTTCAAATTCATTTTTATCATGTCCGAAGGATTTCCCGGAATGATAGGGGATATTCTTATATACATCTTGTTAATGTCAGTTACCAGGTGTTCACCATATGCTAACTTAATGAGTTAAAACCTGAAAACATGAAAACCACCGTAAAACATGATAAACTTTGATATAAAAGTTGTTCTTCTGGGAAAATGATTTTTATTATGAACATGAAACTATATCCAAAAATCATGGTTAAACTCAAAGTGGAAGTATGTTTTCCAAAATGGTCATCTAGACGTCGTTCTTTCGACTGAAATGACTACCTTTACAAAAAGACTTGTAATATATATTTCTGACTATAAACTTATACTTTTTCTGTTTAGATTCAAAAACTTAAGTTCAATATGAAACCATAGCAACTTGAATCATTCAAAATGGATTTAAAACGAAGAAGTTATGGGTAAAACAAGATTGGATAATTTTGCTTGTTGTAGCTATGTGAAAATTGGTAACAAATCTATATTAATCATATCCTAGCTAACTTATATTGTATTATACATGTATTCTAATATATTATGTAATCTTGGGATACCATAGACACGTATGCAAATGTTTTGACATATCATATCGACCCATGTATATATATTATTTGGAACAACCATAGACACTCTATATGCAGTAATGTTTGAGTTAGCTATACATGGTTGAGGTTGATTCTTAAAATATATATACTTTGAGTTGTGATCTAGCCTGAGACGTGTATACACTAGGTCGTGGATTGATTCAAGATAATATATATCAATTTATTTCTGTACATCTAACTGTGGACAACTAGTTGTAGGTTACTAACGAGGACAGCTGACTTGATAAACTTAAAACATTAAAACGTATTAAAAATGTTGTAAATATATTTTGAACATACTTTGATATATATGTACATATTTGTTATAGGTTCGTGAATCGATCAGTGGTCAAGTCTTACTTCCCAATGAAGTAAAAATCTGTGAAAGTGAGTTATAATCCCACTTTTAAAATCTAATATTTTGGAATGAGAATACATGCAGTTTTATAAATGTTTTATGAAATAGACACAAGTAAATGAAACTACATTATATGAGTGAATGATCGAAGCCGAATATGCCCCTTTTGCTTGGTAGCCTAAAAACTAGTAAATCGATCTACTAATTGACGCGAATCCTAAAGATAGATCTATTGGGCCTAACGAACCCCATCCAAAGTACCGGATGCTTTAGTACTTCAAATTCGTTTTTATCATGTTCGAAGGATTTCCCGGAATGATAGGGGATATTCTTATATGCATCTTGTTAATGTCAGTTACCAGGTGTTCACCATATGAATGATTTTTATCTTTATGTATGGGATGTATATTGAAATATGAAATCTTGTGGTCTATTATTACGATTTGATAAACATATAGGTTAAACCTATAACTCACCAACATTTTTGTTGACATTTAAAGCATGTTTATTCTTAGGTTATTATTAAGAGCTTCCGCTGTTGCATGCTAAAATATGGACAAGATTTGGTGTCAGCATGCATTCGAGATTTACTTTGTTGTAACATATTAATATTTTAAACCAATATGTATTGGTAGTGTGTAAGTGTGATATTTTTAGATAATCATTTCTGAATAATCTAGGTGGTGTCCTTTTAACCTTGTCGATAAAATAAAGGTTATGGTTTGTTTTAAAAACGAATGCAGTCTTTGAAAAACGTCTCATATAGAGGTCAAAACCTCGTAACAAAATCAATTAATATGGAACGTTTATAATCAATATGAACGGGACATTTCAATAGTCCTCATCATCCATTCTTGTTACGTAGAAAAGAGGCATCTTCACTCCATCCTTGTTGATCATCAAGATCTTGTTTATGCTTTTGATCTCTGAATTTCATTGTTCTTAAAGTTTCTCTTCATTCTTCAACTTGAACTTGTTTTGAACATTCAGATAAGCTTTGAGGTATTCTGGTTTCTTATGATATTTCCGTGCACCAAGAACACACATTGAGGCCACAAGGACGAGATCAGAATCACCATAGATCTTGTAAGCTTGTTGTTCAATGAATGGTGAATGAAGAATCGGCTTCTCTTCATCATCACTAGCTTGATAATTAGCATCACGTTCAAGAACTATCTCTGAAATTTGGAAAGAAACATTAAGATCAGGAGGTGTTATAGTATCTACTTTGCCGTTTGAGAAAATCTCCTTCTCAAAATGTATCCCAAATTCATCAGTCGGAGATGTCATGTTGACAAATTCATGTTCATTAAACTCATTAGCAACACTTGTCTCCTTCAATATGTCCTCCATATTATCAAAGTTTTGATTATCCTCTGGTGCTGACTTATCCTCAGTTTGTTTAACAGTAGTATCCAAAATCATTAACATTCCTGAGTCACCTTCTCTATGAGTGTCTGATTCATCTAGAAAACTTTTGCATTGAATTTCCCCAACTTCATCACTTTCAGTATCAGAAATATCAACTACATCGTCATTTCCCCAATATTGACTAGACGAACCAGGTTCATACGTTGAGCATTGAAAAGCACCTGACCCGTATACATGTTTGTTCTCCCCCTCATAAAGATTGTCGGGATTGAAATCATCATGGTCTGGCATATGTATTGGTCCAGGTGACTTACATTGTGATAGAGGAAATACTACCCTTGCTTGATCAAGATAAATCATCATTGTGTCACGAACTTCATCAAGATCAGTCCGTTTTGAAAATACAGCAAGATATAGTTCCTCCACTTCATTGTTAGAGAGATATCTGAATTCATATCTATTGGAAGTCCGAGAAGGTAACCCAGTTGGTGAAACAATAGTGTAACCAGGAGCTACAGTATCTGTTAAAGGTGATGTCGGTGGAGGTGTTTGATTTGCTATGACGGCAGGTAAGGATAATTGTACGGTATTATTTTTATATGTAGGGTTGTATATACTACTATTCATATTTGTGATATCCTTTTCTGATGGAGGTTGGGCAACAACCAGAGTTATCACCGGCGATGGTTATTGCAAATCATCCGCCTCCATGACTTTAGTCTCATGGGACTCTGACAGAGTAACAGAACTACCCGTCGGTTTATCTCTCGCGAAAATACTAATATCCCCAACTTCTGAAGTCATCAATGTACCATGAGGTGGCACATCTCTTTCAGTTAATGACTCTTCCTCCAGACCCTGAGTTTCAAGATCCGGAAGAGAAGTGGTTTGAACCAACGGATCAATTTCTTGAACCAAAGGAACAGTCTACTGGAAGTCTGATAAATATCCCGAAGGATTGTCATGTTGACTCGTTTCCATGGGACGCGACAGATCTCCCTTATCAAGATAAGCTGGACCTCCAGGCTCTGTTTGATTTTGAGGCAACACGACATCACTAGGATGAAGTATATCAAGAGGATTTCCAGCCGATACGCATGGTGCCTTTTCAAGGTTTTTCGGCTCCCCTTCGGCCGTTCTGGACTTCAATGATTGAGTTACCTCAATCAATTGAGTCAACGCAGACTTTACTGCAGAGGAAGACTTTACTTCCTTTTGAGATGCTGAAGCATCTTTTCCAGTAGGATTTATTGTTAAATCCTGTTTAGAGTGGATGGGCTTAGTGGCCTTTTTACCATCCTTGATTTCAGCTCTCTTGCCTACCGAAGCTTGCGCTTCATTTAGTGTAGGGCTTACTGTTATTATTGGATATGATACAGAGATATGTGAAGGTAACCTAATAGGCTCTAAGTCTTTATCTGTATCACCAATGGTTGGAGTAACTTTTTGGCGGACGATAGGAGTCAAAGTCCTAGATCTAGTTACTCGTTGGGTTGGCGGAGTCTGAATCATCTCATTTGGCATATAACGTGTCCTCTTCTACGTTTGTTTGGGAGATGATTCAGTTGCTGATAAATCGGTGTCACTGCTCTCAGATGTGGTGGATAAGGTAGGTTCAATCCTAAGCGGACTAGGTTCCCTAATTCTCACGGGTTGAGCTACCCTAGGGCGTTTCAAGTTTATCCTAAGTTGAGGATTAGCTGGCCCAGGTGGTTGAACTACAGGTTTCTCTACAACCTCTGGGGATGGAACCGCGGCTGGTTCAACTTGTTCTTGTTGTACCGGGTTCGGAAGAGGTATACCTTCCACCTAAAAGTAAGAACGCATACTAGCATCTAAGGGTTCGATAGCCTCACCAACCAAATCGAGATTGGTGCAGTGAATTGATTATCCAAGATCACCGGGGTATTCATCTTAACCTCCCCAAAACGAACCATCTGCATTCCCTGTGTACCTGGAATAAAAATATTTGTATTTCTGCAAGAAGTTATAGCATCGTGAATAAAGATACTATAAAAACCTTTCGTAAGGAACATAGGCATTCCTTGGCTTATCCAGTTGATCTTATACAAGATCCTACAAAAGTTCTGCATAGTCTGGGTTTTCTACTATAGTGAATGAGTGGAAAAGCTTCAGCATAGGGACCGTTAAGCTGTCAGATCAAATTCTGTCATCAGAAGACACCTGTTGATGATCGAGAAGATCACATACCATCAGAAGTGTAGATACTTCTTTTGAAACTTAGCTGGTGTAACACGAGTATCTCCACTATATCCCAGTTGGAATATAGAGTTCATCATTTGTTGAGTAGAAGGAAAAGCAGGAGCATTTTGCACAAGAGGAAGCGGAAAGATCCTCCTGAAATCAGCCTTGCTAATTCTCCTTAAGCCATTTACCCATCTCAATTCAAAATCTAATCTAGCAGGTTCTCCCTATGGATTAGCAGCAGTGGGTAGTATAGCCTCAACAAACTTGATAGTTCTGTTGGGAAGTCTCAAGTCTGTATCTGGTACACTGACAGTAGAGCTTAAAGCAGGCCACAGTTGATGCCTTTCCAGAATAGCAATCCAAAAGTTTCCGGGAATATTGGTTTCAGAATTGATGAAGTGATACCATTTGACTGTTTCAATAAGAAATAGAAGATCACAATATGTTATCATAAAGCACATATCTCTACCCATATTTCCTTTGAAGTCCTTTTGAATTTTTTAAGTTTTATGATTTTTATGGATTTTCTAAGTTATAAAAATCATTTATTCAAATTATTTACAAGTATTTGATTATCATGATATTCAAATAAGCATTCAAACAAGTATCATGAATTATCAAAAAATAACACCAAAAATCCAACAACACTTAGTCAATTTTCAAACCATGAGCAGATTCGATAACCATGAAATGTTACAGACTCGGTAAACAAATATGCTTTTCTTTTCTTTGAGATGTACTAGAGTAAGCATGCAAGCATATCAAATGCATATCAAGAAATTTAAAGTGACAAAAGTCAGACTCGGTATCAAACCAAAACCAGATTCGGTATCTTCAAAATTCACATATTATCACTTAAACATGCATATTTAGTCATATATCACCCAAGTTTATAACCAGAAACAATTTAAAGACACAAAAGATCAGATAATCATATGTTGAACAGACTCGGTAACTGTAGCATGAACACATTCGGTACATACAGAATCCATTAAACACGAATTAATCATGCAATATGAGTCATTTCTTTGATAGATCAACTAATTTAACACTGAATAGACTTTATCTCATTTCAATAAACCAAATCAATTAGATATAATCGAAGAATTAAAGTTTCAAACTCAGATTCTGTTTTCAACATTTTTTCAAATTAAATCTTATTCCTGTTAGTTTTTTATTTTTTCTGTTTTAAAATATTCCATTTAACTCAGATCTATAACAAGTATATCATAAACTTGATTAAAATCAGAAATTACTAAAGCATTGAAGTGATTAAAGAACGGACTCGGTAGATTAGAACAGACTCGGTAAGCTAATCAGATTCGGTATACAATTAAGAAAGCGTAAGAGTCTTTGACTTTGACTCCACTATTTATAGATACTGAAAGTGTGTCAAAATTGGGCCTAGATACCGAGTGCAGTTCAATTTCAAGTTTAAGTCAATTTAACTTCAAATTTTGACAACTCTATATCAATATATTCACAAATTTATTTTTCTTTTCACTAAACATGAAGACTGAGTAATTTTATGAAAGTTTTTAGACATACCGAATCTGCATTATTTGGTTGTCAGATTCGGTATGATGCTAAAAATAACATTTATTAATGAAAAATTCAAATCTTTTTTTATTTTAACTTTCTCATTTTTTATGAATTTTCTAAAATAAAGATTTGGACTTAGAAGAATTTGAATTATGTACAAAGTACAAATCTTCAGTGATACCAATTGTTAAAATGGGTTGCATATTGAGATGTATACAAGCCAAAGTGAATTTTAACAGATTAAAACAAAAAGTTTATGAATTCACTTTTGAAAAACAATTTTCTTTTTCATTTTCTCCCTTTTTCTCCCCCCTCAAAATGTGATATACAGTTAAGTAAATCACCATTTTGATTTATCCTAAGAAAATTGACTAACTCCCCCTTGAAACATGATATCAATCAGTTACCTCCCCCTATCGTAACTTTTGAACTATAAGCCTGAGAAGTTAACATGTAAATAAAAGCTCCCCCTTAAATGATAATATCTAAAGCACAAGAAATCCGTTGCTCCCTAGAAATTATCTACTCCCCCTAAACACAAGATCCATCAGTATAACAATGAGATTGAAATCAGATTCATGTGGATACCAGATTCCAAGATTAGGAGTACCTTTAAGATACTGAAAAATCCTAACCACCGCTTTGGAGTGGGATTTAATAGGGTTGGACTGAAAGCGGGCACAGACAGTTACAGTAAGTGTAATGTCTGGTCTACTTGCATTCAGATACATTAAAGAGCCAACCATGCTTCGATAAAGCGTTATATCAAAGGGTTCCCCATTTGCTTCAGCATCCAGCAATTTCCTCATTGGGGTTGACATTGTTCTCAAATCAGTCATTCTAAAACATTTTAACATGTCGTTAATGTATTTAGTTTGACTGATAAAAATGTCATTTGGTAATTGTTTAACTTGTAACCCCATGAAGAAATTGAGCTGGTCAAACATGCTCATTTCGAATTTGTTGGCCATAAGGTCACCAAATTCTTTAAATAAGGCAGGGGATGTGGAACCAAGAATAATAACATCAATGTAAATTTGAATCAAGAGAATGTGACCATCGTTTTTACGAATGAAGAGTGTTGTATCAATCGTTCCACGAGAGAAGCCACTTTCCAGCAAATACTTTGTCAAGGTCTCGTACCATGTACGCGGTGCTAGCTTTAGACCATACAAAGCTTTCTCCAAGTAGTAGACGTGGTTCGGATGAATAGGATCGACAAAGCCTTCTGGTTGATCAGCACACACTTCCTCTTGAAGATGACCATTCAAAAAATCAGCTTTGACATCCATTTGAAACACCGTGAACTTCATATGAGAAGAAAAAGCAAGAAACAGACGAATAACCTCAATCCTTTCAACCGGAGCAAATGTTTCATCATAGTCAATACCCTCTTGTTGTCGATATCCCTTGGCCACAAGACGTGCCTTATTTCAAACCACAACCCCATCCGAATCCTTCTTGTTCTTGAAAATCCACTTAACCCCTATTGATCGTTGACCCGCTGGTCTTGGAACTAATCTCCACACCTTCAAATGTTCAAATTGATTTATCTCTTCTTGCATTGATATCACCCAGTTCTAATCGAGTAAAGCTTGATCAAGCGAAGTTGGTTCAATCTTACTAAGAAAGGCAGTATATAAACACATATTTCGAGTAGCCCTTTGAGTTAAAACTAGTGCTGTAGCATCACCAATGATAAGATCAATTGGATGAATTTTAGTCCATCGGTTGTTATGTGGAAGAGGTCCTACATCAGTGGTATCCAGTGAAACATCAACCGTTGTTCACGTCGAGCCATGATTCTCTTGTTCTGATGTAACAGTATCTAATGGGTTAGTTTGAGTTTCTGGAGAAACAACAGGAATTATATCAAGTGATGTATCTTGAATCGGTTCAAGATTATCATCATGAGGTGGGAGGGAGGATGAAGAAGCAACAGGTGAATCAGTTGGTGTTGTTTCTTCATCATATAGACTTGGTTGTGTCTCCACAGTTGTCTATTATAATGTTGTATCCGGTTCGGTATGAACATCTGAATTCCGTTGAGGAGCATAAAGACTATCAACCAAGATATCCAGTTTCTCTGTTGTGACCGTAGGAACAACCTTCTTCAAGAAAATTGAGTTTTATGCGGAAGAAGTAGTAGCCAAGTTAGGATCAGGTTTTGAACTGAATTGTTCAAAAGCCATACCCGATAACTGATCAAATTTAACACTAATGCTTTCCTTGATCATCTTTGTCCTTTTTTTATAGACACGATAAGCAACCTTCACTACCAGAAAAACAGCCTTATAGGACCCCCCACAAAGGTCCAATTATGTACTCTAATAGGACCTTTGAGCTGATAGGACCACTAACGAATTGGTCGTCCCACATAAGGGTCCCAATAGACTAATAAGGGTCACTTCATCATCGAGCAATAACAGGATCACTTAGTTTCATTATCATCGTAAACATCGAGCATCTTCATCATGCATCATCATTCATCGTTTCATCTTCATTATCACTATCACTAACCTCCATCATCATCATTGTTAATATCTTAAAGTATTCTCACAAGATGGGTTCTTGTAAAAATATATATATATATAAATATATATATATGTATATATATATATATATATATATATATATATATATATATATATATATATATATATATATACGTTCACCCTTTGTTTCTATCCTTGACAGCAACATTATGTCCCCATCTTCTTTATTATCCTACCCATTATCTTTATCCAATATTTTTAATCATAACCTCACCCAAGTAAACTAGCGATTCCCCTTTTTTTTTTTAAAAGTCCCGTAGCTACTTGTGGATATAAGCAACGAATTTGGAATAGTAAGGGAGGTGTGTCGACATGATTTAATTGGCGGGTCTTGGTCCCTTAAAGTATTTTGGTTGGCCATCTAATCCCACTTGTCTAACCTTTGAGAGTTTTATTAATGCATTATATAAGAATCCAATACTCTAATTGACTAGCTAAAAGTTCAAGTGGGGTTCGGCTATCATTAAAATATCAACACCCTCAATATAAAATTGGAACGTTCCTTTGGTACTTCACATCTGTTGGGCGATAAAAAAAATATATGGTGACAGTTTAAGGTGGTTGTGGGGTGACGGAAGTTGGAGGTTTTAATAATGAAGGTGGCGTAATGGTGGTTTGATTCAAGGTTAGAGATGGTAGTGATAGAGTGGTGATTAAACACAAGTGTTGAGTTTGCAACATGAAGACAGCCGGTGTCCATAATCTGGATTAACAGTTCACTGAACCGAAAACCATTAGTAATAGCAAAAGAAATTCATTGATAATGGTTGATGTGGTGATTGTGGAGGTGGTGACGAAGAGTTTCGAACACAAAAGGTTAGTGTTATAATGACTGTTTCTTTATATTTTTATTTGATTTTTCTTCTCTTTCTCTCTCTTTTTTTTTTTAATTTGCAGTTCAGGTTTTATAGAGTGCACAAAGATAAATATCACCACAAGATTCGATTATCAATTGTTTTGTAGTAACCTTGAGGTCGACACCTAATGATATCAGACAGAAACAAAATTTGATGAAGAAAGATTATAAAGCTTGATTGGCTCGACAAATTTTTATTCTGTCAGAAGGAAATCAAGAAAAGTGAAATTGACATTCAACGAAATTTGTTTGATTCTTATGATCGTGTTTTGATTTGTACAATTTTTGTGGCAAGGAACAAAATTAGACACAGTATGATCGTGACTTACAACAGATTTTGGATTCGTTCATGTAATTTAACAATGGTTTGTACGAATTTTTGAAATCAAGCACAGTATGATAACAACATGAAACAGATTTAGTAATCTAGTTCATATATATATATATATATATATATATATATATATATATATATATATATATATATATATATATATGATTTTATAGAATTAATACTGTTAGTACGATTTCCGTATAGCGGCTGTAAGGTACTAGTACAGAAGATTAGCTGCTCAGCGCATGGCGTATACTGTTGATTGTTGTTTGCCCTCGAGAAATAATCTCTGCAGACCCGGAACACAGATATAAGATCTGTGGAGTGGCCTCAATCAATCTGTGGATCACTCTTTAATGATCCGTCTAGCGCACTGCTGCTAAGCGGCTAATGTTATTTTAGAGTGAGAAAGAACTGTGTGAGAGAAAGTGTACTTCTCTCTGACTGAAGTTCAGATCAGAATGATGGGAAATGTGGTGACCCAGGGGGTCTATTTATAGGCGTAGAATGTCCGAAATTCACGGGATACACGTGTCAATCACTGAATGGTTCTGTTACGTGAAGTATCCGGAATGTCGGTGGTGTGTGCTGACATGGCTGCGTGCCGTTCACGCGCTAAGTTAAAGGACTTATGCATAGAAGCTGCCTGCAGGGCTTATGCTTGACGCTGGGCGGCCTGTTGAACGCTGGGCGGCAAACTTCGAAAACTGCCAAATTTCATTATGTCTTGTGCTCTTTGATCGATTTTTCTGTATAAAATGATATTTTTATGTGTGTTCTCCTAGGATACACCATTAAGTCCCCCAGTTTAATGTCTTTATTTTTGTAAAAAATAAAGTCATTAAACTAAAAAATAAGTAATGCCTTTTCCTCGGGAACAAGAATCTGCTGTAGCCGAAATTTTTTCTGCTATGTCAGTTACTTTTTTGATCATGACCTGCAGATAGTACCATTTTGAAATTTGAATTTCATTTTCAATTAAATTTACTTCTCCCGCATTTTTGTACGTCTGACACGTGGGAGCACTTCAACCATGCGATCAACCGTCAACTGTTCATCTTCTGTTTGCTATTTAAAACCCAATCTTTTAATGTATCACATTTACCTCAATCTGAATTTATTCCCTTCATCTACCTTAAACTTCTGTCATAAAATTCCCCTCTTAACTTCTCAATCAATGGCTATTTATAATGTCGAAGATGTTCCAAGCAGAATTTCTTTGATGTACCTTGATCGTGTCAGAATTGCTTTTCCCAAATTTTTTGCTGCCGATGCTATTGTTCCAGGCCCACATGATCGTTCCTGTCACCCACCTATTGGAAAAGTTGCTATTTACGGCCGTGCTATGTACTTTTCGCACCTTCGTACTCCTTTTAACAAATTTTACCTAGATGTTTGTTGCTTTTATGGTGTTAGCGTTAGACAATTTGAGCCTATGTCCATTCGTAAGATTATGTTGTTCGAGATGTATTGTATGGCTCGAGATATTACCCCTTCTGTTCGTATTTTTTCTAATCTTGCAACCATAAAATGTTATGATAAAGGATGGTTTTGTCTTACTTTGGATGGGTTTTTGCTTAATTCTGGTGAGACAAATGAGAATTGGCAGAGTACATTTTTTTTATTAATAGCGAAGTTATCCCCAATGAGTGCCTGCAAGCTAGCTATTGGCGTACATCGCTTGATCCTCCCAAAGTTATTCATCCAAGGTTAACATCTGAAGAACGAAAAGTATTAAATGTGATTAAAAAAGAGAAGATTCCAAACCGTCATTATCCAGATCATATGCTCTCTCTATGCTCCCTTAATGCTGAATGGGATGCAGAAACACGCGGTTGTGCCATTGTTATGGTGAAAAATAAAGGTATAATTTGATTAAGATTTGGTTATCTATTGTTATTATCTGTATAATAAATAATAATTACTGTGTTCTTATGTTTTTTAGTGATTACTCCGCTCGCCACTCTGCGTTACACCAGATTCAATGATCTGCAATTTAGATCTGAAAAATTGGCTGATCAGACGCTCGAAAATAGTTTGTGTGAAAATGAGCTTGAAGATGAGGATGATGCTCCTTTAAATCGAGCAAATTCGAGGAAACGTCGTGCTGCTGGTAACTTCTCTTTTGAATCAATAGCAGAAGAAAACCTTTATTGCTTTTTCCATATGCCTAGCAATGGTGGCTATTATAATGTTGATCCTGATAAATATGCAATATTGAATTGTGAATCTTCTTTTCTGGATTGGAAAAACTTCTTAAATAACAACTGTTATTTTAATTCAGCCCTAGCAGCGAGATAAGAAGCACAGAAGAAACTTGCTCTTCCGCCTCCCGCTCAGCGTAGCAGAATAGGGGAAAGCAGTTCACAAATAAGCATTTCCAACTTAGATACTACTGGTTTAACAACTCTCTTAGCTGGTCCTCCTGGTAATTATGAGGATTTTATGAAGTATCTTGAAGCGATGCTGTCGCCTTCACTTATTAAATTCTTTGAGAGTTTATCTGATGGTGATGCTCGAAAATGTCAAGCACAGGGCATTATTTGGAATATTGCATCTGAATTCAATAATTTGAAGCGTTTAGAGCGCTCTGATCAAATACATCGTGACAAATCGAAAAAAACTGAAAAAGAAGCAGAGGCACTGAAAATTGCCCAACTTGAACTAGACGCTGATGTTGCCGCTAAAAATGCTGTAGAGGCGCACTATGTTCAAATGGCAACAAAGGAAAAATGGTATCTGCTTAAAATTGATACTTTAACTCGGTCTGAAATGTCCTTAACTCAATCTGAAACATCGTTGAAGGAACAACTGGAGTTAAGCAAGGGTGATACCAGGCGTCTGATGGAAGGTATTCCAAGAATTGTGAAGAATGCTTTTACTTCTGAGAAGTTAACTAAGCCGTTCAACGAATTTATAACTGTTGCTCTGGACGCTGACCGGATACGGTTTCTTGAGAGATTGAAAAATGATATACCTGATTTTCCAAAGTCATTGCCGGAATCTCTTATATCTCAATTGAAGCCAAATGCAGAAGATAGACTTAAAGTGCTAGGTGATGAAATAGAACATCTGTCTTTTCCTGAATTAGAGAATTTGTGTAATAATGCTGCTACATCGGTAGAAAATGTTCTAAATTTGAAGTTATAATCTGTATTGCTTGTGTTATCTGTTAATTATATAATGTATATAAATGTTTTTTACTTTGCTGATAATTTTGTCATAGCTTTACATGTTTGATGTGAACAATCAAAATTATGACTAGTCATATACTGTTTGTATAATTTTTACATCATGACGGTCATAGATACATTCTATTGTCTGGATGTTCAGTGGATTTCTACGTTTATCCACTGCCATTTCAATCTTTTGTTTATGATTGAACTTCTGCCACCGAGGAAAAAACTTCTCTTTTGTGGGCAGGGATGACACACTGTTTTGTGACATCTGATATAAAATCCTTGGCCGGATAAAAATTATGAACAATATGTCATAAGAAATATTTCTGAATTCTTATTTCTTTAAAGAAATTTTTACATTTATGATTGCCTCTCATGCTCTAAATAGTTGATCAAGCTATTCGAACATGCAATACTACGCATAATTTTTTTTTAAATTCATTGCATTCCATGTTCGTGGAATTTCTTCTCTGGAGGGCGCTGAGAGGGTATATGACCCATTAGGATGTGCCTTTGTAATTTTATATGGGCCTTCCCATCGTGGCCCTAACTTCCCTTGTTTTTCTTGCCTACTCGCCTCATTATCTCGTAACACCAAATCCCCCTCTTTGAATTGCACATATCTGACCCGCTTGTTATAATATTTTCCCATTTTCTGTTTTGCATCCGCTTGACGGATGGCGGCCATGATTCGCCTTTCCTCTAATAAATTCAAGTTTTCACGTAAGATGGATGAATTATTTTCTGTATCAAATGCCAAAATCCTTTGTGTTGATACACGGATTTCAGCTGGTATCACTGCCTCAGTGCCATATACCAAACTGAATGGTGTTTCACCCGTGCTCCGTTTTGACGTTGTGCGGTGAGCCCACAATACCTATGGCACTTCATCTACCCATTTAGTTTGACTCAAACCCAACCTAGCCTTTATGCCGGCTACGATTTCTTTATTTGTCACTTCGACCTACCCATTGGCCTGTGGGTGAGCAACTGAGGTGAATGTTTGTTTGATGTTTAGCTCTTCACACCAACTTCTGAAGGGGTTATCTGCAAACTGCTTACCATTATCACTGACAATTTCATTTGGTAAACCATATCTACATACAATGTCATTACAAACAAATTTCTTTATATTTTCACCAGTTATTTTTGCCAACACTTTCGCTTCAACCCACTTACTAAAGAAGTCAATTGCAACAACCAAAAATTTTGCATTTCCTATACTTCTTGGAAATGGGCCTACTGTATCAATTGCCCATTTACAAAATGGACATGCCGATGATACTGAAATTAAATCATACTTGGGTAAACGTTGTACGGTTCCATGCCGCTGGCAGGCATCACATGTCTTAATTACGTCTGCTGTATCTTTGTAAATTAACTGCCAATAATACCCTTGTCGCATAATCCGTCTAACTATAGTTCTATAACCGGAATGCTGTGCACATAATCCCTCATTCATTTCCTTGACTACATCAATTGCTTGCTGTGGTGTTAAACACCTTAAATTTGGTCCGCTGAAGGATTTTCTATAAAGTATTCCGTTTTCTAGAACGTAAAGTGGTGCACTAACTCTTATCCATCTTGCTTCCATGGCATCAGTTGGCAATGTTCCATCCTGCAAATATTTCACATAGGGGGTTATCCAACATGATTCCTTTTCTTCAACGGTTGCAACCTCTATCTTTTCATCAACCGATTTATCTTTTAAGACCTCTACCAAAACTTTCTTATGCAAATGATCAACTGTTAATGTTGCTAATTTGCTCAAAACATCTGCCTTCTTGTTTTTATTTCTTGGTATCTGCACGACCTCTAAGGTTTCGAAATGTTTTGATATTTTCTTAACTAATTGCAAATACTGTTTCATAGAGGCGTCTTTGGCTTCAAACGCTCTATTAACCTGTTGTGCTACAATTTGAGAATCGACATATGCACGCAAATGTTTTATTCCCATTTTGGAAGCTATGCGGAGGCCGAAAAGCAATGCTTCATATTCTGCTTCATTATTAGATGCAGAGAAGCAAAACCTCAATGCATACGTATGCTCCTCACCCTCTAGGCTAGTAAGTACTAACCCTGCACCAACACCTTCCTCACTTGATGCACCATCAGTGTGCAACTCCTAAACATGATTACTAGCTGTAACGTTTGGCGGATGATCGACCTTTCCTGTTGTTTCTAATAAAAAATCTGCCAAAATTTGACCTTTGACTGCATGTCGAGGCAAAAAATTTATTTCATATTCTCCCAATTCAATTGCCCATTTCGCTAGTCGTCCTGATGACTCTGGATTTCTCAAAATATGCTTTATCGGCTGGTCTGTCATTACCAGGATTGAATGTGCCTGAAAATATCGCCTGAGTCGCCTAGCTGTGTGTTAAAGCATACACCAATTTTTCAATTGGTGGATAGTTAACTTCACTATGTTGCAATACTTTATTGACAAAGTATATAGGCATTTGTATTCCCTTTCGTTCTGCGATCAAGACCGAACTGATGGCCTCTGTGGAAGCAGCCAAATACAAAATTAACGTTTCTCCTTCTATTGGTGCAGTTAAAGTAGGTAATTATTTCAAGAGTTGCTTAATATCCTGAAATGCTTTTTCTGCTTCCTCTGTCCACTTAAAATCTTTTTTGTTCAAACAGCTTTTTAAAACCTTCATAAATGGTAATGATCGATCTGCTGCTCTTGATAGAAACCTTGTTAAAGCTGTTAATTGTCCATTCAGGCTTTGAACTTCTTTGTTTGTTTTAGGAGATACCATATTTTCAATTGCTTGAATCTTTTTTGGATTAGCCTTGATTCCTCTCTCTGTAACAATATAACCTAAGAATTTGCCTTCTTCTACACCAAAAGTGCACTTCTTAGGATTCAATTTCATATTGACCTTTCGTAATGATTCAAACGTTTCAAGAGTATCTCTGAGCATGCTGTCTTCTGTATGGCTCTTGATAACAATGTCATCAATATAGGCTTCTACAGTTTTACCTATTTGATCTTTAAATGCTTTATCAATTACGCGTTGATAAGTTTCCCCTGCATTTTTTAATCCAAAAGGCATCATAATATAGCAGAAAATTCCATCTGGTGTGTGGAATGCTGTTTTATCTTGATCACGTATTGCCATTGGTATTTGATGATATCCCTTGAATGCATCCAAAAAGGATTTAAACTGATACCCACTTGCAGACTCCACTTTCCAATCAATTTCTAGTAAAGGATAATTGTCTTTTAGACATGCTTTATTTAAATCTGTGAAGTCGCCACACATCCTCCATGAATTATCTGGCTTTCTTACCATAACCGGGTTTGCTACCCATGTCTGGTATTTTACTTCTCTCAATATTCCAGCATCCACCAATTTTTTAACTTCTTGTTTGAGAAATTTTGTTCGATCCGGAGCCATGTCTCTTTTCTTCTGACACTGGTGGAATATTAGGATTCACACCAAGCTTATGTTCAGCCACATGACGTGGTACTCCAGTCATATCAGAATCTTGCCGTGCAAAAACATCCAAATTTGTGGCTAAGATTTTGTAAAGATTTTCTCTTGTTGCCTTTGTGATTGTGTTTCCAATTATGATTTTCTGATCTGGAAACTCTGGATTTGGTGATATAGACCCATCTTCATGAATGATTGGGTTAACAACTGTTCTGTTTATTTGTACACATTCTATTGGTCTTCTCCGTTCAGCGTACAGCGTGGCGATGCCAGCCGGTGTGGGGAATTTCATCATTCCGTGCACCGTTGATGTTACAGCTCCGAATGCCATCATGGCTGATCGTCCTAAAATGATGTTATACTGCGAATTTGCTTTTACGACTAAAAATTCAATATGGGCAGTTCTTTTAAATGGCGTTTTTCCCAATACGACTTCTAAAACTATGCTTCCTTATGACCATGACGGATCATTAGCAAAGCTTGCTAAGGGAACAAATGTGTCCTTTAGCTTTTCCTTAACTCTGGTAGCTATATAAAACAATGTTCATACATGATATCTGCTCCTGCTCCGGTATCAGTATATATTCCTCCAACAACACAATTTTCTATTCGAGCTTCAATCACTACAGGAGCGTCAGATGGATTTGTGTTAAACATGGAAGGAAAAGCAATCATTTCCTGTTTCCAATCTTCTAACGTTTCTACTTTTCTTCGCTATCCGGCTTGCCATGAATATATCATGTTTACTTCAATGGGTGTTATCTGACAGTTACGCCTTTTGGTGCTCTTGAAAGTTTAGTGGTTCTTTAGAATGGGTGGCGCCATCTGTTAGTACGATTTTCCGTATAGCGGCTGTAAGGTACTAGTACAGAAGATTAGCTGCTCAGCGCATGGCGTATACTGTTGATTGTTGTTTGCCCTCGAGAAATAATCTCTGCAGACCCGGAACATAGATATAAGATCTGTGGGGTGGCCTCAATCAATCTGTGGATCACTCTGTAATGATCCGTCTAGTGCACTGCTGCTAAGCGGCTAATGTTATTTTAGAGTGAGAAAGAACTGTGTGAGAGATAAAGTGTACTTCTCTCTGACTGAAGTTCAGATTAGAATGATGTGAAATGTGGTGACCCTGGGGGTCTATTTATAGGCGTAGAATGTCCGAAATTCACGGGATACACGTGTCAATCACTGAATGGTTCTGTTACGTGAAGTATCCGGAATGTCGGTGGTGTGTGCTGACGTGGCTGCGTGCCGTTCATGCGCTAAGTTAAAGGGCTTATGCATAGAAGCTGCCTGCAGGACTTACGCTTGACGCTGGGCGGCCTGTTGAACGCTGGGCGGCAAACTTTGAAAACTTCCAAATTTCATTATGTCTTGTGCTCTTTGATCGAGTTTTCTGTATAAAATGATGTTTTATGCGTGTATCTCCTAGGATACACCATTAAATACTATTAATTAATAATCATAATTATTATTAATAATCACAATTACTAACATTAATAATAATACTATTAATAATAATATTAATAAAGGTAATAATAATAAAATGATAATAATAATAATAATAATAATAAAGATTTTTAGTAAGTCTAATAATAATTAGAAATAATGATAATAATACTATTATTATTGATACTAACAATAATATTAGTTACATTAATATTAATATTAATAATAATAATAAAAATAATAATACTAATAATAATAATAATATAACAACTTATACATATCAAATTATATATATATGTTTATATCTCATGTTAGAATCAATAATATCAATAGTACAAATATTAATATTAATATTAACATTAATAATAATAATAATGAAAGTAGTGATAATAATATGACATTTATTTTAACTTATAATATATTAATTTTAAACTATATTATATAATAACATTTATTGAATATATAATATTTATATATCACAATATGTTAAGAAATATTAATAGAAATTATATATAGATTCATAATAATATATATGTAGTTATATATATATATATATATATATATATATATATATATATATATATATATATATATATATATATATATATATATATATATATATATATATATATATATATATATATATATATTCATTTTAATAGTAACTTATTTATTTTAATTATTATTTTACATTTTAAGTCCAAATAAATATATTATATTTTTATTATATCCATTTATAATATATATTTATATTTATATTTATATTTATATTTATATTTATATTTATATATATATCCATGTTATCTACACATAAATGTTCGTGAATCGTCGGGAATAGTCAAAGGTTAAATGAATTCATGTAAACAGTTCAAAAATTTTAAGACTTGGTTTAACAGACCTTGCTTATCGTGTCAAAATCATATAAAGATCAAGTTTAAATTTGGTCAGAAATTTTCGGGTGTTCACAGTACCTACCCGTTAAAGAAATTTCGTCCCGAAATTTGATCAAGATTGTCATGGCTAACAATAAGAATGTTTTCCTGACGAATATGAGTTGATAATTATAGTTTTATCATTATTGATTAATATAGATAAAACGATTCAATTATGTCAAGCGTACGAGTGAAGCTGTCACAAAAGACTGAGATAGAGATTTAACTTTTGACGTAGTCACGGTGGATTTCCGGAATTCAAGGGATTTAAAAGAAAATCTTGGAAATCTATAAGATCTGATTCTTCGGGATTTATGGAAATTAAGATCTCTTTAATTAAATGCGATCATCTGTCTCGATTGCTTTGTCTGGTATTTCCACTACAAATGAACTTCTTCTGTTCCATTATTTCCCACCACTCCCATTTTCTATACTTTAATTCATACTTCCAAATCATCAGTCGATATGCTTCATCCAGTTTTAATTCTGGATATATTCCTGACTTTCATATCGATCATTCTACTTTTTCATCTACCACCGGAGGAATCTGTTTACTTCTAATATACTCTTGGGTTTATAGTGTTTTTAGTTCTCCCGAGTCTTTATATTGCTATACGTATCGATATACACAGTTTGTAGTTTTTGTGTGTGTGATCGGCCTTATATTTCTTGTTATGTTTCGGAGCTCCATGCTCTTGTTTTCTTTTCCCGTCTTCAAGTCAAGCGAATAATGGTCCAGAATTCGTAGATATAGAGTTTCGAATGGTTATAACGTTCTAAGCATGAAGGAACGTATTCTCACGATTTGATTTGTCAAATTACCAGATTCACTGAAGATAGAACTATCAAGAATATATATTCTTTATATGTTCAGAGATTGAACAGATTGAATGAGTCGTGTAACATGGCACATGATGATGTTATGATCTATGAATCATCATGTTTCTTTAGAACTTCCAGCATGACTTACTGTAATATAATCACGTTGGCCAAGCGTCATTATATTATACTAACTCATGCTTCAATTCCCAACACTTTTCCAGAAACCATTCATAATTTAAACTCGAATTTTTAAAGAAATTTAGAAACTAAAATAGTTTCCATTATGATGTAATATATATAGCATGAAGAGATAAATAATTTCGGATAAAGATATTTATGAAAATATCCTCAGAAATATCGAAGATATTTATGATGATATTTTCAGAATTTCTAAGATCAAAGGTGGATGAAGAAAGATTTTCCACAAGATTTAACATGACTCCAGAGCAAGGTATTCGTTGAAGGTTTCATCGGATCCGAAATTACCTGGATTCTTTGTATATATGGTATGGTCCTTGTATTTTACCTTGGTCTCCTTCAAGGTTAGCTCAATCCGTTTTTTTTTTCAATACCAAATTTTCTATCGAGCGTTCCTAACACTCCATTCTTTATCATCAAACTCTTGGTCATTTAGACCATCTAAAATTTTGTTGTTTCCTCTGCATTTAATGCTACCATATCTGAATCATCGGTTATCAATCCGAGGTGGTTTCAAGAGAATTGTGTTTTTAGATGATTAAACGCTGATGGTAATCGTCAAGATATGAATGATTGTTTAGGATGAAATCAAGTGGCAAACTTATATATTAAAGTTATAATATGGCTAATCCAAATGAAAGTCAAAGTTGATTTGCTGGAGCTGTGAAAAAATTGGCTAATTTTGGAAAGGTATTGTAAAGTTATTTTCGGTAATAACACGTCAATGGATCTGGCACAGTTTTGAATTCAAAGTATGGCTTTGAAAGATGTAGGAATCTAAAGGTGATGTCTTATGTTAAATCTTGACTTGGATTTTGATCGGTCAAAATCCGAATATGAAATTAAATTTGAATGAAAATGGTTATTCTTTGGTGAACGGATACGTATATATGTAGATTTGAACAGTCTTGTTAATGACTACCGAATCTGAATTGAAGAATGTACAGTGCAACTTATTAATGTGAAATCTAAATATTTCTCCGGTATTACCTACCCGTTAAAATATTTTCACCAGTAACAGTTTGTACAAAAGAATTTTTAAATTACAATTTTTATGAAAATATATATATATATACATATATATTTTCTTTAAATGTAATCATGGATTTAATGAGTTAATATGATATTAATCTCATTTGATTTATCATTAGAACTAGAATACATGATCTCTAAAACATTAGAGGTTACATAATTTCCATGTAGAACGAAGATAAATGATGTAGTACGATATGTAGAACGAAAATAATCGATGTAGAACAAGATGTAGAACGAAGAAAATTTATGTAGACTAGGATGTAAAACGAAGGTTATGCTCGAGGTATAGATTGTGATGTTGAGGCATGGATTGTTGATGGTACTGGTGCTGTTATTGATGGTACGGTTGGTGCCGGTGATGTTGCTGAAGCTGATACGTTTTGCACCATATTTTCCAAGGCTACAACTCGGGCGCGAAACTCGTTGACTTCTTCCATTATTATGGGATGATTGTCGGTCGGAACAACCGGATGAATAAGGTTTAGAATTGTGGATAGAATATAATCGTGACGAGCTACTCTAGAAATGAGGCTAAAAATGGTGTTTCGGATAGGTTCACCAGTAAATGCTTCAGGTTCTTCGCCAAGAGGGCAATGTGGTGGATGGAAAGGATCGCCTTCTTCTTGTCTCCAATGTTTAAGTAAGCTACGAAACCATCAGATGAATTGGGGATGGCTGATTGGTTGATTCATTCTGGTTACACTGTCTTTGGAGCTTGAGTCGAAATCCATATCGGAATAGCTGTCGGAATCCGAGGCATTCGAACTGGTTGAGGGATCCATCTCGTACGATCAGATGGAGAATTTTCGATATGAATTTAAATTATAGGATGTAGATTAGTATCCTGCAATACATAATTTACATATGCATATATAATACTAAAATCCCATAAGTTACGGAGGAATCTACGGAAGCTGTCAGGCAAAGTCTACAGTAACAGATACGCTAAGATATGAATTATCAGATACGCTAAGATATGAATTTTTGACTATACACTATCGATGCACTAAATGCAGTAAGACGTGTCTAGACTAAGAATGATAAGCAAGTGATTCTCTAAGAAATGATAAGCAGGTAATTTTCGACATGAAATGATAAACAAAACTTTTGACATGCTGACACGGTCGAAGTCCAGACTCACTAATGCATCCTAACGACTTATCAGTTAGACACACTAATGCAGAACTAGTTCGCTAAGACCGCCGCTCTGATACCAACTGAAAGGACCCATTCATATACATTATAAACGATTCACAATAGTTGATTTCATTGTGAGGTACTTGACCTCTATATGATACATTTTACAAACATTGCATTCGTTTTTAAAAGACAAACTTTCGTTTACATCGAAAGTTGATGGCATGCATACCCTTTCATAATATATCCATCTATAATTGACTTAATAATAATATTGATGAACTCGACGACTCAAATGCAACGTCTTTTGAAATATGTCATGAATGACTCCAAGTAATGTCTCTAATATGAGCTAATGCACAGTGGAAGATTTCTTTCATACCTGAGAATAAACATGCTTTCAAGTGTCAACCAAAAGGTTGGTGAGTTCATAGGTTTATCATAAAACAATAAAATTCATTATTTTGATAGACCACAAGATTTAAATCCTACATGGTACAAATGGGCCCGAATCCTATACCCACCTGTAATGTACATGCGATATCTTTTAAATACAGTACACCTTTCTAGTGTACGAAAATATATTTCATAAATCTTAGTAACCGTACACATATCTTGTGCACAAAAATAACATACACATAACCTGTGTATAAAATCATTCTCTCGATACATAACATTCACTTTTCATTGCTTTCATAGCTTGGCTTGGTAACCGACCTTAAAAAATAATGCGCATAATAATATCCCCAAAACAGAACATCTCGTCTGTATAATAATCATATAAACTTCGAAGTACTAAACACCACGCCCACTAGCCCTTCCGTCTAGTGAACATTCTAGGTGAGGGTGTTAAACCCGGTAGCTACCTTTAGGATTCGCGTCAATTAGGTGTGCACTAGTTCTCAAATTTAGTGATGTTCCCTAATTCTTAGGTTACCAAGCAATAATAATCAGGGGGAAAATATTTATATCAATTGTGGCAATTATCACGTCTACATAATTCAATGGTGGCAATTATCACGTCCACATAATTCATTCGAGGAATGTTTTTCTTGTGTCTATCTCGTCAAACATTTATAAAAGCATTTCATGTATTCGCAGTTCAAAATGTATTTCAAAAGTATTTAATAAAGTAGTTGTAAAAGTAGCGCATGTATTCTCAGTCCCAAAAATGTAAAGAGTAAAAGGGAATCAAATGAACTCACTATACGATATTTTGTATTAAAAATATGCATACAACTGAACCGAACAATGCAAGGTTGGCCTCGGATTCACGAACCTATATCATTTATATATATATATATATATATATATATTAACACACATAATTGTAATTGAATAAATTTATATATATATATATATATATATATATATATATATATATATATATATATATATATATATATATATATATATATATATATATATATATATATATATATATATATATATAAACTTATTAGTTATATCATTTTTATATTAATAACCTATATGTTCATATATTCTTTTTATATATAAAAATATTACTTTTTGTTATGTTATGTGTATTAAATATATCTTTGTATGTGTGTGTGTATATATATATATATATATATACATATATATATATATCGCTTGTTTGTTAAAACTATAATAATATTAAAATAATATTAGTAATGATAAAAATAATAATAATGATAATAGAGTTAAAAAATGATACTTGTAATATTAATGATAAAAATGATAACTTAAATAAAATGATACTTTTAATAAAAATATTAATTTTAATAATAATGAATACTAATGATATTAACTATAAAAATAATGATTTTACTAATAATAATAATAATAATAATGATACTAATATTTATATTTGTAATAACATAATAATAATAACAATAATTACTTATAACATTAATAATCATCATAATAATAATAATAATAATAATAATAATAATAATAATAATAATAATAATAATAATAATAATAATAATAATAATAATAATAATAATAATAATAATAATAATAATAATAATAATAATAAAGCTACCTCAATGTATCAAGCATAAAAAAATAAATGTCCATGCCCAAGCTCGAACCCGCGACCTTCCGCTCACCCCAAACACTCAAGACCATAGACTGTTGCCTCATTTCTGTTTTGAAATGTAATCCATTTATATTTACCCACTATATATGTTTCCACTTCCTTCTATCATCTGATTTTGGCCCAAATAGAAACCGAATCTAGCGGCCCAACATAACATTCGGCCCACTACACAAAACTTACACGGCCTAAGCTAAAACAGTTTAAATTATCCATGTACTGATCGACAAAATAAAAAGGGTTTCGTTTTATGCTTATTTCAATTAAGATCGAGCAATAACAGGATCACTTAGTTTCATTATCATCGTAAACATTGAGCATCTTCATCATGCATCATCATTCATCGTTTCATCTTCATTATCACTATCACTAACCTCCATCATCATCATTGTTAATATCTTAAAGTATCCTCACAAGATGGGGTCTCGTAAAAAAATATATATATACGTTCACCCTTTGTTTCTATCCTTGACAGCAACATTATGTCCCCATCTTCTTTATTATCCTACCTATTATCTTTATCCAATATTTTTAATCATAACCTCACCCAATTAAACTAGTGATTCCCCCTTTTTTTTAAAAAGTCCCGTAGCTACTTGTGGATATAAGCAACGAATTTGGAAAAGTAAGGGAGGTATGTCGACATGATTTAATGGGTGGGTCTTGGTCCCTTAAAGTATTTTGGTTGGCCATATAATCACACTTGCCTAACCTTTGAGAGTTTTAATAATGCATTGTATAAGAATCCAATACTCTAATCGACTAGCTAAAAGTTCAAGTGGGGTTCGGTTATCATTAAAATATCAACACCCTCAATATAAAATTGGAATGTTCCTTTGGTACTTCACATCTGTTGGGCGATAAAAAAAAATATATGGTGACAGTTTAAGGTGGTTGTGGGGTGGCGGCAGTTGGAGGTTTTAATAATGAAGGTGGCGTAATGGTGGTTTGATTCAAGGTTAGAGATGGTAGTGATAGAGTGGTGATCAAACACAAGTGTTGAGTTTGCAACATGAAGACCGCCGGTGTCCATAATCTGGATTAATAGTTCACTGAACCGAAAACCATTAGTAATAGCAAAAGAAATTCGTTGATCATGGTTGCTGTGGTGATTGTGGAGGTGGTGACGAAGAGTTTTGAACACAAAAGGTTAGTGTTATAATGACTGTTTCTTTATATTTTTATTTAATTTTTCTTCTCTTTCTCTCTCTTTTTTTTTTTTAATTTGCAGTTCAGGTTTTATAGAGTGCAACGAGATAAATATCACCACAAGATTTGATTATCAATTGTTTTGTAGTAACCTTGAGGTCGACACCTAACGATATCAGACAGGAACAAAATTTTATGAATAAAGATTATAAAGCTTGATTGGCTCGACAAATTTTTATTCTGTCAGAAGGAAATCAAGAAAAGTGAAATTGACATTCAACGGAATTTTTTTGATTCTTATGATTGTGTTTTGATTTGTACAATTTTAGTGGTAAGGAACAAAATTAGACACAGTATGATCGTGACTTACAACAGATTTTGGATTCGGTCATGCGATTTAACAATGGTTTGTATGAATTTTTGAAATCAAGCACAGTATGATAACAACAAGAAACAGATTGAGTAATCTAGTTCATATATATATATATATGATTTTATAGAATTAATACTATTAATTAATAATCATAATTATTATTAATAATCACAATTACTAACATTAATAATAATAATACTATTAATAATAATATTAATAAAGGTAATAATAATATAATGATAATAATAATAATAATAAAGATTTTTAGTAAGTCTAATAATAATTAGAAATAATGATAATAATACTATTATTATTGATACTAACAATAATATTAGTTACATTAATATTAATAATAATAATAATAATAATAATAATAATAATAATAATAATAATAATAATAATAATAATAATAATAATAATAATAATAATAATAATAATAATAATAATAATAATAATAACTTATACATATCAAATTATATATATATGTTTATATCTCATGTTAGAATCAATAATATCAATAGTACAAATATTAATATTAATATTAACATTAATAATAATAATAATGAAAGTAGTGATAATAATATTACATTTATTTTAACTTATAATTACATATAATATATTAATTTTAAACTATATTGTTATAACATTTATTGGATATATAATATTTATATATCACAATATGTTAAGAACTATTAATAGAAATTATATATAGATTCATAATAATATATATGTAGTTATATATATATATATATATATATATATATATATATATATATATATATATATATATATATATATATATATATATATATATATATATATATATATATATTCATTTTAATAGTAACTTATTTATTTTATTATTATTTTACATTTTAAGTCCAAATAAATAAATTATAATTTTATTATATCCATTTATAATATATATTTATATTTATATTTATATTTATATATATATCCATGTTATCTACACATAAATGTTCATGAATCATCGGGAATAGTCAAAGGTTAAATGAATTCATATAAACAGTTCAAAAATTTTAAGACTCGATTTAACAGACTTTGCTTATCGTGTCAAAATTATATAAAGATCAGGTTTAAATTTGGTCAGAAATTTCCGGGTCATCACATATTACTCCGTAACTTCTATAGACTAAATATCATTTACAGATAACTTCCTTAATGTCAGTAACTAAACTAAAAAAGACGTTTAATCAAAGGAACTTAGAACAACTGGATGTTTTCTAGGCAAAATCATATGCCAACAACAATGCTAAAAATTTTAGTATACATATACAAATATGTTGCAAGTAATCATAGCAATACTGTTTATCTTACTATATAATATATCTGAGCCAACGTCCAACCACAATACAGAAAGAATATCAACAGAAAAATACAAAGTAAAAAATACCTGACCAACTTATGGTTAATATGTGACTGTAACATCACGAGCAAACATGTAACTTTAGAAGCCATTTTAGGGTTGTGACTGCATAATTAACCTTGCAACTTGCCTTGCAACTCGCCTTGCAACTTGCAATTGAAATAAACTAGCAATGGAACAACCCGTGCTTTGTCATAGTTGCTTTTTGGTGTGTTATCGAATCTAATTGTTGGATTTGGGATAAAAACGCCAAGTGGTGCTTGTTTCTGTCATGACAACTGTGCAATTTTTGTTGTAAGAAATACACATAGAAGAGCATGTTTTTAAACAATTTACTGAGGTACCTCAAATAACTGATTAATGTTATCAACAGTCTTGGCAGAAGTTTTAATGACAAATATTCCACTCTTTTTCCCATAATCCATCCCATCATTGGGCAAAACAAAGATTTCAGTATTCTACAAAAGGCAAAATAAGAAAATGTATTTAGTACATGAAATGATGCAAATTTTTTAGTTGAACTGGTACCTCCCGTTATTCTTGACAATCAACCATGTTGCCAACTAAAGCTAAGACTATATCAGGGCTCCTGTACCTTTATAGTTCATGTATATTTGTTTTTCACCAAAAAGGCGTTATAAATAAATGAATAATTAAATTATAATTTTCAAAGTTAGTGATATCCACACTAGGAGACCACGGGCAGAGCCAGGATTTCGGATGGTTGGTGTCACCAACTAATAATGATATATATCGAGTCAGCGATAAAGATAAAGTTTGAATAATTGCAATTAACAACAAACATAAAAAAATCAACATACTTATAAACTAAGATTACTTACAAACATTTAAAAAAAAAGTATGCCTGATTGCTTCATAGTATATGCGTGATGCTAAGGAAGATCAGTTACATTAAAATTTTCACATTGAAGGATCTGAGTAGAGCTCTCTCTGTACCTGATCACCTCTGCAATATACTTGGAGTTGCTTTCTCAGCAACCACAAAAAAGTTCTTAAACTTGCCCTTTTAGATGGTTTTTTTGGCTGTACATGAATACTAATCTTCCATCCATACCTAACCATAGGAAAAAGTATGTCTGTCAAACAAATTGCACAAGTTATATGAATATACGTATATATGTGTCGATATATAAAGCTTTTTGATGAATGGTGAAAATACCTTGGATGAAGGTGAAGTTATTTAAATTCGAAACCCTAATCCGTATATTGTTCTCGGATCCAGTAATTATGACGATGAATATGAAATCGGCCATTTCCTTATTAACACCAAGTTCATTCAACTCTTTGTCACCTGCAAACACCTGCAAGCAGAATTTCATACATTCAAAAACTCTATCGATCAAGTATAGAAGACCGTACAATGGAAAAAAGCAAGTAACGATTTCTAATAGTTTTTTTGGATGATTCCAGCCTAAGAGATAGAGACTTCATCTAACTACTCAGATTGTCAACAGCTACTGCAGTAATAGAAAACTTATTTATAAAGAGTAAAATAACAAACAACCTACGCCAATGATATAGTGACCCGAACTTTTCCATGATTATATATTATATGAGATTAATATTTACATGAATAATGTTTCCAACATGTTAAGCAATCAAACTTGTTAAGACTTGATTAATTGAAACGGTTTTTGTGTTAACGTTTGACCACCCAGTTTGTCTGATGATTCACGAACGTTATAACTTGTATATGACATGATATAATATATATGAACATATATATATGTTTAACATGATGAAATGATAATTTAAGTATCTCATTATGTATATTAACAATAAACCTTATACATAAAGCAAGACTACTAACTTAAGAAATTCAAAACGATATCTATATGTAACGATTATCGTTGTAATAACGTCTTAATATTTATATATCATATTAAGATATATTAGTACATCATGTTATCATGATAATGTTAAAATTTATCATCTCATTAAATACAATAACAATGGGATTAATTACATTTAACGAAATCGTTAACATAAAGGTTTCGAAACAACACTTACATGTAACAACTAACGATGACTTAATGACTCAGTTAAAATGCATATACATATAGTGTATTAAGATGTATTAGTACACTTTTGAAAGACTTCATGACACATATCAAAGTACTTCTATTTAACTCATTCATTTTCATTGACAATTCTACTCGTATGCAACCGTATTCGTACTCGTACAATACCTAGCTCCTAAATGTACATACTATTGGTATATACACTTCAATGATAAGTTATTAGCAGCCCTTAATGAGTCATAAAACATGTGGGAACCATCATTTGGCAACTAGCATGAAATATCTCACAAAATTACAAAAAATATTATAAATCATTCATGAATTATTTACAAGAAAACAAACTTACACATCCTCTATATCTAATCCATGAGTCACGACCAAAAATACATACAAACACTTTCATTCTTCAATTTTATTCATCTAATTGATCTCTATCAAGTTCTATCTTCAAGTTCTAAGTGTTCTTCATAAATTCTATAAGTTCTAGTTTCATAAAATCAAGAACACTTCCAAGTTTGCAAGTTTACTTCCAAGCTTTCTAATCCAATCCAAATAATCATCTAAGTTTAAGGAACCCTTGTTACTTACAGTAGGTTATCATTCTAATACAAGGTAATACTCATATTTAAACTTTGATTCAATTTCTATAACTATAACTATCTTAATTCGAGTAGAAAATCTTACTTGAACTTGTTTTTGTGTCATGATTCTACTTCGAGAACTTTCAAGCCATCCAAGATCCTTTGATACTAGATCATTTCTTGTCACTTCTAGTAGGTTTACCTACTAAATTTGAGGTAGTAATGATGTTCATAACATCATTCGACTCATATATATATAACTCTTATTCGAAGATTTAAACTTGTAATCACTAGAACATAGTTTAGTTAATTCTAAACTTGTTCGCAAACAAAGTTAATTCTTCTAACTTAACTATTAAAATCAACTAAACACATGTTCTATATTTATATGATATGCTAACTTAATGATTTAAAACCTGGAAACACGAAGAACACCGTAAAACCGGTCATACGCCGTTGTAGTAAAACTGGGGCTGTTTTGGGTTAGATAATTAAAAACTATGATAAACTTTGATTTAAAAGTTGTTCTTCTGGGAAAACAATTTTTCTTATGAACATGAAACTATATCCAAAAATCATGGTTAAACTCAAAGTGGAAGTATGTTTTACAAAATGGTCATCAAGACGTCGTTCTTTCGACTGAAATGACTACCTCTTACAAAAACAACTTGTAACTTATATTTCTGACAATAAACTTATACTTTTTCTGTTTAGATTCATAAATTTCAGTTCAATATGAAACCAAAGCAATTTGGTTCACTCAAAACGGATTTAAAACGAAGAAGTTATGGGTAAAACAAAATTGATTAAAAATGGTTAATTTGACTACGGGATGAATTGACAAAAATCTATGCGAACCATATCCTAACTGTAACATCCCTCCTTTTTCTGTCTACCTTCCGTTTAATTATTTTAAAGTCCGTTATATAATTATAACATCTTCCGTTAATACGCGTTTCTTTAAAATATCTCGTTTAGTAATTCACGCACTCGCTTTTAAACTCGAGGGACTAATGTTGTAAAGTGGGCAAAGTGGTGACTAGTGAACTAGTCAAACCCACATCCCACCATTCATTCACCTCCCATCTTCATCTTAATACTTCTACTTTTCTCTCAAACCCCAACTACAAAGATTCATTATCCATTTTCGATCTAGCAAGCCAACATCAAAACAAATTACATATTTGGAATCCTTGCATCTTCCTCTTCGATTCCATACTGATTTCATCGCATTTGGGTAACTTTCTAAAAATACTAGATTTTGTGTTCTTGATAATTTTGACTTATCAAAGTGTTAATTAGTGTCTATGGCTCAAGTCTAACATGAATATATGATTTATATGCTTGTTCTCGTCATTTTGATGTAACTAGGTTAAACTTGAAATGGGTGTGTTTGATTTTGAGATTCGATTGCTTAAATGTTGTTAGATGTTAAAAGTGCATGTATTAAATGTGTTCCTAGCATCACAAGCTTCAATTTGGTATGTAGGTTGGCATGGATTAGTTTCATAAACATAATTGTTAAATTTGTGATTTTGAGTTAGGGTATGATAGAAGTAAAATGGAATTTAAACGCATTAAATGCTTTACAAGGTTAGTTGTAAGTGTATATTAGCGTTGTATGCGTAATTACCTACGAAACGGCGTATATTATGTGTGCATTTGGGTTCCGAATCATTGGTTGCATTTATGAGCTTGAATATCATTAATGATGAACATTTAATGTGGTTTTGATTATTGTAAATACAAAAATTGATTGATGATATGTGTTTAGTTGTACTCCTCGTTAAATTACCTTTCCAACGATGTATGGCATGCATTTTGAATGTTTTCGGTCAATGAGTTATGTTAAATTGAGTTTTGGTTCGAGACTTAACAAAAATACTGCAACCAGAATTTTTCCAGGAATGCGCGCCGCGCACCCTTTTGCGCGCCGTGCAAATGTGAAGCTTCGGATGCTTACCCCTTTAGACAAATTCCTGACCTAATTCCACGCTTTAGTGCGCACCGCGCATACCTGCGCGCAAGGTTGCAAAAGACATGAGACGGGGTCGAGACGGTCGGGTCCTAAAAAGGTCGAGACGTTCGAGACGGGGTCGAGACGGGGGTCGAGACGGACGTTGACCAAAGTTGACTTTTAAATATATAAGTATAAAAATGCATATATGTATACATATTTTAAAGCTAAAAAATTTAATTAATTAATTTGTACCCATAATTGCTATCATCGTTAATTTAATACAACAAATTCAAACTAAAACACGATATATTTTACCGATTTTCTGGCTTTTTTGAATTTTGACCAACTTTGACCCAATTTTTTTCAACTTTGACCCGAATTTTGTGCGTTGACTGTAATATTAGACGGTTTTCTTCGAGACGGGACGGATTAGTCACCAAACCGTCGAGACGGGCGTTGAGACGGCTCGAGACGGGGTGTTTTGCAACAGTGCCTGCGCGCGCCGCTCATATTCCCTGGCCAAACTTTCTTTTTGTTTTATTTTTCATAAATTCTTTTCTCGCTTAACCGCAACTCCGATTAACATGAAATTTGGATAACATGCTCATATATGATTTCTCATCATGGGAAAATTGTCGGATACCCGAACCGACCCCGTTGACTTTGACTTTGACCAAGTTTGACTTTTAGTCAAACCTAACCAAATACAAATGCAATCGTTCTAACTTGCTTTTATACTTGTATCTTGCATGAAACTTGACAACGTGATTCACATGCTATATAATTGAGTCGTAACGAGCCATAGGACTAATTGAACAATTTTGACCCATCGTGTTTACCGTTATTGATACAACCTAATTGTTTAGGTCAAGACTAGCATTCGTTCTTGCACACGTTACTTTGTGAAGTACCTTATTTACTCGTGCACTCAAGGTGAGATCATAGTCCCACCTTTTCAACAACTTTTACTTTTAAACTACGGGATGAGAAACATATACGTATCATACTTTTATGCTTTGAACATAAGTACGAAAACAAACATTCCACAGCGAGTTAGAACAAAAAGCCTCAATTCAATTATCATTAGTTACACTTGCAGGGTGTAAACGTGAACTTATGATATGTGATCACATTGGGATTGACGAGCCCTCATTCGGACGGTTCGCTACAGTTAGCGGATGAAATATATTTTCGAGTATAGTGTTAGAACTAACACTACGTAACAGGGTACAAAACAGTTAAGTCTTGATAATTGGGTGCTCGCGAACATACTTTTGGAATACAAATGATTTGGATAATCAACTATATTAAATCTTGTGGTTCAAAAACAACGTTACTATTACACCTATGATTTCACCAACATTTTTCGTTGACAGTTTTCTATATGTTTTCTCAGGTCTTTGAACGCTAGGTGATATATGCTTCCGTACATTATTTTTGATACTTGCTTGGATGTCGAGTATACATGCATACATGGAGCGTCTTTTAACTTAACTTAATTTGTGTCGCATAGGTTTCAATTGTACTTTAAACGTTGTAACATGTTTAGTCATTGAACTACTTTGTAAACTTTGAAACATCTTTATAATTGAAATGAATGTGACATATTTTGGTCAAACGTTGTTTTAAAGACTTATGACGCCCTAACGGCACCTAAGTAGACGGCGCCGTCAATGACGATTTTGTCTGGTCGCTACAGATGGTATCAGAGCCAGGTTGTAGGGATTTAGAGTTCATTGGTGTCAACCCCGAGTCATAGGGTACATTAGTAAATCTAGACTACAACCGGCATATAGACTTGAAGTAGGAATTACTTGACTACTTGTGCATTTAAACTCGAACGTTTCTACTCATATCTACTCTTATTTCATCTTAATCTCATGCTGTTTAATTTGATTGACACGCCACCTTGACTTAGTGAAATAATGTCGAATGCACATATGAATTAGGGTAATATAATTTCCGGGATTATATTACGGTGACTCATATGAACGTTCCGACATTATGACATAAAGAATTTAAGGCGAGTCAAGGAAAATTTTCTCTTTATCCTCATTCCATATCACGGTTAGTATTATTGAGAATACTAATCAACGATATTCTGGTGCTTTGAAGGTACAATGCCTCCTCGCCATGTACCATGCCATGAGACTCCCGAACAAGCTCTACAACGAATGATAGCCACCGCCGCGGATGCGGTCATGGCCGGTCACTCATCCAACAACAATAACAATAACAACCACCACAACAACAACAATGGAGCCGGTAATTCAAACGAGGGATGCTCCTATAAAGCTTTCATGGGATGCAAACCTCACACCTTCGATGGAACCGGGGTACCGGTTGTGCTCACCCGATGGTTTGAGCAAACGGAAGCCGTCTTTAGTATAAGCGGTTGTCAGGACCAAGACCAGGTCAAGTACTCCACTCACACTTTCGCCGGTGTGGCGCTCACTTGGTGGAACACCTATGTACAATCGGTGGGTACCGATGAAGCTCACGCCCTCTCTTGGGCTGATATAAGGGAAAAGATGATCATCAAATATTTTCCTCGTGAAGAAACCCGAAGGCTCGAACAAGGGCTAAGAACTTTAAAAGCGGTCGGAAACGACCTCAAGGCTTATAATCAACGATTTTCCGAACTAGCCGTGATGTTCCCAAACCTTATGAATCCTGAGTCTTTAAGGGTTGAACTTTACATGGATGGTTTTCCAAAGAGCATCAAACACGGAGTAATGTCATCCAAACGCACTAATCTTCAAGAAGCTTTGAATATGGCCCGTAAATTGATAGAAACGGTGGACGAAATCGTAGTACCGGCACCTAAGGCCGAGGATAAATCGGGTAGCAACAAAAGAAAATGGGAAGCCACTCCATTAAGCAACTACAACAACAACAACCCCACCAAGAAACCTTTCACCTCCGATGACAAGAAAGGTTATGCCGGGAATAAACCATTTTGTAACAAGTGCCACAAACATCATTATGGTGAATGTGACAAGCCATTTTGCAACAAATGTCAAAGGAGTGGCCATGTGGCCAACGATTGTAGAAACACCTGTAACAACCCTGATTTTTTCGTTACTTTCGTGAACCTTCCGTTAGTTTATTTAACGGTGATTATTTAACTTTTATGTGGTTACGTGTATTAAATGCGTACTTGACCTTTGGAGAGTTTCAATAATTGATATGGGTTGATATTAATTCAAATAAATATTTCGGATAATGAAATACGATAAAAACGATACGATTTTGATAATAGCTTTTTGAGCAACGAAACGCTCGGGTTTATTTTAATAATAAATTTAATTAATTATTAACTTTTTAAAATATTTAATTTATTGGGTTTTTAATAAATTAAGTGATTGGTTGCGTTTAACGATCGGATTAGCGTTCCGGGCCTTCGGTACGACTAAACGACACTTAAAACGGACCACGAATACACGGGATAACAAAACGAGAGCCCAGGAACCCATAGTGGGCCCCATTCGGCCGAACCCCCCTCCCTACCCCGTTATTTGTTAATTTTTAATTTAATGGATGGACTTAATTGCAATTAGGGGTATTTTGTCCATGTATAAATTAACTAGTAACTTGCATTCTTTCCCAAAACCTAAAAATACAGTCGATCTCTCCCTCCCTAGCCCTCTTGACCATCGCCCAACATCACCATCATCATCACCTTCAATTTTTGATCTTTTGATAAAACCTTGAACACGAAAGTTGTAATTCTCGATCTCCTCTACGCGTTGGTGTATTTAATTTAGCGATCAAAGGTATAATTGCATGAACCCTAATTCTTAAAAATCTGATTTTCATGTGAGTTTCATAGTTATGTTGTCAATTGCACAAGTCTATACGCGTACGTGTTAATAGTAATCGTTATTTTGATTGTTTGATGCGCTAGGGTTTAAAAACGAATTTGTATTTGTTTGATCAGAAAAATTAAGTTTTTCAAATGTTAATTATTATCTTATAATCAGATTCCTTGCGAAAAACTATTGAGTTTAGGCTTTGGATTCGCTTGATTTCGTTTCCGTATGATTAAGTTATGTCGATTTGAATTATCGTTGTGTTTTTGTTGCTTGATCAAAAATCTGGTATTGATAGAAAATGAATTGGCATGTGAGACTTATACCAATAGAAATATAATTTAAAAACACTCAATTTATACTAGGATATCATGTCGTTTGCTTATGTATAGCCCGAGATATGCTAGAATTAGTGTAAATGTAGTTTTATACAGTACTTGCATGAAAATAACCTTGTATGATAAAATGTGTTAACTTCTGTGATTGAACCTTTGAATATTTGAAAATTAGACAAAAAGTACTTCATCTTTCATGTAGATATCATAGGCTAATTGTATCTAGATCTTCGGATAATTGTATGTGAATGTGACTAACGAAATGGGAATCGAATCTGTAAATTGAACACGGTTTTGTACTTTGTGAATTTGGTATATTTATTGAGAATGTATTCTTCTAGAAAATGAAACTTAACATGATATGTGACTTATTTTTAGTTTATGTCAATCTCTGAAACCTTATGCATTGGGCACAATAGAGCCATACTTTATGTGAATTCTGGTTTGAGCTGAAAACTGAATGATCAAATTGCACGAATAAACTGTACAAATTGGCTAAACAAAAGTGGATATATTTTTGATATGTGTTACATTGATTTGTCCTTGAACTATTTCCACTGGTCTTGTATCAATTGCATGTTCCTAACTCCGGTTATAGCCGAAATGAAATCAGTGCGCGGTCAGAAACTGACTGGGCAAACCCTAATGTATCCCTTCTGATTCCTGACTTTTAATTGTCGTATAAGTCCCTGGCTGGACTTTTTGGAATCTATTTTGAGTCTAATTATGATCTGGAGTTTGTCATATTTACTTGAATTTTGTACTATGAGATAATATGCTACGTGTGCTACGTGTTCATAAATTTTGTGCATAACGATAAATTGAAATTGTGAAAGTGATTATTCATGACCTAAAACATATTGTTGACTTAGGTTTAACTTATTGACCAATATTTGACATGAACCTACTGATTTTGACTTTAGTTGACCACATTGACCAAGTTAGACTTTCGGTTTGACTTCGGTTGACTTTGTTTGACTTGCATGATATAGTTGACTTTTACTTTGAAACGCGTCGAGTCGAGCAATAAGACAACGTACACTATGAAACCACGTGTAGCGACCCCGACAAATCGTCAAGTGACGGCGTCGGCTACGTGGGTCCCATTACCTGATTATAAGTCTTTAAGATAACGTTTGACCAAAATCTGTCGCCTTCATTTCAAAATAAAGCTTGTTCCAAAGTTTACATGAATTGTTCAACCAAAAGTTAAGTTACAACGTTATAGATACGATTGAAATCTAGGCGACACGGTTTAAAGTAAAGTCAAAAGACGCTCCATGAAATGCATGTATACTCGACATCGGATGCAAGTATCAAATAGTAAGCGGAAGCATGTTTCACATATCGTGCAAGACCTGAGAAAAACATAGAAATCTGTCAACGAAAACGTTGGTGAAATCATAGGTTTAAGTAAGTAAGTACAAGTGAACCACAAGATTTGCATCAATGAAATAATAGTAAATACATTCCAAAAGTTTGTTTCACGAGCACCCAATTATCAAGGCTTAACATTCCTTCCATTGTATACCCCATCACTTAGTGCTAGAACAAACACTGATTCTCGAAAATATATTTCATCCGTAGACGGTAGCGAACCGTCAAGGATGAGGGCTGTCAAACCCATATGGCCATATAACATAAGTTCTCGCTTACACCCGGCAAGTGTAATTAATGATAATCGAATTGAGGATTTTGTTCTAAACTCGTATGTAGAATGTTTGTTTTCCCGTTCTTGTGTTCACTTAGTTCAAAAGAATCGTTTATGTTTTCTCATCCCAATATAAGTTCAAAAAGAGTAAAAGTGGGACTATGATCTCACCTTGAGTGCGAGAGTTATAAAAGTACTTCAACAAGTAAACGCGTGCAAAGACAAGGCTAGTCTTGACCTAAACATATAGGCTATATCAATAACGGTAAACACAAACGGTCAAAGATGTTCAATTAGTCCTATGGCTCGTTACGACTCGATTATATTAGCATGTGAATCAAATTGTCAAGTTTCATGCAAGATACTAGTAGATAATCATGTTAGAAAGGTTGCATAAGTATTTGGTTAAGTTTGACAAAAAGTCAAACTTGGTCAAAGTCAACGAAAAGTCAACACGTTCGGGTCGGGTCCCGAACTATTTTTCTAAGCTTAGAAGTCATATATGAGCATGTTGGCCAAGTTACATGTTAATCGGAGGTGCGTAGCTAGTCAAACATTTCGCGTGTAAATGGACAAGGAGGTCAGAATCTGTTCAGCCTATTCTGCGCGCCGCGCGGGTAAGGGGCGCGCCGCGCCACCCCCTGTACAGGTCTGTTTCTGTTTTCCACAAATATGCACGAGCCAAAACTAATTCAAACACAACTCTTGACCCGTAAACACTTATAACGCCTATCATACATCGTTGGAAAGGTATTTTGACGAGGAATGCAACTAAACACATATCATCAATCAAACTTGCACTTATAACAACCAAAAACCGAAATTAAACATTCATAATCTAAGTTCAAGTTCCAAAAACGCATTTTATGATTCGGGCGACCAATTTACATGTATGTTATGCCGTTTCGAAGGTAATCAAACACACATTGCAACAAAACACTTAACAACAATATCTCATAGCATTTGACGCATCAAAAGTTCATGTAAAGCTTATCAAACCCTAATCCAAGTTCACAAAATCATTAATCATGTTCTTGGAGTTTCCATAATCAACCTATACATCAAACCGAAGCTAATGATACTAGTAACACTTTTAAAACATGCACTTTAACAATCTAACAACATTTGATCATCCAAAATCAAGGATTTAGCAAGTAATTTTTATATTGAACTAGTTACACCAAAAACAACGAATCGAGCATACAATTTACATACACGACATCACAATGAGCCATAGACACTAATTAACAACTTTATAACTCAAAAATCTCAAGAACACATAAAATTAGTGATTTTAGAAAGTTACCCAAAATGGATGAGGTTGGTATCAAATCGAAGAGGATGAAACGAGGATCAAGAATATGTAGTCGGATTTGTTGTGAGCTTCCTAAATCAAAATTAGATGATGAATTGCTTTTTGAAAGATTGAAAGAAAATGGAGAAGTATGAGAAGAAAATGGAAAAGAAAATAAAAGAAAAATGGGGAGGAGGTTGACTAGTCAAAGTGCTAGTCACCTCTTTGTCTTTTTGGCAAAACTAGTCCTTTTAGTTTGTAATCGGGTGCGAGAGTTAACCGAACGAATATTTTAAATTACACGGGAGTACGGGAGACGTTATAATCCGATAACGAGAATATTTAAAATGTTACTTAACGAGGATACGAATCTAGATACGAAGGGCATTATTTAAAAGAAAAAGACGGGCGTTAAAATAATTTAACGGAAAAATGCGGGATGTTACACCACGCTTATATAAGATACATATATTAACCAACCTACATATGTATACTTAGGTTACATTACTCGGGTCTAAACCGTACAAGTCATTTGTCTTTCATTTCGAGCTTATTCAAAGGTGAGTCTACAGTCCCGCTTTTTACTTGTTTTTCAGGGATGAGAATACACGCTGTTATATTTAAATTTTCAATTACTTTTATATTGACATGAGTACTACACATATGCATAATGAGTTTGTTCAAAAAGCCTCTACCTTGAATACTTTTAATACCATCGGTGTACGCACAATTTAGATGGACGGATCCGTTAGGTTGACAACCTCACCCACTATAAAAGCAGTGGTGCATTTATTTTGAACATTAAATACATTTGAACAAGTGTATAACATTTTATGAGGTAAGGTCGGGTGTAGTGGTTTCTATGCTCGGGTTAATGCTAGTATTCAGGTGCTCGGTTTATGCAAGCGATAGAATCTCGTGGTCAAGGAAACTAAACTATTTTTCTGATAACTGTTTTTCAGATACTGTTACATTATTTTAAACCTATAGATTCACCAACATTATTTGTTGACCTGTTTTTGCGTGTTGTTATTCTCAGGTCCTTAAGAGGTATGCTTCCGCTGTGTTTGCTGCATGTCTGGCCGTGGAGTCAGCATTTGATTTTAAAGAACATTATTTACTTTCGCATTTAAAACTTTTATACTGTTTAAATACTGTTGGCTTGTGGTTACGATCACAACAGTGTTTCTATTTTGGGATTTCTGACTTTTGTTTTTGAAAGTTTTTAATTTAAATAAAATTAAATGTGATTCCTTTAAACGTCTCATATAGAGGGCGTAACTGTTAACTGTGGGACCAGAATTAACACGCCGTCAGATGGTATTTTGGCGGGGTGTTATAGTTGTTATCAGAGCTGACGGTTCGTATGGAAACTAGGACTTGCATTAGTGTGTCTGATTTAGTCATTAGGACGCCTTGATGAGTCTAGACTACGACCAGGACTTAGTCATTACATGAGTACTTTATGACTAACGTTATTTACTTGACTAATTTGTTTCGTATGTGTTCTTGTACTATGAGCTAGATGTCACAGGATTCAGAAAACAGTGACAGCGACTACAGTATGGCTGAGGTGAATGCTCCTGCCCCATCACCAGCACCTGCTCCGCATCAGATACCTAACCATCCCATGAACCTTTATGCATTGGATTTGGTTCATACCAACCGTAACAGGGATATTGTTGATCGTGTTAACGCTTTGAGCGATATTGCTAGGACATATCCGCACCCCGATGATCTAGAGAGGATGGAGGAAAGAGTCACAGGTATAAATACTTATACGTATGATGCTGAAGCGAGGTTCGTTGAGATGGCGAGATTGATAACAGCCTTAACTGCCAGGGTTGCTGCGTTAGAGGCGGAACGTAATAGGCCGAGGAATGATGGACCTGCCTTCCGTAACCGACAGAAGAGGAAGTGAAGGGTCGTTAACCATGAGCTTCTTTTCCTTTTTCATCCACCATACCTTCTTTAATTGATTATATAAGACTTACCGGGTGTTATAAACCGGGCTATTAACACATTATGTTTATTGTTTGGTTTACTACTTTGGAATCTGGTTTATCACTCTTGGATTATACTTATATTAATGGTGGATTATGCTATTGGTAACTATTATCTTTTATTGCATGCGGTAATATTCTGTATTTAGTAACTTGTATGATCATAATACTTGTGTTATGTTATACTACTACTATTGCCATTAATGTTACTACTATCACTACATAACACTAGTACCACTACTACTACCACTAGTGTTACTACTAACACTACTAACACTACTATCACTACATACACTACTTCTCACTACTAGCTAATCTTTTCGTACTATTATTTACTAGTCTTCAACACTCGTTGCTAGTATATTTTTAATAACTCTGTTTTTCATTGATCTTACCTCGATGTATCATTTGTGTAGAAGGAGACCATGTTTACTACAGAAATGCTCGAGGCTCAATTGGAAGAACTGGTTAACCAGCGTGTGACAGAAGCTCTTATAGCTGCAGGTTTTGATTGCACGATTGAGAAATATTGTACTCGACGAGAGCGAATAAGATGGGAAAATGAACTTCTGAACCTAAGGGTCATTGGAAACGACATTTCTAGTTACACTACCCGATTCTGGGAACTATCATTGCTTTGCCCACATTTGGTCTCATCAACGGAAAGAGCAATCGAGAGGTACATGTCGGGATTGCCGATGGAAGTGTTTAGTTTTGTCCTTTCCCATCAACCAAAGACAATACTCGGAGTCATAAACATGGCGATAAACAGGATGAAGCAAGTTAGCCAATCAGAAGGAAAAGAGGTGCCTGTTACAGGAAATGAAGTTAATGGAAAAAGAAAACGAGGTGAGAACATAGTTGGAAGTCTCGCACAGAACCGAGGTAAGAAGCAAGAGATGCCCCGTAACTTTGAGAAGGGATCTTCATCCAACACGAATTATAAGGGAAAACTACCATTGTGTGGAAGATGCGGAAAGCACCATCGTGGGGAATGCAAAGCGCTAGTTTGCACCAAGTGTAAGAAGTTTGGTCATTTTTCAAAATATTGCAAGGTTAACCTCAACGTCAACACCAACAACAACAGCACTGCAAGAAATGTGAACAATGCTAATGGTGGTAAGAACTGTTATGGTTGTGGACAGCCGGGTCATTTCAAGAAGGACTGTCCTAAGAACAACAATGGGAATGCTCGAGGAAGGGCGTTCAACATCAATTTTGCAGAAGCTCGTGATGATCCAAAGCTAGTCACGGGTACGTTTTCACTTGATGATCAACTTGTTTATGTTTTGTTTGATACTGGCGCTGATAGAAGTTTTATATCAAAGGATATTTGTCACAATGTTAAGAAAATTGTTTCTCCCCTAGATAACGTGTATTCCATAGAACTAGGGAATGGTAACTTGATGAGAGCTGATAAGATTTATCGTGATTGTACTTTGACATTAGAAAGTAAGCCTTTTAGCATTGATGTGATACCTATTAAACTGGGAAGTTTTGACCTTGTGGTTGGAATGGACTGGTTAGCTGATAACAAAGCCGAGGTGGTCTGTGACCTAAAGGCTATTCGTATTCCTATTGCTAATGGTGAACCTATGATGATTTATGGTGAAAAGAATGGCTCACAATTACATCTCATTAATTGCTTGAAAGTCTAGAAGTATGTGAGAAAGGGATGTATCGTGTTCTTGGCTCATGTAAGCCAAATTGTACTAGAATAAAGGAGACCCGAAGACGTTCCTATAGATAAGGAATTTCTTGAAGTTTATCCGGAGGAATTACCTGGTCTCCCACCGCATCAAGAAATTGAGTTTCAGATAGACTTAGTGCCAGGAGCGGCACCGGTGGCTCGCGCACCGTACAGACTTGCACCCCCAGAGCTTCAAGAGTTGTCTAGTCAATTGCAAGAGTTGTTAGACAAGGGATTTATTAGACCGAGTTCTTCACCTTGGGGAGCTTCGGTCCTGTTTGTTAAGAAGAAGGATGGGTCGATGAGGTTGTGTATCGACTACAGAGAATTGAACAAGCTGACAATCAAGAATCGGTATCCGCTATCGAGGATTGATGACTTATTTGATCAGTTGTAGGGATCTAGCTGTTATTCGAAGATTGATTTGAGATCCGGGTATCATTAATTGAGAGTCAAAGAAGCTGATGTCCCGAAGACAGCGTTTAGAACATGTTATGGACATTATGAGTTTACAATGATGTCTTTTGGTTTGATGAACGCACCAGCAGTGTTCATGGACCTCATGAACTGTGTGTGTAAGCCATACCTAGATAAATTCGTCATTGTGTTCATTGATGATATATTGGTGTACTCCAAGAACAGAGAAGAGCACGAACAGCATCTACGTTCGATATTGACTATGCTTAGAGAAGAGCAGTTGTATGCAAGGTTCTCTAAGTGTGACTTTTGGTTACCAGAGATACAATGTCTTGGCCATGTTGTAGGGGCCAATGGGATACAGGTCGATCCAGCAAAGATTGAGTCGGTTAAGAATTGGAAAACTCCAAAGATGCTAACGCAGATTAGGCAATTTTTGGGTCTAGCTGGTTACTACCGGAGATTCTTTGAAGGATTCTCTAAGATCGCCCGACCCTTAACCGCATTGACTCATAAGGGCAAGAAGTTTGAGTGGTCAGAACCGCAAGAGACATCATTTCAGTTGTTGAAAGAGAAGTTAACAACTGCACCAGTATTGTCTCTACCCGAGGGAAGTGAAGATTTTGTTGTTTATTGTGATGCCTCACGTCAAGGAATGGGTTGCGTGCTTATGCAACGAAACAAAGTTATTGCTTATGGATCGCGTCAGTTAAAGATTCACGAGCAGAACTACACTACGCACGACTTTGAGTTAGGAGCTGTTGTCTTTGCACTCAAAATGTGGAGACACTACCTGTTTGGAACCAAGTTCACTATCTTCACCGACCATAAGAGTTTACAGCACATATTCGATCAGAAGCAGCTCAATATGAGACAACGACGTTGGATGGAACTACTTAACGATTATAACTGCGAACTACAATACCATCCGGGCAAGGCGAATGTTGTGGCAGATGCTTTAAGTAGAAAAGAGCGAGAGAGACCTCTTAGGGTTAAAGCGCTTAACATAGTTGTCCGTACGAATCTCACATCACAAATCCGCAAAGCACAACAAGAAGCCATGAAACAGGAGAATGTTGATGTTGAATTTCTCAAAGGGGTGGATAAGAAGTTTGACATCAAGGAGGACGGACACGGTACTTTGCTAACCAAATTTGGGTACCAAAGTTTGGTGGATTGAGAGAACTAGTGTTGGAGGAAGCACACAAGTCGAGATACTCAATTCATCCGGGATCAGATAAAATGTACCAAGATTTGAAGGCATTTTATTGGTGGCCAAATTTGAAAGCTGACATTGCTACTTATGTCGGGAAGTGCTTGACTTGTGCTAAAGTCAAGGCTGAGCATCAGAAGCCATCAGGATTATTAATTCAACTAGAGATTCCCCAGTGGAAGTGGGAAGGAATTTCCATGGACTTCATTACGAAACTGCCGAGAATAGCGGCAGGTCACAATCCCATTTGGGTTATAGTGGACCGTCTCACTAAGTCCACACACTTCTTACCGATAAGGGAAACTGATAATATGGAGAAGTTGGCTCAAATCTACATTAAGGAAGTCGTCTCTAGGCATGGAGTGCCTATATCCATTATATCTGACCGCGACAGCAGATTTACTTCCAGGTTTTGGAAATCATTGCAGAAAGCAATGGGGACTCGTTTAGATATGAGTACAGCATATCACCCCCAGACGGATGGCCAGAGCGAACGAACTATTCAGACTTTTGAGGACATGTTGAGAGCGTGTGTCATTGATTTCGGAAGCAGATGGGATAAGTATCTACCACTAGCTGAGTTCTCATACAATAACAGTTACCATGCGAGCATTAAAGCTGCACCATTTGAAGCATTGTATGGAAGGAAGTGTAGATCTCCCGTTTGTTGGAGCGAGTTGGGAGATAGTCAGTTGACAGGTCCTGAGATTATTCAGGAGACAACTGAGAAAGTTCAACAGATTCAGGAACAATTGAGAACGGCTCGAAGTCGACAAAAGAGTTATGTCGATGTTAGACGAAAGGACATAGAATTCCAAGTTGGAGACAAAGTTATGCTTAAAGTATCACCTTGGAAGGGTGTTGTACGATTTGGGAAACGAGGTAAACTGAGTCCTAGATATGTTGGACCGTTTGAAATAACTGAAAGAGTTGGACCAGTAGCTTACAGATTGGAACTGCCACAAGCACTCAGCGGTATTCATGACGTTTTCCATGTATCCAATCTAAAGAAGTGCCTAGCTGATGATAATTTGATTATTCCTTTAGAGGAACTACGTATCGACGACAAACTTCATTTCATTGAGGAACCTGTTGAAATCTTGGGCCGTGAGGTCAAATAGTTGAAGCAAAGCAGAATTCCTATCGTTAAAGTTCGGTGGAACGCGAGAAGAGGACCAAAATTCACGTGGGAGCGTGAAGACTAGATGAGGCTGAAGTATCCGCAATTGTTTCCCGAGGAAACCACTTCAGCGGACGATCACTAAAATTTCGGGATGAAATTTTCAATAACAGGTGGGTAATGTAACAACCCTGATTTTTCCGTTACTTTCGTTAACCTTCCGTTAGTTTATTTAACGGTGATTATTTAACTTTTATGTGGTTACGTGTATTAAATGTGTACTTGATCTTTGGAGGGTTTGAATAATTGATATGGGTTGATATTAATTCAAATAAATATTTCGGATAATGAAATACGATAAAAACGATACGATTTTGATAATAGCTTTTTGAGCAACGAAACGCTCGGGTTTATTTTAATAATTAATTTAATTAATTATTAACTTTTTAAAATATTTAATTTATTGGGTTTTTAATAAATTAAGCGATTGGTTGCGTTTAACGATCGGATTAGTGTTCCGGGCCTTTGGTTCGACTAAACGACACTTAAAACGGACCACGAATAAAAGGGATAACAAAACGAGAGCCCGGGAACCCATAGTGGGCCCCATTCGGCCGAAATCCCCTCCCCACCCCCTTATTTGTTAATTTTTAATTTAATGGAGGGACTTAATTGCAATTAGGGGTATTTTGTCCATGTATAAATTAACTAGTAACTTGCATTCTTTCCCAAAACCTAAAAATACAGTCGATCTCTCCCTCCCTGGCCCTCTTGACCGTCGCCCAACATCACTATCATATTCACCTTCAATTTTTGATCTTTTGATAAAACCTTGAACACGAAAGTTGTAATTCTCGATCTCCTCTACGCGTTGGTGTATTTAATTTAGCGATCAAAGGTATAATTGCATGAACCCTAATTCTTAAAAATCTGATTTTCATGTGAGTTTCATAGTTATGTTGTCAATTGCTCAAGTCTATACGAGTACGTGTTAATTGTAATCGTTATTTTGATTGTTTGATGCGCTAGGGTTTAAAAACGAATTTGTATTTGTTTGATCAGAAAAATTAAGTTTTTCAAATGTTAATTATTATCTTATAATCAGATTCTTTGCGAAAAAATATTGAGTTTAGGCTTTGGATTCGCTTGATTTCGTTTCCGTATGATTAAGTTATGTCGATTTGAATTATCGTTGTGTTTTTGTTGCTTGATCAGAAATCTGGTATTGATAGAAAAAGAATTGGCATGTGAGACTTATACCACTAGAAATATAATTTAAAAACACTCAAGTTAGACTAGTATATCATGTCATTTGCTTATGTATAGCCTGAGATATGCTAGAATTAGTGTAAATGTAGTTTTATACAGCACTTACATGAAAATAACCTTGTATGATAAAATGTGTTAACTTCTGTGATTGAAACTTTGCATATTTGAAAATTATACAAAAAGTAATTCATCTTTCATGTAGATATCATAGGCTAATTGTATCTAGATCTTCGGATAATCGTATGCGAATGTGACTAACGAAATTGGAATAGAATCTGTAAATTGAACACGATTTTGTACTTTGTGAATTTTGTATATTGATTGAGAATGTATGCTTCTGGAAAATGAAACTTAACATGATATGTGACTTATTGTTAGTTTATGTCAATCTCTGAAACCTTATGCATTGGACACAATAGAGCCATACTTTATGTGAATTCTGGTTTTAGCTGAAAACTAAATGATCAACTTGCACGAATAAACTGTACAAATTGGCTAAACAAAAGTGTCTAGATTTTTTATATGTGTTACTTTGATTTGTCCTGGAACTATTGCCACTGGTCTTGTATCAATTTCATGTTCCTAACTCCGGTTATAGATGAAATGAAATCAGTGCGCGGTCAGAAACTGACTGGGCAAACCCAAATGTATCCCTTCTGATTCCTGACTATTAATTGTCGTATAAGTCCCTGGATAGACTTTTTGGAATTGATTTTGAGTCTAATTATGATCTGGAGTTTGTCATATTTACTTGAATTTTGTACTATGAGATAATATGCTACGTGTGCTACGTGTTCATAAATTTTGTGCATAACGATAAACTGAAATTGTGAAAATGATTATTCATGACCTAAAACATATTGTTTGACTTAGATTTGACTTATTGATCAATATTTGACATGAACCTACTGATGTTGACATTAGTTGACCACATTGACCAAGTTTGACTTTCGGTTTGACTTAGGTTGACTTTGTTTGACTTGCATGATATAGTTGACTTTTACTTTGAAACGCGTCGAGTCGAGCAATAAGACAACGTACACTATGAAACCACACTTATATAAGATACATATATTGACCAACCTACATACGTATACTTAGGTTACATTACTTGGGTCTAAACCGTACAAGTCATTTGTCTTTCATTCCGAGCTTATTCAAAGGTGAGTCTACAGTCCCGCTTTTTACTTGTTTTTCAGGGATGAGAATACACGCTGTTATATTTACATTTTCAATTACTTTTATATTGACATGAGTACTACACATATGCATAATGAGTTTGTTCAAAAAGCCTCTAGCTTGGATACTTTTAATACCATCGGTGTAAGCATAATTTAGATGGACGGATCCGTTAGGTTGACAACCTCACCCACTATAAAAGCAGTGGTGCATTTATTTTGAACATTAAATACATTTGAACAAGTGTATAACATTTTATGAGGTAAGGTCGGGTGTAGTAGTTTCTATACTCGGGTTAATGCTAGTATTCAGGTGCTCGGTTTATGCAAGCGATAGAATCTCGTGGTCAAGGAAACTACACTATTTTTCTGATAACTTTTTTCAGGTATTGTTACATTATTTTAAACCTGTAGATTCACCAACATTATTTATTGACCTGTTTTTGGGTGTTGTTATTCTCAGGTCCTTAAGAGGTATGCTTCCGCTGTGTTTGCTGCATGTCTGGCCGTGGAGTCAGCATTTGATTTTAAAGAACATTATTTACTTTCGCATTTAAAACTTTTATACTGTTTAAATACTGTTGGCTTGTGGTTACGATCACAACAGTGTTTTTATTTTGGGATTTCTGACTTTTGTTTTTGAAAGTTATTAATTTAAATAAAATTAAATACGATTGCTTTAAACGTCTCATATAGAGGGCGTAACTGTTAACTGTGGGACCGGAATTAACACGCTGTCAGATGGTATTTTGGAAGGGTGTTATAGTTGGTATCAGAGCTGACGGTTCGTAGGGAAACTAGGACTTGCATTAGTGTGTCTGATTTGGTCATTAGGACGCCTTGATGAGTCTAGACTACGACTGGGACTTAGTCATTACATGAGTACTTTATGACTAACGTTATTTACTTGACTAATCTGTTTCGTATGTGTTCTTGTACTATGAGCTAGATGTCACAGGATTCAGAAAACAGTGACAGCGACTCCAGTATGGCTGAGGTGAATGCTCCTGCCCCAGCACCAGCACCTGCTCCGCATCGGATACCTAACCATCCCATGAACCTTTATGCATTGGATTTGGTTCATACCAACCGTAACAGGGATATTCTTGATCGTGTTAACTCTTTGAGCGATATTGCTAGGACATATCCGCACCCCGATGATCTAGAGAGGATTGAGGAAAGAGTCAGAGGTATAAATACTTATACGTATGATGCTGAAGCGAGGTTCGTTGAGATGGCGAGATTGATAGCAGCCTTAACTACCAGGGTTGCTGCATTAGAGGCAGAACGTAATAGGCCGAGGAATGATGGACCCGCCTTCTGTACCCGACAGAAGAGGAAGTGAAGGGTCGTTGACCATGAGCTTCTTTTCCTTTTTCATCTGCCATACCTTCTTTAATTGATTATATAAGACTTACCGGGTGTTATAAACCGGGCTATTAGCACATTATGTTTATTGTTTGGTTTACTACTTTGAAATTTAGTTTATCACTCTTGGATTATACTTATATTAATGGTGGATTATGCTATTGGTAACTATTATCTTTTATTGCATACGGTAATATTCTGTATTTAGTAACTTGTATGATCATAATACTTGTGTTATGTTATACTACTAATATTGCCATTAATGTTACTACTATCACTACATAACACTAGTACCACTACTACTACCACTAGTGTTACTACTAACACTACTAACACTACTATCACTACATACACTACTTCTCACTACTAGCGAATCTTTTCGTACTATTATTTACTAGTCTTCAACACTCGTTGCTAGTATATTTTTAATAACTCTGTTTTTCATTGATCTTACCTCGATGTATCATTTGTGTAGAAGGAGACCATGTTTACTACGGAAATACTCGAGGCTCAATTGGAAGAACTCGTTAACCAGCGTGTGACAGAAGCTCTTATAGCTGCAGGTTTTGATTGCACGATTGAGAAATACTGTCCTCGACGAGAGCGGATAAGATGGGAAAATGAACTTCTGAACCTAAGGGTCATTGGAAACGACATTGCTAGTTACACTACCCGATTCTGGGAACTATCGTTGCTTTGCCCACATTTGGTCTCATCAACGGAAAGAGCAATCGAGAGGTACATGTCGAGATTGCCGATGGAAGTGTTTGGTTTTGTCCTTTCCCATCAACCAAAGACAATACTCGGAGTCATCAACATGGCGATAAACAGAATGAAGCAAGTTAGCCGATCGGAAGGAAAAGAGGTGCCTGTTACAGGAAATGAAGTTAATGGAAAAAGAAAACGAGGTGAGAACATAGTTAGATGTCTCGCACAGAACCGAGGTGAGAAGCAAGAGATGCCCCGTAACTTTGAGAAAGGATCTTCATTCAACACGAATTACAAGGGAAAACTACCATTGTGTGGAAGATGCGGAAAGCACCATCGTGGGGAATGCAAAGCGCTGGTTTGCACCAAGTGTAAGAAGTTTGGTCATTTTTCAAAATATTGCAAGGTTAACCTCAACGTCAACACCAACAACAATAGCACTGCAAGCAACGCGAACAATGCTAATGGTGGTAAGAACTGTTATGGTTGTGGACAGCCGGGTCATTTCAAGAAGGACTGTCCTAAGAACAACAATGGGAATGCTCGAGGAAGGGCGTTCAACATCAATTCTGCGAAAGCTCGTGATGATCCAAAGCTAGTCATGGATACGTTTTCACTTGATGATCAACTTGTTTATGTTTTGTTTGATACTGGCGCTGATAGAAGTTTTATATCAAAGGATATTTGTCACAATGTTAAGAAACCTGTTTCTCCCCTAGATAACATGTATTCCATAGAACTAGGGAATGGTAACTTGATGAGAGCTGATAAGATTTATCGTGATTGTACTTTGACATTAGAAAGTAAGACTTTTAGCATTGATGTGATACCTATTAAACTGGGAAGTTTTGACCTTGTGGTTGGAATGGACTGGTTAGCTGATAACAAAGCCGAGGTGGTCTGTGACCTAAAGGCTATTCATATTCCTATTGCTGATGGTGAACCTATGATGATTTATGGTGAAAAGAATGGCTCACAATTACATCTCATTAATTGCTTGAAAGTCCAGAAGTATGTGAGAAAGGGATGTATCGTGTTCTTGGCTCATGTAAGCCAAATTGTACCAGAATAAAGGAGACCCGAAGACGTTCCTATAGATAAGGAATTTCTTGAAGTTTTTCCTGAGGAATTACCTGGTCTCCCACCGCATCGAGAAAGTGAGTTTCAGATAGACTTAGTGCCAGGAGCGGCACCGGTGGCTCGCGCACCGTACAGACTTGCACCCCCAGAGCTTCAAGAGTTGTCTAGTCAATTGCAAGAGTTGTTAGACAAGGGATTTATTAAACTGAGTTCTTCACCTTGGGGAGCTCCGGTCCTGTTTGTTAAGAAGAAGGATGGGTCGATAAGGTTGTGTATCGACTACAAAGAATTGAACAAGCTGACAATCAAGAATCGGTATCTGCTACCGAGGATTGATGACTTATTTGATCAGTTGCAGGGATCCAGCTATTATTCGAAGATTGATTTGAGATCTGGGTATCATCAATTGAGAGTCAAAGAAGCTGATGTCCCGAAGACAGCGTTTAGAACACGTTATGGACATTATGAGTTTACAGTGATGTCGTTTGGTTTGATGAATGCACCAGCAGTGTTCATGGACCTCATGAACCGTGTGTGTAAGCCATACCTAGATAAATTCGTCATTGTGTTCATTGATGATATATTGGTGTACTCCAAGAACAGAGAAAAGCACGAACAGCATCTACGTTCGATATTGACTATGCTTAGAGAAGAGCAGTTGTATGCAAGGTTCTCTAAGTGTTACTTTTGGTTACCAGAGGTACAATTTCTTGGCCATGTTATAGGGGCCAATGGGATACAGGTCGATCCAGCAAAGATTGAGTCGGTTAAGAATTGGGAAACTCCAAAGACGCCAACGCAGATTAGGCAATTTTTGGGTCTAGCTGGTTACTACCGGAGATTCATTGAAGGATTCTCTAAGATCGTCCGACCCTTAACCGCATTGACTCATAAGGGCAAGAAGTTTGAGTGGTCAGAACCGCAAGAGACATCATTTCAGTTGTTGAAAGAGAAGTTAACAACTGCACCAGTATTGTCTCTACCTGAGGGAAGTGAAGATTTTGTTGTTTATTGTGATGCCTCATGTCAAGGAATGGGTTGCGTGCTTATGCAATGAAACAAGGTTATTGCTTATGGATCGCGTCAGTTAAAGATTCGCGAGCAGAACTACACTACGCACGAATTTGAGTTAGGAGCTGTTGTCTTTGCACTCAAAATGTGGAGACACTACCTGTTTGAAACCAAGTTCACTATCTTTACCGACCATAAGAGTTTACAGCACATATTCGATCAGAAGCAGCTCAATATGAGACAACGACATTGGATGGAACTACTTAACGATTATAACTGCGAACTTCAATACCATCCGGGCAAGGCGAATGTTGTGGCAGATGCTTTAAGTAGAAAAGAGCGAGAGAGACCTCTTAGGGTTAAACCGCTTAACATAGTTGTCTGTACGAATCTCACATCACAAATCCGCGAAGCACAACAAGAAGCCATGAAACAGGAGAATGTTGATGTTGAATTTCTCAAAGGGATGGATAAGAAGTTTGACATCAAGGAGGACGGACACGGTACTTTTCTAACCGAATTTGGGTACCAAAGTTTGGTGGATTGAGAGAACTAGTGTTGGAGGAAGCACACAAGTCGAGATACTCAAATCATCCGGGATCAGATAAAATGTACCAAGATTTGAAGGCATTTTATTGGTGGCCAAATTTGAAAGCTGACATTGCTACTTATGTCGGGAAGTGCTTGACTTGTGCTAAAGTCAAGGCTGAGCATCAGAAGCCATCAGGATTGTTAATTCAACCAGAGATTCCCCAGTGGAAGTGGGAAGGAATTTCCATGGACTTCATTACAAAACTGCCGAGAACGGCGGGCGGTCACGATCCCATTTGGGTTATAGTGGACCGTCTCACTAAGTCCGCAGACTTCTTACCGATAAGGGAAACTGATAAGATGGAGAAGTTGGCTCAAATCTACATTAAGGAAGTCGTCTCTAGGCATGGAGTGCCTATATCCATTATATCTGACCGCGACAGCAGATTTACTTCCAGGTTTTGGCAATCATTGCAGAAAGCAATGGGGACTCGTTTAGATATGAGTACAGCATATCACCCCCAGGCGGATGGCCAGAGCAAACTAACTATTCAGACTTTTGAGGACTTGTTGAGAGCGTGTGTCATTGATTTCGGAAGCAGATGGGATAAGTATCTACCACTAGCTGAGTTCTCATACAATAACAGTTACCATGCGAGCATTAAAGCTAAACCATTTGAAGCATTGTATGGAAGGAAGTGTAGATCTCCCGTTTGTTGGAGCGAGTTGGGAGATAGTCAGTTGACAGGTCCTGAGATTATTCAGGAGACAACTGAGAAAGTTCAACAGATTCAGGAACGATTGAGAACGGCTCGAAGTCGACAAAAGAGTTATGTCGATGTTAGACGAAAGGACATAGAATTCCAAGTTGGAGACAAAGTTATGCTTAAAGTATCACCTTGGAAGGGTGTTGTACGATTTAGGAAACGAGGTAAACTGAGTCCTAGATATGTTGGACCGTTTGAGATAACTGAAAGAGTTAGACCAGTAGCTTACTGATTGGAACTGCCACAAGCACTCAGTGGTATTCATGACGTTTTCCATGTATCCAATATAAAGAAGTGCCTAGCTGATGATAATTTGATTATTCCTTTAGAGGAACTACGTATCGACGACAAACTTCATTTCATTGAGGAACCTGTTGAAATCTTGGGCCGTGAGGTCAAACAATTGAAGCAAAGGAGAATTCCTATCGTTAAAGTTCGGTGGAACGCGAGAAGAGGACCAGAGTTCACGTGGGAGCGTGAAGACTAGATGAGGCTGAAGTATCCGTAATTGTTTCCCGAGGAAACCATTTCAACGGACGATCACTAAAATTTCGGGACAAAATTTTCAATAACAGGTGGGTAATGTAACAACCCTGATTTTTCCGTTACTTTCGTTAACCTTCCGTTAGTTTATTTAACGGTGATTATTTAACTTTTATGTGGTTACGTGTATTAAATGCGTACTTGATCTTTGGAGGGTTTCAATAATTGATATGGGTTGATATTAATTCAAATAAATATTTTGGATAATGAATTACGATAAAAACGATACGATTTTGATAATAGTTTTTTGAGCAACGAAACGCTCGGATTTATTTTAATAATTAATTTAATTAATTATTAACTTTTTAAAATATTTAATTTATTGGATTTTTAATAAATTAAGCGATTGGTTGCATTTAACGATCGGATTAGCGTTCCGGGCCTTTGGTTCGACTAAACGACACTTAAAACGGACCACGAATACACGGGATTACAAAACGAGAGCCCGGGAACCCATAGTGGGCCCCATTCGGCCGAAACCCCCTCCCCACCCCCTTATTTGTTAATTTTTAATTTAATGGAGGGACTTAATTGCAATTAGGGGTATTTTGTCCATATATAAATTAACTAGTAACTTGCATTCTTTCCCAAAATCTAAAAATACAGTCGATCTCTCCCTCCCTGGCCCTCTTGACCGTCTCCCAACATCACCATCATCATCACCTTCAATTTTTGATCTTTTGATAAAACCTTGAACACGAAAGTTGTAATTCTCGATCTCCTCTACGCGTTGGTGTATTTAATTTAGCGACCAAAGGTATAATTGCATGAACCCTAATTCTTAAAAATCCCATTTTCATGTGAGTTTCATAGTTATGTTGTCAATTGCTCAAGTCTATACGCGTACGTGTTAGTTGTAATCGTTATTTTGATTGTTTAATGCGCTAGGGTTTAAAAACGAATTTGTATTTGTTTGATCAGAAAAATTAAGTTTTTCAAATGTTAATTATTATCTTATAATCAGATTCCTTGCGAAAAACTATTGAGTTTAGGCTTTGGATTCGCTTGATATCGTTTCCGTATGATTAAGTTATGTCGATTTGAATTATCGTTATGTTTTTGTTGCTTGATCAGAAATCTGGTATTGATAGAAAACGAATTGGCATATGAGACTTACACCAATGGAAAGATAATTTAAAAACACTCAATTTAGACTAGGATATCATGTCGTTTGCTTATGTATAGCCTGAGATATGCTAGAATTAGTGTAAATGTAGTTTTATGCAGCACTTGCATGAAAATAACCTTGTATGATAAAATGTGTTAACTTATGTGATTGAAGCTTTACATATTTGAAAAGTAGACAAAAATTTCTTCATCTTTCATGTAGATATCATAGGCTAATTTTAACTAGATATTCGGATAATCGTATGCGAATGTGACTAATGAAATGGGAATCAAATCTGTAAATTGAACACGGTTTTGTACTTTGTGAATTTTGTATATTGATTGAGCATGTATGCTTCTGGAAAATGAAACTTAACATGATATGTGACTTATTGTTAGTGTATGTCAATCTCTGAAACCTTATGCATTGGGCACAATAGAGCCATACTTTATGTGAATTCTGGTTTGAGCTGAAAACTGAATGATCAACTTGCACGAATAAACTGTACAAATTGGCTAAACAAAAGTGGCTAGATTTTTGATATGTGTTACTTTGATTTGTCCTTGAACTATGGCCACTGGTCTTGTATCAATTTCATGTTCCTAACTCCAGTTATAGCCGAAATGAAATCAGTGCGCGGTCAGAAACTGACTGGGGAAACCCCAAATGTATCCCTTCTGATTCCTGACTTTTAATTGTCGTATGAGTCCATGGCCGGACTTTTTGGAATATATTTTGAGTCTATTTATGATCTGGAGTTTTTCATATTTACTTGAATTTTGTACTATGAGATAATATGCTAAGTGTGCTACGTGTTCATAAATTTTGTGCATAACGATAACCTGAAATTGTGAAAATGATTATTCATGACCTAAAACATATTGTTTGACTTAGGTTTGACTTATTGACCAATATTTGACATGAAACTACTGATGTTGACTTTATTTGAACACATTGACCAAGTTTGACTATCAATTTGACTTCGGTTGACTTTGTTTGACTTGCATGATATAGTTGACTTTTACTTTGAAACGCGTCGAGTCGAGCAATAAGATAACGTACACTATGAAACCACACTTATATAAGATACATATATTGACCAACCTACATACATATACTTAGGTTACATTACTCGGGTCTAAACCGTACAAGTCATTTGTCTTTCATTCCGAGCTTATTCAAAGGTGAGTCTACAGTCCCGCTTTTTACTTGTTTTTCAGGGATGAGAATACACGCTGTTATATTTACGTTTTCAATTACTTTTATATTGACATGAGTACTACACATTTGCGTAATGAGTTTGTTCAAAAAGCCTCTAGCTTGAATACTTTTAATACCATCGGTGTAAGCACAATTTAGATGGACGGATCCGTTAGGTTGACAACCTCACCCACTATAAAAGCAGTGGTGCATTTATTTTAAACATTAAATACATTTGAACAAGTGTATAACATTTTATGAGGTAAGGTCGGGTGTAGTGGTTTCTATACTCGGGTTAATGCTAGTATTCAGGTGCTCGGTTTATGCAAGCGATAGAATCTCGTGGTCAAGGAAACTAAACTATTTTTCTGATAACTGTTTTTCAGATACTGTTACATTATTTCAAACCTGTAGATTCACCAACATTATTTGTTGACCTGTTTTTGCGTGTTGTTATTCTCAGGTCCTTAAGAGGTATGATTCCGCTGTGTTTGCTGCATTTCTGGCCGTGGAGTCAGCATTTGATTTTAAAGAACATTATTTACTTTCGCATTTAAAACTTTTATACTGTTTAAATACTGTTGGCTTGTGGTTACGATCACAACAGTGTTTCTATTTTGGAATTTCTGACTTTTGTTTTTGAAAGTTATTAATTTAAATAAAATTAAATGCGATTGCTTTAAACGTCTCATATAGAGGGCGTAACTGTTAACTGTGGGACCGGAATTAACACTCCGTCAGATGGTATTTTGGCGGGGTGTTATAACACCGCTCTCGTTGCTCAAAAGGGGCCCATTGCACCAAGACCGGGTGTTTGTTTTGAATATGGCCAACCGGGTAATTATAGGAATGCGTGCCCAAAGAAGAAAGCTAAACCCAATGCACGCGGCCGAGCTTTCAACATCAACACCGAGGAAGCCCGAAATGACAATGAACTAGTCACGGGTACGTTTCATCTCAACAATTCTTATGTCTCTTGTTTATTCGATTCGGGTGCTGACAAGAGTTTTGTATCCAAGACTTTGACTCATTCTTATAGCACTCCATCACTCCCACTAGATATTACTTATACCATTGAAGTGGCTAACGGGCAACTATTGAGTGCCGACAAATTTTATCGGGGTGTACGTTAAACTTAATGGGTAAAGAGTTTGGAATTTACTTGATGCCTATAGAACTAGGGAGCTTCGACGTAATCATTGGTATGGATTGGTTAACCAAAATGAAATCCCACATTCTTTGCGATCTTAGAGCGATTCAAATTCCTATCGAGAATGGTGAACCCTTGATTGTCTATGGCGATAAGAGTTGCACCGGACTCAACCTCGTCTCGTGCCTTAAAGTTGAAAAATACCTTCGTAAAGGTTGTTTCGCGATTCTAGCCCATGTTAAGAGAGTCGAGATCGATGAGAAGCATATCGATGATGTGCCAATTGTTAGTGACTTTTCCGATGTTTTTCCCGACGAATTGCGGGCCTTCCACCTCATCGACCGGTAGAATTTCAAATCGATCTTATTCCGGGAGCCGCACCTGTAGCACGTGCACCGTATAGACTTGCTCCATCTGAAATGCAAGAATTACAAAGTCAAATCTAAGAACTACTTGACCGTGGTTTTATCCAACCTAGCCATTCACCATGGGGCGCTCCGATTTTGTTCGTTAAGAAGCAAGATGGATCCCTACGAATGTGCATTGATTATCGTGAACTAAAAAAATTGACAGTTAAGAATCGAATATCTTCTTCCGCGCATCGATGACCTCTTTGACTAACTACAAGGGTCTTGTGTATATTCAAAAATCGATCTCCGTTCGGGTTATCATCAACTAAGGGTTAAGGGAGAAGATGTCTCCAAAACCGCTTTCCGGACTAGTTATGGTAGTTATGAATTTTTTGCCATTTGGTCTCACTAACGCACCGGCGATGTTCATGGATCTCATGAACCGCGTGTGCAAACCATACCTCGACAAATTTATAATTGTTTTCATCGATGATATTTTGGTCTATTCTAAAAGCGATGAAGAGCACGAACAACATCTCCGACTTGTGCTTAAACTCTTGAGACAAGAACGACTCTATGCCAAATTCTCCAAGTGTGAATTTTGGTTGAAGGAAGTTCAATTTCTTGGTCATGTTGTAAGTGATCAAGGTATTAGAGTCGATCATGCAAAAATTGAAGCCATTAGTAAATGGGAGACTCCTACTACTCCTACTCACATTCGTCAATTCTTGGGTCTCGTCGGATACTATCGTAGATTTATCAAAGATTTCGCCTTGGTTTCTCGTCCTCTAACCGCGTTAACTCACAAGGGAAAGAAATTTTTTTGGGCAACCGAACAAGAGTCCGCGTTTCAAATCTTGAAGACAAAGCTAACCACCGCTCCTATCTTTGAAAAACGTCTCATATACAGGTCAAAATCTCGCAACGAAATCAATTAATATGGAACGTTTATAATCGATATGAACGGGATATTTCAGTTGGTATCCAAGCGTTGGTCTTAGAGAACCATAAATTGCATTAGTGTGTCTTACCGAGTTGTTAGGATGCATTAGTGAGTTTGGACTTTGACCGTGTTTTCTTTAAAAATGATTGCTTAACACTTTTTATTGGAAACTATATATTGTTAACATGTAATATATTATGTGATATATTAATCTCTTAACATGTTTGATACTGTGTGATAGATGTCTACCTCTAGTACAAATCCCATCGACTCACCTAATAATAATGAAGAGTCAAATATATTTTGGGAAGATTCACAAATTCCCGAAGAGGAAACGGAAGAAGAGGAACCAGAAGAAGAAGAACTGGAAGAAGAGGAACCGAAAGAAGAGGTTCCGGAGGGGGAAATATTAGGAACCACAAAAAAATAGATAAATAAAAGAAAATCCTCAACCAATAGACCAAAGTTAACAATGGTCAATGGTGTTTCTGCCGAGGAAGCAAAATATTGGGAAAATTACCAATTTTCTAATGAATCGGATCCTGATGAGGATTCCGATGATGTTATAGAAATTACCTCGACCCAATTTGAAAAAGCAAAAGAAAATAATAAGAGAAAAGGCATCAAAATAGAGAAACCTAATTCCAACCCCGATGAACTCTACGTTAACATGAAATACCCTGATGGAGTGTACCGTAAACACCCGTATTTCTTAAACTTTCACTATAACCCGGGAACATCTAAGCCAACAGGTTTTTCTAAACCATTTATGAAAACGACAGCTCGCATTAGAGGAGCACCATATATCCCAAGGAAGTTAGCAAAACGAACCAAGTCCGAGGAGGAAGAAACGAGTGAGTCGGAATAAAGAGTTGTAATCATGTTGTGTAATATATGTATTGTAGCCTGCTTGTATTTTTATGTTATATGTAAAAATTGCTTGTATTATTTGTTAATTATCTTTTACAAATCTAATCCTTGTCTATTTTACAGTATAAAACACACAATGGACGTTAAGGATAGACAACCAAAAATTTTAGAAGACCTACCAGGGGATATGATTGATGAAATCTTGTTTAGAGTTGGTCAGAATTCATCGGCACAATTATTTACGAAGAAATTAGTTTGCCGAACATTTGAAAGATGTTCCAGGAATGCCTTAGTTAATAAAAGGCTTTCCTTTGATAGATGGGGTATATCACATTGGTGAGACCATAAGTTACGCAGTGTTTTCTTTAAAGCATTGAATGCGGGGAACCCAGATGCAATTTTACGCTACGGGTTGAAAGCCTATTTTGACTCTACCTATCCCAACATAGGACTTCGTTCTTTAGAAAGAGCTTCAAACATGCAACATAAAGAAGCATGTTATGTCTACGGGTTAGTAATGTTCGCTTCTCACCAAATTGAGAAAAAGAACATAGGATTGCAACTACTAAATAAAACATTCCAAGTGACGGATTCGGTAGTTAACAAGGTTTTTAGATTGTTACGGGGCTGTTGGGCATTACGTAACCCCCCGTCCTTTTGACGACGTTACAACATGCTGCCTAGCCAACAGTCACAACGGTTATTTTTCACAAGACCAAGGATGGGAAATAATACTAGTAAAACCCGAATGCATGACTTGTTTCCGGGCTTATGAATTGTGACGACCCGGAAATTTCCGACCAAATTTAAACTTAATCTTTATATTATTCCAACACGATAAGCAAAGTTTGTAGTGTTGAGTCTCAAAAATTTTGAACTATTTCGTATATTCAATTGACCTTCGACTGCTCTCAACGATTCACGAACAATTAATTTTAAATAGATATGTGTATATGTATATATAAATAATAATTCGAAATATAATTTGAAAGTATTATATGTTGTTGTTAAAAATTAATAAAAATAAAAATAGGATTTTATAATAATTATTATTTAAAAATATATCTTTATATATAAATAAAGTATATTAGAAAATAAATATTAAATGATTGTAATACTCGTTTGATGTTTCGATTGATATTAAGCAAGTTAAATTCAAACTTATGTAATTTTAAAATAAACGGTGATCTGAAAATGAACTATATAAATTTTAGGCTTACTAAAAATATATTTAAAAACTAATTAATAAATTTCAATACTTTTTATATTTTACCCAGAATTGAGAGGAACAGTTGATGTAATTTTTATTTAACAAATTAAGGATCGAATTTTATACCATAATGACTAAAATAAATAAATATGGTTAATTTAAAAATTGGGGATTTTTTTGGAACACTTTTATAAGTTAACTGTTTAGCAATGGACGCAATATAATACTCTGAATTAACAGTGTCGGCAGAGAACACAGCTATTGAATCCCATGATTTAATCTTTTACAAGTTTACTGTGCTTGATTGGCTTTCTTTTCAACTAAAACTCTAAACTTAATATATTTATATACCCACTTGTATAAGTGATAAGAAGCACCACTTGTAAATTCTTTGTTTCCTGTGTTCTTCTTCTACAACGCACCAAAACCACCTTCATCCTTGTATGATCACCACGAGCCATCTCTGCCACCATACACGACCACCACAATGAAAACCTCAACCATCGAACCCCTTACAAACATATTCACAACCATAAACCCGTCACCACACCATCGACTACCATGTCCTTTTAAATTATTTTTTTCTATTATTAGCATGAACAACCATGACCCAGCCACTCGTTTTCTTCACCAAAGCACCCCTACCATCCTTCTCTACTGTTTCTGTTTGAAATTCATTCATCACAATTTCCTCTCTCTCCTCTCTCTCTCTCTCCTAAACTTGCTCGCGAATCACTAGGGTTACTGTACGTTTATGTTCCTGTTTCAAACAACCGTCGACCACCGGTTGAATAGCCACCATCCTCCTCAATCAAACTACCATCTTGTTCGATCAAACACCCTAATTATGCCACTGCAGCTGCACTGTAGTGACCCGAACTTTTCCATGTTTATATATATATTAAATGAAATTTTTATTTACAAGATTAAGTGTTTCCAACATGTTAAGCAATCAAACTTGTTAAGACTTGATTAATTGAAATAGGTTTCATATAGACAATTGACCACCCAAGTTGACCGGTGATTCACGAACGTTAAAACTTGTAAAAACTATACGATGACATATATATGGTTATATATATAGTTAATATGATTTTATTATAAGTATGTATCTCATTAGGTATTTTAACAATGAGTTATATACATAAAAATGAGACTATTAATTTAAGAAACTCAAAAACGATATATATAACGATTATCGTTATAACAACATCTTACTAGGTACATATGAATCATAATAAGATATTGATACACTTGGTTAATTATGTTAAATGATAAGTAAATATATCATTAAGTGTATTAACAATGAACTACATATGTAAAAATAAGACTACTAACTTAATGATTTTGAAACGAGACATATATGTAACGATTATCGTTGTAACGACATTTAATGTATATAGATCATATTAAGAGATATTCGTACATCATAATATCATGATAATATAATAATTTAAAATCTCATTTGATATTATAAACATTGGGTTAACAACATTTAACAAGATCGTTAACCTAAAGGATTCAAAACAACATTTACGTGTAACGACTAACGATGACTTAACGACTCAGTTAAAATGTATATACATGTAGTGTTTTAATATGTATTCATACACTTTTGAAAGACTTCAAGAAACTTATCAAAATACTTCTACTTAATAAAAATTCTTACAATTACATCCTCGTTCAGTTTCATCAACAATTCTACTCGTATGCACCCGTATTCGTACTCGTACAATACACAGCTCTTAGCAGCCCATGTGAGTCACCTAACACATGTGGGAACCATCATTTGGCAACTAGCATGAAATATCTCATAAAATTACAAAAATATGAGTAATCATTCATGACTTATTTACATGAAAACAAAATTACATATCCTTTATATCTAATCCATACACCAATGACCAAAAACACCTACAAAAACTTTCATTCTTCAATTTTCTTCATCTAATTGATCTCTCTCAAGTTCTATCTTCAAGTTCTAAGCGTTCTTCATAAATTCCAAAAGTTATAGTTTCATAAAATCAAGAATACTTCCAAGATTGCAAGTTTACTTCCAAGTTTTCTAAATCCATTCCAAGTAATCATCCAAGATCAAGAAACCTTTGTAACTTACAGTAGGTTATCTTTCTAATACAAGGTAATAATCATATTCAAACTTTAATTCAATTTCTATAACTATAACAATCTTATTTCGAGTGGAAATCTTACTTGAAATTGTTTTCGTGTCATGATTCTGCTTCAAGAACTTTCAAGCCATCTAAGGATCCTTTGAAGCTAGATCTATTTTTCTCATTTCCAGTAGGTTTATCCAAGGAACTTGAGGTAGTAATGATGTTCATAACATCATTCGATTCATACATAAAAAGCTGTCTTATTCAACGTTATAAACTTGTAATCACTATAACATAGTTTAGTTAATTCTAAACTTGTTCGCAAATAAAGTTAATCCTTCTAACTAGACTTTTAAAATCAACTAAACACATGTTCTATATCTATATGATATTGTGACGACCCGGAAATTTTCGACTAAATTTAAACTTTATCTTTATATTATTCTGACACGATAAGCAATGTTTGTTAAGTTAAATCTCAAAGATTTTAAACTATGTTTATACATTCATTTAAACCTCGACCAAATTCTAATGATTCACGAACCATTAAATGAACATATATGAATATGTATGTATATGTGTATATGTTATAAATTGAAAATGTCAACAAAGTATTTAAAAGTATAATGCTTTATATGAATGTATTTGTTTCAATATGATTATCGACGAAATTAAAAAATATATATATTAAATGATTGAATTATCAGAAACATTGAATTATGATTACAAGTCTCTGTTGAGAGGTCCACTATGATTTGAGAAATCTATTCCTCTTAACGATATATTTGTAAAGCTATTTATAAATAAAAATAAAAAGTGTCATTTACAAAAGTTAGACAAAAGCTATTGGAGAATTGGTTTCAATAATATTCTATTAATCTATTTTCAAATGTACAAAAACGTTTTCAGTTTAAAAATAACTTTATTATTAAAACGTATATAACTTTTATAAATATCTAGAATCACTTTTGACAACTCATTACTTAACCAGTATAATAAATATAACGATATTTATATTTTATTTCATTAAATATATATAACGATTTAAATTAATATTATATATATTTATACACGTATTATACATACATAGTTTTTATATTTTTACTATACTTTAACTTTACCTTTACTTTACTTTAACTTTAATAATTCACTTTAATAATTCATACTTTAATAATTCATACTTTAATAATTCACTTTAATAATTCATACTTTAATAATTCACTTTAATAATTCATACTTTAATAATTCACTTTAATAATTCATACTTTAATAATTCACTTTAATAATTCAAAAATCTATTATAAATAGAATTCAATAGGTTTCATTATTTCATAGAAACTTGAAAATATATTTCTCTAAACTCTCTCAATCGATTTACATATATATATATATATATATATATATATATATATATATATATATATATATATTTGCTCTATATTATTTCAAGATATTATTAGTATACATAAAATATTACGACGGAGTGATGTCCGAGTGATTTCAAAATAGTTTTTTGAATGAGTCGAAGCTAAGGAAATTATGGGTTATAGCTATGGAGGTGATGGGTATGGTTCATGGGTATGCTCGTGAGGTCAATCTAGTTTTTATCATCTCCGTTGCATCTACGTACTTTCCTGCAATATTGAATCTCAATATTGATACGTTCGTGAATCCGAGGCCAACCTTGCACTTGTTAAATGACGTTATATGTATTTTTACTACGAAATACAGTATAGTGAGTTTCATTTGCTCCCTTTTATATATATTTTTGGGACTGAGAATACATGCGCTGTTTTTTATAAATGTTTTACGAAATAGGCACAAGTACTAAAACTAATTCTACGTGGGTTTAAACCAGAAATATACCCTTAGATTGGTAACATTAAACTACTTGTCTATGTACGGTAGGCGCGAATCCTAAAGATAGATCTATTGGGCCTGACAAACCCCATCCTGACTATGGGATGCTTTAGTACTTCGAGGTTATTTTAAACACACCTGATCTGGTGTACTTCAGAGGGTAAAACAGAACGTTAAGGCTTGTTACCGGGTGCCTACAACTTATAGAATACTTTTATACACTTGCGAGTGTACATATATTTATAAACGGAAATCTTGTGGTCTATTAATATATTGAAATGATTATTATGATAAACCTATGAACTCACCAACCTTTTGGTTGACACTTTAAAGCATGTTTATTCTCAGGTATTAAAGAAATCTTCCGCTGTGCATTAGCTCATTTTAAGGATATTACTTGGAGTCATTCATGGCATATTTTGAAAGACGTTGCATTCGAGTCATTGAGTTCATCAAGATTATTATTATGTCAATTATAGTTGGATGTATTATGAAATGGTGTGCATTCCATCAACTTTCGTTGTAAAGAAAGTTTGTCTTTTAAAAATGAATGCAATGTTTGTAAAATGTATCATATAGAGGTCAAAATACCTCGCGATGTAATCAACTATTGTGAATCGTTTATAATGTATATGAACGGGTCCTTTCAGTTGGTATCAGAGCGGTGGTCTTAGCGAACCAGGTCTGCATTAGTGTGTCTGACTGATAGTCGTTACGATGCATTAATGAGCCTGGACTTCGACCGTGTCTGCATGTCAAAAGTTTTGCTTATCATTTTTGTCGGAAATTGCCTGCTTATCATTCTTAGTCTAGACACGTCTTACTGCATTGATTGCATGAATAGTGTATAGACAAAATTCATGTCTTAGCGTATCTGCTAATCCATATCTTAGCGTATCTGTTACTGTAAACTTTGCCTGACATATCCCGTAATTTCCTCCGTAATCTACGAAATCTTTTGCGCTATATATATAGATATTCTATGTAATTAGAATACCACCCGATAGCCGAAAAATCATTTCATATCGAAAAATTCTTTATTCAATCGAACAAAATGGAATTCGTCATTAGTTCAAGTCCCTCGAATTCCGATATGGAATCCCACTCAAGCTCCGAAAGCAGTGTGACCGGAATGGATCAACCAATTAGCCATCATCTATTATGAATGAATTGAGGATAGGTTCGTAGCCTCCTCAATAATTGGAGACAAGAAGAAGGTGATCCCTTCCATCCACCACATTGCCCTCTTGGCGATGAACCTGAAGCACTTACCAGCGAACCGGTCTGAAACACCATTTTCTCTCTCATTTTCAGAGTATCTCGTCACAATTATATACTACATCAAATTCTAGATTTTATTTATCCGCTCGTCCGAATCGACAATCACCCCGATGTAATAGAAGAAGTCAACGAGCTTCGCGCTCGAGTAGTGGCTTTAGAGAATATGGTGCAAGGGTTACAAACACCAACAAATAACGAAGTATTAATTCATAATTTCAATTTTATTGAATAAATACTCCGTAAAAGTTATGTAATTTCTAAAGTCTTTAGGGATTATTCAGTTCTAGTTTCAACCGTAAATCAAATGAGTTTAATTTAATATTAACTCATTAAATCTATGTTACATCTAAAGAAAATATGCACATATATATTTTCATAAAGACTGTAATAAAATTCTGTTGTACAAAATATTAATTGTGAAATTTTTTTTAACGGGTAGGTAATACCCGAGAGATATATAAATTCACAATTAATATATTACATTTTTCGAATCTGATTAAGGAAATCATCAACTATACTCTCAAAATCTCACAACAATATACATTCTTGTATAGAAATCAAAACAAACATTCTCACCCAAATTTGATTACGCTTTCTGATTTTGACAAATCAAAATCCAAGTCATGATTTAACAGAAGACATCACTCTTAGATTCCTACATCTTTCAAAGCTATACTTTGACTTCAAAACCATGTTAGAACATCATATGTATATTAACGATTACAAACTGTGTTCAAACTCTCTGAAGTTTTCGAAGACACTTCAAACAATGAACAATCGAGATGATGCTCCAATCACATATTACCCACATTTATGTACCTAAAAAGCTCTCGAAGCCAAAGTCATAGTTCGACGCGTATCCGTGTCAGACCCTTTGGCATTTATTAGCTAAAATGACTTTTCAATTCCTTTTCAAAGTAGACAGTTTTGTCACAGCTCCAGCAAGTCAACTTCGACTTTTCAGTCGAACTAGTCTTATTATAACCTCGATAGATACATTGCCCTTTCGTCATCATTACTGGGGACCTTTCATAACTCGCCACCTTAGTAATAAACTTACCAACAACTTCAATTATCTTTGACTTTTCGAAAAATCATTATATTTATTGAAATCACATCATTTACTCATTCGCATCTTGTAACGAGAATTGTCATACGAATCATCGAAAAACAGTAACCAGTATTTTGAAATCTCGCAGCATGTCTACGCCAACAGTTATATGTGTACGTAAAACGTCTATCTCCTGGACTTACATACTTTGAATGTGAAGTTCTGAAAAATATTCTGAACTGCAAACTAGTTCTTGAAATGCTGACGAAGCATCAAAAACTGTAAATGATCTTAACAGTAAAAAGTTTGATGACAAAGAATAGTAAGGTGGTAAAGCTGAGAAAAAGAGAAGGTTTGGAACTGGAAAACGGATTGAACAGACTATGAAGGAGGCTGTGGACAAATCACAAAGACTAAATCTGCCTTCAAAGAATCCAAATGATTCAGTGCCTGCTAAAGTCATTAACGAATACCTTACTCTTTATTCTAAACCTTTACAGAAAAATCTTCATCATCATCCATCAATATTAGAAATTCTAAGATATTATCATATCTTTCATTATAAATATCCGTGATATTTCTGAAGATATTTTCACAACTAATCTTATCTGAAGTCATTTATCTCTTTGCGCTATCAGTGTTACATCATATAAGAAACTATTAGTTTCTATATTCTATAAACTTTCGAGTTTAAATTATGAATGTTTTGAAGTAATGTTGGGAACTGAAGCATGAGTTAGTATAATATAATGACACTTGATCAACGTGATTATATTACAGTAAGTCATGCTGAGTTTCTAATGGGACATGACGATTCACAGACCATGCCGTCATCATGTTCCATGTTACACGACTCTTGTATTCTATTTAATCTCTAAAAATATCAAGAATATATTTTCTTGATGATTCGGTCTTTTCAGGGTATTCTGGTAAATTAACAAATCAAGATCGTGCCATTACCATTTCCTTCTTAGAACATTAACTATGTTCATTCTAAAATTCATATCTGCGAATACTGGACCATTACAAACGTTGCTTAATCGCAAGAAGAAGAAACGAAAGGACAAAACTCCAAAACAGGAATTGGAGTATAAATCGCAGCAAATAGAAGGGAGCATTAACTTGGATGTCAATGATTATAGAAGACAAAAGCAGGGGCTTTGAAATATAAAGGAAGATATAAAACCCAACAACCACCCAAAAATTATAAAACGTATATATCGATGCATATAGCAATATAAAGACACGGAAGAACTAAAAACACTATAAAACCGAGAATATAGTAGAAGTAAATAGATTCTTCCAGAGGCAGATGAAAAAGAAGAATGACATATATGAAAGTGAGGAGTATATCGAGAATCAGTACTGGATGAAGCATATTGACAAATACTTTAAAATATGAGTTGAGGGAGAAAAAATAGAAGGTGTGAGTTGTAAGGAAACGAAGGAGGTGGATTTATAGTGAAATACCCGACAGAGAAATCAAGATGGATTATCGTATTAATTCGAAGAGAATCATAATCTCCTTAATCACCGAAGCATCAAATCCAACATAGATTACAAAGATTTTCTTTAAATTCGGAGATCAGTTGTGATGACGTCAAAAGATATGACGAATCACTATAATCTTATTTCCTTCATTTACGATAACTTCCCTCATACGCTTTGAGTAATCGAATTATTTTATCCATACTTCTTAGACATGATAAAACTTCATAATCGTCATAATAACATTCTCATTGTTAGCCATAACGACCTCTATCAAATTTCGGGGACGAAATTTCTTTAACGGGTAGGTACTGTGACGACCCGGAAATTTTCGACTAAATTTAAACTTTATCTTTATATTATTCTGACACGATAAGCAATGTTTGTTAAGTTAAATCTCAAAGATTTTAAACTATGTTTATACATTCATTTAAACCTCGACCAAATTCTAATGATTCACGAACCATTAAATGAACATATATGAATATGTATGTATATGTGTATATGTTATAAATTGAAAATGTCAACAAAGTATTTAAAAGTATAATGCTTTATATGAATGTATTTGTTTCAATATGATTATCGACGAAATTAAAAAAAATATATATTAAATGATTGAATTATCAGAAACATTGAATTATGATTACAAGTCTCTGTTGAGAGGTCCACTATGATTTGAGAAATCTATTCCTCTTAACGATATATTTGTAAAGCTATTTATAAATAAAAATAAAAAGTGTCATTTACAAAAGTTAGACAAAAGCTATTGGAGAATTGGTTTCAATAATATTCTATTAATCTATTTTCAAACGTACAAAAACGTTTTCAGTTTAAAAATAACTTTATTATTAAAACGTATATAACTTTTATAAATATCTAGAATCACTTTTGACAACTCATTACTTAACTAGTATAATAAATATAACGATATTTATATTTTATTTCATTAAATATATATAACGATTTAAATTAATATTATATATATTTATACACGTATTATACATACATAGTTTTTATATTTTTACTATACTTTAACTTTACATTTACTTTACTTTACCTTTACTTTAACTTTAATAATTCACTTTAATAATTCATACTTTAATAATTCATACTTTAATAATTCACTTTAATAATTCATACTTTAATAATTCACTTTAATAATTCATACTTTAATAATTCACTTTAATAATTCATACTTTAATAATTCACTTTAATAATTCAAAAATCTATTATAAATAGAATTCAATAGGTTTCATTATTTCATAGAAACTTGAAAATATATTTCTCTAAACTCTCTCAATCGATTTACATATATATATATATATATATATATATATATATATATATATATATATATATATATATATATATATATATATATATATATATATATATATATATATATATATATATATATATATATATATATATATATATATATATATATTTGCTCTATATTATTTCAAGATATTATTAGTATACATAAAATATTACGACGGAGTGATGTCCGAGTGATTTCAAAATAGTTTTTTGAATGAGTCGAAGCTAAGGAAATTATGGGTTATAGCTATGGAGGTGATGGGTATGGTTCATGGGTATGCTCGTGAGGTCAATCTAGTTTTTATCATCTCCGTTGCGTCTACGTACTTTCCTGCAATATTGAATCTCAATATTGATACGTTCGTGAATCCGAGGCCAACCTTGCACTTGTTAAATGACGTTATATGTATTTTTACTACGAAATACAGTATAGTGAGTTTCATTTGCTCCCTTTTATATATATTTTTGGGACTGAGAATACATGCGCTGTTTTTTATAAATGTTTTACGAAATAGGCACAAGTACTAAAACTAATTCTACGTGGGTTTAAACCAGAAATATACCCTTAGCTTGGTAACATTAAACTACTTGTCTATGTACAGTAGGCGCGAATCCTAAAGATAGATCTATTGGGCCTGACAAACCCCATCCTGACTATGGGATGCTTTAGTACTTCGAGGTTATTTTAAACACACCTGATCTGGTGTACTTCAGAGGGTAAAACATGAACGTTAAGGCTTGTTACCGGGTGCCTACAACTTATAGAATACTTTTATACACTTGCGAGTGTACATATATTTATAAACGGAAATCTTGTGGTCTATTAATTTATTGAAATGATTATTATGATAAACCTATGAACTCACCAACCTTTTGGTTGACACTTTAAAGCATGTTTATTCTCAGGTATTAAAGAAATCTTCCGCTGTGCATTAGCTCATTTTAAGGATATTACTTGGAGTCATTCATGGCATATTTTGAAAGACGTTGCATTCGAGTCATTGAGTTCATCAAGATTATTATTATGTCAATTATAGTTGGATGTATTATGAAATGGTGTGCATTCCATCAACTTTCGTTGTAAAGAAAGTTTGTCTTTTAAAAACGAATGCAATGTTTGTAAAATGTATCATATAGAGGTCAAAATACCTCGCGATGTAATCAACTATTGTGAATCGTTTATAATGTATATGAACGGGTCCTTTCAGATATGCTAACTTAATGATTTAAAACCCGGAAACACGATAAACACCATAAAATTGGATATACGCCGTCGTAGTAAAACCGGGGGCTGTTTTGGTTGGGATAATTAAAAGCTAAGAAGAACTTTGATTTAAAAGCTATACTTCTGGAAAAATGATTTTTCTTATGAACATGAAACTATATCCAAAAATCATGGTTAAACTCAAAGTGAAAGTATGTTTTTCAAAATGGTCATCAAGATGTCGTTCTTTCGACTGAAATGACTACCTTTACAAAAACGACTTGTAACTTATTTTTCCGACTATAAACCTATACTTTTTCTGTTTAGATTCATAAAATAGAGTTCAATATGAAACCATAGCAATTTGATTCACTCAAAACGGATTTAAAATGAAGAAGTTATGGGTAAAACAAGATTGGATAATTTTTCTCATTTTAGCTACGTGAAAATTGGTAACAAATCTATTCCAACAATAACTTAATCAACTTGTATTGTATATTATGTAATCTTGAGATACCATAGACATGTATACAATGTTTCAACCTATCATGTCGACACATCTATATATATTTTGGAACAACCATAGACACTATATATGTGAATGTTGGAGTTAGCTATACAGGGTTGAGGTTGATTCCAAAATATATATAGTTTGAGTTGTGATCAATACTGAGATACGTATACACTGGGTCGTGGATTGATTCAAGATAATATCTATCGACTTATTTCTATACATCTAACTGTGGACAACTAGTTGTAGGTTACTAACGAGGACAGCTGACTTAATAAACTTAAAACATCAAAATATATTAAAAGTGTTGTAAATATATTTTGAACATACTTTGATATATATGTATATATTGTTATAGGTTCGTGAATCAACCAGTGGCCAAGTCTTACTTCCCGACGAAGTAAAAATCTGTGAAAGTGAGTTATAGTCCCACTTTTAAAATCTAATATTTTTGGGATGAGAATACATGCAGGTTTTATAAATGATTTACAAAATAGACACAAGTACGTGAAACTACATTCTATGGTTGAATTATCGAAATCGAATATGCCCCTTTTTATTAAGTCTGGTAATCTAAGAATTAGGGAACAGACACCCTAATTGACGCGAATTCTAAAGATAGATCTATTGGGCCTAACAAACCCCATCCAAAGTACCGGATGCTTTAGTACTTCGAAATTTATATCATATCCGAAGGGTGTCCCGGAATGATGGGGATATTCTTATATATGCATCTTGTTAATGTCGGTTACCAGGTGTTCACCATATGAATGATTTTTATCTCTATGTATGGGATGTGTATTGAAATATGAAATCTTGTGGTCTATTGTTACGATTTGATATATATAGGTTAAACCTATAACTCACCAACATTTTTGTTGACGTTTAAAGCATGTTTATTCTCAGGTGAATACTAAGAGCTTCCGCTGTTGCATACTAAAATAAGGACAAGATTTGGAGTCCATGTTTGTATGATATTGTGTAAAAACTGCATTCAAGAAACTGATTTCGATGTAACATATTTGTATTGTAAACCATTATGTAATGGTCGTGTGTAAACAAGATATTTTATATTATCATTATTTGATTATCTACTTAAAGCTTTTTAAACCTTTATTTATGAAATAAAGGTTATGGTTTGTTTTAAAAATGAATGCAGTCTTTGAAAAACGTCTAATATAGAGGTCAAAACCTCGCAACGAAATCAATTAATATGGAACGTTTTTAATCAATAAGAACGGGACATTTCATGCACGATTTCTATTTTACGGCTTTTTTTTCTCTGTCATAAACCCACAACCTTAAACCACTACCTTCACTTCAGTACCACATCACTGAACACTTCTGCTGCCACACCTATTTTTCTGTTTTCGTGTTCCAGTTTTAGATCATCACAAACCACCTGCTTCAACCTATTTCTATCTGGTTTTCCTTTTACTGTTGTACGAAGAGAAAGAGGAGAAAGTCGATACCTAATGGCGGCTGTTATATAAATTTAATTATTGATTGAGTCAGACAAAACCATACGCACTCTCCTTATTTTATTTCTGGATCGTTTATTATTTTTTTTTCTTTTTATTTCTACCGTTCAAAAATTCTTTTGCCAAACCAACAGCCCATGAATTTTCCCTTTATTGTTGGGCTGTAGTTTCCTTTGTGATTGGGCTGATATATATCTTTTTGGTTTTGGGGCATGTAATTATAACATGGGCCGATTGAATTTGAAAAAGGAAGGAGAAAACGAAACAGTAATGAAAACGGGATTTATAGTTTTGGGATGATACTAAATACAGAAAAACAGAAGTGGTTGGGTGGTTAAGGGCGTTGGTGGGTTAACAAGAGGTCAGGGGTTCGAGCCTGGCCGCACGCAGGTTTAATATTTATTTTAGCTCTTCCTATTAAGGTAGTCATTATTAATATTACTATTATGTTTATTTTTATTATTATTATTATTATTATTAGTAATTATTGTTGTTATATGGTTAACAATATTATCATTCATAATAAGTATTAGCATTAAGTATTATTATTATTACTATCATTAATATCATTATTATTATTAAGATATAAGTATTATTAGTAATAATATCATTATTATTATCATTATTAGTAAAATTATTATTATTATAATTATTATAGTTATTATTATTATTACTACTATTATTATCATTTTTTTAACATTTTTATTATTGTTATCAGTATCAGTATTAGAAAAATTATCACTTTTATCAAAATTATTATTATTGTCATCATTATTATTATTAGTATTATATTTAATGATGGTATTAATATTTTTATCATTATTATTATTATTACAATAATTATTATTATTACTAGTATTATTATTATTATTATTAAATACACCTTTTAATTATTATTATTAATACTATTTTACCAAATAAATAATTGTTATATAAAAATATATTTAATACTTATAACATAACTATATTAACATTTTTATCATAAATACTAATTATTTATTTAAGATACTAATTATTTATTTAAGGTATATAACATAAATATATTTAATTAAGATAATTAATGAAACATATAATTTATCAATATAACAAATATATCACTAATAATAATAATTAAATTTGTTCAACTACGAATATACGTTTTAATATATATACAAATGATATAGGTTCGTGAATCCGAGGCCCTTGCATTGTTCAGTTCAGTCGTATGCATATTTTTACTACAAAATATCGTATAGTGAGTTCATTTGCTCCCTTTTACTCTTTACATTTTTGGGACTGAGAATACATGCGTTACTTTTACAACTGCTTTATTAAATGCTTTTAAAATACATTTTGAACTGCGAATACATGAAATGCTTTTATAAATGTTTGACGAGATAGACACAAGCAAAACATTCCTCGAATGAATTATGTGGACATGATAATTATCACCATTGAATTATGTGAACGTGATAATTACCACAATTGATATGAATATTTTCCCTTAATTATTATTGCTTGGTAACCTAAGAATTAGAATCGGGTAGGGCCCTAATTCACGCGAATCCTAAAGGTAGCTATTGGGTTTAATACCCCCACCCAGAATGTTCACTAGACGGAAGAGCTAGTGGGCGTGGTGTTTAGTACTTCGAAGATTATTATTATTATACAGACGAGATGTTCTGTTTTGGGGATATTATTATGCGCATTATATGTTAAGTTCGGTTACCAGGCCAACCAATGAATGAAAAGTGAATGTTATGTATCGAGAGAATGATTTTATACACAGGTTATGTGTATGATATTTTTGTACACGAGATATGTGTACGGTTATTAAGATTTATGAAAATGGTTTCGTACACGAGATAGATGTACTGTATTTAAATCTTGTGGTCTATCAAAATGATGAATTTTATTGTTTACGATAAACTTATGAACTCACCAAACTTTTGGTTGACACTTGAAAGCATGTTTATTCTCTGGTATGAAAGAAATCTTCCGCTGTGCATTTGCACATATTAGAGATATTACTTGGAGTCATTCATGACATATTTCAAAAGACGTTACATTCGAGTCATCGAGTTCATCAAGATTATTACTAAGTCAATTATAGTTGGATATATTATGAAATGGTATGCATGCCGTCGACTATCGATGTAATGAAAGTTTGTCTTTTAAAAATGAATGCAATGTTTGTAAAATGTATCATATAGAGGTCAAGTACCTCGCGATGAAATCAACTATTGTGAATCGTTTATAATGTATATGAATGGGGCATTAAAGTTGGTATCGGAGCGGTGGTCTTAGCGAACCAGATCTTGCATTAGTGTGTCTAACTGATAGTTGTTTAGATGCATTAGTGAGTCTGGACTTCGACCGTGTCTGCATGTCAAAAGTTTTGCTTATCATTTCGTGTCAAAAATTACCTGCTTATCATTCTTAAGGAACCACTTGCTTATCATCCTTAGTCTAGACACATCTTATTGCATTGATTGCATGATTAGTGTATAGACAAAATTCAGATCTTAGCATATCTGCTAATTCATATCTTAGCATATATGTTACTGTAGACTTTGCTTGACAGCTTCCGTAGATTCCTCCGTAATTTATGGGACTTTAGTATTATATATGCATATGTAAATTATGTATTGCAGGATACTAATCTACATCCTATAATCTAATTCATATCAAAAATCCTCCATCTGATCGTACGAAATGGATCCCTCAACCAGTTCGAATTCCTCGGATTCCGACAGCTATTCCGATATGAATTTCCACTCAAACTCCGAAAGCAGTGAGACTGGAATGGATCAACCATTTAGCCATCATCAATTCATCTGATGGGTTCGTAGTTTACTAAATCATTGGAGACAAGAAGAAGGTGATCCCTTTCATCCACCACATTTCCCTCTTGGCGAAAAACCTGAAGCACTTACCGTCGAACCTATCCGAAACACCATTTTCAGCCTCATTTCTAGTGTAGCTCGACATGATTATATTCCATCCACATATTCTAAACCTTATTCATTCGCTCGTTCCGACCGACAATCATCCCAGAATAATAGAAGAAGTCAACGAACTTCGCGCTCGAGTAAGCAATTTGGAGAATATGGTGCAAAAATTACCAGCTTCAGCAATATCACCGGCACCAACAGTACCATCAATAACAGCACCAGTACCATTAACAATCCATGCCTCAACATCTCATTCTGTACCTCGAGTATAATCACCATTCTACGTATCGATCTACATCAATTATCTTCGTTCTTCATGGCGATTATGTAATCTCTAAAGTCTTAAATATTATTTATTCTAGCTCAAACCGAAAAGCAAATGAGATTAATATCATATTAACTCATTAAATTCATAATTGCATCTGAAGAAAATATATATGTATATATGTTTTCATAAAGATTGTAATAAAAAATTCTTTTGTACAAACTCTTAATGGTGAAAATATTTTAACGGGTAGGTAATACCCGAGGAATATTTAGATTTCACATTGAAAAGTTACACTGTACATTCTTCGAATCTGATTCAACAGTCATTTACTATCCTACTCACATCCACAACTATACGAATCCGTTCACCACAGAGTAACCATTTTCATTCAATTTCATAATTGGATTTTGACTTATCAGAATCCAACAAGTGGCATAACGAAGAAAACATTCGACAAAATAAAATTTGTTAGAAACAAACAAATTAACTATGAGGAATTTTGTTAAGAATCCACGCTAACTGTTCCTAGCTAACTTATTACATTTTATTTATCGCAATTTAATTATCGCAAGTTATATTCTCGCAATTTTAATTATCGTCATTTAATTTCTGTTATTTATTTTACGCACTTTAAATATCGGGACACGTATACAAGGTTTTGACATATCATATCGACGCATCTATATATATTATTTGGAATAACCATAGACACTCTATATGCAGTAATGCTTGAGTTAGCTATACAGGGTTGCAGTTGATTCTACAATAACATATATAATTTGAGTTGTGATCGAGTCTGAGACATGTATACAATGGGTCACGATACGTATTAATTAATTCGGATATTATATATTAAACTATATATGAATTATTGAATTAGTAACTGTGGACTACCAACATTGAACAATTAAAATGAATTAAAATATTGATTATAACATATGAAACTAACCAATTCTTCAAGTTTGCCACTTGATTTCATCTTAACCCTTATTTGTATCTTGACAATTACAATCTACGTTCAAACCTTTCATGATTCTTGGAAAACACCTCAATCGAGAGGATAATCCAACTGCACTTCATCTACGGAAAGAAAGATTTATGCATATAGTTATGCACCTGAAAAACTCTCGAAACCTGAGTAAACGTTTGACACGTAGCTGTACTAATTCCTTAGTGTTATTATTACCCAAAATAACTTGATAATTCCTTTCCAAAGTAGCCAATTTTGTCACAGCTCCAACAAGACAACTTCGACTTTTCATTCAAAACAACCTTATTATAACCTTGATATATATGTGTGCTTATTTATTTGTTACCGGAGAACCATTTATATTCCACCACATTAGCAGTAAACTTCCCAGCAACTTCATTACTTATTGGCTTAAGTCTTTCCGAAGAACCATTATAATTCTTCGTTAAATACTATTCATATACTCATCCACATCTTTAACGAGAACTACCATACCAATTATCGGGAATCAGCAATCAATACTTTGAAAACTCGCAGCATGCCTACATCAACAGTTATATGTATACATATAACCATTATCTCTTAGAATTATGATCTTTCATTCTTAATTTTTGAAAAGCGCTTTAGCCTATGAATCAGTTTATTGAGTTTTGAAAAAGCTGACGAAGCAGTGAAAATTGTAGACTGCCTTAACAGTCAAAAGTATGATGATAGAAGATGGAGTGTTGGAAACGCTCAATAGAAAATTTAGTACCGAAAAGCGAATTATGCAAAACCATGAAGGAGATTCTAAACAAATCACAAGAACTAAACCTGCCTTCAAAGAATCTAAATGATTCAGTACCTGTTGAAATCCTTAGCGAATACCTTGCTCCTTAATCACTCTAAATCATCGTGAATGAATTTCTTCATCACAATTTGATTCTAAAATTCTAAGATATTATCGTATCCTCTATTATAAATATCCTCGATATTTCTGAAGATAATTTCATAACTACTCTTATCCGAAATCATTTATCTTCTCGCGTTATCGGTGTTATATCATAAAAGTAAACTACTTTAGTTTCTATATTCTGTAAACCTTCGAATTTAAAATATGAATGTTTTTGAACTAGTGTTGGGAACTGATGCATGAGTTAGTATAATATAATAACACTTGATCAATGTGATTATATTACAGTAAGTCATGCTGAGTTTCTAATGGAACATGATGGTTCACATACCATAACGTCATCATGTGCCATGTTACACGACTATTACATCCTATTTAATCTTTAAACATATCAAGAACATATTCTCTTGATAGTTCTATCTTTTCCCTTGAATTCGGGAAATCAATCGTGACTATGTCACCGGTTAAGACGAACCTGCATTTACTCATATCACTCTTTTGTGATAACTCATTCGTACTCATCACATAAACAAATTGTTTTATCCATATTGTTCATTGTTAATAAACCTCTAATTTTCAACTCATAAAAGTCATGAAAACATTCTTATTGTTATCCATGACGACCTCGATCAAATTTCGGGGAATAAATTTCTTTAACGGGTAGGTACTGTGACGACCCGGAAATTTTCGACCAAATTTAAACTTAATCTTTATATTATTCCGACACGATAAGCAAAGTTTGTAGTGTTGAGTCTCAAAAATTTTGAACTGTTTTGTATATTCAATTGACCTTCGACTGCTCTCAACGATTCACGAACAATTAATTTTAAATAGATATGTGTGTATGTATATATAAATAATAATTCGAAATATAATTTTAAAGTATTATATGTTGTTGTTAAAAATTAATAAAAATAAACATAGGATATTATAATAATTATTATTTAAAAATATATCTTTATATATAAATAAAGTATATTAAAAAATAAATATTAAATGATTGTAATACTCGTTTGATGTTTCGATTGATATTAAGCAAGTTAAATTCAAACTTATGTAATTTTAAAATAAACGGTGATCCGAAAATGAGCTATATAAATTTTAGACTTACTAAAAATATATTTAAAAGCTAATTAATAAATTTCAACACTTTTTATATTTTACCCAGAATTGAGAGGGACAGTTGATGTAATTTTTATTTAACAAATCAAGGATCAAATTTTATACCATAATGACCAAAATAAATAAATATAGTTAATTTAAAAATTGGGGATTTTTAGGAACACTTTTATACGTTAACTGTTTCGCAATGGACGCAATATAATACTCTGAATTAATAGTGTCGGCAAAGAACACAGCTATTGAATCCCGTGATTTAATCATTTACAAGTTTACTGTGCTTGATTGGCTTTCTTTTCAACTAAAACTTTAAACTTAATATATTTATATACCCACTTGTATAAGTGATAAGAAGCACCACTTGTAAATTCTTTGTTTCCTGTGTTCTTCTTCTACAACACACCAAAACCACCTTCATCCTTGTATGATCACCACGAGCCATCTCTGCCACCATACACGACCACCACCATGAAAACCTCAACCATCGAACCCATTACAAACATATTCACAACCATAAACCCGTCACCACACCATCGACTACCATGTCCTTTTAAATTTTTTTTTTCTGTTATTAGCATGAACAACCATCACCCAGCCACTTGTTTTCTTCACCAAACCACCCCTATCGTCCTTCTCTACTGTTTCTGTTTGAAATTCATTCATCACAATTTCCTCTCTCTCCTCTCTCTCTCTCCTAAACTTGCTCGCGAATCACTAGGGCTACTGTACGTTTATGTTCCTGTTTTAAACAACCGACCACTGGTTGAATAGCCACCATCCTCCTCAATCAAACCACCATCTTGTTCGATCAAACACCCTAATTATGCTACTGTAGTTGCACGATGCCTTGTTGCTACTGCAACTTCTATTTTACGGCTATTTTTTTCTCTGTCATAAACCCACAACCTTAAACCACTACCTTCACTTCACCACCACCATCACCGAACACTTCTGCTGCCACACCTATTTTTCTGTTTTCGTATTCCAGTTTTAGATCATCACAAACCACCTGCTTCAACCTATTTCTATCTGGTTTTCCTTTTACTGTTGTACGAAGAGAAAGAGGAGAAAGTCGATGCCTAATGGCGTCTGTTATATAAATTTAATTATTGATTGAGTCAGACAAAACCATACGCACTCACCTTATTTTATTTATGGATCGATTATCAATTTTTTTCTTTTTATTTCTACCGTTCGAAAATTCTTTTGCCAAACCAACAGCCCATGAATTTTCCCTTTATTGTTGGGCTGTAGTTTCCTTGGTGATTGGGTCGATATATATCTTTTTGGTTTTGGGGCATGCAATAATAACACGGGCCGATTGAATTTGAAAAAGGAAGGAGAAAATGAAACAGTAATGGAAACGGGTTTTATAGGATGATACTAAATACAGAAAAACAGAAGTGGTTGGGTGGTTAAGGGCGTTGGTGGGTTAACAAGAGGTCAGGGGTTCGAGCCTGGCCGCACGCAGTTTCAATATTTATTTTAGCTCTTCCTATTAAGGTAGTCATTATTAATATTACTATTATGTTTATTTTTATTATTATTGTTATTATTAGTAATTATTGTTGTTATATGGTTAACAATATTATCATTCATAATAAGTATTAGCATTAAGTATTATTATTATTACTATCATTAATATCATTATTATTATTAAGATATAAGTATTATTAGTAATAATATCATTATTATTATCATTATTAGTAAAATTATTATTATTATAATTATTATAGTTATTATTATTATTACTACTATTATTATCATTTTTTTAACATTTTTATTATTGTTATCAGTATCAGTATTAGAAAAATTATCACTTTTATCAAAATTATTATTATTGTCATCATTTTTATTATTAGTATTATATTTAATGACGGTATTATTATTTTTATCAATATTATTATTATTACAATAATTATTATTATTATTATTAGTATTATTATTATTAAATACACCTTTTAATTATTATTATTAATACTATTTTACCAAATAAATAATTGTTATATAAAAATATATTTAATACTTATAACATATCTATATTAACATTTTTATAATAAATACTAATTATTTATTTAAGATACTAATTATTTATTTAAGGTATATAACATAAATATATTTAATTAAGATAATTAATGAAACATATAATTTATCAATATAACAAATATATCACTAATAATAATAATTAAATTTGTTCGACTATGAATATATGTTTTAATATATATACAAATGATATAGGTTCGTGAATCTGAGGCCAACCTTGCATTGTTCAGTTCAGTCGTATGCATATTTTTACTACAAAATATCGTATAGTGAGTTCATTTGCTCCCTTTTACTCTTTACATTTTTGGGACTGAGAATACATGCGTTACTTTTACAACTGCTTTATTAAAGGTTTTTGAAATACATTTTGAACTGCGAATACATGAAATGCTTTTATAAATATTTGACGAGATAGACACAAGCAAAACATTCCTCGAATGAATTATGTGGACATGATTGCCACCATTGAATTATGTGGACGTGATAATTGCCACAATTGATATGAATATTTTCCTCCTGATTATTATTGCTTGGTAACCTAAGAATTAGAATCGGGTATTGCCCTAATTCACGCGAATCCTAAATGTAGCTATCAGGTTTAACACCCCCACCTAGAATGTTCACTAGACGGAAGAGCTAGTGGGTGTGGTGTTTAGTACTTCGAAGATTATTATTATTATACAGACGAGATGTTCTGTTTTGGGGATATTATTATGCGCATTATATGTTAAGGTCAGTTGCCAAGCCAAGCACTGAATGAAAAGTGAATGTTATGTATCGAGAGAATGATTTTATACACAGGTTTTGTGTATGATATTTTTGTACACGAGATATGTGTACGGTTACTAACATTTATGAAAATGGTTTCGTACATGAGATAGGTGTACTGTCTTTAAATCTTGTGGTCCATCAAAATGATGAATTTTATTGTTTACGATTAACTTATGAACTCACCAACCTTTTGGTTGACACTTGAAAGCATGTTTATTCTCAGGTATGAAAGAAATCTTCCGCTGTGCATTTGCTCATATTAGAGATATTACTTGGAGTCATTCATGACATATTTCAAAAGACGTTGCATTCGAGTCGTCGTGTTCATCAAGATTATTACTAAGTCAATTATAGTTGGATATATTATGAAATGGTATGCATGTCTTCGACTGTTGATGTAATGAAAGTTTGTCTTTTAAAAACGAATGCAATGTTTGTAAAATGTTTCATATAGAGGTCAAGTACCTCGCGACGAAATCAACTATTGTGAATCGTTTATAATGTATATGAACGGGGCATTAAATGAATTACATGTCTTTATTGTCTTTGCTGAACGACTTGCGTATTAACTAGAACTGTCTTCACAACTACCATGTATCAAAGTTATTGTGTACTATATTTCATGCTATATGTATAATAGAGGTATTGTAAGTTTGTAAAATTGTATAAAAGTTTGAACGCGAAATATTATGATCAGTTTTTCATATAGAATTGTAGTAGTTGAATGGTATATAAGCTACTAAGTATGAACTTAATGGGTAGGTAGTACCCGAATTAAAACTTATAAAACACTAATATGAAGAAAAAGCTTTTATAAATAAGTTCATATTATGCTACGAAATACTATTAACTACTCTTAATATTCTATATGATTAACTTAATTCTTTTGGCTATTTTTGAAGGAAATGGCACCGACTACTCGTCAGAACTTGAACATGAGCGAGGAAGTCTTCCGTGTTTTTCTTGCTGCCAACATAGCCGCACTACAGGCTGCAATGCAAAATAACAACAATAACTCCGGATCTAGCAGTGGAAATAATTCCACAAGATATCGTGTAGGATGCTCCTACAAAGAATTTACTGCCTGTAAACCTTTGGAATTTGATGGAACCGAAGGACCAATCGGATTGAAACAGTGGACCGAGAAGGTTGAATCGGTGTTTTCCATAAGTAAATGTACTGAAAAAGACAAAGTAAAGTACGCTATGCATACCTTCTCGGGTACTGCATTAACATGGTGGAACACCTACCTCGAGCAGGTGGGACAAGATGCTCCTTACACACTACCGTGGACAGCATTCAAGCACTTGATGAATGAGCAGTATCGTCCCAGAAACGAGGTCAATAAGCTCAAGGTAGAGCTTAGAGGGTTACAAACACAAGGATTTGATATTACCACATACGAACGACGATTCACAGAGTTGTGCCTATTGTGTCCGGGAGCGTTCGAAGATGAAGAAGAGAAAATTGACGCATTTGTAAAAGGGTTACTAGAAAGGATTCAAGAAGATGTGAGTTCACACGAGCCCGTCTCCATACAAAAGGCAAGTCGAATGGCTCATAAAATCATAAATCAGATTGAGGTTAGAATTAAAGAGCAGGTGACCGAAGAAGACAACACGAAACAAGTCAAGAGGAAGTGGGAAGAAAACAGTGACAAGAGTCACCAACAAAACAACAGTAACTATGGCTTCAACAACCAACACAGCAATCACAACTACAATCGCCCCATTTTTCGCAAAAACAAACGCAACAACAACTATCCCAACAACAACAACCACAATAACCGTCCTAACAACAATAACAATCGCAACAACAACCAAATCAATAGCAACAATGGCAATAACAATCAGAACAATAAATGTCTAAGGTGTGGAGGGTATCATCCAGATAAGTTCTGTGTAGTAGTGTGTACCAAGTGTAACAGAACCGGACATTGTGTAATGAAGTGTGATGTCTATGGACCAAAGGCATATAAAAATAACAGAACAAATAATTCCATTATTTGTTACGGATGCGGAAATCTGGGCCATTTCAGCAAAGCATGCCCTAATCAAGGGAATAATAATGGGCAAGGCCGTAGACGAGTCTTCAACATTAATTCGGCAGAAGCGCAGGAAGACCTGGAGCTTGTTACAGGTACGTTTCTTATTGACGATAAATTTGCTTATGTTTTATTTGATTCGGGTGCGGATAGAAGCTATATGAGTAGAGATTTTTGTGCCAAATTAATTTGTCCATTAATGCCTTTGGATAATAAATTTTTACTCGAATTAGCAAACGGTAAACTAATTACAGCAGATAAAGTATGTCGGGATAGAGAAATTAAACTGGTTGACGAAACGTTTAAGATTGACTTAATACCAGTCGAGTTAGGGAGTTTTGACATAATAATTGGCATGGACTGGTTGAAAAAGGTGAGGGCAGAGGTCGTTTGTTACAAAAATGCGATTCGCATTATGCGCGAAAAAGGAAAACCTTTAATGGTGTACGGAGAAAAGAACAATGTGAAGTTAAATCTTATTAGTAGTTTGAAGGCACGAAAACTAATAAGAAAAGGTTGTTATGTCATTCTAGCACACATCGAAGAAGTCAAACCTGAAGAAAAGAACATCAGTGATGTTCCCGTCGCAAAAGAATTTCCCGACGTATTTCCGAAAGAATTACCGGGACTACCCCCACATCGATCCGTTGAATTCCAAATAGATCTTGTACCGAGAGCTGCACCAATAGCTTGTGCTCCTTACAGACTCGCACCCAGCGAAATGAAGGAACTCCAAAGCCAATTACAAGAACTTTTAGAGCGTGGTTTCATTCGACCAAGCACATCACTATGAGGATCTCCTGTTTTGTTTGTAAAAAAGAATGATGGTACATTCAGATTGTGTATCGACTACCGAGAGTTGAACAAACTTACCATCAAGAACCGTTATCCACTATCGAGAATTGATGATTTATTTGATCAACTACAAGGCTCGTCGGTTTATTCAAAGATCAATTTACGTTCCGGGTATCATCAAATAAGGGTGAAGGAGGATGATATTCCAAAGACTGCTTTCAGAACATGTTATGGTCATTACGATTTTATAGTTATGCCGTTTGGATTGACTAACGCACCAGCTGTGTTCATGGACCTTATGAACCGAGTGTGTAGGCCATATCTTGACAAGTTTGTCATTGTTTTCATCGATGACATACTCATTTACTCAAAGAATGATTAAGAGCACGAAGAACATTTGAGAAAAGTGCTAGAGTTGCTGAGAAAAGAAAAACTGTACGCTAAGTTTTCAAAGTGTGCATTTTGGTTGGAAGAAGTTCAATTCCTCGGTCACATAGTGAACAAAGAAGGTATTCAGGTAGATTCGGCAAAGATTGAAACCGTTGAAAAGTGGGAAACCCCGAAAACTCCGAAGCATATACGCTAATTTTTAGGACTGGCTGGTTACTACAGAAGGTTCATCCAAGATTTTTCCAAAATAGCAAAACCCTTGACTGCATTAATGCATAAAGGGAAGAAATTTGAATGGAAGGATGAAGAAAAGAAAGCGTTTTTAGTTGTTGAAGAAAAAGCTATCTACGGCACCTATATTGTCATTGCCTGAAGGGAATGATGATTTTGTGATTTATTGTGATGCTTCGAAGCAAGGTCTTGGTTGTGTATTAATGCAACGAACGAAGGTAATTGCTTATGCGTCCAGGCAATTGAAGATTCACGAGCAGAATTATACGACACATGATTTGGAATTAGGCGCAGTTGTTTATGCATTAAAGACTTGGAGGCACTACTTATATTGTAGTGACCCGAACTTTTCCATGTTTATATATATTAATTGAGATTGATATTTACATGATTAAATATTTCCAACATGTTAAGCAATCAAACTTGTTAAGACTTGATTAATTGAAATATGTTTCATATAGACAATTGACCACCCAAGTTGACCGGTGATTCACGAACGTTAAAACTTGTAAAAACTATATGATGACATATATATGGATATATATATAGTTAAAATGATACTATGATAAGTAAACATATCATTAAGTATATTAACAATGAACTACATATGTAAAAACAAGACTACTAACTTAATGATTTTTAAACGAGACATATATGTAACGATTATCGTTGTAAAGACATTTAATGTATATATATCATATTAAGAGATATTCATACATGATAATATCATGATAATATAATAATTTAAAATCTCATTTGATATTATAAACATTGGGTTAACAACATTTAACAAGATCGTTAACCTAAAGGTTTCAAAACAACACTTACATGTAACGACTAACGATGACTTAACGACTCAGTTAAAATGTATATACATGTAGTGTTTTAATATGTATTTATACACTTTTGAAAGACTTCAATACACTTATCAAAATACTTCTACTTAACAAAAATGCTTACAATTACATCCTCGTTCAGTTTCATCAACAATTCTACTCGTATGCACCCGTATTCGTACTCGTACAATACACAGCTTTTAGATGTATGTACTATTGGTATATACACTCCAATGATCAGCTCTTAGCAGCCCATGTGAGTCACCTAACACATGTGGGAACCATCATTTGGCAACTAGCATGAAATATCTCATAAAATTACAAAAATATGAGTAATCATTCATGACTTATTTACATGAAAACAAAATTACATATCCTTTATATCTAATCCATACACCAACGACCAAAAACACCTACAAACACTTTAATTCTTCAATTTTCTTCATCTAATTGATCTCTCTCAAGTTCTATCTTCAAGTTCTAAGTGTTCTTCATAAATTCCAAAAGTTCTAGTTTCATAAAATCAAGAATACTTTCAAGTTTGCTAGCTCACTTCCAATCTTGTAAGGTGTTCATCCAACCTCAAGAAATCTTTGTTTCTTACAGTAGGTTATCATTCTAATACAAGGTAATAATCATATTCAAACTTTGGTTCAATTTCTATAACTATAACAATCTTATTTCAAGTGATGATCTTACTTGAACTTGTTTTCGTGTCATGATTCTGCTTCAAGAACTTCGAGCCATCCAAGGATCCATTGAAGCTAGATCCATTTTTCTCTTTTCCAGTAGGTTTATCCAAGGAACTTAAGGTAGTAATGATGTTCATAACATCATTCGATTCATACATATAAAGCTATCTTATTCGAAGGTTTAAACTTGTAATCACTAGAACATAGTTTAGTTAATTCTAAACTTGTTCGCAAACAAAAGTTAATCCTTCTAACTTGACTTTTAAAATCAACTAAACACATGTTCTATATCTATATGATATGCTAACTTAATGATTTAAAACCTGGAAACACGAAAAACACCGTAAAACCGGATTTACGCCGTCGTAGTAACACCGCGGGCTGTTTTGGGTTAGTTAATTAAAAACTATGATAAACTTTGATTTAAAAGTTGTTATTCAGAGAAAATGATTTTTATTATGAACATGAAACTATATCCAAAAATTTTGGTTAAACTCAAAGTGGAAGTATGTTTTCTAAAATGGTCATCTAGACGTCGTTCTTTCGACTGAAATGACTACCTTTACAAAAACGACTTGTAACTTATTTTTCTGACTATAAACCTATACTTTTCTGTTTAGATTCATAAAATAGAGTTCAATATGAAACCATAGCAATTTGATTCACTCAAAACGGATTTAAAATGAAGAAGTTATGGGTAAAACAAGATTGGATAATTTTTCTCATTTTAGCTACGTGAAAATTGGTAACAAATCTATTCCAACTATAACTTAATCAACTTGTATTGTATATTATGTAATCTTGAGATACCATAGACACGTATACAATGTTTCGACCTATCATGTCGACACATCTATATATATTTCGGAACAACCATAGACACTCTATATGTGAATGTTGGAGTTAGCTATACAGGGTTGAGGTTGATTCCAAAATATATATAGTTTGAGTTGTGATCAATACTGAGATACGTATACACTGGGTCGTGGATTGATTCAAGATAATATTTAGCGATTTATTTCTGTACATCTAACTGTGGACAACTAGTTGTAGGTTACTAACGAGGACAGCTGACTTAATAAACTTAAAACATCAAAATATATTAAAAGTGTTGTAAATATATTTTGAACATACTTTGATATATATGTATATATTGTTATAGGTTCGTGAATCAACCAGTGGCCAAGTCTTACTTCCCGACGAAGTAAAAATCTGTGAAAGTGAGTTATAGTCCCACTTTTAAAATCTAATATTTTTGGGATGAGAATACATGCAGGTTTTATAAATGATTTACAAAATAGACACAAGTACGTGAAACTACATTCTATGGTTGAATTATCGAAATCGAATATGCCCCTTTTTATTAAGTCTGGTAATCTAAGAATTAGGGAACAGACACCCTAATTGACGCGAATCCTAAAGATAGATCTATCGGGCCCAACAAGCCCCATCCAAAGTACCGGATGCTTTAGTACTTCGAAATTTATATCATATCCGAAGGGTGTCCCGGAATGATGGGGATATTCTTATATATGCATCTTGTTAATGTCGGTTACCAGGTGTTCACCATATGAATGATTTTTATCTCTATGTATGGGATGTGTATTGAAATATGAAATCTTGTGGTCTATTATTATGATTTGATATATATAGGTTAAACCTATAACTCACCAACATTTTTGTTGACGTTTTAAGCATGTTTATTCTCAGGTGATTATTAAGAGCTTCCGCTGTCGCATAGTTAAATAAGGACGAGATTTGGAGTCCATGCTTGTATGATATTGTGTAAAAACTGCATTCAAGAAACTTATTTTGTTGTAACATATTTGTATTGTAAACCATTATGTAATGGTCGTGTGTAAACAGGATATTTTAGATTATCATTATTTGATATCTACGTAAAGCTTTTTAAAACCTTTATCTATGAAATAAAGGTTATGGTTTGTTTTAAAAATGAATGCAGTCTTTGAAAAACGTCTCATATAGAGGTCAAAACCTCGCAACGAAATCAATTAATATGGAACGTTTTTAATCAATAAGAACGGGACATTTCAGTTGGTATCCGAGCGTTGGTCTTAGAGAACCAGAAAATTTGCATTAGTGTGTCTTATCGAGTTTGTTAGGATGCATTAGTGATTCTGGACTTCGACCGTGTTTTCTTTAAAAATGATTGCTTAACATTTTTGTTGGAAACTTTTGCATTAGTGTGTCTTATCGAGTTTGTTAGGATGCATTAGTGATTCTGGACTTCGACCGTGTTTTCTTTAAAAATGATTGCTTAACATTTTTGTTGGAAACTATATATTTTTAACATATGAATATTATGTGATATATTAATCTCTTAACGTGTTTGATATTATGTGATAGATGTCTACCTCTAGAACAAGTCCCATTGACTCACCTAATAATAATGAAGAGTCAAATGTAAATTGGAATGATTCATGGACTGATTCACAAGTTCCCGAAGAGGAACCGGAAGAAGAGTCGGAACCGGAAGAAGAATCGGAACCGGTGGGGGAAATAATAAAACGGTTAAGTAAAAGAGAATCCTCAACCAACCAACCAAGGTTAATTATGGTCAATGGTGTTTCCGCCAAGGAAGCAAAATATTGGGAGGATTACCAATTCTCCGATGAATCGGATTCCGACGAGAATTCCAATGATGTTATAGAAATTACCCCAACTGAATTTAAAAAGGCAAAAGAAAATAATAAGGGAAAGGGCATAAAAATAGAGAAATCTAATTCCAACCCCGATGAACTTTATATGTATCGTCAACCCCCGAAGTTCTTAAGTTGTAACAATGACCCGGGAACCTCTAAACCACCAGGTTTTTCTAAACCAATGTGGACAACGACGGCTCGTATTAGGGGAACATCATATATCCCTAGAAACTTGGCAAAACGAACCAAAACCGAAGAAGAAGAAACGAGCGAGTCGGAATAAGATAGTTGTATTCGTGTGGTGTAATATATGTAATATAGTGTTCTTATGCTTTATGATATATGTAAAAATTGCTTGTATTAATAAGTATTTTTTTTATGAATCTCACTCTTGTCTATTTTACAGTTTAAAAACACAAAATGGATAGACAACCCAATATTTTAAGAGACCTACCCGGAGACATGATTGATGAAATCTTGTCTAGAGTCGGCCAGAATTCCTCGGCACAACTATTTAAGGCGAGATCAGTTTGTAAGACATTCGAAGAACGTTCCAAGAATGTCTTGGTTTATAAGAGACTTTCGTTTGAAAGATGGGGGATATCACATTGGGAAACCCATAAGTTACGATGTGTTTACTTTGACGCATATATTGCGGGTAACCCAAATGCTATTTTACGCAACGGGTTAAGAAATTATTTTGACTCAATATATCCGAATATTGGACTTCGTGATTTAGAAAAAGCGGCTAGCATGCAACATAAAGAAGCATGTTATGCTTACGGATTAGTAATGTTCGCTTCTCACCAAAGTGAGAACAAGAACATCGGGCTACAATTATTAAACAAAACGTTTCCACAAGTGACGGAGTCGGTAATTGGGGTAAGAAATGAGGTTTTTAGATTATTACGAGACTGTTGGACATTACGTAACCCTCGTCCCTTTGACGACGTTACAACACGCTGTCTTATCAACGGCCATAACGGTTATGTTGCACAAGACCAAGGATGGGAAGTAGTCCTAGTAAAACCAGAATGCATGACTTGTTTCTGGACGTATGAATTACGTGTCTTTATTGCCTTTGCTGAACGACTTGTGTACTAGCTAGAATTATCTTCACAACTATCTTGTATCAAAGTTATTGTGTGCTATATTTCATGCTTTATGTAAAATAAGCGGTATTGTAAGTTTGTAAAATATTGTATAAAAGTTTGAACGCGAAATATTATTATAATCAGTTTTTCATATAGAATTGTAGTAGTTGAATTGTATATTAGCTACTAAGTATGAACTTAACGGGTAGGTACTACCCGAATTTAAACTTATAAAACGCTAATATGAAGAAAAAGCTTTTATAAATGAGTTCATATTATGCTACGAAATACTATTAACTACTCTTAATATTCTGTATGATTAACTTGTTCCATTTGACTATTTTGAAGGAAATGGCACCGACTACTCGACACACCGTGAATATGAATGAAGAGGAATTCCGTACTTTTCTAGCTTCAAACATAGCCGCAGTACAGTCTGCGCTACATACCAACAATAACCTTGGATCTAGCAGTACAGGAAATCGTGTAGGATGCACCTACAAAGAATTCACTGCCTGCAAACCTTTGGAATTTGATGGAACCGAAGGACCGATCGGATTGAAACGGTAGACAGAGAAGGTCGAATCGGTGTTTGCCATAAGTAAGTGTACTGAAGAGGACAAAGTGAAGTACGCTACGCATACCTTCACAGGTTCTGCGTTAACATGGTGGAATACCTATCTAGAGCAAGTGGGACAAGACGATGCGTACGCACTACCGTGGTCAGCATTCAAGCACTTGATGAACGAGAAGTACCGTCCCAGAACCGAGGTCAATAAGCTCAAGACAGAACTTAGAGGGTTACGAACCCAAGGATTTGATATTACCACGTACGAAAGACGATTCACAGAATTGTGCCTATTGTGTCCGGGAGCATTTGAAGATGAGGAAGAGAATATCGACGCATTTGTGAAAGGATTACCGGAAAGAATCCAAGAAGATATAAGTTCACACGAGCCCGCCTCTATACAACAGGCATGTAGAATGGCTCACAAACTAGTGAACCAGATTGAAGAAAGAATTAAAGAACAGACTGCTGAAGAGGCCAATGTGAAGCAAGTCAAAAGAAAGTGGGAGGAAAACGGTGATAAGAATCACCAATACAACAACAACAGCAATTACAACAATAATCGCAACAATTATCCCAACAATCGCAACATCAATCGCAACTACAACAAACGGCCCAACAATAACAACAACAACAACAACAGCAACAGCAACTACAACAATCATCCCAACAACAATAATAACCGCAACAACAACAACAATCAGAAGCAGCTATGCCAAAGGTGTGAAAAGTATCACTCGGGGTTCTGCACCAAATTTTGCAACAAGTGTAAAAGAAATGGTCATAGCGCGGCAAAGTGTGAGGTCTACGGACCAGGGGTTAATAGAACGAAAGGAACAAATGGTGTCGGAACGAGTAATGGCGGAGCAAGTAGTGTCAGAGCAAGTTATGCCAATGTAGTTTGTTATAAATGTGGAAAACCGGGCCACATTATTAGAAATTGCCCGAACCAGGAGAACACGAATGGACAAGGCCGTGGAAGAGTTTTCAATATTAATGCGGCAGAGGCACATGAAGACCCGGAGCTTGTTACGGGTATGTTTCTTATTGACAATAAATCTGCTTACGTTTTATTTGATTCGGGTGCGGATAGAAGCTATATGAGTAGAGATTTTTGTGCTAAATTAAGTTGTCCATTGACACCTTTGGATAGTAAATTTTTACTCGAATTAGCAAATGGTAAATTAATTTCAGCAGATAATATATGTCGGAATCGAGAAATTAAACTGGTTAGCGAAACATTTAAGATTGATTTGATACCAGTAGAGTTAGGGAGTTTTGATGTGATAATCGGTATGGACTGGTTGAAAGAAGTGAAAGCGGAGATCGTTTGTTACAAAAATACAATTCGCATTATACGAGAAAAAGGAAAACCCTTAATGGTGTACGGAGAAAAGGGCAACACGAAGCTACATCTTATTAGTAATTTGAAGGCACAAAAACTAATAAGAAAAGGTTGCTATGCTGTTCTAGCACACGTTGAGAAAGTACAAACTGAAGAAAAGAGCATCAATGATGTTCCCATTGCAAAAGAATTTCCCGATGTATTTCCGAAAGAATTACCGGGATTACCCCCACATCGATCCGTTGAATTTCAAATAGATCTTGTACCAGGATCTGCACCAATAGCTCGTGCTCCTTACAGACTCGCACCCAGCGAGATGAAAGAACTGCAAAGCCAATTAGAAGAACTTTTAGAGCGTGGTTTCATTCGACCAAGCACATCACCATGGGGAGCTCCTGTTTTGTTTGTCAAGAAGAAAGATGGTACATTCAGGTTGTGTATCGACTACCGAGAGTTGAACAAACTTACCATCAAGAACCGCTACCCACTACCGAGAATCGATGACTTATTTGATCAACTACAAGGCTCGTCTGTTTATTCAAAGATTGACTTACGTTCCGGGTATCATCAAATGCGGGTGAAAGAAGATGATATTCCAAAGACTGCTTTCAGAACACGTTACGGTCATTACGAGTTTATGGTCATGCCGTTTGGTTTAACTAATGCACCAGCTGTGTTCATGGACCTTATGAACCGAGTGTGTGGACCATACCTTGACAAGTTTGTCATTGTTTTCATTGATGACATACTTATTTACTCAAAGAATGACCAAGAACACGGTGAACATTTGAGAAAGGTGTTAGAAGTATTGAGGAAGGAAGAATTGTACGCTAAGTTTTCAAAGTGTGCATTTTGGTTGGAAGAAGTTCAATTCCTCGGTCACATAGTGAACAAAGAAGGTATTAAGGTGGATCCGGCAAAGATAGAAACTGTTGAAAAGTGGGAAACCCCGAAAACTCCGAAACACATACGCCAATTTTTAGGACTAGCTGGTTACTACAGAAGGTTCATCCAAGACTTTTCCAGAATAGCAAAACCCTTGACTGCATTAACGCATAAAGGGAAGAAATTTGAATGGAATGATGAACAAGAGAAAGCGTTTCAGTTATTGAAGAAAAAGCTAACTACGGCACCTATATTGTCATTGCCTGAAGGGAATGATGATTTTGTGATTTATTGTGATGCATCAAAGCAAGGTCTCGGTTGTGTATTAATGCAATGAACGAAGGTGATTGCTTATGCGTCTAGACAATTGAAGATTCACGAACAAAATTATACGACGCATGATTTGGAATTAGGCGCGGTTGTTTTTGCATTAAAGACTTGGAGGCACTACTTATATGGGGTCAAAAGTATTATATATACCGACCACAAAAGTCTTCAACACATATTTAACCAGAAACAACTGAATATGAGGCAGCGTAGGTGGATTGAATTATTGAATGATTACGACTTTGAGATTCGTTACCACCCGGGGAAGGCAAATGTGGTAGCCGATGCCTTGAGCAGGAAGGACAGAGAACCCATTCGAGTAAAATCTATGAATATAATGATTCATAATAACCTTACTACTCAAATAAAGGAGGCGCAACAAGGAGTTTTAAAAGAGGGAAATTTAAAGGATGAAATACCCAAAGGATCGGAGAAGCATCTTAATATTCGGGAAGACGGAACCCGGTATAGGGCTGAAAGGATTTGGGTACCAAAATTTGGAGATATGAGAGAAATGGTACTTAGAGAAGCTCATAAAACCAGATACTCAATACATCCTGGAACGGGGAAGATGTACAAGGATCTCAGGAAATATTTTTGGTGGCCGGGTATGAAAGCCGATGTTGCTAAATACGTAGGAGAATGTTTGACGTGTTCTAAGGTCAAAGCTGAGCATCAGAAACCATCAGGTCTACTTCAACAACCCGAAATCCCAGAATGGAAATGGGAAAACATTACCATGGATTTCATCACTAAATTGCCAAGGACTGCAAGTGGTTTTGATACTATTTGGGTAATAGTTGATCGTCTCACCAAATCAGCACACTTCCTGCCAATAAGAGAAGATGACAAGATGGAGAAGTTAGCACGACTATATTTGAAGGAAGTCATATCCATACATGGAATACCAATCTCTATTATCTCTTATAGGGATGGCAGATTTATTTTAAGATTCTGGCAGACATTACAGCAAGCATTAGGAACTCGTCTAGACATGAGTACTGCCTATCATCCACAAACTGATGGGCAGAGCGAAAGGACGATACAAACGCTTGAAGACATGCTACGAGCATGTGTTACTGATTTCGGAAACAGTTGGGATCGACATCTACCGTTAGCAGAATTTTCCTACAACAACAGCTACCATTCAAGCATTGAGATGGCGCCGTTTGAAGCACTTTATGGTAGAAAGTGCAGGTCTCCGATTTGTTGGAGTGAAGTGGGGGATAGACAGATTACGGGTCCGGAGATTATACAAGAAACTACCGAGAAGATCATCCAAATTCAACAACGGTTGAAAACCGCCCAAAGTCGACAAAAGAGCTACGCTGACATTAAAAGAAAAGATATAGAATTTGAAATTGGAGAGATGGTCATGCTTAAAGTTGCACCTTGGAAAGGTGTTGTTCGATTTGGTAAACGAGGGAAATTAAATCCAAGGTATATTGGACCATTCAAGATTATTGATCGTGTCGGACCAGTAGCTTACCGACTTGAGTTACCTCAACAACTCGCGGCTGTACATAACACTTTCCACGTCTCGAATTTGAAGAAATGTTTTGCTAAAGAAGATCTCACTATTCCGTTAGATGAAATCCAAATCAACGAAAAACTTCAATTCATCGAAGAACCCGTCGAAATAATGGATCGTGAGGTTAAAAGACTTAACCAAAACAAGATACCAATTGTTAAGGTTCGATGGAATGCTCATTGAGGACCCGAGTTCACCTGGGAGCGTGAAGATCAGATGAAGAAGAAATACCCGCATCTATTTCCAGAAGATTCGTCAACACCTTCAATAGCTTAAAATTTCGGGACGAAATTTATTTAACGGGTAGGTACTGTAGTGACCCGAACTTTTCCATGTTTATATATATTAATTGAGATTGATATTTACATGATTAAATGTTTCCAACATGTTAAGCAATCAAACTTGTTAAGACTTGATTAATTGAAATATGTTTCATATAGACAATTGACCACCCAAGTTGACCGGTGATTCACGAACGTTAAAACTGGTAAAAACTATATGATGACATATATATGGATATATATATAGTTAACATGATACTATGATAAGTAAACATATCATTAAGTATATTAATAATGAACTACATATGTAAAAACAAGACTACTAACTTAATGATTTTTAAACGAGACATATATGTAACGATTATCGTTGTAAAGACATTTAATGTATATATATCATATTAAGAGATATTCATACATGATAATATCATGATAATATAATAATTTAAAATCTCATTTGATATTATAAACATTGGATTAACAACATTTAACAAGATCGTTAACCTAAAGGTTTCAAAACAACACTTACATGTAACGACTAACGATGACTTAACGACTCAGTTAAAATGTATATACATGTAGTGTTTTAATATGTATTTATACACTTTTGAAAGACTTCAATACACTTATCAAAATACTTCTACTTAACAAAAATGCTTACAATTACATCCTCGTTCAGTTTCATCAACAATTCTACTCGTATGCACCCGTATTCGTACTCGTACAATACACAGCTTTTAGATGTATGTACTATTGGTATATACACTCCAATGATCAGCTCTTAGCAGCCCATGTGAGTCACCTAACACATGTGGGAACCATCATTTGGCAACTAGCATGAAATATCTCATAAAATTACAAAAATATGAGTAATCATTCATGACTTATTTACATGAAAACAAAATTACATATCCTTTATATCTAATCCATACACCAACGACCAAAAACACCTACAAACACTTTCATTCTTCAATTTTCTTCATCTAATTGATCTCTCTCAAGTTCTATCTTCAAGTTCTAAGTGTTCTTCATAAATTCCAAAAGTTCTAGTTTCATAAAATCAAGAATACTTTCAAGTTTGCTAGCTCACTTCCAATCTTGTAAGGTGTTCATCCAACCTCAAGAAATCTTTGTTTCTTACATTAGGTTATCATTCTAATACAAGGTAATAATCATATTCAAACTTTGGTTCAATTTCTATAACTATAACAATCTTATTTCAAGTGATGATCTTACTTGAACTTGTTTTCGTGTCATGATTCTGCTTCAAGAACTTCGAGCCATCCAAGGATCCATTGAAGCTAGATCCATTTTTCTCTTTTCCAGTAGGTTTATCCAAGGAACTTAAGGTAGTAATGATGTTCATAACATCATTCGATTCATACATATAAAGCTATCTTATTCGAAGGTTTAAACTTGTAATCACTAGAACATAGTTTAGTTAATTCTAAACTTGTTCGCAAACAAAAGTTAATCCTTCTAACTTGACTTTTAAAATCAACTAAACACATGTTCTATATCTATATGATATGCTAACTTAATGATTTAAAACCTGGAAACACGAAAAACACCGTAAAACCGGATTTACGCCGTCGTAGTAACACCGCGGGCTGTTTTGGGTTAGTTAATTAAAAACTATGATAAACTTTGATTTAAAAGTTGTTATTCAGAGAAAATGATTTTTATTATGAACATGAAACTATATCCAAAAATTATGGTTAAACTCAAAGTGGAAGTATGTTTTCTAAAATGGTCATCTAGACGTCGTTCTTTCGACTGAAATGACTACCTTTACAAAAACGACTTGTAACTTATTTTTCCAACTATAAACCTATACTTTTCTGTTTAGATTCATAAAATAGAGTTCAATATGAAACCATAGCAATTTGATTCACTCAAAATGGATTTAAAATGAAGAAGTTATGGGTAAAACAAGATTGGATAATTTTTCTCATTTTAGCTACGTGAAAATTGGTAACAAATCTATTCCAACTATAACTTAATCAACTTGTATTGTATATTATGTAATCTTGAGATACCATAGACACGTATACAATGTTTCGACCTATCATGTCGACACATCTATATTTATTTCGGAACAACCATAGACACTCTATATGTGAATGTTGGAGTTAGCTATACAGGGTTGAGGTTGATTCCAAAATATATATATTTTGAGTTGTGATCAATACTGAGATACGTATACACTGGGTCGTGGATTGATTCAAGATAATATTTATCGATTTATTTCTGTACATCTAACTGTGGACAACTAGTTGTAGGTTACTAACGAGGAAAGCTGACTTAATAAACTTAAAACATCAAAATATATTAAAAGTGTTGTAAATATATTTTGAACATACTTTGATATATATGTATATATTGTTATAGGTTCGTGAATCAACCAGTGGCCAAGTCTTACTTCCCGACGAAGTAAAAATCTGTGAAAGTGAGTTATAGTCCCACTTTTAAAATCTAATATTTTTGGGATGAGAATACATGCAGGTTTTATAAATGATTTACAAAATAGACACAAGTACGTGAAACTACATTCTATGGTTGAATTATCGAAATCGAATATGCCCCTTTTTATTAAGTCTGGTAATCTAAGAATTAGGGAACAGACACCCTAATTGACGCGAATCCTAAAGATAGATCTATCGGGCCCAACAAGCCCCATCCAAAGTACCGGATGCTTTAGTACTTCGAAATTTATATCATATCCGAAGGGTGTCCCGGAATGATGGGGGTATTCTTATATATGCATCTTGTTAATGTCGGTTACCAGGTGTTCACCATATGAATGATTTTTATCTCTATGTATGGGATGTGTATTGAAATATGAAATCTTGTGGTCTATTATTATGATTTGATATATATAGGTTAAACCTATAACTCACCAACATTTTTGTTGACGTTTTAAGCATGTTTATTCTCAGGTGATTATTAAGAGCTTCCGCTGTCGCATAGTTAAATAAGGACGAGATTTGGAGTCCATGCTTGTATGATATTGTGTAAAAACTGCATTCAAGAAACTTATTTTGTTGTAACATATTTGTATTGTAAACCATTATGTAATGGTCGTGTGTAAACAGGATATTTTAGATTATCATTATTTGATATCTACGTAAAGCTTTTTAAAACCTTTATCTATGAAATAAAGGTTATGGTTTGTTTTAAAAATGAATGCAGTCTTTGAAAAACGTCTCATATAGAGGTCAAAACCTCGCAACGAAATCAATTAATATGGAACGTTTTTAATCAATAAGAACGGGACATTTCATATATGGGGTCAAAAGTATTATATATAGCGACCACAAAAGTCTCCAACACATATTTGATCAGAAACAACTGAACATGAGGCAACATAGGTATGTCGAACTGTTGAACGATTACGATTTTGAGATTTGTTACCACCCGGGGAAGGCGAATGTGGTAGCCGACGCTTTGAGTAGAAAGGACAGAGAACCTATGCGGGTAAAAGTATTGAATATAGTTATTCGTAACCTTACTACTCAAATAAAGGAGGCACAGCAGGGAGTTTTAAAAGAAGGAAAGTTGAGGAATGAAATACCCAAAGGATCAGAGAAACATCTAAGTATTCAGGAAGACGGAACCCGGTACAGGGCTGAAAGAATTTGGGTACCAAAGTTTGAAGATGTGATAGAAATGGTACTTAAGGAAGCACATAAAACCAGATACTCAATACATCCCAGAGCGGGAAAGATGTACAAAGATCTCAAAAAACACTTTTGGTGGCCGGGTATGAAAGCCTATATTGCTAGATACGTACGAGAATATTTGACGTGTTCTAAGGTCAAAGCTGAACATGAAAAATCGTCAGGTCTACTTCAACAACCTGAAATCCTGGAATGGAAATGGGAAAACATTACCATGGATTTCATTAATAAATTGCCAAGGACTGCAAGTGATTATGATACTATTTGGGTAATAATCGATCGTCTCACCAAGTCATCACATTTTCTGCCAATGAGAGAAGATGATAAAATGGAAAAATTGGCACGTTTATACTTGAAGAAAGTTATCTCCAGACATGAAATACCAGTCTCTATTATCTCTGATAGGGATGGCAGATTCTCTTCAAGATTCTGGCAGACATTACAGTAAGCATTTGGAACTCGTCTAGACATGAGTACTGCCTATCATCCACAAACTGATGGGCAAAGTGAAAGGACAATACATACCCTTGAAGACATGCTACGAGCATGTGTTATTGATTTCAGAAAAAGTTGGGATCAACATCTACCGTCAGCAGAATTTTCCTACAACAACAGTTACCATTCAAGTATTGAGATGGCGCCGTTTGAAGCATTTTATGGTAGAAAGTGCAGGTCTCCAATTTGTTGGAGTAAAGTCGGAGATAGACAAATTACGGGTCCGGAGATAATCCAAGAAACTACCGAGAAAATCATTCAAATTCAACAACGGTTGAAAACCGCCCAAAGTAGACAAAAGAGCTACGCGGACATTAAGAGAAAAGATATAGAATTTGAAATTAGAGAGATGGTCATGCTTAAGGTTTTACCATGGAAAGGTGTTGTTCGATTTGGTAAACGGGGGAAACTGAATCCAAGGTACATTGGACCATTCAAGATTATAGATCGTGTCAGACCAGTAGCTTACCGACTTGACTAACCTCAACAACTCGCCGGGGTACATAATACTTTTCATGTCTCGAATCTGAAGAAATGTTTTGCTAAAGAAGATCTAACTATTCCGTTAGACGAAATCCAAATCAATGAAAAACTTCAATTCATCGAAGAACCCGTCAAAATAATGGATCGTAAGGTTAAAAGACTTAAGCAAAATAAAATACCGATTATTAAGGTTCGATGGAATGCTCGTATAGGACCCGAGTTCACTTGGGAGCGTGAAGATCAGATGAAGCTGAAATACCCGCATTTATTTCCTGAAGATGCGTCAACACCTCCAACAGCTTGAAATTTCGGGACGAAATTTATTTAACGGGTAGGTACTGTAGTGACCCGAACTTTTCCATGATTATATATATTAAATGAAAACTATAATTTCATGATTTAATGTTTCCAACATGTTAAGTAATCAAACTTGTTAAGACTTGATTATTTGAAATGAGTTTCATGTAGACAATTGACCACCCGAGTTGACCGGCGATTCACGAACGTTAAAACTTGTAAAAACTCTATGATGATATATATATGGATATATATATATATATATATATATATATATATATATATATATATATATATATATATATATATATATATATATACACATATATATATATACACATATATATATATATATATATACACATATATATATATATATGTGTGTATATATATATATATATATATATATATATATATATAGTTAACATGATATTATGATAAGTAAGTATCTCACTAGGTATATTAATAATGAGTTATATACATAAAAAAATGATATTACTAAGTTAAGAAACTCGAAACGATATATATAATGATTATCGTTATAACAACACCTTACTAAATACATATGTATCATATTAAGGTATTGTTACACTATATCTAATATGATAAAATGATAATTATATATATCATTATGTACGTTAACAATGAACTACATATGTAAAACAAGACTACTAACTTAAGAATTTCGAAACGAGGGATATATGTAACGATTATCGTTGTAACGACATTTTAATGTATATATATCATATTAAGATATATTCATACATCATAATATCATGATAATGTAATAATTTAACATCTCATTAGATATAATAAACAATGGGTGAACTACATTAAATGAGATCGTTAACTTAAAGGTTTCAAAACAACATTTACATGTAACGACTAACGATGACTTAAAGACTCAGTTAAAATGTATATACATGTAATATTTTAAGGTGTATTCATACACTTTTGAAAGACTTCAAGACACATATCAAAGTACTTCTACTTATAAAAAATGCTTACAATTGCATTCTCATACATTTTCATAAAGAATTCTACTCGTATTCGTTTGGTACTCGTACTCGTACAATACCCAGCTTCTAATTATTTATACTATTGGTATATACATTCAATGATCAGCTCTTAGCAGCCCTTAATGAGTCATCAAACATGTGGGAACCATAATTTGTCTACTAGCATGAAACATCTCACAAAATTACAAAAATATTATTAATCATTCATGACTTATTTACAAGAAAACAAACTTAGGCATCCTTTATATCTAATCCATATGCCAACAACCAAAAACACATATAAACACTTGCATTCTTCAATTTTCTTCATCTAATTTATCTCTCTCAAGTTCTATCTTCATGTTCTAAGTGTTCTTCATAAGTTCTAAAATTTCTAGTTTCATAAAATCAAGAATGCTTTCAAGTTTGCAAGTCTTACTTCCAATCTTGCAAATCCATTTCAAGTGATCATCCAATCTCAAGAAATCTTTCTTAATTATAGTAAGATACCTTTCTAATTCAAGGTAATACTCATATTCAAACTTTGATTCAATTTCTATAACTATAACAATCTTATTTCGAGTGGAAATCTTACATGAACTTGTTTTAGTGTCATGATTCTACTTCAAGAACTTTCAAGCCATCCAAGAATCCTTTGAAGCTAGATCAATTTTTATCACTTCTAGTAGATTTACCTACTAAACTTAAGGTAGTAATGATGTTCATAACTTCATTCGATTCATATATATATATATATATATATATATAACTATCTTATTCGAAGATTTGAACATGTAATCACTAGAACATAGTTTAGTTAATTCTAAACTTGTTTGAAAACAAAGTTAATCCTTCTAAATTAACTTTTAAAATCAACTAAACACATGTTCTATATCCATAAGATATGCTAACTTAATGATTTAAAACCTGGAAACACGAAGAACACCGTAAAATCGGACATACGCCGTCGTAGTAAAACCGGGGCCTGTTTTGGGTTAGTTAATTAAAAACAATGAAAACTTTGATTTAAAAGCTATTCTTCTGGGAAAATGATTTTTCTTATTAACATGAAACTATATCCAAAAATCAAGGTTAAACTCAAAGTGGAAGTATGTTTTTCAAAATGGTCATCAAGACGTCATTCTTTCGACTGAAATGATTACCTCTTACAATATTGACTTGTAACCTATATTTCCAACTACAAACTTATACTTTTTATGTTTAGTTTCATAAATTTCATTTCATTATGAAACCATAGCAACTTGGATCACTCAAAACGAATTTAAAACGAAGAAGTTATGGGTAAAACAAGATTGGATAATTTTGCTTGTTGTAGCTACGTGAAATTTCTAACAAATCTATACAAATTATAACTTAACTAACTTATATTGTATTATACATGTATTCTAACATATATTATGCAATCTTGGGATACCATAGACACGTATACAATGTTTTGATATATCATATCGACCCATCTATATATATTATTTGGGAACAACCAGAGACACTCTATATGCAGTAATGCTTGAGTTAGCTATACAGGGTTGAAGTTGATTCTAAAATGATATATGTACTTTGAGTTGTGATCTAGCATGAGACTTGTATACACTGGGTCGTGGATTGATTCGAGATAATATATATTGATTTATTTCTGTACATCTAACTGTGGACAAGTAGTTGTAGATTACTGACGTTGGACTGCTAACTTAACAAACATAAATCATTAAAACGTAATAAAAAATGTTGTGAATATATTTCGATCATACTTTGATATATATGTATATATTCATTATAGGTTCGTGAATCGACCCGTGACCAAGTCTTATTTTCCCAACGAAGGAAAAATCTGTGAAAGTGAGTTATAGTCCCATTTTTACTATCTAATATTTTTGGGATGAGAATAATGCAGTTTTGAAAATGATTTACAAAATAGACACAAATATTGAAACTACATTCTATGTTGAATCTTTATACCGGATATTGCCCTTGTTGAACTTGGTAGCCTAAGAATTGGTGTTTATTATAATTGCCACCAATTGACGCGAATCCTAAAGATATATCTATGGGCTTTAGTACTTCGATATTTATATATGGGGATATTCTAGATGCATTTGTTAATGTCAGTTACCAGGTGTTCAACCATATGAATGATTTTTATGCAGATTGCATGTTATTGAAAGATGAAATCTTGTGGTCTATTATTACAATTTGATATATAGGTTAAACCTATAACTCACCAACATATTTTGTTGACGTTTAAAACATTTTTATTCTCAGGTGATTATTAAGAGCTTCCGCTGTTGCATGCTAATTTATGGACAAGAGTTGGAGTCAGCATGCTTGTATAATATTGTTTATAAACTGCATTCAAAGACATATATATTGTTGTGTAATATTATTGTAAACCATTATGTAATGGTCGTGTGAAAACGCTATATTTTAGATTATCATTATTTGATAATCGTCGTAATATTTTAAAGATTATGGGTTGTTTGTAAAAATCGAATGCAGTCTTTGAAAAACGTCTCATATAGAGGTCAAAACCTCGCAACGAAATCAATTAATATGGAACGTTTATAATCGATATGAATGGGACATTTCATATACCCTATACCCTCAACTTTAAACCTTAAACCCTAAACTCTAAATCCTAAACAATTGATGAAACATGACTAGGAACTTCAAAATCAACAGGTTTAATTCACACAAAGGCGGAATTAGTGAATCAAACCATTCTAGTGAATATTGTGCTTTTTGGGATTAATTTAGTCAAACCACAACAATGGATTGTGTGATTAGATTAATACCTAGAGCTATTATTCACCTCTTGAGTGATTTGGGTTGAGAGAGAATCGAATAAGGCTGCCAGATCTAAGTGATGTGTGTGTGATGAGAGGCTTAACCTAAAATGAAGAACATAACACTTATATACCCCTGCTGTTGAGTCAATCATGCGAGTCAGCCATCACTCGTACGAGTGGGCTACCTCAGCCGTACAGGTGATCACTCACTCGTGTATGTATACTCAGATTAGATTTGTGACTTAACTCAGCTCAACCGTGCGTATGAGCTTGTTAGCCGTACGAGTGAGACTTCACTCGTACGTCTGACAGAGTCTAGTTATGTCATACATCCTTATCGCATTCCTGCAGTACCTGTAACCACATATAAACAAAGATAGGATAATAACGAGCGATCATGGTAGCCCATAAACTGAAGTATTGTTCACAAACGTAAGCTAGATGTCTAGGGACTTACAGAAAATGCATCAACAACTCTCCTTAAGACCTAGAACATCGATTACAATAAAGTAAACATTCGTGAAATACATAAAAGTCCAAAAGTAACATCAGTTTAACATCAATTACATATCCAGATTCTCTCTCTCGCATAAATACATCATCAAAAATAAAATACAAACTAGCAATACAGTATCCGACAGGATTCAGTTGGCCTGAGCTTGGTTTGATCTTTGAGCATCACTTTCTCTGTTGACGCATGCATAGTAGACATCGATCACATGTTGATATCTCATAGCTTACTCCTTTTTATCATCTCTGAACGTAATGTGATGGCGGTGAAGTATCTCCACATCAAATCTCGACAAGTTTCTCAGCCACATAGGATCTAGAATCCTCATATTGTCAAATTGTATGCTTCCATCTTCTTTCTCAAATGTAGTCAGGATCACTGCTTCTTCCGACAATTCATCATAGAACCACCATCTGAAGTTTTTACATATATCCTTGGGTAAGGGCATCAACGGAGATTGTTTCATGTACTTGGCTGGACGGAACTTAACAACGCGAATAGGTCCACCTTTTGAATTTAACTTTGTTGGGTGTATGGAAAACCTGGCGGCTGTTGACTTAAAGATATCCCATTTCCCTGTCTTGTACTCATATCTGAGTTTTCTCTGAAACAACCTGGAAAGGTCACTATCTTCAGTGTTCAACATCTTCAGCTTCGCAAGTTGCGTGATCTTAAAGTAAGGTAGAGTTTTGAAGTGACTCGGTCTTGCCATATAATCAACTCCTCCTTCCCTCTTGATCGCAAAACAATTAATCTCCTTGAAGTAACCCCAGCTCAAAATTTTACCCTTGGAATACTTCTTGGTTCTCTTTCCCTTTTCATAGAAACTAACAAACTTTGGCTCGAGTTCTGGCTTATTCATCTGATCAGGGTTAACAACGTTCTGTTTCCACCAACTTTGACGGATCTCGTCTTCTTCAATGTTTCTGTTAACTTTAACCCTATCATGTTTGAACCACTTATTAATCTCATTCCATACCTCGGCTTTAGCTTGATCGGCTCAGAGTTTCTTCTTCTTCAGCTCAGTCTCTTTTCTTTCTTTCTCAACAAGCAGTTTCTCATGTCGGATTCTCTTATTCCTTTCCATTAACACATCAACTTCCTTGATTTGCTCCTTGTATACCTTCCTCGACTCTTCTAATTCATTCAACCTCTTTTTTTTCACCTCACTACTCAAATTGAAAAAGTCACTTAAAGTATTGAGTGACGGATTCGAGTAGGGCTCGAGCGAAGGCATAACAATGTCAACTTCTTCTTTTTCTTCATCTTCATTCTCAGATTCTGTCACCAATTCATCTTCGCAGTCAACAATCACATCCTCTTTCACATTATCCTTACCAACAGAATCTTCACTCTTTTCATCCGCAAATAAATTATCAAAATCACTTAAGTCAATATTTTGGATTGATTCGGGAGGGACATTAGCAGCTGGCACTTCTTGTGGAGCCTTGACTTCAGCTTCAACTGTCTCTGCATCCTCTGTATCATTTTCACTGTCGTATGCCAGAGCAGTAAGCTGTTCACTGGGAAATCGCTTGGAGGAACTTCCCCCTTTTCTGCATCATCAAAAACATTTGAATAATTCATATAATATTCAGTAGTAAAGACCTCACCATATTCATTAAAGCTTCGAATAGGTATCACTAACGGTATTTCAAAAGAGGGTCCTCCATTTCCAGCATCTTCTTCATCATCTTTCTCGTCATCACTGATAGGTCAGATCATGTTGAGATTAGAAGAAAAGACAAGTTAGAGTGAGATTCGGTAAGTGTAAAGGAGACTCGGTATGAGAGAGAATCAATAAGATTTACATTCCACAGCTTCTAGAACTCAGTTACAATATAATGGCTATCTAATTAGGACTACTTAGGTTCCTTATATAGCCCTCTTCTAAGGAACCATCATTTAAGCTTATTTCACATTAACACTATACAACTTCGGGGTCCTAACAATCTCCCCCTTAGTGGTAAATGTAAACTTTACAATATAATCCTATTGAGTAATCTTGAGAGCTCCAAACATTAGTTTCCATCGTGTGCCATCTGGTTTTGAAACTTCTACTTGATTTTCTGAAATTTGCTTAGAAGGTTTCCAGACGCCCCAAGATTTTCTTGGATCTCCCTCATATAATGGATATTCATCCATTTCTTTGAAATACCTTCTCTTTTTCTGGCCATGAAGAATCTCAAACTGTCTTGTACGAATTCGGAGCTTCAGACGATCTCTGATATGCTTTATAAACTCTCCAAGACCCATTTTCATGTCAATGTCATCAAACTTGCTTTGACGAATTTTAAGATACTTCAGTGCAGCCTTGAGTGTACCATCTGAGTATTTGTTTAACTCTTCAGTGCGGATGAACACTTTTTCTTTCTGAGAATTCACAAATACAAACCCTTCGGGTTCGAATTGCATTTGAAACATTCTCATATCCTTTAGTCCCTCTGTGTATTGATTCGGACAGGTTATTCAAATCTTTTTCCTATTCGCTTCGAGACCAATTTGAAAATCTTCACGTCTCATCAGTTCGATTGTCTCCATCATGTATCTTTTCACAACTTCCAAAGCTTGATCATTAGCAAAAGGTCGAATTGTGATGATATTGAGGTAGTTGTAGATGTGAATGATATCAAGCATATCTAGATTATGAAAATCTACTTCTGTGAACTTGTATTCCTTCTCATCTTCTCTAATAACGTGGAACTGACTAATGACGTCTCTTTTCTCGCTTATCTCTACTCCGACTCGAGTAATATTCAACACTTCTAAAATACGATATTTTCTTAGAAGCCACAAATCATCTTCATCTTTGTTGATGTGTTTCCTCCACATAAACTCATACCAGTTTCTTTCACTTGCTGGAAGTAATCGTGAACCTATATAAGTAAATCTTTTACTCCTTGGTGTTTCGTTAATGCAGAAGATCTTGTAAGCATTCTCCTCGATGAATGTGTTTCGTAAAGTTATGAAATCATGTTCAACTCCCAATAACAATCTTTGTTACCGATTCTTAAAGAATATACCATGGTTGTATTTGAATCTGGAATTCACTGTTTCACTTGATGTAGATGTACCAGAAGTTGAGCTTTCATTGGCATTTGTTAGATTTGAACTCGATGAAGGTGTAGAATTTGATGAATGAAAAGTAGGATTTGTCGAATCATCAGTTGGAACATTATCATCTTCAATATGATCAAAGATATCATCATCATTTGGATTAACATAAAGATTGTCTTAATCATCATCAGAAGAATCCATTTCATCATCACTTTCAGTTACTGGATCAGGATTCCCTTCATCTACAATCTCTACATTTTCCGGGATTGAAGATACTGAAGATAATTTGCTTAGAATGACAAACCCATCATCATCTGTTTCTTCAAGTTAAAAATCACTTAAGTTCAAATCCTCATATACCTGTCCACCATCAGCCTCTGAATGTACAATTGGAATTATAACTTGCTCAGGCTCCTTATCATCAAATTCATCATGAGTAGAAATCATTTCTAGTTCCATCTGAACCTGTTGAGCTTGAGAAGCTGATGAAGACCTCACACCACCACCCTTAGTTGAAATATTCACCGTTAGATAATCTCCATCTACTCCTATCTCCCCTTCATGGCTATTCTGAGGATCAGAATCGTCATGTTCATTATCACGGTGAGGACTTATTGGAGAAGAGCAGGAAGTAAGTGGATATCATACTCGAGCGTGAAACAATGCTTGAAGCGAAGTGCATCGAAGAACATCAAGATTAACTCGAGAAAACATACGACTGAAATATTCTTGCTCCAAAGCATTATAGAAATTTGGTGAATGCGAGGGTGATGGTGGTAATGTAACAATAAGAACAGCAGCAGCAGCATCGGTTGGAGGCGATGTCGGTGGAAGTGTTTGATTTGCCGTGAGGGCAGGTAAGGATATACATGCGGTATTATTCTTATATGTAAGGATGTACATACTACTAGTCAGATTCATGATATCCCCTTCTGATGGACGTTGGGCAACAACCGGAGTTGTCGCCGACGAAGTTTCTTTCGAAGCATTCGCCTCCATGACTTTAGTCTCATGGGACTCTGACAAAGTAGTATAACTACCCGTCGGTTTAGATCTCGCATAGATATTTCTATCTCCGACTCCTAAAACCATTGATATACCATGAGGTGGTACATCTCTTTCAGTTAACAACTCTTCCTCCAGACCCTGAGATTCAGAATCCGGACAAGAAGTGGTTTGAACCAATGGATCACTTTCATGAACCAAGGGCTCAGTCTGCTGGAAGTCTGATAAATATCCCAAAGGATTGTCATGTTGACTTGTTTCCATGGGATGCGGCAGATCTCCCTCATCAAGATAAGCCGGACATCGAGGCCCTGTTGTATGTTGAGGCACAGGAGGATTTCCAGCCGATACGTAGGGTGCCTTTTCAAGACTTTTTGGCTCCCCTTCAGCCGTTTTGGACTTCAATGATTGAGTTTCCTCAATCGATTGAGTCAATGCAGACTTTACTGCAGAGGAAGACTTTACTTCCTTAGATGCCGAAGAATCTTGCTGTGTAGAATTTATTATTAAGTCCTGTTTAGATTGGATGGGCTTATTGGTCTTTTTACCATCCGTGCGTTTAGCTCTCTTGCCTACCGAAGCTTGCGCTTCATTTAGCGTAGGGCTTACTGTTATTATTGGATGTGATACGGAGATGGGTGAGGGTGACCTAATCGGCTCTAGGTCTTGGTCCGTATCACCAATGGTTGGAGTAACTGTTTGGCGGAAGATAGGTGTTGAAGTCCTAGATCTAGTTACTCGTTAGGTTGGCGGAGTCTGAATCATCTCATCAGGCATAAATCGAGTTCTTTTAGGAGAATGTTAAGGAGATGATTCAGTTGCTAAAGAATCAGTGTCACTGCTCACTTCGGGTGTTGTTGAAAGGGTTGGTTCAATCCTAGATGATCTAGGTTCCCTGATCCTCACGGGTTGAGCATGGTGTGCTACCCTACAACATTTGATGTTCACCCTAAGTGGAGGATTAGCTAGCCCGGGTGATTGTACTACAGGTTCTTCTACAACCTCTAGGGCTGGAACCGCAGCGGGTTCAACTTGTGCTTGCTGTACCTGGTTCAGAAGAAGTATTCCTACAGCCTCAAAATATGAATGCATTCGAGCGTCTTGGGGTGCAGCTAGCCCTATAAGCCAATTTGGAATTGGCGCAGTGAATTGATTGTCAGATACCATCGGGGTATTCATCTTCAGCTCCCTAAATCTTTTCATCTGTAATTCATGTGTACCTGGTACAAATATATTTGCATTTCTGCAAGCATTTATAGCATCATGGATAAAGATACAGAAAAACCTTTCACAAGGGATGTATGAACCCCTTGGCTTATCAACTTGAGCTTGAACCAAATCCCATAGTAGCTCTGCAAAGTCAGGAGTCCCTACTCTTGTGAATGAGTAGAACAGCCTCAACATTGGCACCGTCAAGCTATCTGATCCACTCCTTGTCATCAACAAGCATCTATTGATGATTGGGAAAATTACATACCACCTTGAGTGCAGGTATTTCTTCTGAAACTTAGCCGGTGGAACATTGGTAGCTCCAACATAACCAAGATCAAGAATTGAAGACATCATCTGCTGAGCAGCAAGCAAAGCAGAAGCATTTTGAACAAGAGGAAGCTAAAATATCCTCCTGAAATCAGCTTTTGTAATACTCCTCATCCCTTGAACTCCTCTTAGTTCAAATTCAAATCGAGCTTGTGTACCCTCTGGATTTGCAGAAGTAGGTTGTGTAGCTTCTACAAACCTAGTAGTTCTGTTCAGTAACTCCAGATCTGTCACAGGCACACTGGCAGTTGAGCTTAGAGCAGGCCACAGTGTATGCCTCTCTAGTATTGCAGTCCAGTAGTAGCAGGGAATGTTGGTTTCAGAGTTGATAAAGTGATTATTCGACATTTAGCTGTATAAATAAGAAATAGAAGACCACAAGATGTTTAACATAAAGCACATATCTCTATTCTTATTTGCCTTTGAAATCCTTTGTATTTTTCAAACTTTATCATTTTTATGGTTTTTCTAAGTTATAAAAATAATTTATTCCAAATATGAACAAGTAATTGAAAAACATGACATTCATATGATATTCATTACAGTACAGAATCATCATGCAAAGCCAATTATGTAACACAAAGAATCAGAACAACACTTAGTCAAATTTAAGCACAAATCAAGCAGATTCGGTAGTCATGAAAACTTGAGATTCTGTAACCAAATAAGCTTGAGTTTTCATACCAAAGAATTAAATAGTGCATGCAAGATTTATCAAGTTGAAAATCACATTATTTTTAAAGTACCAAATTACAGACTCGGTAAAATGCCAAGAACAGATTCGGTATCTTCAAAAATCACACATAATCACCCAAACATGCATATTCAGTCTTATATAATGCAAAAATATGATCGTAATCAATTAACAACTCAATCAAAGCAGAAAAGCATGTTAATCATTTGAACAGACTCGGTACTGTAGCAAGAACACATTCGGTATGTACAGAATCCATCAAATACTCAATTAAACATGTAATAAGACTCGGTCAATTGATAGATCAACTAATTTAACATAGATTTGACAAGAGTTTATGTTAATTAACCAAATCAGATGAGTTTAATCTTAGAATTAAGAAACTCGACTCAGATTCGGTATAATCAACACTTTTTCAAAATTAAGTGTCACAATCATGTTATTTCCATTATTTTCTGGTTTACAAGTGTTCAATCATCTTAGATCTATAACATGTGATACTTAAATTTGATTAAAACAAGAATATACCAAAGATTTGAAGACACAGAGAGACGGATTCGGTAGATTAGGTAGACTCGGTAGATTAGTTCAGATTCGGTATGCAATTAGAGTAAAGTGAGAGAAAGTTTGACTTTGACCCTGCTATTTATAGATACCGAATGTTTTGAAGACATGGGCTTTACCGAATGGGTCTTAAATACCGAATACAGTCCAAATTCAGATTTAAACATATTCACTTCAAATTTTGACAAATCTTTATCAAAAATCAATCAAGACTATCACATTTTTATGAAAAACATTTCTGAGACAATTTTTGAAAATTTTGAACTTACCGAATTTGTACTGTTGGTTATCAGATTCGGTATAATGATAAAAGTAGCATTTATTAATTTAAAATTCACATCTTTTGGATTTTATCTTTTCCAATTTTTATGAATTTTATAAAACAAGATTTGTACATAGAAAATTTATAATTATGTACAAAGTACAAATCTTCAGTGATACCAATTGTTAAAACGGGTTGCATACTGAGATGTATACAAGCCTTAGTGAATTATTTTCAGATATAAACAAAGAATTTATGAAATTCACTTTTGAAAAACAATTTTATTTTCATTTTCTCCCCCTCAAAATGTGATATACAAGAAAGTAAATCACCATTTTGATATTTTCTCAAGAAAATGAATTAACTCCCCCTTGAAATATGATATCAATGAATTACCTCCCCTTTTCGTAACCATTGAAACTTAATCCTAGGAAGTTAACACAGATATAAACACAGATATAAAAGGATCCCCTTTGAAAGATGTTAACTAAAGTATAAGAAATCAGTTGCTCCCCCTAGAAAGTATCTACTTCCCCTAAACACAAAATCCCAAGTATAAGTCCCAACAGATCTAAGGAATGTCAAGCACTATACTTTACAATGCTAATCTCTTTGATCAAAAACTTTAGCTAAGTTCCTCTAAAGGCTTAGTGAACATGTCAGCTAATTTCACTTTGGTAGGCACAAAGTATAACTCTACATCTCCTTTTTCTACATGGTCCTTAATGAAATGATAACGAATATCAATGTGTTTAGTCTTAGAATGCTGGACCGGGTTGCTTGTAATTGCAATAGCACTTTGTGAATCATAGTAGATTGGGGTCTTATAAATCTTAAAACCATAGTCCAAAAGTTGAGTTTGCATCCACAAAACTTGTGAACAACAGTGAGCTGCAGCAATGTACTCAGACTCAGCTGTCGATAAAGACACACAGTTTTGCTTTTGGATGACCAACCAACTAGCCTATTCCCCAACATCTGAATTGATCCAGATGTGCTCTTTCTATCAACATGACAACCGCCATGATACACATCAGTATAAGCAGTGAGATTGAAATCGGATCCATGAGGATACTAGATCCCAAGGTTAGGTGTACCTTTAAGGTACTGAAAAATCCTAACAATCGCTTTGGAGTGGGATTTCTTAGGGTTTGACTGAAAGCGGGCACAGACAGTTACAGCAAGTGTAATGTCTGGTCTACTTGCAGTCAGATACATTAAAGAACCAACCATGCTTCGATAAAGTGTAATGTCAAAGCGTTTCCCATTAGCATCAGCATCCAGTAAAGTCCCCATTGGGGTTGTTATTGGTTTTAAAGCAGTCATTTTAAAACATTTTAGCACATCATTGATATACTTTGTTTGACTAATAAAAATCCCATTTGGTAATTGTTTTACTTGTAACCCCAAGAAGAAATTTAACTGCTCAAGCATGCTCATTTCGAATTTGTTGGCCATAAGGTCACCAAATTCTTTGCATAAGGCCGGGGACATGGAACCAAAAATAATGTCATCAATGTAAATTTGAACCAAGAGAATGTGACCGTGGTTTTTACGGATGAATAGCGTTGTATCAATCGTTCCACGAGAGAAGCCATTATCCAGAAAATACTTTGTTAAGGTCTCGTACCATGCACGCGGTGCTTGCTTCAGACCATACAAAGCTTTCTCCAAGTAGTAGACGTGGTTTGGATGAATGGGATCGGCAAAGCCTTCTGTTTGATCAACATAAACTTCCTCTTGAAGATGACCATTCAGAAAAGCAGTTTTGACATCCATTTGAAACACCGTGAACTTCATATGAGAAGCAAATGCAACGAAAAGACGAATAACCTCAATCCTAGCAACCGGAGTAAATGTTTCATCATAATCAATACCCTCTTGTTGTCGACATCCCTTGGCTACAAGATGTGCCCTATTTCGAACCACAATTCCATCAGAATCCTTCTTGTTCCTAAAAATCCACTTAACCCCTATTGGTCGTTGACCCGTTGGTCTTGGTACTAATCGCCATACTTTCAAACGATCAAACTGATTGATCTCTTCTTGCATTGCTACCACCTAGTTCGGATCTAGTAAAGCTTGAGCAACCGTTGTTGGTTCAATCTTACTAAAAAAGGTAGTGTATAGACACATATTCCGAGTTGCCCTTCGAGTTGAGACTGGAGCAGATGCATCACCAATGATAAGATCAATTGGATGACTTTTAGTCCATCGATTTTTATGTGGAAGAGGTTGTACATCAGTGGTATCCATTGAAACATCAACCGTTGTTGACGTTGAGCCTTGATCCACTTGATCTGATGTAGCACTTTCCAATGGATTTAGTTGAGTATCTGGAGAAACAACTGGAGTTGTATTAACAGATGTATCTTGAATTGGTTCAAGATTATCATCAGGAGGTGGGAGGGAGGATGAAGAAGCAACAGTTGAATCAGTTGGTGTTGTATCTTCATCAAAAAGACTAGGTTGAGTCTCCATATTAGTTGACTATGATGGTCTAACCGGTACGGCTTGAACATTTGAATTCCGTTGAGGAGCATAAAGACTATCAAACAAGATATCCAGATCCTCTGTTGTTGCCGTAGGAACACCCTTCTTCAATAAAATTGAATTTTGCGCGGAAGAAGAAGTTTTCCCGATAACTCATCGAACCTTACATTAATGCTTTCATTTATCGTCTTTGTCCGTTTGTGATAGACACGATGAAATGTCCCGTTCTTATTGATTAAAAACGTTCAATATTAATTGATTTCGTTGCGAGGTTTTGACCTCTATATGAGACGTTTTTCAAAGACTGCATTCATTTTTAAAACAAACCATAACCTTTATTTCATAAATAAAGGTTTAAAAAGCTTTACGTAGATTATCAAATAATGATAATCTAAAATATCCTGTTTACACACGACCATTACATAATGGTTTACAATACAAATATGTTACATCGAAATTAGTTTCTTGAATGCAGTTTTTACACAATATCATACAAACATGGACTCCAAATCTTGTCCTTATTTTAGTATGTAACAGCGGAAGCTCTTAGTATTCACCTGAGAATAAACATGCTTTAAACATCAACAAAAATGTTAGTGAGTTATAGGTTTAACCTATATATATCAAATCGTAACAATAGACCACAAGATTTCATATTTCAATACACATCCCATACATAGAGATAAAAATCATTCATATGGTGAACACCTGGTAACTGACATTAACAAGATGCATATATATAAGAATATCCCATTCATTCCGGGACACCCTTCGGATATGATATAAATTTCGAAGTACTAAAGCATCCGGTACTTTGGATGGGGTTTGTTAGGCCCAATAGATCTATCTTTAGGATTCGCGTCAATTAGGGTGTCTGTTCCCTAATTCTTAGATTACCAGACTTAATAAAAAGGGGCATATTCGATTTTGATAATTCAACCATAGAATGTAGTTTCACGTACTTGTGTCTATTTTGTAAATCATTTATAAAACCTGCATATATTCTCATCCCAAAAATATTAGATTTTAAAAGTGGGACTATAACTCACTTTCACAGATTTTTACTTCATCGGGAAGTAAGACTTGGCCACTGGTTGATTCACGAACCTATAACAATATATACATATATATCAAAGTATGTTCAAAATATATTTACAACACTTTTAATATATTTTGATGTTTTAAGTTTATTAAGTCAGCTGTCCTCGTTAGTAACCTACAACTAGTTGTCCACAGTTAGATGTACAGAAATAAATCGATAAATATTATCTTGAATCAATCCACGACCCAGTGTATACGTATCTCAGTATTGATCACTATTCAAACTATATATATTTTGGAATCAATCTCAACCCTGTATAGCTAACTCCAACATTCACATATAGAGTGTCTATGGTTGTTCCGAAATATATATAGATGTGTCGACATGATAGGTCGAAACATTGTATACGTGTCTATGGTATCTCAAGATTACATAATATACAATACAAGTTGATTAAGTTATGGTTGGAATAGATTTGTTACCAATTTTCACGTAGCTAAAATGAGAAAAATTATCCAATCTTGTTTTACCCATAACTTCTTCATTTTAAATCCGTTTTGAGTTAATCAAATTGCTATGGTTTCATAATGAACTCTATTTTATGAATCTAAACAGAAAAAGTATAGGTTTATAGTCGGAAAAATAAGTTACAAGTCGTTTTTGTAAAGGTAGTCATTTCAGTCGAAAGAACGACGTCTAGATGACCATTTTAGAAAACATACTTCCACTTTGAGTTTAACCATAATTTTTGGATATAGTTTTATGTTCATAATAAAAATCATTTTCCCAGAATAACAACTTTTAAATCAAAGTTTATCATAGTTTTTAATTAACTAACCCAAAACAGCCCGAGGTGTTACTACGACGGCGTAAATCCGGTTTTACGATGTTTTTCGTGTTTCCAGGTTTTAAATCATTAAGTTAGCATATCATATAGATATAGAACATGTGTTTAGATGATTTTAAAAGTCAAGTTAGAAGGATTAACTTTTATTTGCGAACAAGTTTAGAATTAACTAAACTATGTTCTAGTGATTACAAGTTTAAACCTTCGAATAAGATAGCTTTATATGTATGAATCGAATGATGTTATGAACATCATTACTACCTCAAGTTCCTTGGATAAACCTACTGGAAATGAGAAAAATAGATCTAGCTTCAAAGGATCCTTGAATGGCTTGAAAGTTCTTGAAGCAGAATCATGACACGAAAACAATTTCAAGTAAGATTTCCACTCGAAATAAGATTGTTATAGTTATAGAAATTGAATTAAAGTTTGAATATGATTATTACCTTGTATTAGAAAGATAACCTACTGTAAGTAACAAAGGTTTCTTGATCTTGGATGATTACTTGGAATGGATTTAGAAAACTTGGAAGTAAACTTGCAATCTTGGAAGTATTCTTGATTTTATGAAACTAGAACTTTTGAAATTTATGAAGAACACTTAGAACTTGAAGATAGAAGTTGAGAGAGATCAATTAGATGAAGAAAATTGAAGAATGAAAGTGTTTGTAGGTGTTTTTGGTCGTTGGTGTATGGATTAGATATAAAGGATATGTAATTTTGTTTTCATGTAAATAAGTCATGAATGATTACTCATATTTTTGTAATTTTATGAGATATTTCATGCTAGTTGCCAAATGATGGTTCCCACATGTGTTAGGTGACTCACATTGGCTGCTAAGAGCTGATCATTGGAGTGTATATACCAATAGTACATACATCTAAAAGCTGTGTATTGTACGAGTACGGATACGGGTGCATACGAGTAGAATTGTTGATGAAACTGAATGAGGATGTAATTGTAAGCATTTTTGTTAAGTAGAAGTATTTTGATAAGTGTATTGAAGTCTTTCAAAAGTGTATGAATACATATTAAAACACTACATGTATATACATTTTAACTGGGTCATTAAGTCATCGTTAGTCGTTACATGTAAATCTTGTTTTGAAACCTTTAGGTTAACGATCTTGTTGAATGTTGTTAACCCATTGTTTATTATAACAAATGAGATGTTAAATTGTTATATTATCATGATATTATGATATATAATATATCTTAGTATGATATATATACAGTTAAATGCCGTTACAACGATAATCGTTACATATATGTCTCGTTTCGAAATCATTAAGTTAGTAGTCTTATTTTTACATATGTATTTCATTGTTAATACACTTAATAATATATTTACTTATCATTTAACATAATTAACCAAGTGTATCAATATCTTAATATGATTCAAATGTACCTAGTAAGACGTTGTTATAACGATAATCGTTATATATATCATTTTCGAGTTTCTTAAATTAATAGTCTCATTTTTATGTATATAACTCATTGTTAAAATACCTAATGAGATACATAATTATAATAAAATCATGTTAACTATATATATAACCATATATATGTCATCGTATAGTTTTTACAAGTTTTAACGTTCGTGAATCACCGGTCAACTTGGGTGGTCAATTGTCTATATGAAACCTATTTCAATTAATCAAGTCTTAACAAGTTTGATTGCTTAACATTTTGGAAACACTTAATCATGTAAATAACAATTTCATTTAATATATATATAAACATGGAAAAGTTCGGGTCACTACAGTACCTACCCGTTAAATAAATTTCGTCCCGAAATTTTAAGCAGTTGGAGGTGTTGACGTATCTTCTGGAAATAAATGCGGGTATTTCTTCTTCATCTGATCTTCACGCTCCCAGGTGAACTCGGGTCCTCTACGAGCATTCCATCGAACCTTAACAATCGGTATCTTGTTTTGTTTAAGTCTCTTAACCTCACGATCCATTATTTCGACGGGTGCTTCAATGAATTGAAGTTTTTCATTGATTTGGATTTCGTCCAACAGAATAGTGAGATCTTCTTTAGATAAACATTTCTTCAAATTTGAGACGTGGAAAGTGTTATGTACAGCCGCGAGTTGTTGAGGTAGCTCCAGTTGGTAAGCTACTGGTCCGACACGATCTATAATCTTGAATGGTCCAATGTACCTTGGATTTAGTTTCCCCCGTTTACCAAATCGAACAACGCCTTTCCAAGGTGAAACTTAAGCATGACCATTTCTCCAATTTCAAACTCTATATGTTTTCTTTTACTGTCCGCGTAGCTCTTTTGTCGACTCTGGGCGGTTTTCAATCTTTGTTGAATTTGGATGATTTTCTCGGTAGTTTCTTGTATTATCTTCGGACCCGTAATCTGTCTATCCCCCACTTCACTCCAAAAAATCGGAGACCTGCACTTTCTACCATAAAGTGCTTCAAACGGCGCCATCTCAATGCTTGAATGGTAGCTGTTGTTGTAGGAAAATTCTGCTAACGGTAGATGTCGATCCCAACTGTTTCCAAAATCAATAACACATGCTCGTAGCATGTCTTCAAGCGTTTGTATCGTCCTTTCGCTCTGTCCATCAGTTTGTTGATGATAGGCAGTACTCATGTCTAGACGAGTTCCTAATGCTTGCTGTAATGTCTGCCAGAATCTTGAAATAAATCTGCCATCCCTATCAGAGATAATAGAGATTGGTATTCCATGTCTGGAGACGACTTCCTTCAAATACAGTCGTGCTAACTTCTCTATCTTGTCATCTTCTCTTATTGGCAGGAAGTGTGCTGATTTGGTGAGACGATCAACTATTTCCCAAATAGTATCAAAACCACTTGCAGTCCTTGGCAATTTAGTGATGAAATCCATAGTAATATTTTCCCATTTCCATTCAGGGATTTCGGGTTGTTGAAGTAGACCTGATGGTTTCTGATGCTCAGCTTTGACCTTAGAACACGTCAAACATTCTCCTACGTATTTAGCAACATCGGCTTTCATTCCCGGCCACCAAAAATGTTTCTTGAGATCCTTGTACATCTTCCCCGTTCCAGGATGTATTGAGTATCTGGTTTTATGAGCTTCTCTAAGTACCATTTCTCTCATATCTCCAAATTTTGGTACCCAAATTCTTTCAACCCTATACCGGGTTCCGTCTTCCCGAATATTAAGATGCTTCTCCGATCCTTTGGGTATTTCATCCTTTAAATTTCCCTCTTTTAAAACTCCTTGTTGCGCCTCCTTTATTTGAGTAGTAAGGTTAGTGTGAATCATTATATTCATAGATTTTACTCGAATGGGTTCTCTGTCCTTTCTGCTCAAGGCGTCGGCTACCACATTTGCCTTCCCCGGGTGGTAACGAATCTCAAAGTCGTAATCATTCAAAAATTCAATCCACCTACGCTGCCTCATATTCAGTTGTTTCTGATTAAATATGTGTTGAAGACTTTTGTGGTCGGTATATATAATACTTTTGACCCCCTATAAGTAGTGCCTCCAAGTCTTTAATACAAAAACAACCGCGCCTAATTCCAAATCATGCGTCGTATAATTTTGCTCGTGAATCTTCAATTGTCTAGACGCATAAGCAATCACCTTCGTCCGTTGCATTAATACACAACCGAGACCTTGCTTTGATGAGTCACAATAAATCACAAAATCATCATTCCCTTCAGGCAATGACAATATAGGTGCCGTAGTTAGCTTTTTCTTCAATAATTGAAACGCCTTTTCTTGTTCATCCTTTCATTCAAATTTCGTCCCTTTATGCGTTAATGCAGTCAAGGGTTTTGCTATTTTGGAGAAATCTTGGATGAATCTTCTGTAGTAACAAGCCAATCCTAAAAATTGACGTATATGCTTCTGAGTTTTTGGGGTTTCCCACTTTTCAACAGTTTCGATCTTTGCCGGGTACACCTGGATACCTTCTTTGTTCACTATGTGACCGAGGAATTGAACTTCTTCAAACCAAAATGCACACTTTGAAAACTTAGCGTACAGTTTTTCTTTCCTCAATACTTCTAGCACTTTTCTCAAATGTTCTTCGTGCTCTTGATCATTCTTTGAGTAAATAAGTATGTCATCGATGAAAACAATGACAAACTTGTCAAGATATGGCCCACACACTCGGTTCATAAGGTCCATGAACACAGCTGGTGCTTTAGTCAATCCAAACGGCATAACCATAAACTCGTAATGACCATAACGCGTCCTAAAAGCAGTTTTTGGAATATCATCCTCCTTTACTCGCATTTGATGATATCCAGAACGTAAATCGATCTTCGAATAAACTGACGAGCCTAGTAGTTGATCAAATAAGTCATCAATTCTCGGCAGTGGATAACGGTTTTTGATGGTAAGTTTGTTCAACTCTCTGTAGTCAATACACAACCTAAATGTACCATCATTCTTCTTGACAAACAAAACAGGAGCTCCCCATGGTGATGTGCTTGGTCGAATGAAACCATGTTCTAATAGTTCTTGCAGTTGGCTTTGCAGTTCTTTCATCTCGCTGGGTGCGAGTCTATAAGGAGCACGAGCTATTGGTGCAGCTCCTGGTACAAGATCTATTCGAAATTCAACAGATCGATGTGGAGGTAGTCCCGGTAATTCTTTCGAAAATACATCGGGAAATTCTTTTGCGACGGGAACATCATTGATGCTCTTTTCTTCAGTTTGTACTTTCTCGACGTGTGCTAGAACAGCATAGCAACCTTTTCTTATTAGTTTTTGTGCCTTCAAATTACTAATAAGATGTAGCTTCATGTTGCCCTTTTCTCCGTACACCATTAAGGGTTCTCCTTCTTCTCTTACAATGCGAATTGCATTTTTATAACATACGATCTCTGCTTTCACCTTCTTCAGCCAGTCCATGCCAACTATTACATCAAAACTCCCTAACTCTACTGGTATCAAATCAATCTTAAATATTTCGCTACCCAGTTTAATTTCTCGATTCCGGCATATATTATCTGCTGAAATTAATTTACCGTTTACTAATTCGAGTAAAAATTTACTATCCAAAGGCGTCAATGCACAACTTAATTTAGCACAAAAATCTCTACTCATATAGCTTCTATCCGCACCCGAATTAAATAAAACGTAACCAGATTTATTGTCAATAAGAAACGTACCCGTAACAAGCTCCGGGTCTTCCTGTGCCTCTACCGCATTAATATTGAAAACTCTTCCGCGGCCTTGTCCATTCGTGTTCTCCTGGTTCGGGCAATTTCTAATAATGTGGCCCGGTTTTCCACATTTATAGCAAACTACATTGGTATAACTTGCTCCGACACTACTTGCTCTGCCATTACTCGTTCCGACACCATTTGTTCCTTTCGTTATGTTAACCCCTGGTCCGTAGAACTCACACTTCGCCGCGCTATGACCATTTCTTTTACACTGTTGCAAAATTTGGTGCAGAACCCCGAGTGATACTTTTCACACCTTTGGCATAGCTGCTTCTGATTGTTGTTGTTGTTGCGGTTGTTATTGTTGTTGGGATGATTGTTGTAGTAGTTGTTGTTGTTGTTGTTGTTGTTGTTGTTGGGCCGTTTGTTGTAGTTGCGATTGATGTTGCGATTGTTGGGATAATTGTTGCGATTATTATTGTAATTGCTGTTGTTGTTGTATTGGTGATTCTTATCACCGTTTTCTTCCCACTTTCTTTTGACTTGCTTCACATTGGCCTCTTCAGCCGTCTGTTCTTTAATTCTTTCCTCAATCTGGTTTACTAGTTTGTGAGCCATTCTACATGCCTGTTGTATGGAGGCAGGATCGTGTGAACTTATATCTTCTTGGATTCTTTCCGGTAATCCTTTCACAAACGCGTCGATCTTCTCTTCCTCATCTTCGAACGCTCCCGGATACAATAGGCACAATTCTGTGAATCGTCTTTCGTACGTGGTAATATCAAATCCTTGGGTTCGTAACCCTCTAAGTTCTGTCTTGAGCTTATTGACCTCGGTTCTGGGACGGTAATTCTCGTTCATCAAATGCTTGAATGCTGACCACGGTAGTGCGTACGCATCATCTTGTCCCACTTGCTCTAGATAGGTATTCCACCACGTTAACGCAGAACCTGTGAAGGTATGCGTAGCGTATTTCACTTTGTCCTCTTCAGTACACTTACTTATGGAAAACACCGATTCGACCTTCTCGGTCCACCGTTTCAATCCGATCGGTCCTTCGGTTCCATCAAATTCTAAAGGTTTGCAGGCAGTGAATTCTTTGTAGGTGCATCCTACACGATTTCCTGTACTGCTAGATCCAAGGTTATTGTTGGTATGTAGCGCAGCCTGTACTGCGGCTATGTTTAAAGCTAGAAAAGTACAGAATTCCTCTGAACTCATTTATAAAAACTTTTTCTTCATATTAGCGTTTTATAAGTTTAAATTCGGGTAGTACCTACCCGTTAAGTTCATACTTAGTAGCTAATATACAATTCAACTACTACAATTCTATATAAAAAACTGATTATAATAATATTTCGCGTTTAAACTTTTATACAATATTTTACAAACTTACAATACCGCTTATGTTACATAAAGCATGAAATATAGCACACAATAACTTTGATACAAGATAGTTGTGAAGATAATTCTAGCTAGTACACAAGTCGTTCAGCAAAGGCAATAAAGACACATAATTCATACGTCCAGAAACAAGTCATGCATTCTGGTTTTACTAGGACTACTTCCCATCCTTGGTCTTGTGGAACATAACCGTTATGGCCGTTGATAAGACAGCGTGTTGTAACATTGTCAAAGGGACGAGGGTTACGTAATGTCCAACAGTTCCGTAATAATCTAAAAACCTCATTTCTTACCCCAATTACCGAATCTGTTACTTGTGGGAACGTTTTGTTTAATAGTTGTAGCCCGATGTTCTTGTTCTCACTTTGGTGAGAAGCAAACATTACTAACCCGTAAGCATAGCATGCTTCTTTATGTTGCATGTTAGCCGCTTTTTCTAAATCATGAAGTCCTATATTCGGATACATTGAGTCAAAATAATTTCTTAACCTGTTGCGTAAAATAGCATTTGGGTTCCCCGCAATATATGCATCAAAGTAAACACATCGTAACTTATGAGTTTCCCAATGTGATATCCCCCATCTTTCAAACGAAAGTCTCTTATAAACCAAGACATTCTTGGAACGTTCTTCGAATGTCTTACAAACTGATTTCGCCTTAAATAGTTGTGCCGAGGAATTCTGACCGACTCTAGACAAGATTTCATCAATCATGTCTCCGGGTAGGTCTCTTAAAATATTGGGTTGTCTATCCATTTTGTGTTTTTATACTATAAAATAGACAAGAGTTAGATTAATAAAAAAAAAATACTTGTTAATACAAGCAATTTTTACATATATCATAAAGCATAAGCACACTATATTACATATATTACACCACACGAATACAACTATCTTATTCCGACTCGCTCGTTTCTTCTTCTTCGGTTTTGGTTCGTTTTGCCAAGTTTCTAGGGATATATGATGTTCCCCTAATATGAGCCGTCGTTTTCCACATTGGTTTAGAAAAACCTGGTGGCTTAGAGGTTCCCGGGTCATTGTTACAACTTAAGGGCTTCGGGGGTTGACGATACATATAAAGTTCATCGGGGTTGGAATTAGATTCCTCTATTTTTATGCCCTTTCCCTTATTATTTTCTTTTGCCTTTTTAAGTTGGGGTAATTTCTATAACATCATCGAAATTCTCGTCGGAATCCGATTCATTGGAGAATTGGTAATCCTCCCAATATTTTGCTTCCTTGGCGGAAACACCATTGACCATAATTAACCTTGGTCGGTTGGTTGAGGATTTTCTTTTACTTAACCGTTTTATTATTTCCCCCACCGGTTATATTTCCTCCTCCGGTTCCTCCTCTTCCGGTTCTGATTCTTCTTTCGGTTCTGACTCTTCTTCCGGTTCCTCTTCGGGAACTTGTGAATCAATCCACGAATCATTCCAATTTACATTTAACTCTTCATTATTATTAGGTGAGTCAATGGGACTTGTTCTAGAGGTAGACATCTATCACATAATATCAAACGCGTTAAGAGATTAATATATCACATAATATTCACATGTTAAAAATATATAGTTTCCAACAAAATTTGTTAAGCAATCAGTTTTCAAGTAAACACGGTCGAAGTCCAGACTCACTAATGCATCCTAACAAACTCGATAAGACACACTAATGCAAAATTCAGGTTCTCTAAGACCAACGCTCTGATACCAACTGAAATGTCCCGTTCTTATTGATTAAAAACGTTTCATATTAATTGATTTCGTTGCGAGGTTTTGACCTCTATATGAGACATTTTTCAAAGACTGCATTCATTTTTAAAACAAACCATAACCTTTATTTCATAAATAAAGGTTTAAAAAGCTTTACGTAGATTATCAAATAATGATAATCTAAAATATCCTGTTTACACACGACCATTACATAATGGTTTACAATACAAATATGTTACATCAAAATCAGTTTCTTGAATGAAGTTTTTACACAATATCATACAAACATGGACTCCAAATCTTGTCCTTATTTTAATATGCAACAGCGGAAGCTCTTAGTATTCACCTGAGAATAAAATGCTTTAAACGTCAACAAAAATGTTGGTGAGTTATAGGTTTAACCTATATATATCAAATCGTAACAATAGACCACAAGATTTCATATTTCAATACACATCCCATACATAGAGATAAAAATCATTCATATGGTGAACACCTGGTAACCGACATTAACAAGATGCATATATATAAGAAAATCCCCATCATTCTGGGACACCCTTCGGATATGATATAAATTTCGAAGTACTAAAGCATCCAGTACTTTGGATGGGGTTTGTTAGGCCCAATAGATATATCTTTAGGATTCGCGTCAATTAGGGTGTCTGTTCCCTAATTCTTAGATTACCAGACTTAATAAAAATGGGCATATTCGATTTCGATAATTCAACCATAGAATGTAGTTTCACGTACTTGTGTCTATTTTGTAAATCATTTATAAAACCTGCATATATTCCCATCCCAAAAATATTAGATTTTAAAAGTGGGACTATAACTCACTTTCACATATTTTTACTTCGTCGGGAAGTAAGACTTGGCCACTGGTTGATTCACGAACCTATAACAATATATACATATATATCAAAGTATGTTCAAAATATATTTACAACACTTTTAATATATTTTTATGTTTTAAGTTTATTAAGTCAGCTGTCCTCGTTAGTAACCTACAACTAGTTGTCCACAGTTAGATGTACAGAAATAAATCGATAAATATTATCTTGAATCAATCCACGACCCAGTATATACGTATCTCAGTATTGATCACAACTCAAACTATATATATTTTGGAATCAACCTCAACCCTGTATAGCTAACTCCAACATTCACATATAGAGTATCTATGGTTGTTCCGAAATATATAAAGATGTGTCGGCATGATAGGTCGAAACATTGTATACGTGTCTATGGTATCTCAAGATTAAATAATATACAATACAAGTTGATTAAGTTATGGTTGGAATAGATTTGTTACCAATTTTCACGTAGCTAAAATGAGAAAAATTATCCAATCTTGTTTTACCCATAACTTCTTCATTTTAAATCCGTTTTGAGTGAATCAAATTGCTATGGTTTCATATTGAACTTTATTTTATGAATCTAAACAGAAAAAGTATAGGTTTATAGTCGGAAAAATAAGTTACAAGTCGTTTTTGTAAAGGTAGTCATTTCAGTCGAAAGAACGACGTCTAGATGACCATTTTAGAAAACATACTTCCACTTTGAGTTTAACCATAATTTTTGGATATAGTTTTATGTTCATAATAAAAATCATTTTCCCAAAATAACAACTTTTAAATCAAAGTTTATCATAGTTGTTAATTAACTAACCCAAAACAGCCCGCGGTGTTACTACGACGGCGTAAATCCGGTTTTACGGTGTTTTTCGTGTTTTCAGGTTTTAAATCATTAAGTTAGCATATCATATAGATATAGAACATGTGTTTAGTTGATTTTAAAAGTCAAGTTAGAAGGATTAACTTTTATTTGCGAACAAGTTTAGAATTAACTAAACTATGTTCTAGTGATTACAAGTTTAAACCTTCGAATAAGATAGCTTTATATGTATGAATCGAATGATGTTATGAGCATAATTACTACCTCAAGTTCCTTGGATAAACCTACTAGAAATGAGAAAAATAGATCTACCTTCAAAGGATCCTTGGATGGCTTGAAAGTTCTTGAAGCAGAATCATGACACGAAAACAATTTCAAGTAAGATTTCCACTCGAAATAAGATTGTTATAGTTATAGAAATTGAATTAAAGTTTGAATATTATTATTACCTTGTATTAGAAAGATAACCTACTGTAAGTAACAAAGGTTTCTTGATCTTGGATGATTACTTGGAATGGATTTAAAAAACTTTGAAGTAAACTTGCAATCTTAGAAGTATTCTTGATTTTATGAAACTAGAACTTTTGGAATTTATGAAGAACACTTAGAACTTGAAGATAGAACTTGAGAGAGATCAATTAGATGAAGAAAATTGAAGAATGAAAGTGTTTGTAGGTGGTTTTGGTCATTGGTGTATGGATTAGATATAAAGGATATGTAATTTTGTTTTCATGTAAATAAGTCATGAATGATTACTCATATTTTTGTAATTTTATGAGATATTTCATGCTAGTTGCCAAATGATGGTTCTCACATGTGTTAGGTGACTCACATGGGCTGCTAAGAGCTGATCATTGGAGTGTATATACTAATAGTACATACATCTAAAAGCTGTGTATTGTACGAGTACGAATACTGGTGCATACGAGTAGAATTGTTGATGAAACTGAACGAGGATGTAATTGTAGGCATTTTTGTTAAGTAGAAGTATTTTGATAAGTGTCTGGAAGTCTTTCAAAAGTGTATGAATATATATTAAAACACTACATGTATATACATTTTAACTGAGTCGTTAAGTCATCGTTAGTATTATATATAAATGTTGTTACATGTAAATGTTGTTTTGAAACCTTTAGGTTAACGATCTTGTAAATGTTGTTACATTTTAACTGAGTCATTAAGTCATCGTTAAGTCATCGTTACATGTAAATGTTGTTTTGAAACCTTTAGGTTAACGATCTTGTTGAATGTTGTTAACCCATTGTTTATTATAACAAATGAGATGTTAAATTGTTATATTATCATTATATTATGATATATAATATATCTTAGTATGATATATATACAGTTAAATGCCGTTACAACGATAATCGTTACATATATGTCTCGTTTCGAAATCATTAAGTTAGTAGTCTTATTTTTACATATGTATTTCATTGTTAATACACTTAATAATATATTTACTTATCATTTAACATAATTAACCAAGTGTATCAATATATTAATATGATTCATATGTACCTAGTAAGACGTTGTTATAACGATAATCGTTATATATATCGTTTTCGAGTTTCTTAAATTAATAGTCTCATTTTTATGTATATAACTCATTGTTAAAATACCTAATGAGATACATAATTATAATAAAATCATGTTAACTATATATATAACCATATATATGTCATCGTATAGTTTTTACAAGTTTTAACGTTCGTGAATCACTTGTCAACTTGGGTGGTCAATTGTCTATATGAAACCTATTTCAATTAATTAAGTCTTAACAAGTTTGATTGCTTAACATATTGGAAACACTTAATCATGTAAATAACAATTTCATTTAATATATATATATATAAACATGGAAAAGTTCGGGTCACTACACACGATAGGCAACTTTGTTCGAAGAATAATCGAGAAATATGGCCTGATCGCCATGAGGATCAAACTTTCCGAGGCTGTCAAAATAGTTAAGCACATAGCAAATACAACTAAAGACACGAAAATATTTGACATTCAGGCGTCTACCATATAGTAACTCATAAGGAGTTTTATCAAAAAGTTTATTAATGATACAGGGATTTTGGGTATAGCATTCAGTGGAAATGGCCTCCCCCCACATTTTCGAAGGTAGTTTGGAGTAAGCAAGCATCGTTCGAGCTGCTTCGCACAATGTACGATTACGTCGTTCGACTACTCCATTCTGTTGAGGGGTTCATGCAGCAGAGAACTGATGTTCAATGTCTTGGTCTTTCAAATAACTATCAAGTAGGTCATTCTTAAATTCCGTCCCATTATCAGTTCGAATACTCTTAATATGTTTGTTAAAAGAGCGTTGAGTCTTTTTAATGAACTCAATGATAATGGCGGGGGTTTCTGACTTAGTCCTTAGAAGGAAAATCTATGTAAATCGGGTATAGTCATCTACAATGACAAGCACATGTTTCCGGCCACCAAGGCTAGAAATACGCATGGGTCCACATAAGTCCATATGCAACAACTGCAAGGATGATGAAGTACTGGGGTTTTGCTTAAGCGGATGATTATTCCGTTTCAGCTTACCCATCGCACATGATGGACACACATGATGCTTATCATATTGAAAGCATGGAATACCATCAACTAAGTCTTTAGAGACCAGTCCATTAATACCCTTGTAATTCAGGTGGGACATCCGGTGATGCCATAACCATGAATTTTCCTTTGTTGAATGAGTAACCAAATGCATGGTTGCGTGTGAGGGTGCATCATTGAGGTCAATAGTATAAAGTGAAGCACAATGTTTACCAACAAGGAGATCGTTTCCATCGGTGGATTGCACCAAGCATTGACAACGTTCAAACAAAACCTTGAGATCTCCATCACAAAATTGGCTGACACTAAATAAACTACACCCTAAACCCTCAACATATGAGACCCGTTTCACAAAATCTCCATAACCCGTTATTGCTGCAATCTCATCATTTCCAAAAGTAACCGTTCCTAGGAATTTGTCAATTAAATTGACTAGCAAGGATTTACCGCCCGTCATGTGTCGAGAGCAACCGTAATCGATATACCAAACACAGACGTCGAAACCCTAAAAACGTTAATTTCCTAGAGTTTAGGTAGCCAAAGTTTCTTGGGTCCTCTACGGTTAGTAACAACAATAAACTTTGGATCAGCAATGAGATAATCACGTAAAGCATCATGAAATTTAGACAATAACGCATCATTTAAAATCACATTACATGAAGCATCGTACGCAATATCAAGTTTTACATCATTATCAGAAGTCTTAACACACAACTTATTCCAAGCAGATGTTTTATTCACAGACGAAAATTGAAAGACATGAGATGATTTCCTAAGTCGACTAGCAGATTGCTTTGGTTTGGTTGCTACTTTCTTAGTCGTGGACTTAGGAACCCATACAGACTTGTAAGTCAAATTTGGATTATGACCTAGGGGTGTTCATCGGTTCGGTTTTCGGTTTGTTCGGTGTATTCGGTCCGGTGTATTCGGTTTTGAATTTTTTTTTGAGCAAAACCGAACCGAAAACCGAATTCAAAGTTGAAACCAAACCGAACCGAAAACCGAATTCGAATTTGGATTCGGTTCGATTTTCGGTTAAAACCAAATATTATGAAAAATTTGAGAACGATGATAGTTTAATTTCGGCATTACTAATGTCTTAATTATTTACAACCTAAAACAATGACATACTATTAAATTATCAAGAATTCGATGATTTATTAATATTTACAGCTTAATTATGAGGTTTACTGCTTCTATTATTAAGAAGAAGAACATAATAATTTGAGTAACATAATTATAATATGAGCTAATAAATCGTCATATTGATGAGAAACTATTTTATTGATTGGATACCAAATTATAATGACATTAAAACATAGATATACAAATTAAATATATAAATATTTTGAATTCGGTTTTCGGTTAAACCGAATTCAGAATTTTCAAAACCGAACACCGAACCGAAAACCGAATTTAAATTCGGTTTCGGTTTTGACTTGATCCGAAAACCATTTTTCAAATTCAGTTTGGTTTTTTTTCGGTTTGGTTTCAGTTTGGTGTTCGGGTTAAACGATTTCAAACCAAATACTGACCACCCCTATTATGACCTGTGACACGAAAAACACCTCTGTTAGTTAGATGTCCAAACTTTTCAGTTGACACATGAGATGATTGATTTTGCAAAATTTCCAATATGATTTTACGTTCCTTTGCATCGTACTCACTTAAATCAGGTTTTGGACTCGTGTGTTGTGTTGACTTGACTGATTTCGTTAAAAGACTTTCCTTTGATTGATTTGAGATTGGAATCATAGGAATCTTTTCAGTTAACACAGAACCATTTTGAGAATGAACTCTCTTGACAACAAATTGGGTTGAAGGTGCAACTTTTGAAACACGTTTACCAAATTGAGAATGTAGTGGGTTTTGAAGAATAGTAATGGGTTTTGCATCCATAGATGTTGTTGTTCCCTTCCCTTTCTTATTAATCCCACCAACACATTCAGGCACATTGGTTTCAACAATAGATGATTGCTTAAGTGTGTTAGCCTCTTTCAGTTGAACTATTTTTTGTTTTAAGCTCTTAATCTCAAGACATAATTCCACTGCAGAAACTAGCACTTCACCTTCCTTAAAATCATAAGTACATTCTTTCTTAGGAAGTGGAAGCAACTTAACACACAAAGCAAGCATTTGTTCTAATGATTGACACTTAAGTTGCAAATCAACATTTTCCTGTTCAATTATACCTAATATACATTTCAAGTTACGTACAACAGGTATGTTTGCGTAAAATTCATTCAAAGGATCAATTGTTGTGTCAAAGTCTATCAAGTTTTCAACAGTTGGTTCATCTCAAGGTTCTACCTTTACATCTAAATCAGTTTGACCTAGGGATTTTGTCTCAAAGAAGATAGTTAGTTCATGTGCTAGGTCTTCAAAGAAAACATTATCAGAACACCCAGGTAAGGCCGGTAGAATTGGTTTCACATCAAAAATTGGTTCATCAAACACCTCATCTATTGCAATAATGCTAGAACTAGGTTTGTTAAACACTTCATTCTCAAGCATTAAAATGTATTTCTCTAGCATGAGTGTTGGGATATAAACCAGTCTACGCTTAGGCACATAATTTTCACGTTGCATATTTCTTTCAGTTTCAACAAGGTCCTTCAAGAAATCAGGATTTGATTTACCCATTTTAGCATTGATTTTCTCATACATTAAGCTAATTTAATGGTATTTCCTAGATTTGCGATTAACAATAATATCATTAAAATCAGCATCAGAAGCATGCACAAAATGAGATGGTAAACCAGCTTGAAAGTAATCAGAATGATATAATCCTGGAATCTTTTTGGAAGCATTATCTAAGATCTTAGGATCTTCATAACCCAACCCCCACTTTTCACCATGAATTGTTATTGGTCTATTCATGAAAATTGTTTGTTTTGAAAGTTCCATATTCATGATAGCTTTGGAATAATCTGTTCGATAGAGTTTTTCCTCATATCGAGCAAGTTGTGCTTTCATTTGAAAAGACTCTTTTGACAACGAAGAAATTTCAGAGTTCTTTTCAATTATGGTGTTTTCCAATTGAATAATTTTCTTGTTTAGCTTTGAAAGTGTGGGTTCATGTTGAATTTTCAAATCAGAAAGATCTTTTTTTAAAAATTGAACTTTTTCTACAAGTCGTTCCGATTTCAGACGATAATCTGTCCTTTTGACCTTAATTGGAAGAATTAATTTTTTTAAGATCTTCCAATTCAGTTTCCGTGGAGCTGAGTTAGACAGTCAATCTTTGCAATTCCGACTGTAATTTAGATGAAGATGGTTTGATCTCAGAAAGTTTGATTTTATCTTTTAAAACCTTGTTTTCAGATTTTAAACCTTTGACTTCTTTTGACATTGAGACCAAATTCTTCATCATGTCATTTTGCACTTTTATAAAATCAGGTGGAATTTCAGATGATTGTACCTCATCATCATCAGATGCTAAGTCGGAATTCTCCATTGCTTCCTTAGCTTTGATGAGCTTAGTCACCTTGCAAACATTTACATGTTCCACCTCTGAATCTGAATCGTCAGTCCAGTTAAACCAAGTATCATCAATCGGTTTCAGCTCTCCCGCAGTTTCTACAATCTTAGCCATCAACATTTTCTTCTTGTAGTAGGTTGCATCCTTCTTCTTAGTCATCTTGCACTCATGAGAGTAATGACCAGCTTTGCCACAATTGAAACAGATTGATTCATCCTTCTTGGAATCATCACCACTTTGTTGTTGTTTTAAGTGATCAGCTTTCTTGTAGTACGAGGAAGACAATGAGTTCTTGCATTGATTGCTTGATTTGCCTTTGAACTTGTGTTTGTTCAAGGCTTTTGTGAACATGGCTGCCATTTTGACTAATTCAAGGCGAGAATCATCAACATCAGAAAGATTCAACTCTTTAGAACCAGTTGATTCTTCAACAAGCACTTTCTTGGACAAACTTTTGGAAGTCGTAAATGATTTGCTCTTCTTTTTGGCAATGAGAGCAAGAGGATGACTTGGACATGACTCTTTCCTTCCTTCTTGAAGTTTAGACACTTCAGGTTGGTAATGCATAAGAACTCCAACAAGCTCATGAATAGTCAACTTGTCAATCTCTTTGGTAGATCGAACAATGGTTCCATAAGGAAGCCAATCAACATTGAGCTTTTTGAGAAATTTCATGTTGAATTCAGCATTTACTTTTATAATCTTGCACCTTTTCAACTCATTGAGAACACCAATGAAACGATGGTAGGTATCCTTGAGTAGTTCATCAGTTTCCTGCTTGAAATCTTCATAAAATCCCAGAGCCTTATTCAGTTTAGTAACATCTGACATGTCATAACCTTCTTGCTATCGTTTGATCTCATCCCATATATCTTTTGCTGTGGTGTTGCTATCAACATTTTCAAACAACTTATACGGGATAGCTTGCATAACAATGTTCTTTGCCTCTATGTCACCCTGAGCTCTCTCACGTTTATCACCAGAAAGTATATAGACTGGAATTGGCATACCAGTATTCGGATGATAATCTACAACTGGACCATCTCTCAGAGAAGCCCATATGTACTTTGCTTTCTCACCCTTATAGTCTATGTACTGAGTGATTCGGTGAAGCCACTGACTGTACTTGCCATCAAACAATACTGGAGGACGGGAATCTGATCCAATGATCAAAGTATCTTGAGTAGACATCTTGAAAATGAGGTAGATTCTGTAAAGATTCGGTATTACACAAATCTAGGATGAAAAATCACAACAATCTAACAATAATGTCAGATTTGGTATCTGATTCGGTACTGTAGCAGATTCGATACAGATTCTGTACTGTAGTAGATTCGGTAAACAAGATTATGTATCAAAAACTGATCAGAAATACAAGTAACACACCCAGATTCAGTATAGATTCGGTAACCACAAGATTTGTAGCCTGAGAACACTTAAAACCAATGAATTAAGTGATACCGAGATTCTGATTCGGTATCTGACTCGGTAGTCAGATTATGTATGAATTTGAATTCAAACACAATTCAATTCCTTTGAACTAGATTCTGTAACCTTGCTGCACAAGGAAACAAGTTAGTATCACACAAAATATCAAAGATACCGAATGTATAGGATACCGAATGTCAACTGTAGTAGTTGACAATACCGAGTCTAAGTATGAAAACTTAGAATTCAAACGAATCCTTTCTCAAATCACACCAATTAGCTGCGTATGACCAAACCAATTGTGATAGAATCACAAAAACACCAAAATCTGCAACACTGATTGAGAATTAATAGCTTTGAAGTAGATTCGGTATGGCAGTTATGATACCGAATGCAGATCAAATCTTCAAAACTTGAAGAATTAATGAAATTAAACCGTCAGAAATGTGATTAAACACCTCACGATCACAACTATAACCTCAAATCTTTACTAAACTACAGAATCTAGCTGAAAATGATGAATACCGAGAGTCTTAGCCACGAACTCTAAAAATCAACTTGATTCTTCATAATTGATGTTAAAAAGCTGTAATGATGATTGAAACTCTTTCTAATCAACCTAATACACTTTCGCTGAACTTATTACAAGAATCTGAATGTCAGATTATCAGATTCGATTATACCGAATCTGATTTAATATACCGAGAGTGCTCAGATTCTGTAATCTTCAATCTCTGGATCGATCTAGTGATGTAATATCACTCTCTGGAAGCTCTGATACCAAATGATAGGTCAGATCATGTTGAGATTAGAAGAAAAGACAAGTTAGAATGAGATTCGGTAAGTGTAAAGTAGACTCGGTATGAGAGAGAATCAATAAGATTTACATTCCACAGCTTCTAGAACTCAGTTACAATGTAATGGCTATCTAATTAGGACTACTTAGGTTCCTTATATAGCCCTCTTCTAAGGAACCATCATTTAAGCTTATTTCACATTAACACTATACAACTTCGGGGTCCTAAAAATCACCACCCAAATCAGAGGAATATTCTTCTCCTCTATCCATAATCAACTTTGTTTTATCAGAGGTAAGTAATTCGATCTTATTGTTCATCTCCTTCAACTTCTCCTTGTTAATCGCCAATATCTTCTTCTTCAACTTCTCCATCCTACCCTTCTGACGATTCATTCGATTCCATAATCTCTTGTTTTCTTCCACTAACGACTCAATCTTTGCTTCACTGATATTCTTCTCCTCAGTGGCTTGATTCTCTAGATTGGTTATTTTTGTGATCAAAGACAATAGTAGATTTTGCTGTGTCTTGAATTCGGATGACGTGACCTGAGATGTTGTGGTGGCGGGTCTTGGTGAGGTAATAGTGGCTCTAGCGTCCTTCATGAAATCGGAAGGTTGTATCTGAGCTTGTTGTTTAGAACCTCCCTGAGATGACCTCTGAGATGAGTCATAATTGTGTTTAGTTCTCTTCTCCTTCTTCTTTGGCTGTTCAGAAGTCATCACTTCTTTACCTTTCCTCTTCCTCTGAGTCAAACTAACATCCTCTTCTGTCGCTTCATCATCACCTTCAATAACTTCATCATTGACATTACCTCCTCCTTGAGCTTCACCGGTAGCTCTTTGATTATCATCTCCACCTTCCTCCTCATCTGTAACTTCATAGTTAGAGTCGGAATAATCATTTCTCCAAGCATTACCAGCTGGACATCGATAATTCTGCTTGATGAGATGGCAAACAAGCTTTCTGTTAAAATCAGGATTCAAACCCTCATTTCTTGTTTCCTCCATTCTCTGAAAAGTTATCGGATTCATTGGTTTAAGGTGAATTATATCCTCTTCAAGCTTTGGTAAATCTGGTGCAACGTCATTTATAATCATTTGAAGAAAACGAGCATAGATAAGATATCTCTGAGTAGAACTAATAAGATTCGCTTTGAAGTAGTAGAAGATGAATCCTGAGAAATCGTATGGAGCCATTAGGACAAGTGCCACAAACATACTCTACACTTTCTCGTTCAACTTATCAAACCCAGCTTGCATCCACTCAAGCAATGCATGATCACATGAGCAAGATATAAAAAATGTGGAGGCAGAAGTGTCTTCATCAGTTCAGACTTACCAGCAATGTAGCCAGAATAGGCGCATCTCTTAAAGCATCCGTGAATTCTCTCACGATTGATTGTCATGTGGGAGCAGTTCTCATCATCAAAACCCAAAATCTTCCTTATCACAATCTTAGAGACAATGATCTCATGCCCTTGAATGGTACTGACTATCTTAGTCTCATCTTCTGATACATCAAGTGTCGCATTTCTCCAGAATTCTCTTTGGTGACTGTAGTAAGCAGTGCATGGAGTAGAAATAGCAGTATGTATCCTTGATCGCTGAAGAAAAGCAATAATCTCTTTAAAATGATCGCCCCTATCGAGAGTAGTGTCAAAGAGGGCGACTTGATTGTTGACCTCTCCCTTCTCTAGAATAATCTCTTGTTGAGCAGGTGGGTTAACGGGATTCACATTCTCCCCCTGAGCTTCGTGGTTAACAACTAGAACATTGACTTGTTGTTCTGCCATTGATGATTTCTTAACAAACTGAAATAGAAACAGAAATGTTAGAAATTCAACCCACATATCATAAAACATCAAAGCATTTGCATCAAAGTGTCATAAACTTGTTAATAGGACAAACCGTGCGAGTGATACTATTATACGTGCGGCTGAGGGATCAGACATGCGAGTCACATAGTCACTCGTGCCACTGTTGACACGTTTGAGCAGTAATATGGTTTCAGACTAGGTACACGGTTGAGGCAACATTTATAAGCGAGTGAGTCAACTGTGTGGTGACTCATGTGGTGACTCAGATGTCTTAGGACATTTTAGAACAGGGTCATCCGTACGGTTAACCTCACATGTGTGGTTACTGGTACGGTTCACACATCAGTCGTGCGAGTGAGCCACTTAGGCAATTTCAAATTTTCAAATTTTCACTAACTTAGGATTTCGACTCGTTTGGTAATCTTAGAGCTAAATAGCACTTTCAATTTGAGTCATAAATTACTAATCCATCAAGAAATGATCATTAACACTTAGGTATATCAAAAATCTTAACCACAACAAGGTTATTACTCTAAACATTCTGTTTCATATGAGTAAGTCCTACAGTGTAATGTCATCTTAAGTTCACTAATACCTTAAATTATTAAAATCCTTCAAATAATCACTAGCTCTACAAACTTCTATCTTGTGGATTTGGTTGCCAAAAATATCTTGATCTCGACAAGGTTCTTTCAGATGTTATTGTGCATTCAGAGGATAATTAGAAAACAAAAGAACGAATAAAATCTTTATAAATTTTCTGAGATATAATGTCATGCAACTAAAAATATGCAAATAAAATACATTCTACCATGAAGTGTAATAACATGCAAAACCAAAATCTTTTTGTTGTTTTACAGTTTTCAATGTAAGCTATTTAATAAACAGATAAGCAAGGTATACAGATCCACACTCTTTTTGTGAGCAAGATGATTAACAGTTTAAAAATGGATCAGAACTGACATATTGAATCAACTTCTGTTGTTCATTCCTAATTATGCAGTCTATGTCTATTATCATGCAATTACTGATATCAATCCTCATTAAACATGAACATATTCATTCTGGACACTTCGACAATCATGTTGGCATTAATTACTTGAACACTATAAATCAGTGATTTTTGAGATCACGCTAAGTTCATTGATCCTTGATTCTTTCATCACTTATGATTGTGCGTTTTTATTGGGTTGTCAATTCATTACGCGTAACTTTCTGTTATCTCTTTCCATGTACTTCATTCAAGTTGAACAGGATGGTTCTCACGACATTTTGAATAACCCTGTCAGCCTTTGGCTTCTACCAATGTGTTGACAATCTTCAATCTAGTTGGTTCAGCAGATCTTAGGATATATTGGATTATCTGAATAGGCGTATTATTTACCGCAGGGATTGGTCTACAGTTAAAGCAGACTTGCCTGATGACCAGTCGTCACACGAAATAAATCTCAAGGCCCTTAACTTCTTTATGTTCAAGTTGACATGGAAAATGAAATCGAAAGTTAAACTTTCATATATATGTTATTTAGAGTATATCTAGGTAAGTATCTTTCCAACTTACAGTCTTAATAGGTATAACTCTAAATTGCAGACGAAAAGAATCTTGATAGTTCAGTGTGAACGTCATGATTAAAAAATTCAAGCAGCGCGGGGGCGTCACATTAATAATTATCCGAGTTCTTTATGAGCACATCATGAATCAGCATTCTTCATACTTTCAGGACTTTGACATATTGAATCGCCAATTATTTTTTACTTTGATTTTCTTTTGATATTTCTTTTTCAGCATATCACTGTCTTTTGATATATTGATTTTGAACGCCATCATGAATGGATTTTCCATTGTTATGCATGAACTCATGTTACTTTGTTGTGTGCTCAGATCACTCGAAGGTGTTCTCCCTTAAATGCTTGAACGGTCCGCAATAAGGAGTTATACTTTTCAACCTTAAGCGAGAAGGGACACTTACTTCGACATAAACTAATTTTCTCTGATATTTTTAGGGTTTAGTTTCGATTATAAAGTCTTAGGCCCGTGACAACGTGGTATGCACCAGCCAAACAGATAATCCTCAACCTTAAATCTACCCTCAACCTTTTCTAGTGATTATCAATTATGATAGGGGATACCCTCAACCGACTATTGAGTTCCTCAACAATTATCATTAGATACAGTTTCGGAGATAATTAGGTGACTACCTTCAAACGCTACAGATCGTTCATGACTTCTGAATCTTAGATGATCGTTATTCTTGTTATGATTGTCTAATCCCAAGAATTCATAAGTCACATCTATCAGTACATCACACAACAGATAGATATAAACGTTCAAATCAGTCCTTACTAATCAAATATATCAATTCTCAGTACGGTACTTTCTTCATCTCCCACATATTAATCAAAACAAGCTCATTTTAAGAATTTTTCAACTTTTTAGGGTTTTCTGATGAGGCATTTTACACTTTTTAGATATTTTCTGTTGAAACATATACTCCGCCTAAAATACTAAAACATAAAATCTTTTTGTCTTTTAGCATTTTAACAAAAGAAACAGAAAATAACTACAGACTAGCATGCAAACATGAAAGAAATCATGCAGAGAAATGCAGACAGGAAGCAAAAATATGCAATACAGATAATAAGAAACTAAAATCTATATGTCATGCATCCTACATGAAAAGTCTAAAAGTTTGATCTACCCTCACCATCAACATCCGAAATTACTTTGTCTCAATCAACAATGCCATTCATCTCTAAAAGTTGCAAGAACCTAGGTTTATCGAAAGCCTTAGTGAAAAGGTCAGCCCTCTGGTCCTTAGTACCTATTCTCTTAACCTCAATTATCTTTTTCTCATGACAATCTCTAATAAAATGATATTTAACACCTATGTGTTTAGTCTTAGAATGTTGCACATGATTCTTAGTAATTGCAATAGTAGCAGTATTATCAATATAAAGAAGAGAGAAAGAGATTCTTAGTCTGTAATTGCGAAGTTGTTGTTGAATCCAAACAATTTGCGAACAGCAACTAGCAGCAGTGATATATTCAGCTTCACATGTGGAAAGCGCAACTGTAGTTTGTTTCTTGCATTGCCAGGTCACCAGCCTTTCACCTAAAAATTGACATCCTCCTGATGTAGATTTATTGTTGATTTTGTAACCTGCATAGTCTGAATCACTGTATGCTACAAGATCAAACTTATCTTCGTTCGAATACCAGATGCCGAGATTTGGAGAATATAACAGATAACGAAGAATTCTTTTGGCAGCTGTGAGATGAACTGTATTCGGATTAACTTGATAACAAGCACAAGACATGTTGCGAACATAATATCCGGCCTAGATGCAGTGAGATACATGAGCGATCTGATGATTGCTCGATAGTATGTAGGATCAACAGGCTCCCCATCACAGTCTAACGAAATACCATGATTCACAGCTAGCAGGGTTGACACCGGACGTTCTTGAGTCATACCGAAACGTTCGAGTATATCATTTACATACTTTGCTTGATGAAGAAAAATTCCATTATCAGTCTATTCGACTTGCAAACCATGAAAGTAGTGTAAGAGACCCAATTTGCTCATTTCGAATTCGTCCTTCATAACCTGCTCGAACTCATCGACGAGTTCTTGCTTAGTAGAACCGAAAATAATGTCGTCTACATAGATCTGGACCAAAATAATATCATCATCTTTAACCTTCATTAACAGAGTACAATCTACCGTGCCCATTTGATAACCTTTTTCGATCAGATAACTTGACAAACGTCCATACCAAGCTCTCGAGGTTTGATGTAAACCATATAGGGCTCTTCGTAAATGGCAAACTTTGTCAGGATGAAGATAATCTTCAAAACCCGGTGGTTGACTGACATATACTCTTTCATTTAGCTTTCCATAAAGAAATGCACTCTTGACATCCATTTGAAACACTTTGAACTTCATAAACGAAGCAAAAGTCAAGAAAACGTGAATAGCTTCCAATCTGGCAACAGGAGCAAAAACTTCATCATAATCGAATTCAGGATCTTGCTGATAACCTTTAGCAACTAATTTTGCTTTGTTATGGATAACATTACCATCTTCATCAAACTTGCACTTCCAAACCCATTTGAGATCAATTACTTTAGCACCATACGGCTTAGTAACTAGCTTCCAAATATCTAAACGATGGAATTGATGAATCTCTTCTTTAATAGCCATAATCCAATCAATATGTTTCAAGGCTTCTTTTGTTGTCTTTGGCTCTATTCTAGAAATATGACATGAGTACTCGTAGTATGCAGCAGCAGCTGTCATATGAGTATCAACTTGACCATCAAACTGAACTTGCCTTCTTGTTCTAACACATGCATTTGGATCTCCAATAATATTCTCTCTATGATGAGCAGCTGTAGTTCTGGGAACTGGTTGTGCGGGAACAGGAATCTCAGGTTGTAGAATCGTAGTATCACCAATATCTTCATGATTATTAGAACTCTCACTTGAAATATCAGATCCATAGGTATCGTACACTGGATCAACGTCTTGATCTGAATCTTGAACTGGTTCATCGATAGTGGGTAATGGAGTTGGAGTTGGAGTTGGTGCAGATACTTCTGGTTCATTTTGTAAATCAAACAGCATTTGTAACTCAACTTCATTCTCCGTCTGATCTGGAGTAAGATTGAATGAGTCAATCAGCTCATCATAGTTATAAATCCAAGGATGACTCTTCAGAGCATTCTTCATATGATTCCTCTGGACATCAACTTCAGACCATTCTTTAACACATCTTTTCTCATTACTGAAAACTCGCTTGTTAGGGGAACTATACCCAATAAATACTCCAGTAACTACTTTTGAATCAAACTTACTTTTTAGTTTTCTTTTCAAGATGGTACACGGCGCACCAAATGGTTCTAGATGCTTCAAAGATGGATTTCTCCCATGCAATAGCTCATAGCAAGTTTTACCTAGTCGTTTAACAGTCAGAACTTGATTCATAGTGTAACACGCATTTGCAACAGCTTCACTCCAAAAATGAACAGGTAACGATGAATCTGCTAGCATTGTTCTAGCTGTCTCGATCAATACTCTATTCTTTCATTCAGCAACATCATTCATCTTAGGAGCGTATGCAGAACTGAACTGCATATTGATACCTTTTTCAATACAGAAACCTGCAAGATACTGCGTATTGAATTATGTACCATTGTCGCAATGAATCTTTCTTACCTTTAGATTGAAACCTGTTTCTAATCGATTGATTAGCACTTTCAAGTTTTCAAAAGTATCGGACTTCTCTTTCAAAAACATTACCCAAGAAAATCTTAAATAATCATCAGTTACTACCAGACAATACTTACTTCCATCAATGCTTTCAAAACGAATTGGACCAAAAAGATCCATATGTAACAATTCAAGTGGAGCAGAGATTGGATTATACTTCACCAGCTTATGAGCTTTCTTGCTATGCTTACCCTTCTTACACGGAACACATGTTCCTGGAATCTAAAAAGATCGAAGATCAACACCTTCTACAAGATTGTTGTGGACAAGGTGGTTCATTTTCCAAAAAGTTAAATGAGCCATGCGTTTGTGCCATGTAATAGAATCTTATTCAGTCGCTTTAGAAACAAAAGCTTGATGATGTTCAGCAGTTGAACTAGCAACATTCATATCTAGCATGTATAAGTCGGCTTGTCTAGGAGCCTCCATCAAAATCATTTCTGGAGGAATCACAAACTCTGGCTTCAAAATGTAGCTGAATTCGTCATCAAATACTACCTTGAAAGATTTTTCACAGATTTGTGAAACCGATAACAAATTATTTGCAAGCTCTTGACAATAGTTCACTTTGTCAAAACTAACTTTTTCATTCTTCAATAAACCTTGAGCTGAAATGTGACCTCCTTTATCTCCAGCAAATGCTACATAACCTCCCTTAATTGGGTGTACATCCGAAAGAAGAGATAGATGTCAGTCATATGTCTCGAAGCGCCGCTATCCACTATCCAGGTGTTGTTTGTATGTACCCTGGTTCCCTGCACATCACATTAAGAGAATTAATTGATAATGGGAACTCACGCCCTGACAGCAGTAGGTTGTCCATTAACACCCATAGCTTGAAATTCCATCCATTTCCCGTTTGAGTCCGGTGGAATCTCATTATTAGAAACCGTAAACTAAGACAGTTTGGAAGAAGCAATATTGCTCTTCTGGTTTTTCACATTTAGCTCATTTTCAGAGCGATTCACTCGTGGTCTGGTACGAGAAAAGTATTTTTGACGACTAGCTTTTTTGCGAAGGCGGTCGTGCCTTTGGTTCAAAAGCTCTACTATGATCACTTGATTTGGCAACTCTTGCCTCAGTATCCTGTTTAGGAACCTTAAACTTCATAGGAGAAATTGACCTATTGAAGTTCTTTCTCTTATACTCTCCATAGAATACATTTGTCGTATGATTTTTAACACGAACTTCATCATTAACAGGTGAAACTATTCTTTGAGCATAAGATGATCGGTGATCATCATATGTGAGGTCAATCTTCTGTCTAGGTGATCTATATCTTCTACGACAATTAGCAGCAATATGTCCAAAAATAGCACAATTAAAACATTGACGAAACTCCCTATGTCCTCTAAATTCATACACTTTATTAGAGTTTGAAGATGACGGATCTTGTGTTCTTACAAACACATGAGAATCATTTATTTTATTTCTTGGAACAGGCTTAGGTGTAACAGGAGGAACTGGTCTGTTAGCAAATCTAGGATTTCTTAAAATTTTAACAGGACCTTTCGGTGTTCTAACTCTACTTGTCTTAGAGTTATCTCCTAACCCAATTTTCCTATCTTCCTCATGATCTAGAGCACCTTCAGCAGTATCATCAGAAGTTCTATTCTTAGTTGTGCTACATTTTTTATTCTTTTCAACATAATCTTCATAACTAAGAGGGATACAATCTTTTGGTCAACCGTTAACTACGTTTGCATTAACAAATGTGTTCTAAAAAGGAGGAGATGCAGACTTATATCCAATACCCTTGCCCTTGGTGTCATTAAGTTCCACCATTAATGCATTCCATTGCGACGCACTTGCCCAACATTTCATTTTAATTGAAATTGCTTCTAAATCAGCTTTAACGCATTCATTTTCTTTCTTTAGTTCATTAATTGTGTCAACACATTTAATTAAAGCTTGATTTATGTCAAAGTTATAACATTTATAAACTTTGATCTGCTCTTACAACTCGTTTTCAACCTTAGTGGTCACATGGTCAGCATACCATTTTTCTTTCATCTCCGCATATGCCTTTGTTAAATTATATATTGTTATCTTAGATTCAGCGCATTTAACACATTCATTAACATTAGATGGATCAGAAGATACCTATTGAGCGTTATTTGATGAAGAATTCTCAGCCATAAATGCAAAGTAATTTGTATTCTTCCCATCATCGAGCTCATCTTCTGATTCTGACGAGTCTGTAAGGAACTCTGATGTATCAGCATCTTTACCCAAATGAATCTGTTCACGTCTGTCCCAAATATCTTTGGCTCTAGTTAACCCGGAGACCTTCTCAAGATCACTTTTTGATAAGTACATCCTTAGTAAGTCTACTGCTTGCTTGTTCAATGCTTTGAAATCAGTTTGGTTAACTCCAGTAAGGTCAGCTTTATCTTCAATTTCTGAATTTGAAATTTTGTCTGAATCATCATCTTCTAAAATTACACTCTCAAGATCTGAACCTTCACCCATAAGAACTAACATTTCCAGCTCTACGGCAATCATTCTACCCCATTCGTCTAGTTCTTTATCAGCATCAACCAATGTTTCTTCACTTTGATCAGCTTCTAGACTTTCTTCAAACACTGAGGTATTACCATATTTATCCTTCCAACTGTTGAAGTAGTAGTCCTCTGACGATGTTGGTGAAACACTTCCAGATTTAGGTGTACGAGGAACTAAATCACGTGCCTTCTTGAATTTGTCTTTAACCTGTTTCTAAATCTTCTATTTCTGAATGGTTCGAGACAATCTTTCAGCTCTTTCAGAACGAGCAGTCAGCTTCTCAACTAGATTCTGATCAGTAACACAATCTGCTTCAGATTCAGTGATCTTTACCATGTTAGCTTTTGGTTGTTGATCATCTACATTCAATTTGATAGATCAATCATCATCATCTCCATGAATGACAACCAAAGCTTTGTTAGGAGTCTCAGCTGTTTCTGGTTCATTTACTTTATCAGTAATGTAGATCTCCTGCTTAGTTGTTTGACTCTGAGAACTGTAGTTCTGATTCTTGAACGGATTACTATTACCCTGCTTCTTTTGTTTTGTGCACTATCCTGAAAAATGACCTAATTCTCCACAGTTGTAATAAATAATAGTATTCATATCAAATCCCAGTTTTGTATCTTTGGTCAGACTGATCGGTTTTCCAGTTTGCTCTTCATAATCTCTTGCTCTTCTCACAGGATTTGCCATACCCCACATAATATCCATCTTTTCTGCTTCATCTCTATCAAGTTGATGATAATCTTCTGTTGTTATATGAATGTTACCCACACGACCATCAAAATAACTATCATAAGAATTAACAAGGATTGATAGTAAAGCTATATCTTCACTAATCTTTTCTTTCCCAACTTTCCTTATGTTTTCAATCTTAAGTGCAGAAAGAATATCTGATGAAGTCGGTGTAGATGACTCTGTAGCATTATAAGTAGGCTGTGATTGAGTATTGAGAGAACATGGTGAAACTTGTGGTGGATACTGATATCGGCTAAAAATTCACGTTTTTACCCCGGTATTCAGTCCCAAAAACAACAAAGATTCGAACTTTATTTACAAAATACCCACTTCGTTGGTTAGAATTGAAGAATAAGTAATTACGAAGGCGGTGCAAAAAGAATCAAGAGAATCGGAGCTAAAATGAAGATTCTAGAGCGAAAACGGTGAAAGACAAGAAATCAAGTTACGATCCAGTGAATCAAAGCTGGCCAGCATTAAAAACGGCCTGCCATACGGCCTGCCAGTATGGAAACAACCTGCCAAATACGGCTCACCAAGTGGCCTGCCATACGGGCTGCCAGGCAAACAGCCTGCCAAATACGGGCCACCAAACGGCCTGCCAAACGACCTGCCAGCCATATTTTGGCAAATTCCTAGTCTATTTAAAGGGGCTTTGTTATTCATTCCAACACACACTTCAATTCACTTCTTTCTATCTCTTGTACAATATTAGTCATACTCTCAAGGCCTTCGACTCCGTGCGTGGAAACCTAGTACCCGGAGAAGAACGCTGAAGATTGTATTAGGAGCGGTCTGGAGTCTTGAAGTTGTCACTTTTGTATTCGGAACTCGTTTAATCTACTGGTACTTCTATCCTTTATCTTATATAATGTTTTATGATATTGTTGCCATGATTAGCGAGTAGTTATCTTTAGTGTATGCTATGATGTAAGCAGTTATAATGCCGAAATAATATTATGGTCTGTGTATGATGTTGAAATGCTTTCCGATTATGCTTTAAACTCAATCGTTTTTCCAACTAATAGAACGTAGTTATAGGCTCTGTTATTGGGAAGTCGCGAACCCCGATTCAGAGTACACTATCTGTGTCACCCCTTGGTAAGAGAAGTCTATCGGATACAACGTAAGATCGACCGAGGCACACCGGTTGTAGTAAGCCTATCGAGCTTTGGATTCCAACTGAGGACTCTTTCGTAGTGAAACATCTGACTAGACCCTTAGTACATTGTCGGTCCTAGACCATGCTAGTGTAGTCACCAAGCATATAAACTTCGTACGTGCACGCTGAAGCATAGCGGTTGTTGTAAGCTGTACCTCTGCTAAGTAAGGCCATGGAACCCAATTAGTGTTAACCAGTACACTGCACCATAACGCGGTCTCAAGCATTGCACCCCGCTTGTGGGATTCTTAGTTAATTAAGGAACTGTTTGTTTAGACACATAAAGGATTGGACCGTTAGGATAACCGAACGTGTTCATGGAAGTCAGCTTGACTTGGCCATGGTGTTCTTTATGGTTGAACTCTTTTTAAGGGCCTAACTACCTTTTACCAATCATTAAGGAAAGCATTGCAACACATCACGTCTCTTGGATATGATAAACCATGTATTCTATTATGCTTAAGAAAGTTTAGACCATTTTGGAATGTTAATACGTCACCCAACCGAGTCGCTAAATTGGATGAGCCGTCTGAACGTGTATGCCTGTAGTCAGACTGCACGGGCGTCGGGGGTAAGGGACGTTGCTGTCTATTCAGAATCTTCAAGCCTAACGCTGTCATAACCCGACCTTAACCATAAGGATGAATACAATAACATATGATTTCATCGCGAGGTATTGACCTCTATATGCGACATTTTTCAAAAACTGCATTCGTTTTTACAATACAAACCATAGCTTTTATTACAAATACAAGGTTTAAACAACTTAATAATGATTATCGTTTAGCGATAATCTTAGACTTACAAACTTTACATGTGATAATAATAATACGACTTCCAACATATTTTACATTACAAATCCTCTGATATGCAGTTTTATTTTTGACACAAATATGCATACTCAAGATGTGATGCCCCGTACTAAATCATCATGTACGGACCATCAACAACAGGATCATTACAAGGTTAAGTACTATATGCGATTTCAAAAGAAGTTTGCATTCATATAAATAGTGATGTCATAACCAACATCGAATGTTTTACAACCTAAAAGCATGCTTCACTAAGTAGAAGCAAATAATAATTGTAATAAAGTTTGTATGCAAAAGTAAACGTTCATGCGGGACATCTCTAAAGGAGCGGGTTGTCTACAGCAAGACTAGTACAACAGCGAAAGCAACCTTAAGCACCTGAGAAAAACATGCTTAAAAACGTCAACACAAAGGTTGGTGAGCTATAGTTTAAGTATAACAGTAATGTAAGTAGGCCACGAGATTTCAGTGCTACAACGAGCATTTCAAAATAGTAATCCAAATCAGTATGTTTAAGTATATCCTCAACCGTGGGCACTCGGTAACTAACTTAACGTTTAAATAATATATCACCCCCTAAAAGTACACTTGGCAAGTGCGTATGTTTACGAAGTATTAAACACTCGTTAAATGCTAGCGCGACTAGCCCGAGTGGGGATGTCAAACCCTATGGATCCATATCTAAGATTCGCGTTCACGGTTCAAAAACCAATGATTAAACGTTACCGAGCTAAAGGGGATGTTTATGCCGTTGTATAACCCACACATATATATAGTTTAAGTACTCGTGCCTAGTATGTAAAACATAAAATCCGCATGTATTCTCAGTTCCCAAAATAAGTTAAAGTAAAAAGGGAATGCTATAACTCACAATGATAAAGTAGCGGTAAAGTCGAGTCGGGAAAAGTGTGCAAGTGATGAAGGTCGTCCAAACGGGTCCTCAACCTAAGTCAAATAGTACTAAGTCAGTAAATCGTCCGAATTGGTTTAAAAGTATGTAAATAAGGTCTTAAGGGTCATCATCATTCATCATTTAACAAAAGGTGTAAAGTAAGTTTCGTTTATGAAAGTAGTTTAAAATAAAGGCTGACTTCAGTCAGTCACCACGGCCTCTACCCTTACTGAAATAAGGTGAGACCAGAGATCATGGCTCCGTATATGAATCCTTTAAGTGTGGTAAAATTTACAGAAGCAAAATCGTCTTCGTTTGACCGTGGCGACGGTCTAAGTGCGAGTAGGTCAGAAATTTCTGCACAACGTTAAAAGGACATAGTGACGATCGGAGGGCCATAAATCCTAAACCGTAACTCGGATTTAGACGAGTCCTATATGAAAAGTTATCTACTCAAACATAGATATCTGAAAATCAACATTAAAACAGCCCAGGTCTTACTGATCTGACCCAGAAACGGCAAAACAGTAGGGTCAGTAGGTTCCGGTGGTTCTTGGTGCTCGATGCTTATCATGGTTCTCATCCTTGATGCATATAGCTTCAAGTGTACAACTCGTTGATGTGTTTGCATCATTTTCACCAAGGTTTGACCATCGTAACCCAAGTGTAAGTCTAAGACATGAAGCACAACTCACTTAAGTGTTGCAAGTGTTTTGATGAACCAAAGTTACATCAAAGTCTTAGATTCAACACATACATGAAATGTAAAAGTAATATTAATAAAGTTTTGACTATTATGACACAAGTGTAGGTCTAAGACATGTAGCACAACTCACTTAAGAGTTGTATGAAGTTTGATGAACCAAGGTTACATCAAAGTCTTAGATCTAACACATACATGAACTTTAAAACTAATAATAAGTTACAAACTTGAAAGTAAACTCATGAAATCAAGACCTTGAGTTGTAGAACATAGTTCTTTAGTTTGGTCTTGAAGATCCAAGACTCAAAAGTCTAGATCTAACATAAGTGTACCAAGTTATAATTAAAGAAACTTACTTACATGTTCTTGAACTTTTAAAGTTAATTTTAGTTCAAGATTAATGAGATCAAAGTTAACTAGTAACATTTGACCAATAACAACCAACAAACATGAAATAAAAGTGCATAAAATGAAGATATAAACTAAGTAAACAAGTAACTAGTTCATTGTTGTTCATACTTTAAAGATTCAAACCAAAGTTTGATCTTTAAGAAAGTAAACTTTAAAGTTTACTAACATGAATTACAAGTATGAGTTTAACAACTATGAACTTACATTCTTTTGATACATTAAGTGTAGAACATAAACTAGTAAGTTTATGTTCTGAGTGTTCTTGTAAAAACAAGATAAAAGAAGAATGAAACTAGTAAGTTTGATTCTTGAAACCAAGTAAGTAAGTAAATGATAACAAGTAACAACTAACAACTACAAACAATTAACAACAAAGAACAAAGATGATGATGATTTAAGGGTTGTTGGTTCGGTTTTAAGATAAAGAAAAAGAGAGGATTTGTTCATAATACTTACAAGTATTTGAGAGAAAAAAGGGGAGAAAATATGCAAGCAAGTGAATGTGTGTTTTAAGTGAAATGAAAGCAAGAGTAAGTAATACAAAAAGTAAATCAAAAACTCCACCAAAAGGCCCTTTGGCCAACGGCTTGAAGGGAATCCAAAGGGAAGGAAATATCCACAAGTTAATCTCATGTAATTGTCAAAAAAGATGGTTAATAAGGGTGTGTTAATGAGGATAAGGTGCAACTACATAGTAACTAGTCTTCCATGCACTTAACCATCTAGTTTCATCTTAAGAGTAATACTTACATAAAAAAAATGGGCTAACAAGTCCATTAAAGAAGTAGAGTGGGCTCTTAAGTCCAATAACCATTAATAAAAGCCCATGTTCAAGTAATTAACAAGTAAGTCCAATAAAAGCCCAAGTGATTAACTAATAACCATAGTTAATCAAAATGATTAATAAACTTAATCATGAATGTAAATAATATTCTAAAAATATTATTCGTGAAAGTTTCGTGTGTCACAAAGACGTTTCGGGCATTCAAGAATCATGTACGGTAGCAAGTAAATGTATAGCAATACATTCGTTAAATCACAAGTATTAATAATAATAATTATTAATTAAACGTTGGAAAATCCAGGGTCGTTACATTACCCACCTGTTAAAGAAAATTTCATCCCGAAATTTTAAGGAGTGACCAACAATGGTACCGTAATCGATTAAGAGGGGTGTATCAAAGTTCCGTGAGACCCGTGGGCTCAGAAGTAAGTTATTTACCCTGAAAGGTATTTCGGTGTATGAAAGTAAGAATGGGTACATGCCATTAATTAAGTCTCTTGTCCTAAGAGATCAACAAATCGATTCCGTTTCCGATTAACCAGAGTATGTCATCTGAATGTATATCTACAAAAAGAAAGATGGTGTGTCTAGCCTTACAGGCATCTTCGGTAAGTTGGATGCGTGAAATGCAACATGAATGATTCTAAGCTCATCTAAAACATTGAGCATGAATGTCGTAATATAAGCTGACGGTAGAATGGAAAACATAGTGATTACAACCATGCAATTTGATGTCTGGATTGCGTTAGCCACGAATTTTACCAATCTCTTGGTTTTGAAAAGAGGCCATAGGCATAGGAACTCGATATTTAAGAACGTTTCATTTGAATAAGTGAATTGAGATTTTAGCTAAAAGTGATCAATTGGACTTGCAAGCCATAATTATTCATAGTGCCTTCAGAACGGTCTGAACGAACAATGAGGAATATCACCTAGTTTACCATACTGCAGGTGAACCTACCCTTGGATGAAATGAAAGCACAGTTCTGTAATGTAACTTCATCCTTTCAGTTACATGTTGAAGTAGGGTTAACGTTAACTAGAGCAACATACTGTTGCAACCAATGAAGGAAGGAACATATATTAGGTATCCACATCAGTGTCGTAAATGTTTTAAGCAGTCCCCTCCCAAGGGATAACAAGATTCATAGGTTCTCAAAGTATCTTATATTACATTTCCGAAGGAAAGTTGCACGAAAGGTGTGGTCTTTGAATCGAGAGTGAACTCTTCGAGTAGTTTGTTCCGAATTTATCCGTGTACTTAAGGGGTTGTGCGGATGAGAAGATACGTGAACCCTTGGTTCTAACAAATGGTTTACTCCGAGTGAAAAGAATCTCCAAATATGATTCTTGTGTCTCAACATACTGATTCATAGAGATGAGGTTTAAGAGGGCGTTGTGATTTGCCTTGAAGTATTGAGAACAGTAACCCACCTAGTACCTTTCCTACAATAGGGTGGCCAATGAGTGTACCTAAAATAAATTGATTTATCGGCCCGCGTTTTTGTCATGTTTAGCTTTTAAAAGAACATTTTATGGGCGCAAAGATTTTCTCACAAATTTTATAAAACCGCCATCCAAAGTGGCTCAAGGGTTTTTTTTTTTTTTAAAAAAGATCTTAATAGTAAGTTTCATCCCTAACGGAGGGCGAGAAAAGTGTGATCCATACATGGTGTCTAATATGAAAACCTTTAATAAAATCAACTAAGGGGGTTTTGAAAAACAAAACCTTTAAACGCTTGTTGTGACAACGTAGACGGAACGAAGTTCCTAGTAAATTTAGGAGTAGGTACAACGTGTACCATTTTGCTTAAAACTATTTGACTTAAGTTGAATAACTCGGTAAAGGAGCGGTTTTTAAATATTTTGAAGATATAACTTAGTATCAAAATAAGTAAGTATAAATTTATACATATATGATTTTATAAATCGTTTAAGTGACCGAAAAGTTTTTAGTACTTTCATTGTCTGTAAATCTTGTGACCGAAAAGTTTTTAGCACAAATAAACAACGTGTAATAAAAAAAATTGATAAACATAGTTTTTCGTATTTCAAAGGTTACGAGTTGAAAAAGATTGAGTGAAAAAAAAAAAAGCTTGGAATCCTCGGGTGACCAGTTACTAGGTAATGAAAACTAATGACATAAATGTAGTTTTGGTAATTATCAGGACACAAGTCTTTGGGCCAAAAATATTTACGTGCGAAGCCGTTGCTAAAAGTGAGGTACGAAGGATAAAGCACGAGGTGAGAAGTTAATTGCTTCTTGAATTTGCAAAGTGCCAAACAGGTTATGACTAGTATTAAAGCCGAAATAATGATGGTATTAATACCACTAAATGAGAATTCCTTGGAATGAGTCAGGACTTAGAGCCATGTAAGAAAGAGCATTGTTTCAACACGTGTGGTGAAATAAATACATGGGGTAACGTAATAGTTTTGAATGGTTTAAGTGTTAGCGGATGCCCGAAGGCCTTGCATGACGTGGTAGTCAGTGCCTTTATCACATACACATGAATCTTTCGATTTCGACAGTTATAAAGCTTTTAGGATGACTTGGATACGAATAACACGAAAAGTTTTGTATAATACGCAACGAAAGTTTTATAGAAATTGTTTATGGTAACAATGCAAGAGAAGAAACGAAGTTCTTAGTAAATTAGGGTTATGTACAACACGTACCGTTCAAAGTATAATATCTTCTGAATAAAAGATTTGATTTGTAAAAGTGAAAGTAAAGTTTCATATGTATTTGTCAAAAATAAGTAATCATTTACTTTATTTTACATAACGGATACGATTTCAAAAATTTGCATGAATGGCAGATAAAATAAATTTATTTTTATAAAGCTTTGAGAGGATAGCACAGTAAAATAATGTGTGTAAAATTTTGGCAAACAAAATTTTTCATATTTCGGAGGTTACAAGTTGGAAAAGATTGATGAGAATCGAGTAAAAGACTTTTGAAAATTTCGAGTGATATTTGAGGTAATAAAAACCATTAAATTTAGATGAGATTGACAACTATTAGTATGGCATAAGTCCCTTGACCAAAAATGCCTAAGTGTGAAGCTGTTGCTTATGAGTGAGGTACGAATGGGACAGTATGAGGATGAGGGTTAACCACTCATTGATTTTAGGAAAATTTCGAACTGGTATGACTAATATTGAAGTGAGAAGGATGAGGTTGTGGTTATCATCGAATAAGAAATTCCTAGTAATAAATTAGGATTTAGAGTTGCGTAAGAATGAGTATCAAATGAGATTCTTGAGTAATCCTCAATATAGAATTTGAATTGCTGAAGTGACGGAATACAATTTCCTTTAAGTACCGCTGTGCAAGTTTGTCTATTGTATCGGTTTCTTTCATGGCTAGAAAATGAGCAGTTTTGGCGAGATGGTCAATAATAACCCAGATGATGTCCTATCCGCATACCGTCTCTGGTAGTTAATGATGAATTTCTTCCCATTTCCATTGTGGGATTTCGGGGTGTTGTCATGTAACTAATAAGGTTCCGTTTTTGGGCTACATCTCTCCCCATAATAGTCTCACCATTCTTGCGAGGTATACAAATAAAATTTTCCCATTATAAATAAATTCCGCTTTCCTCCTTGAAAGTCAGTTCGTTCCAACTATTTCATCAAAGCTTCCTGGCTCGATGAGTATTAGGTTAATCTTAAAGTTCATCCCAAATCAAATCTTATTGTACTACTGTGAAAAATTCTATCAATCTTTTCGAATAGCGTATGCCTGTACGTAGGTAACTAATCCCTTTTCAACTACTACATTAAAACTTCCAAGTTTGGTTAATACGAGGTCATCTCCAATGACCCACCTGTTAATCTTAAAGTACTACCTTAAATTATTCCTCTATTGTCATAACCCGTCCTTAACCATAAGAACGCGTTAGTTAACGTATGATTTCATTGCGAGGTATTGACCTCTATATGCGACATTTTTAAAAAGGAAAACTGCATATATTATACATTACAAACCAAACCATTATTTTTGTTACAAGCTTTAGACAATAAAAAGATGATTATCGTTTAACGATAATCTTCGACTTACAAACTTTACAAATGATAATAACAACACGATTTCTAGCATATTTTACAACACACGCCCTCGGATATGCAGTTTTATTTTTGACACAAATATGAGTACGCATGATCCTGCTTAGATTCAACATAATGCAGCGGAAGCTTTAATTATCACCTGAGAATAAACATGTTTAAAAACGTCAACATAAAGTTGGTGAGATATAGGTTTAGTGCGCAGCAATATATATATATAGACCACAAGATTTCGTATATAAACATTTCAATAAAAATATTCTAAGTGGTTGAGCACTTGGTAACCATACTTAACATTTTCACGTCGCATATTCCCTTTAATATGAAATCTTACTACACCGTACCAAGTGTAGTCACAAAACGAAGTACTGTGCAACCGTTGAATACTGGTCGTCCAGTCCAGTTGGGGTTGTCAGGCCCGATAGATCTATCAACAGGATTCGCGTTTACAATACCGCTGTAAATAACAGTTACCAAGCTACAGGGAAGTATGCCAGTGGTACAACTCAACGTAGAATATATTTTTCAGTTACTTGTGTCCATAACGTAAAACATAAAATACATGTATTCTCATCCCGAAATATTTAGAGTTTAAAAGTGGGACTATATACTCACTCTTGTCTTGATGATATATATTTTTTGATTCGGTCTTCCGGTTGATATCACGAACCTATCCATATATAATATATCAATATGTTTTCATTTTAAAACAAACGTTATATATATATATACTTGTTATACTTTTAATATTTTGAATATTTCCTTAGTCCGTAGTTAGCATTCCGATGTTAGTAATTCAATTTTTAATGGTTCATTTTTAGATGTTTAATATACCCGCAATAAACAAAACCCCCAACGAAATAAATAAAACCCCATCGTATATGTATTGGTCGAGATTAATCTTGACCCATGGTACCGGTGTTGTCAAATGACGTGTTGCGTACATAAAGTACCGGTGTTGTCAAATGACGTGTTGCGTACAAACATGGGATCTTATGATTAATCTTCTCGTATTGTTTACGGGTGATCCTGAACCATATAAAATTGAATTATAAGTACATATATATAAAATATCATGTTATCTTAGAAATATGTGATTTATATCATTTTTTTCCAATTGATCCCGTAGTTGAAATGATCTAGGATAACCAATTTTGTTTCGGTCATAGTTTCTTCGTTACAAATCCGTTTTCGTTGATTCAAATTGCCATCTTCTTGGATCGAGTTCTTCTTTAAGACTATGAACTGTAAATACCTTGGTTTGTATTCAAAATCATACGGCATAAGTGAAACATTAGTGAAACATATGAAGTTAAACATTTTTGTTACAACAAAATCATTTAATGACCATTTTTCTAAAAATACTTATACTTTGAAAAACCAAGTTTTACCTTGTTAAATTAGCATATACATAAGTTATATTACAGGTCTTGAAGTATTTTAAAAGTTAAGTTAGAAGGATCTATTTAGTTTGCAAACAAGTTTGAAAACATTCAAACTATGTTCTTGTTGTTATACTTTTGTACCACAAAATAAGATAGCTATATATATATGAATCGAATAAGGTTATGAACATAGATTCTACCTCAAGTTCCTTGGATAAGTTTGCTGTAAAAGAGAAGTAAGAAGCTAGAATCAAAAGGGTGATAGAAGTGGATGAAAGATTGGTAGTAAGTTGGTGTTCTTGGAGGGTTTTCTTGAAGTGTTTTTGTATGGTTTTCTTATGGTGTTTTAGTATGGTTTTTGAAGCTAGATCTTTATGGAACTTTGCTGGATTGTTATGGAGTTTAGAGAGTAAGAAAGAGTGTGTGTTTTTAGTTAAGAGATTGAAGTAAAAATGAATCAAAAATGATGATACATATATACTCCTAAAAATGTGATCTTTAAGGATAACATGACAAAATTCTAGTTTGTATTTTGTTAATTAGTCAAGTAATCATCCAAAAGTAATTACCTAGCTCTAAGGGCATGAATAATGGCTGGTTAGGTGGTGATTTTGATGTGTATTTACTATTAGTAAATACGTATAGGAGCTAGGTATGATACGAGTACAAATACTCTAAATATACGTATAGAAATTTTGTGAAAAATGGAATGAGGATTCAAATATAGCTATCTTTTGGGAATACACTTATATGATTTTATGTATTTAAGTTCTTAAAAGTGATTAAATACATTACTTATACAATATATGTATAAACATTATAGTCTTAAGTATTTAAGTCAAATAACGTTACGTATTGTTATCGTTTTGAAAACTTAAGTTAGTAGTTTCAAAATACACATATAACTTGTTGTTATTAATACAAAATGAGATATTAAAACATTCATTAATCATGTTAAATATGTATATATACATATATATACACAAACGTATAATTATCATATATTGTATAGTTCGTGATATCATTGGTCAAACTAGACGGTCAAACGTTGTGTAAAATTCTTTTCGGAAATATAAATCTCGACAATTTGGATTGCTTATCATGTTGGCAAGGTTTAATTTATGTAAATATTAATCTTATAAGTATAGTATGATCGAAAAAGTGCGGGTCGTTACATTACCTCCCCGTTAAATAAATTTCGTCCCGAAATTTTAAAATTGTACCTATTTTGCGTCATCGAGAAACAAATGCGGATACTTTCGTTTCATCTGATCCTCTCGTTCCCAAGTAAACTCGGGACCTCTTCTAGCATTCCAACGAACCTTAACAATCGGTATATTACTCTGTTTGAGCTGTTTAACTTCACGGTCCATGATTTCGATTGGTTCTTCGACGAATTGTAGTTTCTCGTCGACATGAATTTCTTCAAGAGGAATGGTGAGGTCTTCCTTTGCAAGACACTTCTTCAGGTTTGAGACGTGAAAGGTATTATGTACTCCAGCGAGTTGTTGCGGTAACTCGAGTCGATAAGCTACCGGTCCAATGCGTTCGATGATCTTGAACAGGCCTACGTACCTTGGGTTCAGTTTACCCCTTTTGCCGAAACGTATTACACCTTTCCAAGGTGACACCTTTAGCATAACCATGTCCCCGACCTGAAACTCTAATGGTTTCCTTCGAACATCGGCGTAGCTCTTTTGGCGACTACGGGCTGTTTTCAATCTCTCCTTGATTTGCACTATCTTCTCAGTCGTTTCATGTATGATCTCGGGACCAGTTAAATGTCGATCTCCTACTTCATTCCAACAGATAGGAGATCTACACTTCCTTCCGTACAATGCTTCGAATGGCGCAGCTCCAATGCTCGCATGATAACTATTATTATACGAGAATTCTGCTAACGGTAGATATTTATCCCATCCGTTTCCAAAATCGATCACACATGCCCTGAGCATGTCTTCGAGAGTCTGAATCATTCTTTCACTCTGTCCATCGGTTTGTGGATGATATGCGGTACTCATATCCAACCGAGTTCCTAGTGCCTCCTGTAGTGATTGCCAAAACTTTGAGGTAAATCTACTATCACGATCGGATATAATGGAAATAGGTATTCCATGCCTTGAAACAACTTCCTTTATATACAATCGTAATAGTTTCTCCATTCTATCTGTTTCCTTTATAGGCAAGAAATGTGCAGACTTGGTGAGACGATCAACAATCACCCAAATGGTGTCGTATCCCCAGGCAGTCTTTGGTAACTTTGTGATGAAATCCATGGTAATACCATCCCATTTCCATTCTGGGATTTCTGGTTGTTGAAGTAACCCTGACGGCTTTTGATGTTCTGCTTTGACTTTGGAACAAGTTAAACATTCCCCAACATATGTTGCAACGTCTGTCTTCAAATTAGGCCACCAATAATGCGTCTTAAGATCTTGGTACATCTTTCCAATTCCAGGATGTATCGAATATCTTGTCTTATGTGCCTCGTTCAATATCAATTTACTTAATCCACCCAACTTCGGTACCCAAATACGATTTGCAAAATATCGAATTCCATCTTCCCGCATAACGAGTTGCTTCGCATACTTCTTCATTATTTCATTTCCTATATTTTCTTTAGTAAGTGCTTCTCGTTGAACTTCTTTGATTTGTGAGTTGAGATTCATGCGAATTTTTATGTTCATCGCTCGTACTCGAATTGGTTCTCGTTCCTTTCTGCTTAGTGCGTCAGCCACCACATTCGCTTTCCCGGGATGATAACGAATTTCACAATCATAGTCGTTTATTAACTCGACCCACCTACGTTGCCTCATGTTCAGCTGTTTTTGATCGAAAATATGTTGAAGGCTTTTATGATCAGTAAACACAGTGCATTTAACCCCATACAAGTAGTGTCTCCATATCTTCAATGCAAACACGACTGCTCCCAGTTCTAGATCATGCGTCGTATAATTCCGCTCGTGAATCTTTAATTGTCGGGATGCATATGCAATAACTTTCTTCCGTTGCATAAGAACGCAACCAAAACCTTGTCGCGAAGCGTCACAATATATTTCAAAATCATCGTTCCCTTCAGGTAACGATAAAATAGGCGCCGTAGTTAGCTTCTTCTTCAATAATTGAAATGCGTTCTCCTGCTCCGAGGTCCATTCGTATTTCTTCCCTTTTTGCGTTAATGCTGTCAACGGCTTAGCTATTCGAGAAAAATCTTGAATAAACCTTCTATAATAACCGGCTAAACCCAAAAATTGGCGTATCTGCATTGGTGTCTTAGGAGTCTCCCATTTTTCAATGGCTTCAATTTTTGCTGGATCAACCTGAATTCCTTTGCTACTAACAACGTGGCCAAGAAATTGTACTTCTTTCAACCAGAAAGCACACTTAGAAAATTTAGCATAAAGTTGTTCTTTTCTCAACAACTCCAGTATCAACCTTAAATGCTCTTCATGCTCTTGCTCACTCTTGGAATAGATAAGAATATCATCAATGAAAACGATAACAAACTTATCTAAATACGGACTACAAACTCGATTCATGAGGTCCATGAATACAGCTGGCGCATTCGTCAATCCAAACGGCATAACCAAAAATTCATAATGACCATAACGTGTCCGAAAAGCAGTTTTCGGAATATCCTCTTCTTTGACGCGTAGTTGATGATAGCCCGATCTTAAGTCGATTTTCGAATAAACACATGATCCTTGCAATTGATCAAATAAGTCATCAATTCTCGGTAGTGGATACCGATTCTTGATAGTTAACTTATTTAATTCACGATAATCTATACACATTCGGAAAGATCCGTCTTTCTTCTTGACAAACAAAATTGGAGCTCCCCACGGTGATGTACTTGGTCGTATGAATCCACGGTCCAATAATTCTTTTAACTGACTTTGAAGTTCTTTTAATTCGGACGGTGCAAGTCTATATGGCGCACGAGCCACTGGTGCAGCTCCTGGTACTAAATCTATTTGAAATTCTACCGATCTAAATGGAGGTAATCCCGGCAATTCTTCCGGAAAAACTTCAGGAAAATCTCTTGCCACAGGCACGTCGTTGATGCACTTTTCTTTCTTTTCGATTTTATTAACATAGCGTAACATCCCTTTTCTAAACACTTCTTGGCTTTCAAACAGCTAATGAGTTTTAGCTTTGAATTACCCTTCTCTCCATAAATCATCACCGGTATTTTATCCTTACCAGGAATACGAATTGCCTTCTTAGCACAAACAACTTCCGCTCCTATTTTGGACATCCAGTCCATGCCGACTATTACATCAAAACCTCCCAATTCTACGGGTATTAAGTCGATTTTAAACGTTTCTCCGGCTAAATTTATTTCACAATCACGACAAATTTTATCGGCTTCAATTAGTTTACCATTAGCTAACTCAATCAAGTACTTAGCATCTAAAGGTAATGATGAACAATTCAATTTAGTGTAAAAATTTATACACACGTAGCTTCTATCGGTGCCAGTATCAAATAAAATAGATGCTGATAAGTTATTAATGGTAAACGTACCCGTAACAAGCTCCGGGTCTTCTCGTGCCTCCCTAGCATTAATAACAAACGCTCTTCCACGTGCAGGTCCGCCATTCTGATTCGGGCACTGACTCTTATAGTGACCTTGTTTTCCACAACCAAAACAAGTAATGGTAGCCAAAGCAGTTCTATTTGCGTTGGTGGCAGGAGTCTTGTTGCCATTTGTAACGAGAGCCTTACAATCTTCAGCAAGATGTCCCTGTCGATTGCATTTGGTGCACAACACACTACAGTAACCAAAGTGATGTTTGTGGCAACGGTTGCATAAAGGACTTTGTCCTTTATAACCAAAACCTGAACCACTACTCGCACCTTTTGTGGTTTCTTGTTTCTTATAAGGTTGTTGTTGGTTACCTCGATCATAACTTCCATTCCACTTTTTCTTGTTTCCCAATACCTTCACCTCAGTATTGAATGCTTTCTTGTCCAAAATGACCTGATCCATTAGCTCGTTCGCCATGGTTATAGCTTCATGAATTGTCTTAGGTTTCGATGCTGTAACATTTGCCTTGACCTTTTTGGGCAAACCAGCTTTGTACATTTCAATCTTCCGTTCTTCGGTTGGAACCAATTCAGGACATAGCAAAACTAATTCCATGAATCGCTGGTTGTAGTTGGTGATTTCAGTACCAACCACCTTCAAACTTCGTAACTCATCTTCTAACTTAATAACCTCATTCCTTGGACAATACTCGGTGATTATCATTGCTTTGAATTCTTCCCATGGAGTATCATAAGCTACATCTCCTCCTACCGCCTTCACATAATTCTTCCACCATGTGAGTGCACTATCTTGTAAAGTGCACGATGCAAACTTGGTCATGTCTTTTTCATCACAACCACTGATTTTAAACACCGTCTCCATCTTTTCTATCCATCGGGTTAAACCGATCGGCCCTTCCGTTCCACTGAATGATGAAGGCTTGCAAGCTTGGAACGTCTTGTAGGAGCATCCTACACGAGGATTTGGATTAACTGCAGCAGCTCTTGCAGCCTCAACCCATAACATTCTGTCGTTCACTCGCTGGTTGATGAAGTCCTCGACTTCTTGTTCCGTCATTCGATTCAATCGCGCCATTTCCTAATGAAAGAAAATAATTATTCACATGGAATATTATAGATGTAGTGTGTATTTATAGTACATTTATAGCTTATTAATAATATGAACTAGGTATTATTATAAAAGCCTTTTCTTCTTATTAGCGTTTTATAATTATATCTTGGGTAGTACCTACCCGTTAATGTTCATACTTAATAGCTTAGTACAGAATCAATTACTACAATCTAAATAATACTTAACCATGGAAAATTATTGCATTTCATACTTCAATATTTTACATATGCTTATCTTACATCGAACATTAAGCAAACCACACTATTAATATTATACAAAACATTATTCGGTTCCATGGTTTGACACAGCAGCGCATCGTTTGATCTATTTTCTAGGACGTTTAGACACAAAGATTTGCTTAACGCTTATCCTAACTGTCTGCCTATATTTTGGCTGTGGGACTGAAGAACTGGATGCCGGGACAGAACGAATAGGAATAGCGGGGATAGGGGTGGTAGTGTTGAGTGGAATTGGTGCCACATCATTCTCATTAAACTCGGGATTTGGATTTTCTAATTCATTAGCCTTTCGTTTCTTTCCTAGTTCGAACTCGTCTTTTGTAATTTCCTGTATTTCTTCCTCGGGTTCACTTTCCTCCTCGGGTTCACTTTCCTCCTCGGGTTCACTTTCCTCCTCGGGTTCACTTTCCTCCTCGGGTTCACTTTCCGGGTTCTCTATAGTTGGTTCATCCGGAATTTGTGAGTCTTCCCCAAGGATATCATTTTCGTCATCGGACAGGTTAATGACTGGAACGCCATCTGAAGATTCTGATTCGGAGTCGTTGATTGTGATAACAATTTTTGAGCTCGACATCTATCACACAACAACTAACCCATTAGTACTTATATAATATTTACATATAAATTTTAACCAACAGTGATAAGCAATGGTTTTTTTTTTTTTTAAATCAGACCCGGTCAAAGTCCAGACTTTACTAATGTATCCTAACGACTTATCAGTTAGACACACTAATGCAAACCTGGTTCGCTAAGACCACCGCTCTGATACCACATGTCATAACCCGTCCTTAACCATAAGAACGCGTTAGTTAACGTATGATTTCATTGCGAGGTATTGACCTCTATATGCGACATTTTTAAAAAGGAAAACTGCATATATTATACATTACAAACCAAACCATTATTTTTGTTACAAGCTTTAGACAATAAAAAGATGATTATCGTTTAACGATAATCTTCGACTTACAAACTTTACAAATGATAATAACAACACGATTTCTAGCATATTTTACAACACACGCCCTCGGATATGCAGTTTTATTTTTGACACAAATATGAGTACGCATGATCCTGCTTAGATTCAACATAATGCAGCGGAAGCTTTAATTATCACCTGAGAATAAACATGTTTAAAAACGTCAACATAAAGTTGGTGAGATATAGGTTTAGTGCGCAGCAATATATATATATAGACCACAAGATTTCGTATATAAACATTTCAATAAAAATATTCTAAGTGGTTGAGCACTTGGTAACCATACTTAACATTTTCACGTCGCATATTCCCTTTAATATGAAATCTTACTACACCGTACCAAGTGTAGTCACAAAACGAAGTACTGTGCAACCGTTGAATACTGGTCGTCCAGTCCAGTTGGGGTTGTCAGGCCCGATAGATCTATCAACAGGATTCGCGTTTACAATACCGCTGTAAATAACAGTTACCAAGCTACAGGGAAGTATGCCAGTGGTACAACTCAACGTAGAATATATTTTTCAGTTACTTGTGTCCATAACGTAAAACATAAAATACATGTATTCTCATCCCGAAATATTTAGAGTTTAAAAGTGGGACTATATACTCACTCTTGTCTTGATGATATATATTTTTTGATTCGGTCTTCCGGTTGATATCACGAACCTATCCATATATAATATATCAATATGTTTTCATTTTAAAACAAACGTTATATATATATATACTTGTTATACTTTTAATATTTTGAATATTTCCTTAGTCCGTAGTTAGCATTCCGATGTTAGTAATTCAATTTTTAATGGTTCATTTTTAGATGTTTAATATACCCGCAATAAACAAAACCCCCAACGAAATAAATAAAACCCCATCGTATATGTATTGGTCGAGATTAATCTTGACCCATGGTACCGGTGTTGTCAAATGACGTGTTGCGTACATAAAGTACCGGTGTTGTCAAATGACGTGTTGCGTACAAACATGGGATCTTATGATTAATCTTCTCGTATTGTTTACGGGTGATCCTGAACCATATAAAATTGAATTATAAGTACATATATATAAAATATCATGTTATCTTAGAAATATGTGATTTATATCATTTTTTTCCAATTGATCCCGTAGTTGAAATGATCTAGGATAACCAATTTTGTTTCGGTCATAGTTTCTTCGTTACAAATCCGTTTTCGTTGATTCAAATTGCCATCTTCTTGGATCGAGTTCTTCTTTAAGACTATGAACTGTAAATACCTTGGTTTGTATTCAAAATCATACGGCATAAGTGAAACATTAGTGAAACATATGAAGTTAAACATTTTTGTTACAACAAAATCATTTAATGACCATTTTTCTAAAAATACTTATACTTTGAAAAACCAAGTTTTACCTTGTTAAATTAGCATATACATAAGTTATATTACAGGTCTTGAAGTATTTTAAAAGTTAAGTTAGAAGGATCTATTTAGTTTGCAAACAAGTTTGAAAACATTCAAACTATGTTCTTGTTGTTATACTTTTGTACCACAAAATAAGATAGCTATATATATATGAATCGAATAAGGTTATGAACATAGATTCTACCTCAAGTTCCTTGGATAAGTTTGCTGTAAAAGAGAAGTAAGAAGCTAGAATCAAAAGGGTGATAGAAGTGGATGAAAGATTGGTAGTAAGTTGGTGTTCTTGGAGGGTTTTCTTGAAGTGTTTTTGTATGGTTTTCTTATGGTGTTTTAGTATGGTTTTTGAAGCTAGATCTTTATGGAACTTTGCTGGATTGTTATGGAGTTTAGAGAGTAAGAAAGAGTGTGTGTTTTTAGTTAAGAGATTGAAGTAAAAATGAATCAAAAATGATGATACATATATACTCCTAAAAATGTGATCTTTAAGGATAACATGACAAAATTCTAGTTTGTATTTTGTTAATTAGTCAAGTAATCATCCAAAAGTAATTACCTAGCTCTAAGGGCATGAATAATGGCTGGTTAGGTGGTGATTTTGATGTGTATTTACTATTAGTAAATACGTATAGGAGCTAGGTATGATACGAGTACAAATACTCTAAATATACGTATAGAAATTTTGTGAAAAATGGAATGAGGATTCAAATATAGCTATCTTTTGGGAATACACTTATATGATTTTATGTATTTAAGTTCTTAAAAGTGATTAAATACATTACTTATACAATATATGTATAAACATTATAGTCTTAAGTATTTAAGTCAAATAACGTTACGTATTGTTATCGTTTTGAAAACTTAAGTTAGTAGTTTCAAAATACACATATAACTTGTTGTTATTAATACAAAATGAGATATTAAAACATTCATTAATCATGTTAAATATGTATATATACATATATATACACAAACGTATAATTATCATATATTGTATAGTTCGTGATATCATTGGTCAAACTAGACGGTCAAACGTTGTGTAAAATTCTTTTCGGAAATATAAATCTCGACAATTTGGATTGCTTATCATGTTGGCAAGGTTTAATTTATGTAAATATTAATCTTATAAGTATAGTATGATCGAAAAAGTGCGGGTCGTTACATCTATCTTCCTCAGTTTACCATTTGCTTGTGTCCTATAGAATACTTAATTCCCATTGTTGTTGATGGTTTACTATTCATGATAATGCTAAGGTTCTTAGATGTAAGGTTTCTATCATTGTAGTATTAAACAACTCCGAAACAATAAAACGTTGTGCCGAAACGTACCCTAACAAGAATCAGGATCCATGCAAGTTTCCATAATGATTTCTTTATCGCAGGTAAGTTTAAAGTTTTTCCTATATGAGAACTTTTTCATTAAATGCCCAGGGTATCGATATCTATAACAAATTTTCGGGTTATCAATTCTGTAATCAAGGCCCCTCTTGTACAGTATCTGGGCTACGTGGTTATTCCTTCCCTACCCTTAACAGACTATAATGCGTATGCTCAAGTGATCCCTACCAAAATTTTCCCTGGACCACCTCATATTCCACATGTAGTAACATTGGAACTTCTGCATGATTTACTTCAATATAATCACGCTGGCCTGGCGTCATTATATTGTACTAAATCGTACGTTCATTCCAATATCACTTCATATTGTCAATGTGACGTGATCACTTCAAGTTCTACTCAATTTCATCTAACGGTGCTTTACCTGTGTTGTCTTAAAATAAAATCTACATAATCAATCTCAGGGTTTCTCGGTGTGGATGCGTAAGCTCCATAGGTCATGCATTAATGCCTAAGTGCTCCGAAATTTCTTCAAAATATTCAGGTTCAAGTAACATCGTTAGATTCCTTTCTAGAAATTCAATCTGGGTCTCGTGCCGAGTTGTACGTGTAGAAAGTAGTGATACGATATGTCTCGAGGCGACTCCCAAGTCCGTGGGTATGGCTGAGCATCAGTAGAAGACACTATGACCTCGTTAAAGGGAATGCCTTCCCGACTTCTTCAATGCCTAAATATAGAAGTGTTAAGGACCTAAGTCCAGAAGTGTCGTTAGACCATCGAGCTGTGGTAAGGAATGAAAGAGTTAAGTGACGGTCACAAAAGCGTACAGGGTATGTGTCAACTGTACAATCTTCTAGATCGCGTGAAGTAATGTTTCAATCTCTGGAACAGTGGAGCAGTAGTAACAGGTCGATTACACTATTAGTTCTTATGGTTAGACGAGTGGGAAAGTAGTTCGGGAAAACATCTGAACTCGGAAGGATAAGTTCTCCAAGTTGGTATAGCGAACAATAGGCATGTAGCAAGAGTGTAATCAGGCATATCAACTACAGCAGCCTAGATCGTTTACGACAGCACGTAACATGGCAATAGTAACAGTATCATACCGAGGTAACATGTTAAAAGCAGATAGTAGTTTGCAGTAGCGAGAGTAAACAAAGGCATACAGCGAGTTTACATAGCAGTAAAAGGAAACGGTAGCATGCAGTAAGTTCATACAGCAGTAGAAGTAAGCAGTGACAGGTAGTAGTAGTAAACAGTAATATGCAGTAATATAACACAGTTGCATGCAATCGAAAGCAGATAATAGCATGCAGTAGTGAAAACAGGTAGTAGCATACGGCATATAACAGTAAAAGTAAGTAGCAGCATGCAGTAAGTTCAGCGGAAACAAGTAATCTAACAAGTTGTAGATTAGTCCTATTAGTGAATCCTACTCGGGTCGGTCTTAGACTCACTAATGCAACCTAATTCCCTACAACCAATGCTCTGATACCAAATGTGATGCCCCGTACTAAATCATCATGTACGGACCATCAACAACAGGATCATTACAAGGTTAAGTACTATATGCGATTTCAAAAGAAGTTTGCATTCATATAAATAGTGATGTCATAACCAACATCGAATGTTTTACAACCCAAAAGCATGCTTCACTAAGTAGAAGCAAATAATAATTGTAATAAAGTTTGTATGCAAAAGTAAACGTTCATGCGGGACATCTCTAAAGCAGCGGGTTGTCTACAACAAGACTAGTACAACAGCGGAAGCAACCTTAAGCACTTGAGAAAAACATGCATAAAAACTTCAACACAAAGGTTGGTGAGCTATAGTTTAAGTATAATAGTAATGTAAGTAGGCCACGAGATTTCAGTGCTACAACGAGCATTTCAAAATAGTAATCCAAATTAGTATGTTTAAGTATATGCTCAACCGTGGGCACTCGGTAACTAACTTAACGTTTAAATAATATATCACCCCCTGAAAGTACACTTGGCAAGTGCGTATGTTTACGAAGTATTAAACACTCGTTAAATGCTAGCGTGACTAGCCCGAGTGGGGATGTCAAACCCTATGCATCCATATCTAAGATTCGCGTTCACGGTTCAAAAACCAATGATTAAACGTTACCGAGCTAAAGGGGATGTTTATGCCGTTGTATAACCCAAACATATATATAGTTTAAGTACTTGTGCCTAGTATGTAAAACATAAAATCCGCATGTATTCTCAGTTCCCAAAATAAGTTAAAGTAAAAAGGGAATGCTATAACTCACAATGATAAAGTATCGGAAAGTCGAGTAGGGAAAAGTGTGCAAGTGATGAAGGTCGTCCAAACGGGTCCTCAACCTAAGTCAAATAGTAGTAAGTCAGTAAATCTTCCGAATTGGTTTAAAAGTATGTAAATAAGGTCTTAAGGGTCATCATCATTCATCATTTAACAAAAGGTGTAAAGTAAGTTTCGTTTATGAAAGTAGTTTAAAATAAAGGCTGAATTCAGTCAGTCACCACGGCCTCTACCCTAACTGAAATAAGGGGAGACCAGTGGTCATGGCTCCATATATGAGTCCTTTAAGTGTGGTAAAATTTACAGAAGCAAACTCGTCTTCGTTTGACGGTGGCGACGGTCTAAGTGCGAGTAGGTCAGAAATTTCTGCACAACGTTAAAAGGACATAGTGACGATCGGAGGGCCATAAATCCTAAACCGTAACTCGGATTTAGATGAGTCCTATATGAAAAGTTATCTACTCGAACAGAGTTATCTGAAAATCAACATTAAAACAGCCCAGGTCTTACTGATCTGACCCAGAAACGGCAAAACAGTAGGGTCAGTAGGTTCCGGTGGTTCTTGGTGCTCGATGCTTATCTTGGTTCTCATCCTTGATGCATATAGCTTCAAGTGTACAACTCGTTGATGTGTTTGCATCATTTTCACCAAGGTTTGACCATCATAACCCAAGTGTAAGTCTAAGACATGAAGCACAACTCACTTAAGTGTTGCAAGTGTTTTGATGAACCAAAGTTACATCAAAGTCTTACATTCAACACATACATGAAATGTAAAAGTAATATTAACAAAGTTTTGACTATTCTGACACAAGTGTAGGTCTAAGACATGTAGCACAACTCACTTAAGAGTTGTATGAAGTTTGATGAACCAAAGTTACATCAAAGTCTTAGATCTAACACATACATGAACTTTAAAACTAATAATAAGTTACAAACTTGAAAGTAAACTCATGAAATCAAGACCTTGAGTTGTAGAACATAGTTCTTTAGTTTGGTCTTGAAGATCCAAGACTCAAAAGTCTAGATCTAACATAAGTGTACCAAGTTATAATTAAAGAAACTTACTTACATGTTCTTGAACTTTTAAAGTTAATTTTAGTTCAAGATTAATGAGATCAAAGTTAACTAGTAACATTTGACCAATAACAACCAACAAACATGAAATAAAAGTGCATAAAATGAAGATATAAACTAAGTAAACAAGTAACTAGTTCATTGTTGTTCATACTTTAAAGATTCAAACCAAAGTTTGATCTTTAAGAAAGTAAACTTTAAAGTTTACTAACATGAATTACAAGTATGAGTTTAACAACTATGAACTTACATTCTTTTGATACATTAAGTGTAGAACATAAACTAGTAAGTTTATGTTCTTGAGTGTTCTTGTAAAAACAAGATAAAAGAAGAATGAAACTAGTAAGTTTGATTCTTGAAACCAAGTAAGTAAGTAAATGATAACAAGTAACAACTAACAACTACAAATAATTAACAACAAAGAACAAAGATGATGATGATTTAAGGGTTGTTGGTTCGGTTTTAAGATAAAGAAAAAGAGAGGATTTGTTCATAATACTTACAAGTATTTGAGAGAAAAAAGGGGAGAAAATATGCAAGCAAGTGAATGTGTGTTTTAAGTGAAATGAAAGCAAGAGTAAGTAATACAAAAAGTAAATCAAAAACTCCACCAAAAGGCCCCTTGGCCAACGGCTTGAAGGGAATCAAAAGGGAAGGAAATATCCACAAGTTAATCTCATGTAATTGTCAAAAAAGATGGTTAATAAGGGTGTGTTAATGGGGATAAGGTGCAACTACATAGTAACTAGTCTTCCATGCACTTAACCATCTAGTTTCATCTTAAGAGTAATACTTACATAAAAAAAATGGGCTAACAAGTCCATTAAAGAAGTAGAGTGGGCTCTTAAGTCCAATAACCATTAATAAAAGCCCATGTTCAAGTAATTAACAAGTAAGTCCAATAAAAGCCCAAGTGATTAACTAATAACCATAGTTAATCAAAATGATTAATAAACTTAATCATGAATGTAAATAATATTCTAAAAATATTATTCGTGAAAGTTTCGTGTGTCACAAAGACATTTCGGGCATTCAAGAATCATGTATGGTAGCAAGTAAATGTATAGCAATACATTCGTTAAATCACAAGTATTAATAATAATAATTATTAATTAAACGTTGGAAAATCCAGGGTCGTTACACAAGATCTTGTTTAAATTCAACATGTTGCAGCGGAAGCTTTTAGTTATCACCTGAGAATAAATATGCTTAAAACGTCAACATAAAGTTGGTGAGATATGGGTTTAATGCCGGAAGCGTTATAAATATAGACCACAAGATTTCATATATAAACGTTTTAATAAAAATATTCTAAGTTGTTGAGCACTTGATAACCATACTTAACATTTAATCAACGTCGCATATTCCCTTTATTATGAAATCTTACTACACCGTACCAAGTGTAGTCACCGAAACGAAGTACTGTGCAACCGTTGAATACTGGTCGTCCAGTCCGGTTGAGGTTGTCAGGCCCGATAGATATATCAACAGCATTCGCGTTTACAATACCTCATGTAAATAGTAGTTACTAAGTTACAGGGAAGTATGCCAGTGGTACAACTCAACGTAGAATATATGTTTTTAATCACTTGTGTCCATAACGTAAATCATAAAATGCATGTATTCTCATCCCGAAATATTTAGAGTTTAAAAGTGGGACTATATACTCACTTTTGCCTTGAAGGTATTTATCACGACTTGGTCTCCGATAGATATCACGAACCTAACCATATATAAAATATATCAACATATTTTCTTTTTAAGTAATCGTTATATATATATATATATATATATATATATATATATATATATATATATATATATATATATACTTTTAATACTTTTAATATTTTTCTTACTCCGTAGTTAGCAGTCCGATGTTAGTGGTCCACAATTAGTTGCTTAAATAAAATAAATAAAGACCCCATCGTATTCGTATTGATCAGAATTAATCTCGACCCATGGTACCATTTTTTCAAGTGACGTGTTGCGTACATAAAGTACCGTGTTGTCAAATGACGTGTTGCGTACAATCATGAGGTCTTATGATTAATCTTCTCGTGTTGTTTATGGGTGGTCCTGAAATATATAAAATCAAATCATAAGTAAATATATATGAAATATCATATTAATTAGAAATATATGATTAATTTAATTTTTCTCCAAATATTTCGTAGCTAAACTAGCTTCGGATACCCGATCTTGTTTTAGTCGTAGTTTCTTCATTACAACTCCGTTTTTGTTGGTTCAACTTGCCATTTCCTTGGATCGAGTCAAATTTTAAGAATATGAACTGAAAATACCTTAGGTTGTATTCAAAATCACAGGTTATAGGTCAAACTTTGGTAAAACTTATGAAAGTGATCATTTTCCATCATAAAAACAACATTTAATGATCATTTTTCTAAAAATACTTACACTTTGAGTTAAACCATGAAATTTTTATGTGTTAACATATTCATAAGAAATATCATTTTTCCAGAACATGAACTTCCAATTCAAAGCTTAAGATGGTTTTTAATTATCCAACCCAAAACAGCCCCCGGTTGCACTCCGACGACGTAGATTCAGTTTTTAAGATGTTCTTTGTAAAACCAAGTTATATCTTGTTAAGTTAGCATATCATTATGATATATTACAGGTCTTGAAGTGTTTTAAAAGTTAAGTTAGAAGGATCTATTTAGTTTGCAAACAAGTTTGAAATCATTCAAACTATGTTCTTGTTGTTAAAATTTTACAACACAAAATCAGATAGCTATATAAATATGAATCGAATAAGGTTATGAACAAGGTTACTACCTCAAGTTACTTGGACAAAGTTACTGTAAAAGATGAGAAAAATCCTAGAACCAAAAGAGTGGTGGAGTTGGATCAAAAGGTTGGAAGTAAACTTGTATTTTTGGAAGGATTATTGAAGTTTTCTTGTAAGGAATTTATTATGATGATTAAGGCTTGTTTTTGAAGCTAGATCTTCATGGTTATTTGCTGAGATTGTGAAGAACACTTAAGGTTCCTAAGAGTGTGTTTTTTGTTAGAGAAAATGTGTAGTAAAAATGAAATTGGAATGGAGTATAAATGGTGGTGAAAAGATGTATAAATTTGTAATATTGTGCAAAAGTCTTGTAATATGCCAAATTGATTAATCATGCATGCTAAGATCCAAAATTAGCTGACTCATGGCTGCTAATAAAGTGATTGTGATGTGTATATACTAATAGTAAATACGTATAGGAGCTGGGTATGATACGAGTACATATACTCTAGGTATACGTGTAGAAATTTTGAGGAAACGGAACGAGAATTCAAATATAGCTATCTTTTGTAAATATACTTATATTTTTTTTATGTATATAAGCCCTTTAAAAGTGATTAAATACATATCTATACGATACATGTATAAGCATTATAAGTTTTAAGTATTTAAGTCGAACAACGTCAAATATAGTTATCGTTTTGAAAACTTAAGTTAGTAGTCTCAAAATATACTTATAACTCATTGTTATTAGTACACAATGAGATGTTAAAACATTCTTAGATCATGTTAAATATATAAAAACACATATACATACACAATCGTATAATTATCGTATGTTATATAGTTCGTGATATCATCGGTCAAATTGGACGGTCAAACGTTGTGTAAAACTCTTTTCAAAAACATAAGTCTCAAAAATTTAGATTTCTTATCATGTTGGTAAGGTTTAATTTATGTAAATATTAATCTTATAAGTGTAAAACGATCGAAAAAATCCGGGTCGTTACAGTACCTACCCGTTAACTAAATTTCGTCCAGAAATTTTAAAGTTGTACCTATTTTGCGTTCTCGGGAAACAAATGTGGGTACTTTTGTTTCATCTGATCCTCTCGTTCCCAAGTAAACTCGGGACCTCTTCGAGTATTCCAATGAACCTTAATGATTGGTATGTTGCTGTGCTTGAGCCGTTTAACTTCACGGTCCATGATTTCGACTGGTTCTTCTATGAATTGTAGTTTCTCATCGACTTGGATTTCTTCAAGAGGAATGGTGAGATCTTCCTTTGCAAGACATTTCTTGAGGTTTGAGACGTGAAATGAATTATGTATTCCGGCGAGTTGTTGTGGTAACTCGAGTCGATAAGCTACCGGTCCAATGTGTTCGATGATCTTGAACGGGCGTACATACCTTGGGTTCAGTTTACCCCTTTTACCGAAACGTATTACACCTTTCCAAGGTGACACCTTTAGCATAACCATGTCACCGATCTGAAACTCTAATGGTTTCCTTCGGACATCGGCGTAGCTCTTTTGGCGACTACGGGCTGTTTTCAATCTCTCCTTGATTTGTACTATCTTCTCAGTCGTTTCGTGTATGATCTCGGGACCAGTTAATTGTCGATCTCCTACTTCATTCCAACAGATAGGGGATCTACACTTCCTTCCATACAATGCTTCGAATGGTGCAGCTTTAATGCTCGCATGATAACTGTTATTATACGAGAATTCTGCTATTGGTAGATATTTATCCCATCCGTTTCCAAAATCGATCACACATGCCCTGAGCATGTCTTCAAGAGTCTGAATTGTTCTTTCACTCTACCCGTCAGTTTGTGGATGATATGCGGTGCTCATATCCAAACGAGTTCCCAGGGCCTCCTGTAGTGATTGCCAAAACTTTGATGTAAATCTACTATCACGATCGGATATAATGGAAATAGCTATTCCATGTCTTGAAACAATTTCCTTTATGTATAATCGTAATAGTTTCTCCATTCTATCCATTTCCTTTATAGGCAAGAAATGTGCAGATTTGGTGAGACGATCAACTATTACCCAAATGGTGTCATAACCCCAAGCAGTCTTAGGTAACTTTGTGATGAAATCCATCGTAATACCATCCCATTTCCATTCTGGGATTTCTGGTTGTTGAAGTAACCCTGACGGCTTCTGGTGTTCTGCTTTGACTTTGGAACAAGTTAAACATTCCCCAACATATGTTGCAACATCTGTCTTTAAATTAGGCCACCAATAATGCGTCTTAAGATCTTGATACATCTTTCCAACTCTAGGATGTATCGAGTATCTTGTCTTATGTGCCTCGTTCAATATCAACTTCCTTAATCCACCCAACTTTGGTACCCAAATACGGTTTGCAAAATATCGAATTCCGTCTTCCCGTATAACGACTTGTTTCCCATACTTCTTTATTATTTTTCCTATGTTTTCTTTATTAAGAGCTTCTCGTTGAGCCTCTTTGATTTGTGAGTTGAGATTCATGCGAATTTTTATGTTCATCGCTCGTACTCGAATTGGTTCCCGTTCCTTTCTGCTTAGAGCGTCGGCCACTACATTCGCTTTCTCGGGATGATAGCGAATCTCACAATCATAGTCGTTTATCAGCTCGACCCACCTACGTTGCCTCATGTTCAGCTGTTTCTGATCGAAGATATGTTGAAGGCTTTTATGATCGGTAAACACAGTGCATTTAACCCCATATAAGTAGTGTCTCCATATCTTCAATGCAAACACTACTGCTCCCAGTTCTAGATCATGCATCATGTAATTCCCCTCGTGAATCTTCAATTGACGAGATGCGTATGCAATAACTTTCTTTCGTTGCATAAGGACGCAACCAAAACCTTGTCGCGAAGCGTCACAATATATCTCAAAATCATCGTTCCCTTCAGGTAACGATAAAATAGGTGCTGTAGTCAACTTCTTCTTCAGTAATTGAAATGAACTTTCCTGCTCAGAAGTCCATTCGTACTTCTTCCCTTTTTGCGTTAACGCTGTTAATGGTTTAGGTATTCGGGAAAAATCTTGAATAAACCTTCTATAATAACCAGCTAAACCCAAAAGTTGGCGTATCTGCGTTGGTGTCTTAGGAGTCTCCCATTTTTCAATGGCCTCAATTTTAGCTGGATCAACCTGAATTCCTTTGCTACTAACAACGTGGCCAAGAAATTGCACTTCTTTCAACCAAAATGCACACTTAGAAAATTTGGCGTATAACTGTTATTTTCTTAACAATTCTAATACCAACCTTCAATGCTGCTCATGCTCTTGTGCACTCTTGGAATAGATAAGAATATCGTCAATGAAAACGATAACAAACTTATCTAAATACGGACTACAAACTCGATTCATGAGCTCCATGAATATAGCTGGCGCATTCGTTAATCCAAACGGCATGACCAAAAATTCATAATGACCGTAGCGTGTCCGAAAAGCAGTTTTCAGAATATCTTCTTCTTTGACGCGTAGTTGATGATAGCCCGACCTTAGGTCAATTTTCGAGTAAATACATGATCCTTGCAATTGATCAAATAAGTCATCAATTCTTGGTAGTGGATACCGATTCTTGATAGTTAACTTATTTAATTCACAATAATCTATACACATTCGGAAAGATCCATCTTTCTTCTTGACGAATAAAATCGGAGCTCCCCACGGTGAAGTACTTGGTCGTATGAAACCACGGTCCAGTAATTATTTTAACTGACTCTGAAGTTCTTTTAACTCGGATGGTGCAAGTCTATATGGAGCACGGGCAACCGGTGCAGCTCCTGGTACAAGATCTATTTGAAATTCTACAGATCTAAATGGAGGTAATCCTGGCAACTCTTTCGGAAATACTTCAGGAAAATCTCTTGCCACAGGCACGTCATTGATGCTCTTCACTTTTTCCTTCGTTTCGACCTTATTAACATGTGCTAAGATAGCATAGCACCCTTTCTTTAAGCACTTTTGAGCTTTCAAACAACTAATGAGTTTTAGCTTTGAGTTACCTTTCTCTCCATAAATCATTACTGGCATTTTATCCTTACGAGGAATGCGAATTGCCTTCTTGGCACACACAACTTCAGCTCCTATTTTGGACATCCAGTCCATGCCGACTATTACATCAAAACTTCCTAATTCTACGGGTATCAAATCAATCTTAAATGTTTCTCCGGCTAAATTTATTTCACAATCACGGCAAATTTTATCGGCTTTAATTAGTTTACCATTAGCTAACTCAATCATGTACTTAGCATCTAGAGGTAATGATGAACAATTCAATTTAGCGTGAAAGTCTCTACACACGTAACTTCTATCGGCACCAGTATCAAATATAATAGATGCGGATAAGTTATTAATGGTAAACGTACCCGTAACAAGCTCCGGGTCTTCATACGCCTCTCTAGCATTAATAACAAATGCTCTTCCACGTGCAGATCCGTTATTCTTCTCTGGATTCGGGCACTGACTCTTATAATGACCCTGTTTCCCACACCCATAACAAGTAACAGTGGCCAATGCAGTACTATTTGCATTGGTGGCAGGAGTCTTGGTACCGTTTGTATTTGTAGCGGGAACCCTACAATCTTCAGCAAGATGACCTTTTCGATTACAATTGTTGCACACCACATTACAATAACTAGAGTGATGTTTGTGGCATCTGTTACATAAAGGATTTCGTCCCATGTAACCTGAGTTCGAACCGCTACCCGCACCTTGCGTGGTTTCTTGCTTCTTGTTGGATTGTTGATGATTACCTTCCCACTTTCTTTTATTTCCTGATGTCTTGACATCAGTGTTCTTATCCAGAATAATCTGGTCCATCAACTCGTTTGCCATGGTGATAGCTTCATGAATAGTCTTGGGTTTGGATGCTGTAACATTTGCCTTGACCTTTTTAGGCAAACCGTCTTTGTACAGTTCAATCTTTCGTTCTTCGGTTGGTACCAATTCGGGACATAGCAAGGCTAATTCCATGAATCACTGATTGTAGTTGGTGAGTTCTGTACCAACAACTTTCAGGCTTCGTAATTCAGCTTCCAACTTCCTAACCTCGTTCCTTGGACAATATTCGTTGATTAGCATTGTTTTAAATTCTTCCCAGGGAGTATCATAAGCTACATCTCCTCCTACGGCCTTCACATAGTTTTTCCACCACGTGAGTGCACTATCTTGTAAGGTGCACGATGCATACTTGGTCATGTCCTTCTCAATACAACCACTGATTTTAAACACAGACTCAATCTTTTTGATCCACCGGGTTAAACCGACCGGTCCTTCTGTTCCACTGAATGATGAGGGCTTGCAACCTTGAAAAGTTTTGTAAGTGCATCCCACACAAGGATTTGGGTTAACTACAGCACCTCTTGCAGCCTCGACCCATAACATTCTGTCGTTCACTCGCTGATTGATGAGTTCCTGAATTTCTTGTTCCGTCATTCGGTTCAATTGCGCCATAATCTTCAATAAGAATGAAAAAAATAATTATTCACATGGAATATTATAGATGTAGTATGTATTTACAGTACATCGTAGCTTATTAATAATATGAACCAGTTATTATTATAAAAGCCTTTTCTTCTTATTAGCGTTTTATAATTATATCTAGGGTAGTACCTACCCGTTAAAGTTCATACTTAATAGCTTAGTACGAAAATCAATTACTACCACCCAAATAATACTTAACCATGGAAAATTATTGCATTTCACACTTCTCTATTTTACATATGCTTATCTTACATCAAACATTAAGCAAACCACACTAGTAATATTATACAAAACATTATATGATCCCATGGTTTAAAACAACAGCGCATCATTTAACCCAAAGCGTTTGTGTTCAAAGAAATCGCTTAAAGGTTATCCTGGTTATCTCCCTGCGTTTTGGCTGAGGAACCGAAGGACTGGATGTCGGGATAGAACTAATAGGAATAGCGGGAATAGGTGTGGAAGTATCTATTGGAGTTGGTGCCACAACATTCTCTCTAGACTCGGGATTTGGATTTTCTATTTCAGTAGCCTTTCGTTTCTTTCCTCGTTCGAAGTTGTCTTTCGTAATTTCCTGTATTTCTTCCCCCTCAGGATCACTTTCTGGTTCCTCTTCAATTGATTCATCCGGAACTTGTGAGTCTTCCCCAAAGGTGTCGTTTTCATCATCGGATTGGTTAATGACTGGAACACCATCTGAAGATTCTGGTTAGGAGTTGCTGAATGTGATAATAAGTTCTAAGCCAGACATCTATCACATAACAACTAGCACGTTAATACCACATAATATTTACATATTAATTTTTAACCAACAAGGATAAGCAATAGTTTTCGAAATCAAACACGGTCAAAGTCCAGACTCACTAATGCATCCTAACAAACTCGATAAGACACACTAATGCAAATTCTCTGGTTCTCTAAGACCAACACTCTGATACCACATGTCATAACCCGACCTTAACCATAAGGATGAATACAATAACATATGATTTCATTGCGAGGTATTGACCTCTATATGCGACATTTTTCAAAAACTGCATTCGTTTTTACAATATAAACCATAGCTTTTATTACAAATACAAGGTTTAACCAACTTAATAATGATTATCGTTTAGCGATAATCTTAGACTTACAAACTTTACATGTGATAATAACAATACGACTTCCAACATATTTTACATTACAAATCCTCCGATATGCAGTTTATTTTTGACACAAATATGCATACTCAAGATCTTGCTTAAATTCAACATGTTGCAGCGGAAGCTTTTAGTTATCACCTGAGAATAAACATGCTTAAAACGTCAACATAAAGTTGGTGAGATATAGGTTTAATGCTGGCAGCGTTATAAATATAGACCACAAGATTTCATATATAAACGTTTTAATAAAAATATTCTAAGTTGTTAAGCACTTGATAACCATACTTAACATTTAATCAACGTCGCATATTCCCTTTATTATGAAATCTTACTACACCGTACCAAGTGTAGTCACCGAAACGAAGTACTGTGCAACCGTTGAATACTGGTCGTCCAGTCCGGTTGGGGTTGTCAGGCCCGATAGATCTATCAACGGGATTCGCGTTTACAATACCTCATGTAAATAGTAGTTACCAAGTTACAGGGAAGTATGCCAATGGTACAACTCAACGTAGAATATATGTTTTTAATCACTTGTGTCCATAACGTAAATCATAAAATGCATGTATTCTCATCCGGAAATATTTAGAGTTTAAAAGTGAGACTATATACTCACTTTTGCCTTGAAGGTATTTATCACGACTTGGTCTCCGATAGATATCACGAACCTAACCATATATATAATATATCAACATATTTTCTTTTTAAGTAATCGTTATATATATATATATATATATATATATATATATATATATATATATATATATATATATATATATATATATATATATATATATATATATATATATATATATATATATATATATATATATACTTTTAATACTTTTAATATTTTCTTAGTCCGTAGTTAGCAGTCCGATGTTAGTGGTCCACAATTAGTTGCTTAAATAAAATAAATAAAGACCCCATCGTATTCGTATTGATAAGAATTAATCTCGACCAATGGTACCATGTTTTCAAGTGACGTGTTGCGTACATAAAGTACCGTGTTGTCAAATGACGTGTTGCGTACAATCATGAGGTCTTATGATTAATCTTCTCGTGTTGTTTACGGGTGGTCTTGAAATATATAAAATCAAATCATAAGTAAATATATATGAAATATCATATTAATTAGAAATATATGATTGATTTAATTTTTCTCCAAATATTTCGTAGCTAAACTAGCTTCGGATACCCGATCTTGTTTTAGTCGTAGTTTCTTCATTACAACTCCGTTTTTGTTGGTTCAACTTGCCATTTCCTTGGATCGAGTCAAATTTTAAGAATATGAACTGAAAATACCTTAGGTTGTATTCGAAATCACAGGTTATAGGTCAAACTTTGGTAAAACTTATGAAAGTGATCATTTTCCATCATAAAAACAACATTTAATGATCATTTTTCTAAAAATACTTACACTTTGAGTTAAACCATGAAATTTTTATGTGTTAACATATTCATAAGAAATATCATTTTTCCAGAACATGAACTTCCAATTCAAAGCTTAAGATGGTTTTTAATTATCCAACCCAAAACAGCCCCCGGTTGCACTCCGACGACGTAGATTCAGTTTTTAAGATGTTCTTTGTAAAACCAAGTTATATCTTGTTAAGTTAGCATATAATTATGATATATTACAGGTCTTGAAGTGTTTTAAAAGTTAACTTAGAAGGATCTATTTAGTTTGCAAACAAGTTTGAAATCATTCAAACTATGTTCTTGTTGTTAAAATTTTACAACACAAAATAAGATAGCTATATAAATATGAATCGAATAAGGTTATGAACAAGGTTACTACCTCAAGTTACTTGGACAAAGTTACTGTAAAAGATGAGAAAAATCCTAGAACCAAAAGAGTGTTGGAGTTGGATCAAAAGGTTGGAAGTAAACTTGTATTTTTGGAAGGATTATTGAAGTTTTCTTGTAAGGAATTTATTATGATGATTAAGGCTTGTTTTTGAAGCTAGATCTTCATGGTTATTTGCTGAGATTGTGAAGAACACTTAAGGTTCCTAAGAGTGTGTTTTTAGTTAGAGAAAATGTGTAGTAAAAATGAAATTGGAATGGAGTATAAATGGTGGTGAAAAGATGTATAAATTTGTAATATTGTGCAAAAGTCTTGTAAGATTAATCATGCATGCTAAGATCCAAAATTGGCTGACTCATGGCTGCTAATAAAGTGATTGTGATGTGTATATACTAATAGTAAATACGTATAGGAGCTGGGTATGATACGAGTACATATACTCTAGGTATACGTGTAGAAATTTTGAGGAAACGGAACGAGAATTCAAATATAGCTATCTTTTGTAAATATACTTATATTGTTTTATGTATATAAGCCCTTTAAAAGTGATTAAATACATATCTATACGATACATGTATAAACATTATAAGTTTTAAGTATTTAAGTCGAAGAACGTCACATATAGTTATCGTTTTGAAAACTTAAGTTAGTAGTCTCAAAATATACTTATAACTCATTGTTATTAGTACACAATGAGATGTTAAAACATTCTTAGATCATGTTAAATATATAAAAATACATATATATACACAAACGTATAATTATCGTATGTTATATAGTTCGTGATATCATCGGTCAAATTGGACGGTCAAACGTTGTGTAAAACTCTTTTCAAAAACATAAGTCCCAACAATTTAGATTGCTTATCATGTTGGTAAGGTTTAATTTATGTAAATATTAATCTTTTAAGTGTAAAACGATCGGAAAAATCTGGGTCGTTACAAACGCAGTACCCAGTGACATGTCTTATGACAGGGACGTTTAGGACCAGTGTAATGAATACAGGGCCTCTGCCTATTCATGAGCCAGCATTCCATAATCTCGGCAGAATAACTGATGAAGTCATAGTATGCACTCACTTTAACCTTATCTGAATTACGAATTTTATCGCATTTACTTTATCTGTCTTATAAATTAGAAAACCCAAAATAAATATTCACTACTCCCTAACTATCTTAGGCTTAAATATAGGTTCGATTCTACTGATATATCAAAAATACGACCCTAGGTCATACTTCCCTTACTTATAAGGAGTAGTAAGATTTAGGCCCTGCTAAATATAAATTTAAAATAGTACCTTCCTCTCACGAGTGGCTGACAAGGGCAAGCCGCGGCCTGATGACACCACGCGAATAAAAACCGTACGTTTCGGCCATATCACGGGAGGATACTAACTTTTTGGCGCCACTGCCGGGGAACTGGTATCAGGCAATACTGCTCTCTATCAAACTTATTCACAAGCATTTAGTGGTGTCAAAGAAATACAATTATACACGGACTTGGTTATTGGATTTTTCGAACAGTCGCCAATTATATTGGGACCAAAAGGATCCTGCCTCTCCGTAGTCGGCCTGGCCACTTAGTTTGTTGGTTAGTTAATTAAATTAGATTACCTTAGATTACTTTAAACTACCCTAGATTAAATTAGATTAGATTACCTTAGATTAAATTAGATTACCTTAGAATTACATTATCCTAGAATTAGATTAGATTAGTTTAGCTTATTATAATTTAGCTTATTTGCGAAAAATTAAAAATAAAAAGGCATACCCAGTGTATGACCCAAACCCGATCTAGATCAGGGCCGTTGTTATTTGTACCTGATCCAGACGCAATAATCTCTAAAGCACGCAAGGAAGCACGAATCAGAAATCAAATGGCGTTACGCGTTACTTTAGCAGAAAACACCAAACCCTCGATTGAATTTTCGTAATTTTAAGAAATTTAGATAAGAAGTAGAATAAAAATCTATGTCCTAAAACTAGAATAGCGAGAAATAAGAAAGAAAAAGAGTTCGTCGGAAAAAGGTCGAAAAAGAAAAATGGTTGAAAAATAAAAGGTGACGGAAAAATAAAAGAAACTTATAAAACTTAAAAACAATTGACTAACCTAACCTTATTACTACAACTAACTTAAAATTATAATCACAAATTGAGATTACTAATTGGAATGATAATTGATACATAGGAAAAAGTCGTCTAAAAATATTAAAGCTTACAAGAAAAACTATATCCCAAATGGAAATAACTTAAAAAGGCGTCGCAAAATTCTAAAGCACCTAAATCTTAGTCTAAAGAAAAAGCACTTAAAGAATTCTACGGCAAAGCCTAAAAATCTTGAAGTAAAAATAACTATGGCAAAAAACTAAGTTTAAAACTAAATATGAGCGAAAAATACAAATATTACGCTAAAACGATTAAAAAGGGATAAAATATAAAAATAAACTAAAAGTTGTAAAAATAAAATTTTTATAAAAATATTATTTTTATATTATTTATTTATTAAAACTACTAATTTTACAATTTAATTAAACTAATTTAACTAAATAAAACAAATTAAATAAAAAGAAACTTTAAAATAAAACTAATTATAATAATAATAGGTAATTAGGGTTTATAATAATAATAATTAATAAATACCCCGTAATAAGTGCTAAATTAGGGTTCTGTCACGTGTGTCAGAGTGTCTCCGCGAGTCGCGGTATTCCAAGCAGCAAACCCCGCGAGTCGCGGGGTTCCAAAATTAAACTTTGGTACAGTTTTAAATTTGACGTTTTTTTTTTCTGTTTTATATTTTTCTGTTTTAAAATCTAAATATTTATAAAATAAAAACTTATATTCAAAAACTAAAATAAAAATAGAACTACTTTATAATTTTATAAATAAAAATCATAAAACTAGATTTATATATATATTTTATTTTTATTTTTTTTTGGTTTTTTTTTATGTTTTAAATAAAAACAAAATACTTAAATAAAACTTATATAAAAATAAAGAAACTTTATAAAACTTAAATATTTAACAAAATCTTAAAAATACTTATATTTTTGTTTTTCTTTTTATATTTTCGAATAATTAAAAACGTATTTTTATAAAAACGAATTTTAATAAAAGTAAACTAAAAATCTTTTTTTTTATATTAGCGTTGCGCTTCCGGCTTTTAAGCGATTCCCCGGCAGCGGCGCCAAAAATAACTTGATAGTTATGCGAGGTGTACGAAATAGCTATTATATTTTAGCAGGAAATACTATTAAATACGATATAATTTTACACAAGATATTTATTTATTTAGAGAATGGATATACTTAAATCTTGCTACAACACTTATAGGCAGTGTACATAATCGTACAGTAGTGTAGTTTTTAGTAAGTCCGGTTCGTTCCACAGGGAAAATCTTAAAACAAAGCTTAACGCTATATTAGTTTACTTTTATAAAAATATAAATATATATATATATATAAGTAATATTATTATTATAAAGGGAGGTTTTTACCTTTTAATGACCGGTTTGTCGATTTTAAAACTTTAGTCGCAGTTAAAACCAAATGTAAAATAATAAATAAATACAAGACTTAATTTAAAGCGTAAAGTAAATAACAATAATGAAATTGCGAATAATGAAAGTGCGATAAAATAAACTTGCGATAATTAAAAAGTACGATAATTAAAAGTGCAATTAAATAAAATAACAATAAAAATGCGATAATTAGAAGTGCAATTAAATATAAAATAAAGGAAATTAAATATGAAATAAAAGAATTATGCTTATTTAAACTTCCATAATCATGATGTTTGACGTGTTGATTTTTAGTTTATTCCCATGGGTTAATTGTCCTTTGTCCTGGATTATTTAATATGTCCGTCTGGTTTTTGTCCATAACAGTCCATCGGTCATAAATATAAAGTGCGAGTATCCTCGTCAAATTATCCTTATACCCGAAGTTAAATATTCCAACTAATTGGGGACTTAAACTATAACAAGATTTTAATACTTTGTTTAATAATTACACCAGGATGTCGACTGAGTGTAACCCAAGGTTTTAATATTTTTTTATCAATTATACCAAGTGTCCTTGTACATAATTTCACCCCTGTTTTAATTATTCTAGTGGCTATTAATCCATTCCCGTGTCCGGTTAAATGAACGATTATCGCCCATCGTGTCCGATCGAGTGAATATGGTAATTTATAGGGACGCCCAATTGTAAATCTTTATATTAACATTAACAAACTATCATTTAGTTAAACAAATATAAAGCCCATTAATATCCCATAGTCTAATTTCCACAACTGTCGTTCTTTTGTCCAAACCCCAATTATGGTATAAAGCTCAATTACCCAATTTTAGTAATTAGCCCAACATCATGATTACTTCGTTTTAAATAAGCATAATAATAACTTAGCTACGAGACATTAAATTAAAAGGGTTGAACATAACTTACAATGATTAAAAATAGCGTAGCGTTACACGAACAGAATTTCGACTTACACCCTTACAACATTTGCTAACATACCCTTATTATTAGGATTTAAAATTAAAATTAAAATTAAAATTAAAATATAAATTATATATATATTTTTACGTATATATTGAGAGAGAGATAGATATTGGATGATGAAAAATGATCAGAATTCGGTTGGCTTTATAGGGAATTGAGTTCAGGGATACTCCGCGACTCGCGGCATTTTTTGCCTTCAAACTCCGCGAGTCGCGGAGTTTGAAAATACAGCTCACTCCAAATTGGATCTTAGTATGCCGACGGTTTTAAATATTAATATAATATATATATAATTTTTAAGAATTATTTATATATTATATTATATTCATGTGCATAGTTGACTTGTAATTTTTAGTCCGTTGCGTCGAGCGTTGAGAGTTGACTCTGGTCCCGGTTCTGGATTTTCGAACGTCCTTGCGTACAATTTAATATCTTGTACTTTGCGTTTTGAATCTTGTACTCTTGTAATTTTGAGACGTTTCTTATCAATAATTGGAACTTCTTTGATTGTATTTTGTACTTTTGAGCTTTTTGGTCGTTTGCGTCTTCAATTCGTCGAATCTGTCTTTTGTCTTCACCTTTTATTATTTAAACGAATATCACTTTTAAATAGAACAATTGCAACTAAAAGCTTGTCTTTCTTGAGGAATAATGCTATGAAATATATGTTCATTTTTAGCATTATCAAATATTCCCACACTTGAGCGTTGCTTGTCCTCAAGCAATATCGTCTTGAAATACTAGAATCACTTCTTTATTCTTCACACTTTGTACATCAGTGATTTCTATACGGCGGTATAAACAATGGTAGTAACGATATGGTTTACAGTCCCACATGACTATAAAAATTTAGATCCATTAAGGAAATTGGATCTTTATGGAAACATTTGATCTTTTGAAAATTAAATCTAGTTTTTACCCTAGATAAGTTTTCTGGAATAACCCTTTACCGGTGTTTGCAAAATATTTTTATGGGTTTGGTGGGTTTCAGATTTGAAAATTTTAGCTCAAAACTTGCGGTTTTGTGTCACCCACTTGCTAACCTTGTATTTGGAAAGCAACACGTCCAGTTTACTTGTCCCGTATATTACCTTTCGGTAAACTACCGTCCGGTTGTAAAGGAAAGCGTTGAACAAGCAACTGTTAAGGCAATGTCCCCTGACATGCTTTTAATTATGGTCTATAACGTGTCGGACGCAATTACTATCCTTGGTAAGAGCAATAGTAAAGCTCACCCTTATGATTTTTTGGTCTGGCACAAGGTCCTGTCTTTGACCACTATGCAACCACCGTTCTTACGGTTGATACCCGATTTAGTTCAGGTGACCTAATGAATTCCAGGTGAATTCCTAGGATTTTACGTTCAATGGTAATGAACGCATTGAAAATAGGGTTTTCAGAAAACAAATCGGTTTGTAATTTTGATCAAAATATTTTCTCGTTCAAGCTCGAGTTTAGATATCATTGAATTCCATGAGTTTGTAATTCTCAATCTTTAAGGTCAATCTCAAGGATTGAGTAATATCAGGCTTAAAAGCTGATTTTTGATCTTTTAAGGAGATTATCCTTTCTGGGGATCTGATTCATTAGTCTTATCCAGCTAATTTGCACGGTGTCCCCCCCATTGTACGAGATAAATCCTTCTCATAGTTAGGATAAATCTGACCACTTGGCGACCCTGTTTGATGCTGAGGTCCGTGGATTTCCTGCTGATTTTAGTGATGACTTTTCTAGGTTTTTCGTCAACCTACAGCTGGTCTGGACGACAACTTCATGACCTAAATCAAGAAGCGCGTTTCTTTTTCGGAAGACTTTACTTCCTTTTAATGATGGAATTGATTCATCGTGTAGATCCATCTCTTCTTTTCTTTCATCGGGTAAAACAGTTTAGTTTAGTCCAAAGCAAAAGTATTTTCAGTTATTTGTACAAAAATATGTGATATATGTTTTGAATAACTTGGAGAATTTTCCCACACTTGGCTTTTATTTTCCTTTTTATTGTCCTCTATTCCATTTTAAATGAATTTTAACATTTTAGTTTGTTTCTCAATTTATGTCCTTTCCGAGGTTACAAGAATTTCGGTGTTAAAACCTAGTTTTATCGTTCATAAATATGTATAAACATGATTTTGAGTTCATTTAATTGAAAATTTTGAAAAATTTTACTAGAATTGGGTAGTCAGTATATAAGACTAGGGCTGTTCTTTATTATCAGAGAGCACTAGATTCTAATACAACTACTGCTTTACTAGTATTTTTAATGGTAATCAAGTGTTTAAGATAAAAATTATAAAATACTAAAGAATTTAACCCCTTCACACATTTAAGATCTTGTAATGCCCTCATTTGCAAGAAATCAGTAACAATTTAAATTATTGAGGGTGATTTGTTTGAAAATGATTAAATTTTTACCAAAGTTTCCAAATATATTGGCGTTTGTTTGCTGAATGATAAATGGTGCACATCATTTGTTCATTCCGTTTTGTTGTTATTTCACATATATTTTGCATCTTGTCGTCAAAATTAGTTGCTTTTGCTGAACTTAATGCCAGTCTTTGAAAATGCGTTGTTTTACCCTGTTGTGTACATAAGATAAACTGCAAACATATATACATATTTTTGAAGTTTGGTATATTACCCCACATTCAAAAATTATTAAAATCTAAGAATAAAAGTTAGAAAATTATAAAAACTATTACAATATTAACATAAGTATTAAACGTATCAACATTACAAATTACAAAATAAATAAAACTAAGTAGACTAGGGATGATACTGATACCAATAGGGGTTCCATGCATAACCATAGGTGCTATAAAATGCTTCGGCAGGGTTATACGTAGGATACGGTGGTTGCATCTCTATAGACCAGGGAGGGAATATGGGTTTTGGAGTAGGAATATAGTTTCTACTTATATGTTGGCAATGAGCTATGATTTAGTTTTGATGAACTTGCCAATCTTCAAATGCTCTCTGTCTAGCATTTTCGTACTCCTGTGAAGCTATAAACCTTTGCATTTCTTGCATTTCATTTCCCCCTCCTACATTACCTTGCTGTTGGTTTCTCTCAACCTGTGGATGTCTACCATGGTATTGTACTGCGGCGTTATTTCGCCTCTTCAAAACTTTTGCACCATGGTATACATTTAAACCTATTGTATCGCGGGGTTCTGGTTCTTCTACTAATAATCCCCCCCGACTTATATCCACACCGAGATATTCAGCAATCAAAGTAATAAAAATACCACCTCCTATTATGCTATGCGGTCTCATCCCCCTAACCATAGCTGATAAATAATAACCCACACAATAAGGTATACTTACAGCGCTTTGTGGGTCTCGAATACACATATGGTAAAACAAATCCTGTTCATTTACCTTTTCCTTGTTCTTACCTCTTTGTGTAATCGAATTAGCTAAAAACCTATGAATTACTCTTAATTCAGCTCTATCTATATCCAAATAAGAGTAATTTCCCCCTTTGAATCGGTGATGGCTTGTCATTTGACTCCATACACCATGTGTATCAAAATTTTCATCTATCTTTCTACCATTTAGTATCAACCCTCTACAATCGGCAGATGCTAACTCCTCAGGCGTATATATACGTAAAGCCTGAGCCATGTCTAGTAAAGACATGTGGCGCATCGAACCTCCTAACAAAAATCTAATAAAAGATCGATCGATTAAACTAGCTACCCGATCATTTAATTCTATACTACACAACAATTCTTCACACCATACTTTATATACAGGTCTACGCATGGTGAATAAATGTACCCAGTCGTTAAAAGTAGAATTACCATACCTCTGTGCAAGTAATTCCCTAATTGGCCCAGCCAATTCTACAGCTTCTAATGGTCCCCATTCTATGACCCTAGGTACATCAACAACTTTATAATGAAGAGTATGCAAACCCCTTTGGTATTTTGGATAATCTATCCAAAGTCTGTCAAATCTCAGGTTCGGATGCAAATCTTCCAAGTGCATATCAGAAAATGTCATGACTGGATGAGGTATATCTTGCTTGTAGTAGTTATCCACCTCCTGTTGTTCCGCATTCTCAGCAGGAGCATTGCGAGCTTGGGATGAAGATTCACCCCTTTCAGTCTGCAAAACACATCAAACACAATTTTTGTGCATCCAAATATGCATTAGTGTCAGCAAAATCATCAATCAAAATAATTACAATGACATGATCAATTTATATCAAACTTAAGCTCATTTTCATATTTTCATCAAATCTACACTTTTTCAAATAAGCATATACGAAAATGTTCGCCAAGTTCATAAGCATTCAACTCAAATAACATGTCAAAATAATCATTACTAGCAATTAAACAAGTTTCAAATGGCATTATCTCTCAAAAATCAAGTTCATGAATTTTTAGACTTGAAAAAGTCCACTTTAATTCTCAAAATCATGTTTAGGCTCAAAGTTTGGATCATTTAACTACCTAAACATGTTACACTACTTAATTTAGCAACAATTCATGACAAAAATCGGCCATAACCTGTTTATATCAAAAAAGCTCCAAATTTGCTCAAGAACACAAACCCAAGATTACTCAAAATTTGAAGTTTAAGGCTTCTAATCATGTTAAATAGCATCAATCTAGGTTATACAATCATAATACATAAACAATTTAAGCATAATTACACTAAAAAGCATCAAAATCAAATTGGGGAAAAAATTGCTCAAGAACACTAATTTTCGGATTAAATGGTGTTTAGGTGTAGAAATTTATCGTTTTTCTTGAGTAATTCCTTGATAGCATCCTTCTCAACATGATTTTAGTAAAAGATTTGATGATTAACGGTTAAAAATTGTGATTTTGGGGGTGTTTTTGCGGGTTTTTGCGGGTTTATTTTCGCAGTGTTTTCTTGTTTGTGGGTTGCAACTGAGCTGTTCTGCGTTTATATTTTTTTTCTGGATTTTAGGAACTCCGCGAGTCGCTGTATATTACCCTTCAAACTCCGCGACTCGAGGAGTTTTTTTTTTTTTTTTAAAAAACATCTTATACTAATTAAAACAATTAAGTAATTAATTTTAAAATTTTGTTTCCCTTGTTATTTAGGACGAGGTCGTTTCGGATCGATGTCCTAGTCCGTCCTTCGACAAAATTTTAAAATTTGTCTTTTTGTAGCGATTGTTTTAAAAGCTAAGATTTTTGGGTTTTTTAATGTTTTTGGCATACTTTAATTCAATAAGATTAAAAATAATGATAATAAAAGTTCTCGTCCCTCCCTTGGGTAAAGCAATTTCGGTTTAAAGACCTAGTCTTCAACTTACGACGAATTTTAAAAATCATATTTTTAACTTAATGAGATAAAGTAAATTTTTGTTTTTAAATTCACACAATTTAAATATAAAATTCAAAATTAATATTAAAAATTCACACCAAACTTAAAATTTAAAATGCATAAAAATAAAATTCATATTTTAAAAATTAAAAAATTCACACCAAACTTAATTTAAAAATTCATATTATAAATTCACACCAAACTTATATTAATTTTTTCAAATATTTACAATTTTAAATATATTGATTTTACAAAGTTTACAATTTTAATTTAAGATTTATATATTAATTTTAAAAACATGGTAAAAATAAAATTAAAAATCTTTTTGGTTTTTTTATCCCACTTTAATCAATCAAATATTATCAAAAATATGCGCCTCTCTTTTCGGTAAAGTAATTTCGGTTCCATGACCTAATTTAACTCATGACGAATTTTTGAAATATTTTGGGTTGATTGATTAAAGATATTTATACCTTAAGAATAAACGTTAAATTTCGCAGTGATGTAATAAAACTTTGAGTGATATCAATAATTTCGGTCGCCAAACCTAATTTTATTCAATACCAATTTAATACTTTATAGCGAACAAATTAGCGTTTATTATCAAAAGGTTAAAAATAAAAATAAAAAATAATAAAAACTGTACAGACTTACCTGTGAGATAGTATTCTTAGTTATATGATCTATCCCATTCATAATGAAAGGACCCGTCCTAATGCACCTGGACGAAGTCATCAACATTTGGTCCCATTGCGATGATCGGCTCCAAGTAATGTCCTTATATTGAGCAAATGCACAGCGGAAGACTTAATTCGTACCTGAGAATAAACATGCTTTAAAGTGTCAACCAAAAGGTTGGTAAGTTCATAGGTTTATCATAACAATCATTTCAATATGTTAATAGACCACAAGATTTCATAATCATAAACATAATACACTCGCAAGTGTATGTAAAGCATTCTAAGTGGTTGAGCACTTGGTAACCATACTTAACATTTAATCAACGTCGCATATTCCCTTTATTATGAAATCTCACTACACCGTACCAAGTGTAGTCACCAAAACGAAGTACTGTGCAACCGTTGAATACTGGTCGTCCAGTCCGGTTGGGGTTGTCAGGCCCGATAGATCTATCAACAGGATTCGCGTTTACAATACCCATGTAAATAGTAGTTACCAAGCTACAGGGAAATATGCCAGTGGTACAACTCAACGTAGAATATATTTTTAAGTACTTGTGTCTATTTTGTAAACATTTATAAAAGCAGCGCATGTATTCTCAGCCCAAAAATATATATTGCAAAAGCAATTAAATAGGGAGCAAATGAACTCACTTTTGCCTTGAAGGTATTTAATTCGACTTGGTCTCCGATAGATATCACGAACCTAACCATATATATAATATATCAACATATTTTCTTTTTAAGTAATCGTTACATATATATATATATATATATATATATATATATATATATATATATATATATATATATATATATATATATATATATATATATATATATATATATATATATATACTTTTAATAATTTTAATATTTTCTTAGTCCGTAGTTAGCAGTCCGATGTTAGTGGTCCACAATTAGTTGCTTAAATAAAATAAATAAAGACCCCATCGTATTCGTATTGATCATAATTAATCTCGACCCATGGTACCATGTTGTCAAATGACGTGTTGCGTACATAAAGTACCGTGTTGTCAAATGACGTGTTGCGTACAATCATGAGGTCTTATGATTAATCTTCTCGTGTTGTTTACGGGTGGTCCTGAAATATATAAAATCAAATCATAAGTAATTATATGTAAAATATCATATTAATTAGAAAAGATATGATTAATTTACTTTTTCTCCAAATATTTTCGTAGCTAAACTAGCTTCGGATACCCAATCTTGTTTTAGTCGTAGTTTCTTCATTACAACTCCATTTTTGTTGGTTCAACTTGCCACTTCCTTGGATCGAGTCAAATTTTAAGAATATGAACTGAAAATACCTTAGTTTGTATTTGAAATCATAGGTTATAGGTCAAACTTTGGTGAAACTTATGAAAGTGATCATTTTCCATCATAAAAACAACATTTAATGATCATTTTTCTAAAAATACTTACACTTTGAGTTAAACCATGAAATTTTTATGTGTTAACATATTCATAAGAAATATCATTTTTCCAGAACATGAACTTCCAATTCAAAATTCAAGATGGTTTTTAATTATCCAACCCAAAACAGCCCCCGGTTGCACTCCGACGACGTAGATTCAGTTTTTAAGATGTTCTTTGTAAAACCAAGTTATATCTTGTTAGGTTAGCATATCATTATGATATATTACAGGTCTTGAAGTGTTTTAAAAGTCAAGTTAGAAGGATCTATTTAGTTTGCGAACAAGTTTGATATCATTCAAACTATGTTCTTGTTGTTAAAATTTTATACCACAAAATAAGATAGCTATATGAATATGAATTGAATAAGATTATGAACAAGGTTACTACCTCAAGTTACTTGGACAAAGTTACTGCAAAAGATAAGAAATAATCTTGGAATCAAAGAGTGGTGGAGTTAGATCAAAAGGTTGGAAGTAAACTTCTTCAAATGGGTGGTTATTTTGATATGTTCTTGAAAGAGTTTTCTTATGGTGTTTAAGGCTTGTAATTGAAGCTAAATGATGGGAAAAATGCTTGGAGATGATCAAGTATGAAGTTAGTAGTATTTTGAGAGAGAAATGATGGTGTAGGTATGAGAAAATGGAGTGAAGAAATGGTGTTCATTTATAAAAACGTTTTTAGTTTATAAAGAAAGAAAAGGATTCCTAATTTTGTTTTCTTACTAATAATTCATCCTACTTGACAAATCCTAGTTACCTCATATCTAGGGCAGTAATAATGTTGATTAGGATGTTGATTTGATGTGTATATACCAATAGTAAATACATATAGAAGCTGGGTATGATACGGTTACATATACCCTAGATATACGTATAGAAATCTTGAGGAAACGGAACGAGAATTCAAATATAGCTATCTTTTATGAATATACTTATATTGTTTTATGTATTTAAGTCCTTAAAAAGTGATTAAATACATTATATATACGATACATGTATAAGCATTATAGATTATAAGTATATATATCAAAGAATGTTACGTATAGTTATCGTTTTGAAAACTTAAGTTAGTAGTTTCAAAATATACTTATAACTCATTGTCATTAGTACACAATGAGATGTTAAACCATCCTTAAATCATGTTAAATATATATAAATACATATATATACACAAACATATAATTATCGTATGTAATATAGTTCGTGATATCATCGGTCATATTGGACGGTCAAACGTTGTGTAAAACTCTTTTCAAAAACACAAGTCTCAATAATTTGGATTTCTTATCATGTTGGTATGGTTTAATTTATGTAAATATTAATCTCATAAGTATAATTTGGTCAGAAAATTCCGGGTCATTACAGTACCTACCCGTTAAAGAAATTTCGTCCCCGAAATTTGATAGAGGTTGTTATGGATAACAATAAGAAGGTTTTCATGACAAATATAAGGTGATAATGGAGTTTTATCATCATTGAGTAATGTAGATAAAATGATTCGATTATGCGAAGAATATAAATGAGACTATCGTAAAAGAGTGAGATGAGTAAAATATATTCGTCTTAACCGATGACGTAGTTATGATTGATTTCCGGGATTTAAGGGATTTAAAGAGAATCTTACGTAATAAGATTTGGTTTTTTGGTGATTAAGGAAATCAGGATCTTCTTTGATTATATGCAATAATCTGTTTCGATTGCTCTGTCGGATATTTCACTATAAATTCACCCCTTCATTTCCTTATTTTCCACGACTCACACCTTCTATTCTTTCTCCCTTGATTCTTACTTTAAAGCATTCATCAATATGCTCCATCCAGTCTTGATTCTTGATATATTCCTAACTTTTATATCTGTCATTCTTCTTTTTCATCTACCACCAGAAGAATCTATTTACTTCTACTATACTCTTGTGTTTATAGTGTTTCTAATTCTCCCGTGTCTCTATATTGCTATCTGCATCGATATATACAGTTTGTAATTTCGGGGTTATTATCGGAGTTTATATTCTTCATTATTTTTCGGAGCTTCATGCTTTCGTTTTCTCTTCCCGACTTCGAGTCAAGCGAGTAATGGTCCGGAATTCGTAGATATGAAATTCAGAATGAACATAGCTAGTGCTCTAAGAAGAAAATGGTAATAGAACGATTTTGATTTGTTAAATTACCAGAATACCCTGGAGAAGACCGAGTCATCCAGAAAAATATTCTCTTGATATGTTTAGAGATTAGATAGAATGTAAGAGTCGTGTAAATGGCACATGATGACGGTACTGTGAATCATCATGCTTCATTAGAAACTCAGCATGACTTACTGTAATATAATGACGTTGATCAAGTATCATTATATTATACTAATCCATGCTTCAGTTCCCAACACTACTTCAAAACATTCATATTTTAAACTCGAAGGTTTCAGAATTTAGAAACTAACACAGTTTCTTTTATGTTGCAGATATTACGGAGAGATAAATGATCTCAGATAAGAATAATTGTGAAAATATCGCCAGAAATATGGAGGATATTTATAATAGAACATACGAGAATATCTTAGAATTTCTAATATCAATGGATGTGTAAGAAGATTTGTCTGTGAAGGTTTAGAATGAGAAATAAGATGTTTGCTAATGATTTCAGCAGGCACAGAATCATTTAGATTCTTTGAAGGCAAACTTATTCTTTGTGATTTGTCCACGGCTTTCTTCATAGTTTCGCATAATCCGCTTTTCGGTACTAAATTTTCTATCGAGCGTTCCTAACACTCCTTTCTTTATCATCAAACTTTTGGCCATTAAGATCATCTACAACATGCTGCTTCGTCAGCATTTTCAAAGTTAACTGATCTGGGTTATCGGTTATCAAATCGAGGTAGTTTCAGGAGAATTGTGTTTTTAGAATGATTAATCGCTGATGGTAATATTGTGGAATATAAAAGGTTCCCCAGTAACAATAAAGAGTACGCATATATATCGCGGTTATAATAAAGTTGTTTCGGATGAAAAGTCGGAGTTGACTTGCTGGAGCTGTGACAAAATTAGCTACTTTGGAAAGGGATTGCAAAACGATCTTCGGTAATAACAATGTCAAAGGAACTAGAACAGATACGTGTCAAACGTTTACTCAGTTTCCGAGGGTTTTTCAGGTGCATAACTATATGCATCAATCTTTTCTTCCGTAGATGAAGTGCGGTTGGTTTATCCGCTCGATTGAGGTGTTTTTAAGAATCATGATAGATTTGAACGCTGATTGTAATCGTCGAGATACAATGAGGTTTAAGATGAAATCAAGTGGCAATCTTGAAGAAATGTTTAGTTTCATATGTTATAATCAATATTTTAATTCATTTTAATTGTCCAATGTCATTAGTCCACAGTCGATAGTCCACAGTAACAGTCCAATAATTCATATATAGTTTAATATATAATATACGAATTAATTAATACGTGTCGTGACCCGTATACGTCTCAGACTCGATCACAACTCAAACTATATATATTATTGTAGAATCAACCTCAACCCTGTATAGAGAACTCAATCATTACTGCATATAGAGTGTTTATGGTGATTCCAAATAATATATATAGATGCGTCGATATGATATGTCAAAACACTGTATACGTGTCCCGATATTTAAAGTGCGTAAAATAATTACAGAAACTAAATGACGATAAATAAAAGTGTGATAATTAAATTGCGATAAATAAAGTGCGATAAATAAAATGTAATCAGTTAGCTAGGAACAGTTAGCGTGGATTCTTAACAAAATTTTTCATAGTTAATTTGTTTGTTTCTAACAGATTTTATTTTGTCATATGTTTTCTTCATATGCCACTTGTTGGATTCTGGGAAGTCAAAATCCAAATATGAAATTGAATGAAAATGGTTATTCTGCGGTGAATGGATACGTATATCGGTGGTTGTAAGTAGGATAGTAAATGACTGTTGAATCAGCTTCGACGAATGTACAATGTAACTTATTAAGATGAAATCTAATTATTCCTCGGGTATTACCTACCCGTTAAAAAAAATTTCACCATTAATATTTTGTACAAAAGAACTTTTAATTACAATCTTTATGAAAACATATATACATATATATTTTCTTCAGATGAAATCATGAATTTAATGAGTTAATATGATATTAATCTCATTTGCTTTTCGGTTTGAGCTAGAATAAGAAATCTCTAAAACTTTTTGAAACCACATATTCTTCGCAGAATATCAATGAAGTTATGGATCAATACTTCATCATTCATTATTGTTGGTACACCTTAGTATCAATGGTGGGTATAATGTTGATGTTTGTGGGACAGATTATGATGTCGAGATGTGTGATGCAGATGTTGTTTGTTAGTGGTGATGATGGTATTATTGATGTTATTGATGGTGGTGCTGATTATGCTGCTGGTGCTGCTGCCGGTGTTTGCAACCTTCGCACCATGTTCTCCAAAGCCGTCACGCGAGCGCAAAGTTCGTTAACTTCTGCTAGTACACCAGGATGATTGGCCGTTGGAGCGAGCGAATGAACAAGATTTGTAATATGGGATAGTATATAATCGTGACGAGATACTCTAGAAATGAGAGAGAAAATGGTGTTTCGAATAGGTTCGCCGGTAAGTGCTTCAGGTTCATCGCCAAGAGGGCAATTTGGTGGATGGAATGGATCACCTTCTTCTTGTCTCCAGTGATTTAGTATATTACGAACCCATCCCCAATTCATCCAGAATAGATGATGGGAAATTGGTTGATCCATTCCGGTGACGCTGCTTTCGGAGCCTGAATGGAAATCCATATCGGCATAACTGTCGGAATCTGAAGAATTCGAACTAGATGCGGAATCCATCTTGTATAATGGGGAAAATGAATTTTTGGTATGGAATAGATTATAGGAGTTAGATTTGGTACTCTTCAATACATAATTTCCATATGTATATATAATACCAAAATCCCGTAAATTACGGAGAATCTTTGAAAAGATATCAGTCAAAGTTCGCAATAACATATATGCTAAGATAAGAATTCGTCTATACACTATCAATGCAGTAAATGCAGTAAAACGTGTCTAGACTTATGAATGATAAGCAGGTAATTTCCTAAGGATGATAAGCAGATGATTTCCGACTAGAAATGATAAGCAAAACTTTTGACATGTAGACATGGTCGAAGTCCAGACTCATTAATGCATCCTAACAACTACTATTAGACACACTAATGCAAGACCTGGTTCGCTACGACCACCGCTCTGATACCAACTGAAAGGACCCGTCCTAATCCACCTGGATGAAGTCATCAACATTTGGTCCCATTGCGATGATCGGCTCCAAGTAATGTCCTTATATTGAGCAAATGCACAGCGGAAGACTTAATTCGTACCTGAGAATAAACATGCTTTAAAGTGTCAACCAAAAGGTTGGTAAGTTCATAGGTTTATCATAACAATCATTTCAATATGTTAATAGACCACAAGATTTCATAATCATAAACATAATACACTCGCAAGTGTATGTAAAGCATTCTAAGTGGTTGAGCACTTGGTAACCATACTTAACATTTAATCAACGTCGCATATTCCCTTTATTATGAAATCTCACTACACCGTACCAAGTGTAGTCACCAAAACGAAGTACTGTGCAACCGTTGAATACTGGTCGTCCAGTCCGGTTGGGGTTGTCAGGCCCGATAGATCTATCAACAGGATTCGCGTTTACAATACCCATGTAAATAGTAGTTACCAAGCTACAGGGAAATATGCCAGTGGTACAACTCAACGTAGAATATATTTTTAAGTACTTGTGTCTATTTTGTAAACATTTATAAAAGCAGCGCATGTATTCTCAGCCCAAAAATATATATTGCAAAAGCAATTAAAAAGGGAGCAAATGAACTCACTTTTGCCTTGAAGGTATTTAATTCGACTTGGTCTCCGATAGATATCACGAACCTAACCATATATATAATATATCAACATATTTTCTTTTTAAGTAATCGTTACATATATATATATATATATATATATATATATATATATATATATATATATATATATATATATATATATATATATATATATATATACTTTTAATAATTTTAATATTTTCTTAGTCCGTAGTTAGCAGTCCGATGTTAGTGGTCCACAATTAGTTGCTTAAATAAAATAAATAAAGACCCCATCGTATTCGTATTGATCATAATTAATCTCGACCCATGGTACCATGTTGTCAAATAACGTGTTGCGTACATAAAGTACCGTGTTGTCAAATGACGTGTTGCGTACAATCATGAGGTCTTATGATTAATCTTCTCGTGTTGTTTACGGGTGGTCCTGAAATATATAAAATCAAATCATAAGTAATTATATATAAAATATCATATTAATTAGAAAATATATGATTAATTTACTTTTTCTCCAAATATTTTCGTAGCTAAACTAGCTTCGGATACCCAATCTTGTTTTAGTCGTAGTTTCTTCATTACAACTCCGTTTTTGTTGGTTCAACTTGCCACTTCCTTGGATCGAGTCAAATTTTAAGAATATGAACTGAAAATACCTTAGTTTGTATTTGAAATCATAGGTTATAGGTTAAACTTTGGTGAAACTTATGAAAGTGATCATTTTCCATCATAAAAACAACATTTAATGATCATTTTTCTAAAAATACTTACACTTTGAGTTAAACCATGAAATTTTTATGTGTTAACATATTCATAAGAAATATCATTTTTCCAGATAATGAACTTCCAATTCAAAATTCAAGATGGTGTTTAATTATCCAACCCAAAACAGCCCCCGGTTGCACTCCGACGATGTAGATTCAGTTTTTAAGATGTTCTTTGTAAAACCAAGTTATATCTTGTTAGGTTAGCATATCATTATGATATATTACAGGTCTTGAAGTATTTTAAAAGTCAATTTAGAAGGATCTATTTAGTTTGCGAACAAGTTTGAAATCATTCAAACTATGTTCTTGTTGTTAAAATTTTATACCACAAAATAAGATAGCTATATGAATATGAATTGAATAAGATTATGAACAAGGTTACTACCTCAAGTTACTTGGACAAAGTTACTGCAAAAGATAAGAAATAATCTTGGAATCAAAGAGTGGTGGAGTTAGATCAAAAGGTTGGAAGTAAACTTCTTCAAATGGGTGGTTATTTTCATATGTTCTTGAAAGAGTTTTCTTATGGTGTTTAAGGCTTGTAATTGAAGCTAAATGATGGGAAAAATGCTTGGAGATGATCAAGTATGAAGTTAGGAGTATTTTGAGATAGAAATGATGGTGTAGGTATGAGAAAATGGAGTGAAGAAATGGTGTTCATTTATAAAAACGTTTTTAGTTTATAAAGAAAGAAAAGGATTCCTAATTTTTTTTTCTTACTAATAATTCATACTACTTGACAAATCCTAGTTACCTCATATCTAGGGCAGTAATAATGTTGATTAGGATGTTGATTTGATGTGTATATACCAATAGTAAATACATATAGAAGCTGGGTATGATACGGTTACATATACCCTAGATATACGTATAGAAATCTTGAGGAAACGGAACGAGAATTCAAATATAGCTATCTTTTGTGAATATACTTATATTGTTTTATGTATTTAAGTCCTTAAAAAGTGATTAAATACATTATATATACGATACATGTATAAGAATTATAGATTATAAGTATATATATCAAAGAATGTTACGTATAGTTATCGTTTTGAAAACTTAAGTTAGTAGTTTCAAAATATACTTATAACTCATTGTCATTAGTACACAATGAGATGTTAAACCATCCTTAAATCATGTTAAATATATATAAATACATATATATACACAAACATATAATTATCGTATGTAATATAGTTCGTGATATCATCGGTCATATTGGACGGTCAAACGTTGTGTAAAACTCTTTTCAAAAACACAAGTCTCAACAATTTGGATTGCTTATCATGTTGGTATGGTTTAATTTATGTAAATATTAATCTCATAAGTATAATTTGGTCAGAAAATTCCGGGTCATTACACATAAGATAGTCGGTTTAATTGGTTTTCCATAGCTACATATGAAGGTTCTTCGTATGCCCGAGAGACATATTAAATTAATGTGGCTAATGTGTTATGATCCAAGTCGGGTCATACCCAATAACAAGCTTACCAACACTTTATATGTATTTATTTTAACGATTGGATTGTTAAATAAATACGCGACACTTGAACTTTAAGAAAAACGGTTTTCTGAAATATTATTTGATGTGCATATATATAAATTATGGAATAATTTATATAATTTGGATTTAATTATTTATAGGTTAAATAATTAATAAATTTATGTTACATTTTATATAAATGGGTTTTATATAATAAAATGTACATAAATAAATATGGAAGTTTATAAAATAGTTTTATAAAAAAAAAATTAACTCTTTTATAAAACTTATTTTATAATACATATTTGGAAGTGGCATGGGAGTTTCACAAGCATGCTATTATTTTACTAGATTTTAAGTGTTACTTTCAAAGATTCCATGTGATAAGTACCAAGACCTCTTGGAGACTTAAACACTTGAACATACATGCAAAAACACATCAAATACACTCCAAAAAAACTGCACAAGTTCCTTTTCTGCTGCAGTAGGCCGTGGGCCTTTATGAGGGATAAGAGGTTCATGGTTTGGTTTTTGGAAGCTTAATTCAAGTGTCAACAAATCCTAACCTAAGTACAAGGTGTTGGTGATAAGCTTGGGGTATTACAACTTGAGGTTTCATACATTTTGGAGCTCCATTCATCTTCATCATCTTCATCATCTTCATCATTTACTAGCAAGCTTGGAGTAGGTATAATCTCTTTACTTGCTTGTAGTTTGTAAGTATATATCACAACTTGATCCTAATTGAGATTTAACTTTAATTGGTTAAAGATTAACAAGTTTTAAATGATAATATGAACATGCTTCCGCTTTTATTTGATTCTTAAAAGGTTTTAAGTATTATGAAACTTGTTAAATCCCAACAATGGTATCTAGAGCCGAAGTTGTTGAAATATGCTTCGAGATGGTTATTAAACCCACTATAATTTTGCATTCTATGAACATGCATGAAGTAGAATGTAAAATTTTCGGTTTTGGGTGTTTTGTCATTTTGGCCAAAATCACTTGTGATTCTGTATTGCCAATCACTTGTGATTCTGTGTTGCAGATCACTTGTGATTCTGTGTTTGCAGATCACTTGTGATTCCGTGTTTCCAATCACTTGTGATTCTGTACTGCCAATCACTTGTGATTCTGTACTTCCAATCACTTGTGATTCTGTATTGCCTATCTCTTTTGTAGTTAAAGTTCACAATCTAAGCCTTGACCTTGTGTTTGGTTGCATGTATGGTTGATTGATATTTATTCAATTGGTTTGTAATAATATTTATTCATTTGGCATGTAATAATTCATTTGGTTATGTAATTTATTTTATATTTGGTATGTAAAATAGATTAGGTTGTAATTTCATTTTTTAGACAAAATGTATTAGGATATATTTTGTAAAATGATGAAGAATGATGAAGACTTGAAGAACACATGAAGAAGCATTTGGATGCAAGGTTAAGTGGGAGATTTGAAATCTCCTACTTTGTGTAATTACCCCTTATCCGGTGGCATTTGTTTTCGGCTAAACAAATGTCTACCAAAATGGCTTGATTGTGAACATATTTATTTTGCATGCATGGTTGTTTATTGTATGATTGTGGATTGTATGTTTGTATGCTACAAGTTAATCACACAAGTTAACAACAAGCAAAATGGAAATTTAATTGGTTAAATTATACATTAATTAACGACATGCAAAACGACAATTTAATTGGTTGAATTAAAAATGGCTAAAAGGACATTAATAAACGGTTATTAAGATCATGATTAGGATCATATATATAAAATGGTTTATAGACATGAAATTGGCTTTTCATAATGAACTATACACCAAATGCATGTTGGTGTATGGCAAATGTTTTCTTAAACTAGAATTTATGAAAACTTAAAATCCCTTAACTAAAACTAGGCAAACAAGTTAAACGCCATCCTTTTGCAGGAACACTTGAACATAGTAGTGAACTCATAATGGAATAAAGGTCACCTAACCATTATGAACTAACTAATATGGTTAAGGTAAAATTCGCATGCTTGTGGGATAAAGGTCACCTAACCACTTGTATGTTAATTTTACAAGTTTACACAAGTAGGACGACTTGATTTGGAAATCATGAACTTAGGGTCACCGAAGCATGAGGAACAAATAGGCGTTGATGGGATAAATATGCCATGCAAAAGGATTGCATGATCCCATAATTTAGAAGTTGCAAAAGGATTGCAATTGTCATATAAATGACTACCTAGCTAAATCAAATAACGGGATAAAGGTCACCTAACCGAAATTTGATTTACCGTTGGATTCTAATATTTAATAAAACAATTAATAATAAAAGGGTGTTGTTTATTAAATTTAAAATCGATACTAAAATGAACTTTGTTAAATTTTGTAGATGGCCGCAAATAACAACAACATGCAAAATGCACCACTTAACCTAAACAACCTATCATTAAGGTCTCTCCTCGAGAAAGACAAACTCAACCATACGAACTTTATGGATTGGTTCCGTAATCTTAGGATTGTCCTCAAACTTGAGGACAAAGGGTATGTGTTGGAGGACCCTATTCCCGACCAACCGGATGAGGAAGATATAGAGGGCATGGCTTATTATGACAAGTATTGCGCCGATTCGGTGCAAGTCGCTTGTCTAATGCTTGGGACTATGATACCCGAACTCCAAAAGGATTTCGAACATCATAGTGCATATGACATGATTACACAATTGAAGGAGATGTTCCTTCAACAAGCACGTGTCGAGCGCTTCGAAACGGTTCGAGCGCTACATGCATGTCGTATGGATGACACCCAATCCGTCTCCTCTTATGTCCTCAAAATGAAGAGCCTTATTGATCGTGCTAACCGTCTTAACCTAAACATATCAAATGAGTTAGCCACCGATCTTATCCTTAATTCCCTATCAAAAAGGTTTGATCAATTTGTAATTAATTACAATATGAATGGGATGGATAAGAGCATAGGTGAGCTTCACGGTATGCTTAGAACGGCGGAAACTAGCATGGGTAAAAGGGCTTTACCCGTGTTAGCAATCGATCAAGGTGGGTCCAAAGGTAACACCTCTAAGCCAAAGGTGGCTAAGAGAAAAGGACCCGCCTATCAAGGCAAAGGGAAGGGGAAGATGGTTACCCCAACCATCAACAAGGCCAAGAAGCAAAAGGTTACCGAGAAGCCAAACCCCAAAGAAGACCCGTGTTTCGGTTGCGGTGAAATGGGTCACTGGAAGCGAAATTGCCCGGTCTATCTTAAGGAGTTGAAGGACAAGAGGGATGCGGGGCAAACCTCAGGTAATATATATATGGTATATATTGAGCTTAATATTACTTCTTCTAATACATGGGTATTAGACACGGGATGTGGAACTCATATTTGCAATTCTTTGAAGGGGTTCAAAAGAAGTGATCATATGGCGGGAACATCGAGTCTCTATATGGGCAATGGTGCAAAGGTGCATGTTAAAGCTCAAGGAGATTTTGTTTTGAAGCTTCCAAGCGGATTGGAACTTATTTTAGAAAATGTTTTGTATGCTCCGGATTTGTGTAGAAACATTATTTCTATTTCTCGTTTGAAACAATGTGGTTTTAATGTTAATTTTATTAATGATGATATCCATGTTTGTTTAGATAATGTGTTCTATTTTAAGGCTTCGCCTTCAAATGGAATTTATGAATTGGTTCATGATGACACATCATCTAGTAGCTCAATGTACCATACAAGCACCAAGAAACTCAAAAGGGATTTGAGTGATTCCTACTTATGGCATTGTCGCCTTGGTCACATAAACAAGAACCGAATGCATACACTTCAAAAGAATGGACTTTTGAAATCAAATGAAATGGATTCGTTTGATGTATGTGAATCTTGTTTACAAGGCAAGATGACTAAAGCACCTTTCAAAGGGACCTACGAAAGGGCTAAAGACTTATTGGGATTAATACATTCGGATGTGTGTGGACCCTTTAAGCCCATGACAAGGAATGGTGAAAGATACTTTGTTACTTTCATTGATGACTTTAGTCGTTTCGGATATGTCTACTTGTTAAGACATAAGGATGAAACTTTTGAAGCATTCAAAGAATATCAAAACGAAGTACAAAATCAACTCAATAAGACAATTAAGGTACTTCGTACCGATAGAGGAGGTGAATACCTAAGCGATGCCTTCCAAGATCATCTTAGGAGTTGTGGGATCATCTCACAACTTACTCCACCCGGAACACCCCAACTTAATGGAGTTTCTGAAAGGAGGAACCGAACCCTAATGGATATGGTTCGATCTATGATGGCAAGAAGCTCGTTACCTCTATCATTTTAGGGTTATTGTCTAAGCTTCGCGGCTCGTATTTTAAATATGACCCCAACCAAGAAAGTGGAACGAACTCCTCATGAGATGTGGTTTGGAAAACCTCCTTCTCTTTCATACTTGAAAGTATGGGGATGTGAAGCTTATCCTAAGCGTCATGTTGCTAATAAGTTGCATGCTCGATCCACAAAGTGTATCTTCATAGGATATCCCAAGGATGATATGGGATACTATTTCTATGATGTGACCGAGCAAAGTGTATTTATTGCTCGAAAGGCGGAATTCCTTGAAACCAAATTCCTTATGGAAGGTGATGGTGAAAGGAAAATAGATCTTGTAGAGGTACAAGATCAAGTTGATGATACACAAATGGTTGACACTAGTACTCAACATGAGGATGTTGAAAATGATCAAGTGGATGATCAAAGTACACAAGACGTTCGAAGATCTAGTAGGATTAGTAATCCTCCTGAGAGATATGGTTTTCTCGTAGATGGTTGCTATACGGTTGATTTGGATGAACCGACAAACTACGAAGATGCTTTATCAAGGATTGATAAAGATAAATGGCAGGAAGCCATGAACGCCGAGATGCAATCCATGTATGAAAACCAAGTTTGGGAACTTATAGTGCAACCTCCTAGCTCCAAGCTAGTTGATTGCAAATGGCTTTTCAAGAAGAAAACCGACATACATGGAAACTTGGATACATACAAAGCTAGACTTGTAGCAAAAGGTTTCACTCAAACTCAAGGGGTTGACTATGATGAAACTTTCTCACCAGTGGCAATGCTGAAGTCTATTAGGATATTATTTGCCATTGCTACTCACTATGACTATGAAATATGGCAAATGGATGTCAAAACCGCTTTCCTAAATGGATATCTTGAGGAAGATGTCTATATGGTACAGCCCGAAGGTTTTGTTGATCCGAAAAATCCTAAAAAGGTATGCAAGTTAAAGAAATCAATCTACGGATTGAAACAAGCATCTAGAATGTGGAATCATCGTTTTAATGAAGAGGCAAAGAAATTTGGCTTCATTAAAAATGGTGATGAAGCTTGTGTATACAAGAAGGCTAGTGGGAGCTCTATAATGTTCCTTGTGCTATATGTGGATGATATATTATTATTTGGGAATGATATTACCACAATGCAAGGAGTCAAAACTTGGCTAAAGAGTTGCTTCTCCATTAAGGATCTTGGAGACGCACAATACATATTGGGGATAGGGATCTATAGGAATAGATCCAAGAGATTGATAGGTTTAAGTCAAAGTACATACATTGATAAAATCTTGAAAAGGTTCAAGATGGAAAACTCTAAGAAAGGTTTGGTACCTATTCAAAGAGGAACCGTTCTCAGTTCATCTCAGTGTCCTACCACGAAAGATGAACAAGAGAGAATGAAGAAAGTCCCATACGCATCTGCTATTGGGTCTATCATGTATGCGATGATATGTACTAGACCGGATGTGTCATGCGCTCTAAGCTTGACAAGTAGATACCAGAATAACCCAGGAAATAGTCATTGGATTGCTGTTAAAAGTATATTGAAATACCTTAGGAGAACTAAGGATATGTTTCTAATATATGGGTCTGGTGAGGAGGAACTCGCCGTAAAAGGTTACGTGGACGCGAGTTTCCAAACTGATCGAGATGACTCTCGATCACAATCCGGTTATGTCTTCATGTTAAATGGTGGTGCAGTCTCTTGGACGAGTTCAAAACAGGATGTTGTTGCGTTATCCACTACAGAGTCGGAGTACATTGCCGCCTCACTGGCAGCTCAGGAAGCTGCATGGATGAAGAAATTCATCGACGACTTAGGAGTGGTCCCTTCCATTCAGGACCCTCTTGAGATCTTTTGTGACAACGAGGGTGCGATTGCTCAAATCAAGGAACCTCGTGCTCATCAAAAGACTCGTCACATTGAGCGGAGATTCAACTACATCAGGGATGAGGTTGAAAAGGGAAAGATATGTATTCACAAAGTTCACACAGATCATAACGTTGCGGATCCACTCACGAAGCTTTTACATGGGCCAAAACATGAGGGACATGTTTGTGCGTTAGGGCTTCGATATTCTAGTGATTGGAAATGATCTATTTTATGTATTGTAACGGAACGAATTAGTTCAAACTCATTAATATAATTATGGTATTAATTTAATTATGAGTCATGTTCCAATTTTGCATATTTTATCCATGAATAAACTATTATTCTAAATTCCGTAGTTGATCACATTTGTGGGAACAAGTGTGAGGTCTAGACTATTATGAACTTGGATTGGTTAACATTCATATGGTGAATGTGGGGCAAGGTTGCAACCAAGGTTCATAGATATTTGTGGGACACAAATATTGGAAGACCCGCTCTCAAGATTTACTGTATGGAGCTTTTGTAGTTGATCACATGTAATCTTGAGTAAAGGAGAATATCATTGTATCCTCTGACCTGAGATACATATTGGGTTCAGATATTCACTGAATATCGTACCTTGATTCTTTCCTTCGCTATTCTGAGAAGGTAGCTCATAAGGGAGGCTTCAGGTATGGTACAAGGTGTAGTGTCTAGGACATATATAGTCAAGATGGAATTTGTCCCTCTTATTCGTTGAGAGTCAGATGTCTAAGGCCTGATAAATTTAAATCTAAAGGAGAGTGATCACTCTGTGTCTCTTGGATTTAACATGACATCTAGGACAAAAGGATGTAATGAAAAGATTCACCTATTCATATTTGAGATGGGAACTCGAAAGGAATGATGTTATTGAATGGCACAAAGTCATAACATATTGGGGGTGATGGACGATCGTTAGGTGGTATCCATCACTTGCATTAATTTCTTATGTTTCTCGTGCAAGTGGGAGATTGAAGGTTCTTCGTATGCCCGAGAGACATATTAAATTAATGTGGCTAATGTGTTATGATCCAAGTCGGGTCATACCCAATAACAAGCTTACCAACACTTTATATGTATTTATTTTAACGATTGGATTGTTATATAAATACGCGACACTTGAACTTTAAGAAAAACGGTTTTCTGAAATATTATTTGATGTGCATATATATAAATTATGGAATAATTTATATAATTTGGATTTAATTATTTATAGGTTAAATAATTAATAAATTTATGTTACATTTTATATAAATGGGTTTTATATAATAAAATGTACATAAATAAATATGGAAGTTTATAAAATAGTTTTATAAAAAAAAATTAACTCTTTTATAAAACTTATTTTATAATACATATTTGGAAGTGGCATGGGAGTTTCACAAGCATGCTATTATTTTACTAGATTTTAAGTGTTACTTTCAAAGATTCCATGTGATAAGTACCAAGACCTCTTGGAGACTTAAACACTTGAACATACATGCAAAAACACATCAAATACACTCCAAAAAAAACTGCACAAGTTCCTTTTCTGCTGCTGTAGGCCATGGGCCTTTATGAGGGATAAGAGGTTCATGGTTTGGTTTTTGGAAGCTTAATTCAAGTGTCAACTAATCCTAACCAAAGTACAAGGTGTTGGTGATAAGCTTGGGGTATTACAACTTGAGGTTTCATACATTTTGGAGCTCCATTCATCTTCATCATCTTCATCATTTACTAGCAAGCTTGGAGTAGGTATAATCTCTTTACTTGCTTGTAGTTTGTAAGTATATATCACAACTTGATCCTAATTGGGATTTAACTTTAATTGGTTAAAGATTAACAAGTTTTAAATGATAATATGAACATGCTTCCGCTTTTATTTGATTCTTAAAAGGTTTTAAGTATTATGAAACTTGTTAAATCCCAACAACATAGGCGTAACCTCAAGCATTCAGTGTCTTTTCTTCTAAACATATGAACGGTCCGTCTCTCCATAAAGTAACAAATTCGGTATTTGAATAGGTTTGATTATTTGAACATTTACCTCCATGTGACCATTTTCCGCATTTGTGACATCTTTCTAGGTGTCGTGCTCTTCTTTTCGCAGCGGATTTTGATTTTCCTTTACCAAATTGTAACTTATTATCTTCGCATCTGGATTCTTTTCTAACTCCGTCCAATCTTTCTCTGATTACTGATACTATTTCACTCGGTAGTGTGTCATTATTATGTTTAGTGATCAAAGCGTGTAGCATTAGACCATGGTTTAGTTCACAGGCAGTCTTAATTTTGTAAAAACCTAAAAAAATAAAAATTCAGAATGGGGGGAGAAGACTAGTTCTTTAGGGTCTGCTAGGGAAAGACCATTCGGGTTCCATTTTCGAGAACTACACGAAAACAGACAATCTAACTCTAACAGAAATACATATTATCCTTTAAAGACTTGATTCTCCCCACACTTAGTTAGCTGTGGTGTCAAAATTGTGATTAACTTCGTTGTCGACTTCCATTGGACTATGTATGTAATGTTTAACTCTGTGACCATTAACATTAAATTCAATCCCATTTGAATTTATTAATTCTATCGTTCCGTATGGGAAAACTCTTTTGACTATGAATGGTCCAGACCATCTTGATTTCAATTTTCCAGGTAATAGCTTGAATCGTGAATTGAAAAGAAGAACTCTGTCTCCTTCCTTAAATTCTTTTGAACTTCTGATTCTTTTATCATGCCATTTCTTCGTTCTTTCTTTATAGATTAACGAATTATCGTATGCTTCATGTCTTAATTCTTCTAATTCGTTTAGTTGACTTAATCGTAGACGTCCGGCTTCATGTAAATCAAGATTACATGTCTTCAAAGCCCAAAATGCTTTGTGTTCAATTTCTACTGGAAGATGACATGATTTTCCATAAACAAGTCTAAAAGGTGTGGTTCCAATTGGAGTTTTGTAGGCTGTTCTAAAAGCCCAGAGTGCATCCTCCAATTTAATGGACCATTCCTTCGGATTTGATCCTATGGTTTTTGAAATGTCCCGTTCTTATTGATTAAAACGTTCCATATTAATTGATTTCGTTGCGAGGTTTTGACCTCTATATGAGACGTTTTTCAAAGACTGCATTCATTTTAAAACAAACCATAACCTTTATTTCATCAATAAAGGTTTAAAAAGCTTTACGTAGATTATCAAATAATGATAATCTAAAATATCCTGTTTACACACGACCATTACATAATGGTTTACAATACAAATATGTTACAACAAAATAAGTTTCTTGAATGCAGTTTTTACACAATATCATACAAGCATGGACTCCAAATCTCGTCCTTATTTAAGTATGCGACAGCGGAAGCTCTTAATAATCACCTGAGAATAAACATGCTTAAAACGTCAACAAAAATGTTGGTGAGTTATAGGTTTAACCTATATATATCAAATTGTAACAATAGACCACAAGATTTCATATTTCAATACACATCCCATACATAGAGATAAAAATCATTCATATGGTGAACACCTGGTAACCGACATTAACAAGATGCATATATATAAGAATATCCCCATCATTCCGGGACACCCTTCGGATATGATATAAATTTCGAAGTACTAAAGCATCCGGTACTTTGGATGGGGTTTGTTAGGCCCAATAGATCTATCTTTAGGATTCGCGTTAATTAGGGTGTCTGTTCCCTAATTCTTAGATTACCAGGCTTAATAAAAAGGGGCATATTCGATTTCGATAATTCAACCATAGAATGTAGTTTCACGTACTTGTGTCTATTTTGTAAATCATTTATAAAACCTGCATGTATTCTCATTCCAAAAATATTAGATTTTAAAAGTGGGACTATAACTCACTTTCACAGATTTTTACTTCGTCGGGAAGTAAGACTTGGCCACTAGTTGATTCACGAACCTATAACAATATATACATATATATCAAAGTATATTCAAAATATATTTACAACACTTTTAATATATTTTGATGTTTTAAGTTTATTAAGTCAGCTGTCCTCGTTAGTAACCTACAACTAGTTGTCCACAGTTAGATGTACAGAAATAAATCGATAAATATTATCTTGAATCAATCCACGACCCAGTGTATACGTATCTCAGTATTGATCACAACTCAAACTATATATATTTTGGAATCAACGTCAACCCTGTATAGCTAACTCCAACATTCACATATAGAGTGTCTATGGTTGTTTCGAAATATATATAGATGTGTCGACATGATAGGTCAAAACATTGTATACGTGTCTATGGTATCTCAAGATTACATAATATACAATACAAGTTGATTAAGTTATGGTTGGAATAGATTTGTTACCAATTTTCACGTAGCTAAAATGAGAAAAATTATCCAATCTTGTTTTACCCATAACTTCTTCATTTTAAATCCGTTTTGAGTGAATCAAATTGCTATGGTTTTATATTGAACTCTATTTTATGAATATAAACAGAAAATGTATAGGTTTATAGTCGGAAAAATAAGTTACAAGTCATTTTTGTAAAGGTAGTCATTTCAGTCGAAAGAACGACGTCTAGATGACCATTTTAGAAAACATACTTCCACTTTGAGTTTAACCATAATTAATGGATATAGTTTCATGTTCATAATAAAAATCATTTTCTCAGAGTAACAACTTTTAAATCAAAGTTTATCATAGTTTTTAATTAACTAACCCAAAACAGCCCGCGGTGTTACTACGACGGCGTAAATCCGGTTTTACGGTGTTTTTCGTGTTTCCAGGTTTTAAATCATTAAGTTAGCATATCATATAGATATAGAACATGTGTTTAGTTGATTTTAAAAGTCAAGTTAGAAGGATTAACTTTTGTTTGCGAACAAGTTTAGAATTAACTAAACTTTGTTCTAGTGATTACAAGTTTAAACCTTCGAATAAGATAGCTTTATATGTATGAATCGAATGATGTTATGAACATCATTACTACCTTAAGTTCCTTGGAGAAACCTACTGGAAAAGAGAAAAATGGATCTAGCTTCAACGGATCCTTGGATGGCTCGAAGTTCTTGAAGCAGAATCATGACACGAAAACAAGTTCAAGTAAGATCATTACTTGAAATAAGATTGTTATAGTTATAGAAATTGAACCAAAGTTTGAATATGATTATTACCTTGTATTAGAATGATAACCTACTGTAAGAAACAAAGATTTCTTGAGGTTGGATGATCACCTTACAAGATTGGAAGTGAGCTAGCAAACTTGAAAGTATTCTTGATTTTATGTAACTAGAACTTTTGGAATTTATGAAGAACACTTAGAACTTGAAGATAGAACTTGAGAGAGATCAATTAGATGAATAAAATTGAAGAATGAAAGTGTTTGTAGGTGTTTTTGGTCGTTGGTGTATGGATTAGATATAAAGGATATGTAATTTTGTTTTCATGTAAATAAGTCATGAATGATTACTCATATTTTTGTAATTTTATGAGATATTTCATGCTAGTTGCCAAATGATGGTTCCTACATGTGTTAGGTGACTCACATGGGCTGCTAAGAGCTGATCATTGGAGTGTATATACTAATAGTACATACATCTAAAAGCTGTGTATTGTACGAGTACGAATACGGGTGCATACGAGTAGAATTGTTGATGAAACTGAACGAGGATGTAATTGTAAGCATTTTTGTTAAGTAGAAGTATTTTGATAAGTGTATTGAAGTCTTTCAAAAGTGTATAAATACATATTAAAACACTACATGTATATACATTTTAACTGAGTCGTTAAGTCATCGTTAGTCGTTACATGTAAGTGTTGTTTTGAAACCTTTAGGTTAACGATCTTGTTAAATGTTGTTAACCCAATGTTTATAATATCAAATGAGATTTTAAATTATTATATTATCATGATATTATCATGTATGAATATCTCTTAATATGATATATATATATCCATTAAATGTCTTTACAACGATAATCGTTACATATATGTCTCGTTTAAAAATCATTAAGTTAGTAGTCTTGTTTTTACATATGTAGTTCATTGTTAATATACTTAATGATATGTTTACTTATCATAGTATCATGTTAAATATATATATATCCATATATATGTCATCATATAGTTTTTACAAGTTTTAACGTTCGTTAATCACCGGTCAACTTGGGTGGTCAATTGTCTATATGAAACATATTCCAATTAATCAAGTCTTAACAAGTTTGATTGCTTAACATGTTGGAAACATTTAATCATGTAAATATCAATCTCAATTAATATATATAAACATGGAAAAGTTCGGGTCACTACAGTACCTACCCGTTAAATAAATTTCGTCCCAAAATTTTAAGCTGTTGAAGGTGTTGACGAATCTTCTGGAAATAGATGCGGGTATTTCTTCTTCATCTGATCTTCACGCTCCCAGGAGAACTCGGGTCCTCTACGAGCATTCCATCGAACCTTAACAATTGGTATCTTGTTTTGCTTAAGTCTTTTAACCTCACGATCCATTATTTCGACGGGTTCTTCGATGAATTGAAGTTTTTCGTTGATTTGGATTTCATCTAACGGAATAGTGAGATCTTCTTTAGCAAAATATTTCTTCAAATTTGAGACGTGGAAAGTGTTATGTACAGCCGCGAGTTGTTGAGGTAACTCAAGTCGGTAAGCTACTGGTACGACACGATCAATAATCTTGAATGGTCCAATATACCTTGGATTTAATTTCCATTGTTTACCAAATCGAACAATGCCTTTCCAAGGTGCAACTTTAAGCATTACCATCTCTCCAATTTCAAATTCTATATCTTTTCTTTTAATGTCAGCGTAGCTCTTTTGTCGACTTTGGGCGGTTTTCAATCGTTGTTGAATTTGGATGGTCTTCTCGGTAGTTTTTTGTATAATCTCCGGACCCGTAATCTGTCTATCCCCCACTTCACTCCAACAAATCGGAGACCTGCACTTTCTACCATAAAGTGCTTCAAACGGCGCCATCTCAATGCTTGAATGGTAGCTGTTGTTGTAGGAAAATTCTGCTAACGGTAGATGTCGATCCCAACTGTTTCCGAAATCAATAACACATGCTCGTAGCATGTCTTCAAGCGTTTGTATCGTCCTTTCGCTCTGCCCATCAGTTTGTGGATGATAGGCAGTACTCATGTCTAGACGAGTTCCTAATGCTTGCTGTAATGTCTGCCAGAATCTTGAAATAAATCTGCCATCCCTATCAGAGATAATAGAGATTGGTATTCCATGTCTGGAGACGACTTCCTTCAAATACAGTCGTGCTAACTTCTCCATCTTGTCATCTTCTCTTATTGGCAGGAAGTGTGCTGATTTGGTGAGACGATCAACTATTACCTAAATAGTATCAAAACCACTTGCAGTCCTTGGCAATTTAGTGATGAAATCCATGGTAATGTTTTCCCATTTCCGTTCCGGGATTTCGGGTTGTTGAAGTAGACCTGATGGTTTTTGATGCTCAGCTTTGACCTTAGAACACGTCAAACATTCTCCTACGTATTTAGCAACATCGGCTTTCATACCCGGCCACCAAAAATGTTTCTTGAGATCCTTGTACATCTTCCCCATTCCAGGATGTATTGAGTATCTGGTTTTATGAGCTTCTCTAAGTACCATTTCTCTCATATCTCCAAATTTTGGTACCCAAATCCTTTCAGCCCTATACCGGGTTCCGTCTTCCCGAATATTAAGATGCTTCTCCGATCCTTTGGGTATTTCATCCTTTAAATTTCCCTCTTTTAAAACTCCTTGTTGCGCCTCCTTTATTTGAGTAGTAAGGTTATTATGAATCATTATATTCATAGATTTTACTCGAATGGGTTCTCTGTCCTTCCTACTCAAGGCATCGGCTACCACATTTGCCTTCCCCGGGTGGTAACGAATCTCAAAGTCATAATCATTCAACAATTCAATCCACCTACGCTGCCTCATATTCAGTTGTTTCTGATTAAATATGTGTTGAAGACTTTTGTGGTCGGTATATATAATACTTTTGACCCCATATAAGTAGTGCCTCCAAGTCTTTAATGCAAAAACAACCGCGCCTAATTCTAAATCATGCGTCGTATAATTTTGTTCGTGAATCTTCAATTGTCTAGACGCATAAGCAATCACCTTCGTTCGTTGCATTAATACACAACCGAGACCTTGCTTTGATGCGTCACAATAAATCACAAAATCATTGTGACGACCCGAAAATTTCCGACCAAATTTAAACTTAACCTTTATATGTTTCCGACACGATAAGCAGAATTTGTAATGTTGAATCTCAAAAATTTTGGAACTACATTCATGTAATCAATTATCCTTTGACTGTGTTCGACGATTCACGAACAATTATGTGTATATAGATATGTATATATAATATATAATATTAACTGAAAACATTAACAAAGTATTAGATATATGATACTTTACATGAACGTATTTGTTTCGATATATTTATTGACAGAATTAAGAGATAATATCAAATGATTGAATTATCAGATACATTATGATATGATTACGGGCCTATGTTATGAGGTCCACTGTGATTTAAGAAATCTATTCTTTTTGACCACTCATTACTTAACTAGTATGATAAAATAACGATATTTATATTTTATTTTATCAAATATATATTACGATTTAAATTAATATTATATATATTTATACGCGTATTATACGTAAATAGTTTTATACTTTTACTATACTTTAACTTTACCTTTACTTTACTTTTACTTTACTTTACTTTAACTTTAATAATTCACTTTAATAATTCATACTTTAATAATTCACTTTAATAATTCATACTTTAATAATTCACTTTAATAATTCATACTTTAATAATTCACTTTAATAATTCATACTTTAATAATTCACTTTAATAATTCAAAAATCTATTATAAATAGAACTTAATAGGTTTTATTATTTCATAGAAACTTGAAAATATATTTCTCTAAACTCTCTCAATCGAATTACACATATATATTTTCTTTGTATTATTTCAAGATATTATTAGTATACATAAAATACTACGACGGAGTTATATTCAGACGATTTTAAAATAAGTTTTCAAACGAGATAGAGCTAAGGAAATTATGGGTTATAGCTATGGAGGTTATGGGTATTGATCGAGGGTATTGCTCGTGAGGTCAACCTAACGTTTATCATTTTCGTTTCGTCTACGTACTTTCCTGCAATATTGAATCTCAATATTGATACGTGAGCACTCATAACTTAACTTTTATATTTCAATAGTGTATCCCTGACTAGTGCTCGAGTATATAGGATTATGCATGCTTGTACATTCGATATTGTCCTTAGATAGGTTTGTTGAATCCTGAATTAGATACATATGCTACTGAGATATGGTATATGATATGCATGTCATTGGAAAGCTAGCGAAAAATTAAGAACTTTTCATTTAGATATCGAATGGTTTCGATGAACGGATTATAAGTTATAGTCAACTGAATTTTAGTATTATTGTTAAAATGATTATTAATACTATCATCGTTATTATTTTAATAGAAATATCATTGTTATTATAAAATATCATTATTACTATTATGTTAGTATTATCATTTTATCATAATAACATTTTTAGTAAATATAAATATTGTTATTTTTTTATAGAATAATAATAATTATTATTACAAAATAATACAACTTTTACTTATTATTATTATGATCAATATTATTTTATCAAATAAATAGGGGATACAAAGATATTTTTCACCACGCGTAATATAATTACATTAATAATACTTACCACTATAGTTTTACGATATTAAGTGAACTTTATAAATTTTACTACTTAAGATATATAAAAGTATATTTTATCATATATAAATGTTAATATAAATTTTTATTAATAAATGACTTTTATTATTATAAAATCTAATAAATATATTTAAATATATAAAATGACTATAGTTAAGTTATATAATAAACACGTATAAATTTTAGAAGTCATTTTGGGTTAAGTTGGCTTTTGTTGACTTTTGCATATTAGTCTCGAGCATTAGGATTGTGGTAAACTATGACTTGACCAAAAATTGTTAGACAAATATTGACCAACATATAAATATATATAATTAATATAGGTTCGTGAATCCGAGGCCAACCTTGCACTTGTTAAATGACGTTATATGTATTTTTACTACGAAATACAGTATGGTGAGTTTCATTACTCCCTTTTTATATATATTTTTGGGCTGAGAATACATGCGCTGTTTTATAAATGTTTTACGAAATAGGCACAAGTACTAAAACTAATTCTATGTGGGTTTAAACCAGAAATATACCTTTAGCTTGGTAACATTAAACTACTTGTCTATGTACGGTAGGCGCGAATCCTAAAGATAGATCTATTGGGCCTGACAAACCCCATCCTGACTATGGGATGCTCTAGTACTTCGAGGTTATTTTAAACACACCTGATCTGGTGTACTTCAGAGGGTAAAACATGAACGTTAAGGCTTGTTACCGGGTGCCTACAACTTATAGAATACTTTTATACACTAACGAGTGTACGGATATTTATAGAAACTGAAATCTTGTGGTCTATTACTATTACGGAAATGATTGATTATGATAAACTAATGAACTCACCAACATTTTGGTTGACACTTTAAAGCATGTTTATTCTCGGGTATTAAAGAAATCTTCCGCTGTGCATTAGCTCATTTTAAGGATATTACTTGGTGTCATTCATGACATACTTTGAAAGACGTTGTATTTGAGTTGTTGAGTTCATCAAGATTAATATTAAGTCAATTATAATTGGATGTAATATGAAATGGTATGCATGCCGTCAATTTTTGATGTAAAGAAAGTTTGTCTTTTAAAAACGAATGCAATGTTTGTAAAACGTATCATATAGAGGTCAAATACCTCGCGATGTAATCAACTATTGTGAATCGTTTATAATGTATATGAACGGATCCTTTCAGTTGGTATCAGAGCGGTGGTCTTAGCGAACCAGGTCTTGCATTAGCGTGTCTAACTGATAGTTGTTAAGATGCATCAGTGAGTCTGGACTTCGACCGTGTCTGCATGTCAAAAGTTTTGCTTATCATTTTTAGTCTGAAATCATCTACTTACCACCCTTAGGAAATTACCTGCGTATCATTCTTAAGTCTAGACGCGTTTTCCTACATTTATTGCATAATAGTGTATAGACGAATTCTTATCTTAGCATATCTGTTACTGTGAACTTTGACTGACATCTTTCAAAGATTCCTCCGTAATTTATGGGATTTTGGTATTATATATACATATATAAATTATGTATTGAAGAATACCAAATCTAAATTCTACAATCTATTTCATACAAAAAAAATTCTTTCCCTGATCATACAAGATGGATCCCTCAACCAGTTTGAGTTCCTCGGATTCCGACAGCTATGCCGATATGGATTTCCACATGAACTCCGAAAGCAGCGTGACCGGAATGGATCAACCAATTAGCCATCATCTATTCTGGATGAATTGGGGATGGGTTCGTAATCTACTTACCCATTGAAGACAAGAAGAAGGTGATCCCTTTCATCCACCACATTGCCCTCTTGGCAATGAACCTGAAGCACTTACTGGCGAACCTGTCCGAAACACCATTTTCTCTCTCATTTCCAGAGTATCTCGTCATGATTATATACTACACCAAATTCTAGATCTTATTTATCCGCTCGTCCGAACCGACAATCACCCCGGTGTAATAGAAGAAGTCAACGAGCTTCGCGCTCGGGTAGTGGCTTTGGAGAATATGGTGCAAAGGTTACAAACACCAGCAGCAGCACCAGCAGCATAACCAGTACCACCATCAACAACATCAACAGTACCATTACCACCACCAACAACAACCGCATCGCAAACCTCAACTTCACAATCTGTCCCACGAGCATCGACGTCATACGCCATGTAGATACCAAGGAATACCACAACGATTAAGTATTGATTCATAACTTCATTGGGGAAACATTCTACGGTGATTATGTAATTTCTAAAGTTTAGAAATTATCTATCCTAGCCTTAACTATAAATCAAATGAGTTTAATTTAATATTAACTCATTAAATCTATATTACATCTGAAGAAATATACACATATATATTTCCATAAAGACTGTAATAAAATTCTTTTGTACAAAATATTAATTGTGAATTTTTTTTAACGGGTAGGTAATACCCGAGAGATATATAAATTCACAATTAATATGTTACATTCTTCGAATCTGATTCAGCAAGTCATCCATTATACTCCCTACTTTCACAACAATATACATTCTTTTATAGAAATCAAAACAACCATACTCATTCAAAATCTAATTACATATTCTGATTTTAAAATCTCAGAATTCGATTCAAGATATAACCGAAATCATCACTCTTAGATTCCTACATCTTTCAAAACTATACTTTGACTTCAAAACTGTCCTAGAACCTCATTTCTATTCATGGAACTCACAAAAATATTTGTATCATTCAAAATCTTAGAACATCATATGTATATTAACAATTACAATATGTGTTCAAACACTTCGAAATTCCTAAAGACATGCGAGATGATTATCCAACCACACATTACCCACTGTCATGCACCTGAAAAGCTCTCGAAACCAAAGTTATAGTTTAACATGTATCCATGTCAGATCCTTTGATATTTATTACCAAATATAATTTTTCAATCTCTTTCCAAAATAGACAGTTATGTCACAGCTCCAGCAAATCACCTTCATTTGTTTATACGAATAAACCCTTCATCATGGTTACCGGGGAACCTTTCATATCTCGTCACATTAGCAGTAAACTTATCAACAACTTCATTAACCTCCGACTTAAGCCTCTCCGAAAATCCACTATACTTATTCATTAAAACCCCATCATGTACTCACCTACATCCTGTAACAATAATTGTCACACCAACTACTGGGAATTAGCAATCAGTATTTTGAATTTCGCGACAATTTTATGTTAAAAGTTATATGTATACATATAACGTCTATCTCCTAGACTTACATACTTCGAATGTGAATTTTCTGAAAAACATCCCAAACTATGAACTAGTTCTCCGAAATTGGAAAAATGCTGATGAAGCAGCAAAAACTGTAAACGACTTTAACAGTCAAAAGTTTGATGATAAAGAATAGTATGGTGGTAAAGCTGAGAAAAAGAGAAGGTTTGAAACTGGAAAATGGATTGAGCAGACCATGAAGGAGGCTGTGGACAAATCACAAAGACTAAACCTGCTTTCAAAGGATCCAAATGTTTCAGTGTCTACTGAAATCGTTAGCAAACACCTTACTTCTTATTCCAAACCTTCACAGACAAATCTTCTTCATCATCCATCTATGTTAAGAATTATAAGATATTATCGTATCTTTTATTATAAATATCTTCGATATTCCTGAAGATATTTTCACAACTATTCTTATCCGAAATCTTTTATATCTTCGCAATATCTGCGTTACAACATAAAAAGAAACTGTGTTAGTTTCTAAATTCTGAAGAAAAAAAAATTCGAATTTAAAATAGGAATGTTTTTAAAGCAGTGTTGGGAACTGAAACATGAGTTAGTATAATATAATGACACTTGATCAACGTGATTATATTACAGTAAGTCATGCTGAGTTTCTAATGGAACATGATGATTCATAGAACATACCGTCATCATGTACTATTTACACGACTCTTACATTCTACCCAATTTCCAAACATATTAAGAACATATCATCTTGATAGCTCTATATTTTCAGATATTCTGGTATGTTGCCAAATTAAGATCGTGCCATTACGATTTTCTTCTTGGAACATTAACTATGTTCATCCAAAAATTCATATCTACGAATTCTGGACCATTATCCGCTTGACTTAAGGCTGGGAAGAGAAAATGAAAGCATGAAGCTCCGAAATATAATGGAGAATATAAAGCCCGATAACAACCTCGAAATTACAAACCGTGTATATCAATGCGTATAGCAATATAAAGACACGAGATAATAAAAAACACAATAACCCCAAGGTAATGGTAGAAGAAAATAACTTCCTCCGGTGGTAGATGAAAAAGAAGAATGACAGATATGAAAGTTAAGAGTATATCAAGAATCAATACTGGATGAAGCATATTAACGAATGCTTTAAAGTATGAATTGGGGAGAAAGACTAGAAGGTGTGAGCTGTGGAAATAAAGAAACGAAAGGGGTGGATTTATAGTAAAATATCAGACAGAGGAATCTAGACAGATTATCGCATTTAATCAAAGAAGGTCATGATTTTCTTAATCGCCGAAGAACCAAATCTTATTGCAAAGATTTTCTTTAAATCCAATGAATTCTGGAAATCAATCATAACTACGTCATCAGTTAAAATAAATATACATTTACTCATTTCACTCTCTTGCGATAGCTTCACTTATACTCTTCGCGTAATCAAATTGTTTTATCTATATTACTCAATGATGATAAAACTCTATTTATCAACTCATATTCGTCATGAAAACATTTTTATAGTTAGCCATGACGACCTCGATCAAATTTCGGGACGAAATTTCTTTAACGGGTAGGTACTGTGACGACCCGAAAATTTCCGACCAAATTTAAACTTAACCTTTATATGTTTCCGACACGATAAGCAGAATTTGTAATGTTGAATCTCAAAAATTTTGGAACTACATTCATGTAATCAATTATCCTTTGACTGTGTTCGACGATTCACGAACAATTATGTGTATATAGATATGTATATATAATATATAATATTAACTGAAAACATTAACAAAGTATTAGATATATGATACTTTACATGAACGTATTTGTTTCGATATATTTATTGACAGAATTAAGAGATAATATCAAATGATTGAATTATCAGATACATTATGATATGATTACGGGCCTATGTTATGAGGTCCACTGTGATTTAAGAAATCTATTCTTTTTGACCACTCATTACTTAACTAGTATGATAAAATAACGATATTTATATTTTATTTTATCAAATATATATTACGATTTAAATTAATATTATATATATTTATACGCGTATTATACGTAAATAGTTTTATACTTTTACTATACTTTAACTTTACCTTTACTTTACTTTTACTTTACTTTACTTTAACTTTAATAATTCACTTTAATAATTCATACTTTAATAATTCACTTTAATAATTCATACTTTAATAATTCACTTTAATAATTCATACTTTAATAATTCACTTTAATAATTCATACTTTAATAATTCACTTTAATAATTCAAAAATCTATTATAAATAGAACTTAATAGGTTTTATTATTTCATAGAAACTTGAAAATATATTTCTCTAAACTCTCTCAATCGAATTACACATATATATTTTCTTTGTATTATTTCAAGATATTATTAGTATACATAAAATACTACGACGGAGTTATATTCAGACGATTTTAAAATAAGTTTTCAAACGAGATAGAGCTAAGGAAATTATGGGTTATAGCTATGGAGGTTATGGGTATTGATCGAGGGTATTGCTCGTGAGGTCAACCTAACGTTTATCATTTTCGTTTCGTCTACGTACTTTCCTGCGATATTGAATCTCAATATTGATACGTGAGCACTCATAACTTAACTTTTATATTTCAATAGTGTATCCCTGACTAGTGCTCGAGTATATAGGATTATGCATGCTTGTACATTCGATATTGTCCTTAGATAGGTTTGTTGAATCCTGAATTAGATACATATGCTACTGAGATATGGTATATGATATGCATGTCATTGGAAAACTAGCGAAAAATTAAGAACTTTTCATTTAGATATCGAATGGTTTCGATGAACGGATTAGAAGTTATAGTCAACTGAATTTTAGTATTATTGTTAAAATGATTATTAATACTATCATCGTTATTATTTTAATAGAAATATCATTGTTATTATAAAATATCATTATTACTATTATGTTAGTATTATCATTTTATCATAATAACATTTTTAGTAAATATAAATATTGTTATTTTTTTATAGAATAATAATAATTATTATTACAAAATAATACAACTTTTACTTATTATTATTATGATCAATATTATTTTATCAAATAAATAGGGGATACAAAGATATTTTTCACCACGCGTAATATAATTACATTAATAATACTTACCACTATAGTTTTACGATATTAAGTGAACTTTATAAATTTTACTACTTAAGATATATAAAAGTATATTTTATCATATATAAACGTTAATATAAATTTTTATTAATAAATGACTTTTATTATTATAAAATCTAATAAATATATTTAAATATATAAAATGACTATAGTTAAGTTATATAATAAACACGTATAAATTTTAGAAGTCATTTTGGGTTAAGTTGGCTTTTGTTGACTTTTGCATATTAGTCTCGAGCATTAGGATTGTGGTACACTATGACTTGACCAAAAATTGTTAGACAAATATTGACCAACATATAAATATATATAATTAATATAGGTTCGTGAATCCGAGGCCAACCTTGCACTTGTTAAATGACGTTATATGTATTTTTACTACGAAATACAGTATGGTGAGTTTCATTACTCCCTTTTTATATATATTTTTGGGCTGAGAATACATGCGCTGTTTTATAAATGTTTTACGAAATAGGCACAAGTACTAAAACTAATTCTATGTGGGTTTAAACCAGAAATATACCTTTAGCTTGGTAACATTAAACTACTTGTCTATGTACGGTAGGCGCGAATCCTAAAGATAGATCTATTGGGCCTGACAAACCCCATCCTGACTATGGGATGCTTTAGTACTTCGAGGTTATTTTAAACACACCTGATCTGGTGTACTTCAGAGGGTAAAACATGAACGTTAAGGCTTGTTACCGGGTGCCTACAACTTATAGAATACTTTTATACACTAACGAGTGTACGGATATTTATAGAAACTGAAATCTTGTGGTCTATTACTATTACGGAAATGATTGATTATGATAAACTAATGAACTCACCAACATTTTGGTTGACACTTTAAAGCATGTTTATTCTCAGGTATTAAAGAAATCTTCCGCTGTGCATTAGCTCATTTTAAGGATATTACTTGGTGTCATTCATGACATACTTTGAAAGACGTTGTATTTGAGTTGTTGAGTTCATCAAGATTAATATTAAGTCAATTATAATTGGATGTAATATGAAATGGTATGCATGCCGTCAATTTTTGATGTAAAGAAAGTTTGTCTTTTAAAAACGAATGCAATGTTTGTAAAACGTATCATATAGAGGTCAAATACCTCGCGATGTAATCAACTATTGTGAATCGTTTATAATGTATATGAACGGATCCTTTCAATCATCATTCCCTTCAGGCAATGACAATATAGGTGCCGTAGTTAGCTTTTTCTTCAATAACTGAAACGCTTTCTCTTGTTCATCATTCCATTCAATTTTCTTCCCTTTATGCATTAATGCAGTCAAGGGTTTTGCTATTCTGGAAAAGTCTTGGATGAACCTTCTGTAGTAACGGGCTAGTCCTAAAAACTGGCGTATGTGTTTCGGAGTTTTCGGGGTTTCCCACTTTTTAACAGTTTCTATCTTTGCCGGATCCACCTTAATACCTTCTTTGTTCACTATGTGACCGAGGAATTGAACTTCTTCCAACCAAAATGCACACTTTGAAAACTTAGCGTACAATTCTTCCTTCCTCAATACTTCTAACACCTTTCTCAAATGTTCACCGTCTTCTTGGTCATTCTTTGAGTAAATAAGTATGTCATCAATGAAAACAATGACAAACTTGTCAAGGTATGGTCCACACACTCGGTTCATAAGGTCCATGAACACAGCTGGTGCATTAGTTAAACCAAACAGCATGACCATAAACTCGTAATGACCGTAACGTGTTCTGAAAGCAGTCTTTGGAATATCATCTTCTTTCACCCGCATTTGATGATACCCGGAACTTAAGTCAATCTTTGAATAAACAGACGAGCCTTGTAGTTGATCAAATAAGTCGTCGATTCTCGGTAGTGGGTAGCGGTTCTTGATGGTAAGTTTGTTCAACTCTCGGTAGTCGATACACAACCTGAATGTACCATCTTTCTTCTTGACAAACAAAACAGGAGCCCCCCACGGTGATGTGCTTGGTCGAATGAAACCACGCTCTAAAAGTTCTTGTAATTGGCTTTGCAGTTCTTTCATCTCGCTGGGTGCGAGTCTGTAAGGAGCACGAGCTATTGGTGCAGCTCCTGGTACAAGATCTATTTGAAATTCAACGGATCGATGTGGGGGTAATCCCGGTAATTCTTTCGGAAATACATCGGGAAATTCTTTTGCAATGGGAACATCATTGATGCTCTTTTCTTCAGTTTGTACTTTCTCGACGTGTGCTAGAACAGCATAGCAACCTTTTCTTATTAGTTTTTGTGCCTTCAAATTACTAATAAGATGTAGCTTCGTATTGCCCTTTTCTCCGTACACCATTAAGGGTTTTCCTTTTTCTCGTATAATGCGAATTGCATTTTTGTAACAAACGATCTCTGCTTTTACTTCTTTCAACCAGTCCATACCGATTATCACATCAAAACTCCCTAACTCTACTGGTATCAAATCAATCTTAAATGTTTCGCTAACCAGTTTAATTTCTCAATTCCGACATATATTATCTGCTGAAATTAATTTACCATTTGCTAATTCGAGTAAAAATTTACTATCCAAAGGCGTCAATGGACAACTTAATTTAGCACAAAAATATCTACTCATATAGCTTCTATCCGCACCCGAATCAAATAAAACGTAAGCAGGTTTATTGTCAATAAGAAACGTACCCGTAACAAGCTCCGGGTATTCTTGTGCCTCTGCCGCATTAATATTGAAAACTCTTCCGTGGCCTTGTCCATTCGTGTTCTCATGGTTCGGGCAATTTCTAATAATGTGGCCCGGTTTTCCACATTTATAACAAACTACATTGGCATAACTTGCTCCGACACTACTTGCTCCGCCATTACTCGTTCCGACACCATTTGTTCCTTTCGTTCTATTAACCCCTGGTCCGTAGACCTCACACTTCGCCGCGCTATGACCATTTCTTTTACACTTGTTGCAAAATTTGGTGCAGAACCCCGAGTGATACTTTTCACACCTTTGGCATAGCTGCTTCTGATTGTTGTTGTTGTTGCGGTTATTATTGTTATTAGGATGATTGTTGTAGTTGCTGTTGTTGTTGTTGTTGGGCCGTTTGTTGTAGTTGCGATTGATGTTGCGATTGTTGGGATAATTGTTGCGATTATTGTTGTAATTGCTGTTGTTGTTGTATTGGTGATTCTTATCACCGTTTTCCTCCCACTTTCTTTTGACTTGCTTCACATTGGCCTCTTCAGCAGTCTGTTCTTTAATCCTTTCTTCAATCTGGTTCACTAGTTTGTGAGCCATTCTACATGCCTGTTGTATGGAGGCGGGCTCGTGTGAACTTATATCTTCTTGGATTCTTTCCGGTAATCCTTTCACAAACGTGTCGATCTTCTCTTCCTCATCTTCGAATGCTCCCGGACACAATAGGCACAATTCTGTGAATCGTCTTTCGTACGTGGTAATATCAAATACTTGGGTTCGTAACCCTCTAAGTTCTGTCTTGAGCTTATTGACCTCGGTTCTGGGACGGTACTTCTCGTTCATCAAGTGCTTGAATGCTGACCACGGTAGTGTGTACGCATCGTCTTGTCCCACTTGCTCTAGATAGGTATTCCACCATGTTAACGCAGAACCTGTGAAGGTATGCGTAGCATACTTTACTTTGTCCTCTTCAGTACACTTACTTATGGCAAACACCGATTCGACCTTCTCGGTCCACCGTTTTAATCCGATCGGTCCTTCGGTTCCATCAAATTCCAAAGGTTTACAGGCAGTGAATTCTTTGTAGGTGCATCCTACACGATTTCCTGTACTGCTAGATCCAAGGTTATTGTTGGTATGTAGCGCAGCCTGTACTGCGGCTATGTTTGAAGCTAGAAAAGTACGGAATTCCTCTTCATTCATATTCACGGTGTGTCGAGTAGTCGGTGCCATTTCCTTCAAAATAGTCAAACGGAACAAGTTAATCATACAGAATATTAAGAGTAGTTAATAGTATTTCGTAGCATAATATGAACTCATTTATAAAAGCTTTTTTCTTCATATTAGCGTTTTATAAGTTTAAATTCGGGTAGTACCTACCCGTTAAGTTCATACTTAGTAGCTAATATACAATTCAACTACTACAATTCTATATGAAAAACTGATTATAATAATATTTCGCGTTCAAACTTTTAAACAATATTTTACAAACTTACAATACCGCTTATTTTACATATAGCATGAAATATAGCACACAATAAATTTGATACAAGATGGTTGTGAAGATAATTCTAGCTAGTACACAAGTCGTTCAGCAAAGGCAATAAAGACACGTAATTCATACGTCCAGAAACAAGTCATGCATTCTGGTTTTACTAGGATTACTTCCCATCCTTGGTCTTGTGGAACATAACCGTTATGGCCGTTGATAAGATAGCGTGTTGTAACGTCGTCAAAGGGACGAGGGTTACGTAATGTCCAACAGTCCCGTAACAATCTAAAAACCTCATTTCTTACCCCAATTACCGACTCCGTCACTTGTGGGAATGTTTTGTTTAATAGTTGTAGCCCAATGTTCTTGTTCTCACTTTGGTGAGAAGCGAACATTACTAATCCGTAAGCATAACATGCTTCTTTATGTTGCTTGTTAGCCGCTTTTTCTAAATCACGAAGTCCAATATTCGGATATATTGAGTCAAAATAATTTCTTAACCCATTGCGTAAAATAGCATTTGGGTTCCCCGCAATATATGCGTCAAAGTAAACACATCGTAACTTATGGATTTCCCAATGTGATATCCCCCATCTTTCGAACGAAAGCCTTTTATAAACCAAAGCATTCTTGGAACGTTCTTCGAATGTCTTACAAACTGATCTCGCCTTAAATAGTTGTGCCGAAGAATTCTGACCGACTCTAGACAAGATTTCATCAATCATGTCTCCGGGTAGGTCTCTTAAAATATTGGGTTGTCTATCCATTTTGTGTTTTTATACTATAAAATAGACAAGAGTTAGATTCATAAAAAAAATACTTATTAATACAAGCAATTTTTACATATATCATAAAGCATAAGCACACTATATTACTTATATTACATCACACGAATACAACTATCTTATTCCGACTCGCTTGTTTCTTCTGCTTCAGTTTAGGTTCGTTTTGCCAAGTTTCTAGGGATATATGATGTTCCTCTAATACGAGCCGTCGTTATCCACATTGGTTTAGAAAAACCTGGTGGTTTAGAGGTTCCCGGGTCATTGTTACAACTTAAGGACTTCGGGGGTTGACGATACATATAAAGTTCATCGGGGTTGGAATTAGATTTCTCTATTTTTATGCCCTTTCCCTTATTATTTTCTTTTGCCTTTTTAAATTCAGTTGGGTTAATTTCTATAACATCATCGGAATTCTCGTCGGAATCCGATTCATCGGAGAATTGGTAATCCTCCCAATATTTTGCTTCCTTGGCGGAAACACCATTGACCATAATTAACCTTGGTCGGTTGGTTGAGGATTTTCTTTTACTTAACCATTTTATTATTTCCCCCACCGGTTCTATTTCTTCATCTGGTTCCGATTCTTCTTCCGGTTCCGATTCTTCTTCCGGTTCCGACTCTTCTTCCGGTTCCTCTTCGGGAACTTGTGAATCAGTCCACGAATCATTCCAATTTACATTTGACTCTTCATTATTAATAGGTGAGTCAACGGGACTTGTTCTAGAGGTAGACATCTATCACATAATATCAAACGCGTTAAGAGATTAATATATTACATAATATTCACATGTTAAAAATATATAGTTTCCAACAAAATTTGTTAAGCAATCATTTTTCAAGTAAACACGGTCGAAGTCCAGACTCACTAATGCATCCTAACAAACTAGATAAGACACACTAATGCAAAATTCTGGTTCTCTAAGACCAACGCTCTGATACCAACTGAAATGTCCCGTTCTTATTAATTAAAAACGTTCCATATTAATTGATTTCGTTGCGAGGTTTTGACCTCTATATGAGACGTTTTTCAAAGACTGCATTCATTTTAAAACAAACCATAACCTTTATTTTATCAATAAAGGTTTAAAAAGCTTTACGTAGATTATCAAATAATGATAATCTAAAATATCCTGTTTACACACGACCATTACATAATGGTTTACAATACAAATATGTTACAACAAAATAAGTTTCTTGAATGCAGTTTTTACACAATATCATACAAGCATGGACTCCAAATCTCGTCCTTATTTAAGTATGCGACAGCGGAAGCTCTTAATAATCACCTGAGAATAAACATGCTTAAAACGTCAACAAAAATGTTGGTGAGTTATAGGTTTAACCTATATATATCAAATCGTAACAATAGACCACAAGATTTCATATTTCAATACATATCCCATACATAAAGATAAAAATCATTCATATGGTGAACACCTGGTAACCGACATTAACAAGATGCATATATATAAGAATATCCCCATCATTCTGGGACACCCTTCGGATATGATATAAATTTCGAAGTACTAAAGCATCCGGTACTTTGGATGGGGTTTGTTAGGCCCAATAGGCGTCAATTAGGGTGTCTGTTCCCTAATTCTTAGATTACCAGACTTAATAAAAAGGGGCATATTCGATTTCGATAATTCAACCATAGAATGTAGTTTCACGTACTTGTGTCTATTTTGTAAATCATTTATAAAACCTGCATGTATTCTCATCCCAAAAATATTAGATTTTAAAAGTGGGACTATAACTCACTTTCACAGATTTTTACTTCGTCGGGAAGTAAGACTTGGCCACTGGTTGATTCACGAACCTATAACAATATATACATATATATCAAAGTATGTTCAAAATATATTTACAACACTTTTAATATATTTTGATGTTTTAAGTTTATTAAGTCAGCTGTCCTCGTTAGTAACCTACAACTAGTTGTCCACAGTTAGATGTACAGAAATAAATCGATAAATATTATCTTGAATCAATCCACGACCCAGTGTATACGTATCTCAGTATTGATCACAACTCAAACTATATATATTTTGTAATCAACTTCAACCCTGTATAGCTAACTCCAACATTCACATATAGAGTGTCTATGGTTGTTCCGAAATATATATAGATGTGTCGACATGATAGGTCGAAACATTGTATACGTGTCTATGGTATCTCAAGATTACATAATATACAATACAAGTTGATTAAGTTATGGTTGGAATAGATTTGTTACCAATTTTCACGTAGCTAAAATGAGAAAAATTATCCAATCTTGTTTTACCCATAACTTCTTCATTTTAAATCCGGTTTTAGTGAATCAAATTGCTATGGTTTCATATTGAACTCTATTTTATGAATCTAAACATAAAAAGTATAGGTTTATAGTCGGAAAAATAAGTTACAAGTCATTTTTGTAAAGGTAGTCATTTCAGTCGAAAGAACGACGTCTAGATGACCATTTTAGAAAACATACTTCCACTTTGAGTTTAACCATAATTTTTGGATATAGTTTCATGTTCATAATAAAAATCATTTTCTCAGAATAACAACTTTTAAATCAAAGTTTATCATAGTTTTTAATTAACTAACCCAAAACAGCCCGCGGTGTTACTACGACGGCGTAAATCCAGTTTTACGGTATTTTTCGTGTTTCCAGGTTTTAAATCATTAAGTTAGCATATCATATAGATATAGAACATGTGTTTAGTTGATTTTAAAAGTCAAGTTAGAAGGATTAACTTTTGTTTGTGAACAAGTTTAGAATTAACTAAACTTTGTTCTAGTGATTACAAGTTTAAACCTTCGAATAAGATAGCTTTATATGTATGAATCGAATGATGTTATGAACATCATTACTACCTTTAGTTCCTTGGATACACCTACTGGAAAAGAGAAAAATGGATCTAGCTTCAACGGATCCTTGGATGGCTCGAAGTTCTTGAAGCAGAATCATGACACGAAAACAAGTTCAAGTAAGATCATTACTTGAAATAAGATTGTTATAGTTATAGAAATTGAACCAAAGTTTGAATATGATTATTACCTTGTATTAGAATGATAACCTACTGTAAGAAACAAAGATTTCTTGAGGTTGGATGATCACCTTACAAGATTGGAAGTGAGCTAGCAAACTTGAAAGTATTCTTGATTTTATGTAACTAGAACTTTTGGAATTTATGAAGAACACTTAGAACTTGAAGATAGAACTTGAGAGAGATCAATTAGATGAATAAAATTGAAGAATAAAAGTGTTTGTAGGTGTTTTTGGTCGTTGGTGTATGGATTAGATATAAAGGATATGTAATTTTGTTTTCATGTAAATAAGTCATGAATGATTACTCATATTTTTGTAATTTTATGAGATATTTCATGCTAGTTGCCAAATGATGGTTCCCACATGTGTTAGGTGACTCACATGGGCTGCTAAGAGCTGATCATTGGAGTGTATATACCAATAGTACATACATCTAAAAGCTGTGTATTGTACGAGTACGAATACGGGTGCATACGAGTAGAATTGTTGATGAAACTGAACGAGGATGTAATTGTAAGCATTTTTGTTAAGTAGAAGTATTTTGATAAGTGTATTGAAGTCTTTCAAAAGTGTATAAATACATATTAAAACACTACATGTATATACATTTTAACTGAGTCGTTAAGTCATCGTTAGTCGTTACATGTAAGTGTTGTTTTGAAACCTTTAGGTTAACGATCTTGTTAAATGTTGTTAACCCAATGTTTATAATATCAAATGAGATTTTAAATTATTATATTATCATGATATTATCATGTATGAATATCTCTTAATATGATATATATCCATTAAATGTCTTTACAACGATAATCGTTACATATATGTCTCGTTTAAAAATCATTAAGTTAGTAGTCTTGTTTTTACATATGTAGTTCATTGTTAATATACTTAATGATATGTTTACTTATCATAGTATCATGTTAAATATATATATATCCATATATATGTCATCATATAGTTTTTACAAGTTTTAACGTTCGTGAATCACCGGTCAACTTGGGTGGTCAATTGTCTATATGAAACATATTTCAATTAATCAAGTCTTAACAAGTTTGATTGCTTAACATGTTGGAAACATTTAATCATGTAAATATCAATCTCAATTAATATATATAAACATGGAAAAGTTCGGGTCACTACAGTTTTTCTAGAATACGTTTTAAAGCTCGGTTGGTATTTTCAACTTGTCCACTTGTTTGTGGATGATAGGCGGTGGAGATTTTATGAGTTACTCCATATCTTTTAAGAACTTTCTCAAGTTGATTATTACAGAAATGAGTACCCCGATCACTTATTAAAGCTTTCGGTGTTCCAAACCTTGCAAAAAGACGTTTTAAAAAGTTGACTACAACTCGTGCATCGTTAGTTGGGAGAGCTTGTGCTTCCGCCCATTTAGATACATAATCAATGGCTACGAGTATATATAGATTATTATGAGATTTTGGAAATGGACCCATAAAGTCAATACCCCAAATGTCAAATACTTCACATACTTGTATGACATTTTGTGGCATTTCATCACGTTGACTTATTTTTTCGGCCCTTTGACAAGTATCACAGGATTTGCAAAGAAGGTGTGCGTCTTTGTAAATTGTAGGCCAATAGAATCCAGCATCATAAACTTTTCTTGCTGTTAGTTGAGGCCCATAATGCCCTCATGTTGGTCCTGTGTGACAATGGTTTAATATTTTACTAGCTTCATCTCCAAATACACATCGGCGTATTATTCCATCGGGACAACTTTTAAACAGATGTGGATCTTCCCAAAAATAGTGTTTTATATCACTGAAGAATTTCTTTCGTCTTTGGTACGATAATCCTTTTTCAAGGAATCCACAAACTAAGTAGTTTGCATAGTCTGCAAACCATGGAATTTCTTTATAATCTATCTTCAATAGATATTCATCAGGAAAGTTGTCTTGTATGGCCGATTCATTTAGAACTTCTAATTCGGGATTTTCAAGACGAGAAAGATGATCAGCGGCGAGATTTTCTGCTCCTCTTTTATCTCGGATTTCAATATCAAACTCTTGTAAGAGTAAGATCCAACGGATTAATCTTGGTTTAGCATCTTGTTTCGAAAATAGGTATCTAAGAGCAGAATGGTCGGTATAGACCACCGTTTTTGCTAGAACGAGATATGATCGAAATTTGTCAAAAGCAAAGACAATAGCAAGGAGTTCTTTTTCAGTAGTTGTATAGTTCGTTTGTGCTCCTTGTAACGTCTTACTAGCATAATATATAGGTTGAAATCGTTTTTCAATCCTTTGTCCTAAAACGGCTCCCATTGCAAAATCACTTGCATCGCACATTAGTTCAAATGGTAGATTCCAATTTGGTGTTATCATGATCGGTGCATTAGTGAGTTTCTCTTTAAGAATATTAAAAGATTTGATACACTCATCTGAAAAGATGAATGGAGCATCCTTTTCTAGGAGTTTATTCATAGGAGTGGAAATTTTAGAAAAATCTTTTATGAAACGTCGGTAAAAACCGGCATGCCCTAGAAAACTCCTAACTCCTCTAACATTGGTGGGATGTGGAAGTTTAGCAATTACATCTACTTTAGCTCTATCCACTTCAATTCCTTCTTTTGAAATTTTATGAATAAGAACGATGCCTTCTTTAACCATGAAATGGCATTTCTCCCAATTAAGTACTAGATTTGATTGTTCGCATCTAATAAGCATTCGTTCCAGATTAACTAGACATGATTCAAATGTATCACCGAAGACTGAAAAGTCATCCATGAAAACTTCCATGCATTCTTCTATCATGTCATGAAAAATCGCCATCATACACCTTTGAAAGGTTGCAGGGGCATTACAAAGTCCAAATGGCATGCGTTTGTAAGCAAAAGTACCATAAGGGCACGTGAATGTGGTTTTCTCTTGGTCCTCGGGTGCTATTGGAATTTGAAAATATCCGGAAAATCCATCTAGAAAACAATAGTAACTATTTCCGGCTAATCTTTCCAACATTTGATCAATGAAAGGTAAGGGAAAGTGATCTTTTCTGGTGGCGTCATTTAATTTTCTATAATCAATACACACACGCCATCCTGTTACAGTTCTAGTAGGAATAAGCTCATTTTTCTCATTTGTAATGACAGTTATGCCACCCTTCTTAGGTACGCATTGAACTGGGCTTACCCATGGACTATCAGAGATTGGATAAATTAGACCTGCATCTAGCAGTTTAATAATCTCTTTCTTAACTACATCTTGCATATTAGGATTTAGTCTTCGTTGGCGTTGCACATACGTTTTATGACCTTCTTCCATAAGGATTTTATGTGTGCAATACGAAGGACTTATTCCTTTAATATCATGAATCTTCCATGCAATGGCTGGTTTATGAGCTTTCAACACAGAAATGAGTTGTGATTTCTCATTTTCAGTAAGAGAAGACGATATTATTACAGGTAATTCAGATTCACCATGTAAATAAGCGTATTCCAAATGGTTTGGAAGTGGCTTTAACTCTAATTTCGGAGGTTCTTCTATCGATGATTTATATCGATATCTGTCTTCTTCTTTTAGCATTTGGATTTCTTCTGTTGTTGGTTCATATCCATTAGCTATAAGTGTAGCTAACATTTCAGCTTCATCAATTGATTCATTACCTTCTCCTAAAGAACATTCTCCTGTTCCTTGTAATTCTGGAAATTCTTCTAATAATTCTGCATGTGCATCTATAGTTTGAATATAATAACATGTATCATCTGTAGATTGTGGTTGTTGCATTGCTCTATCAACTGAAAAGGTAACACTCTCATCCTCTATACTTAGGGTCAATTTCTTACCGAACACGTCTATCATTGCTTTAGCCGTGTTTAAGAATGGTCTTCCTAATATGAGAGGAACTTGAGAATCTTCTTCCATGTCCAGAACAACAAAATCTACTGGAAATACTAAAGTACCAACTTTAACTAGCATGTTCTCCATTATCCCTCTAGGATATTTTATTGATCTATCGGCTAGTTGTATGCTTATTCTGGTTGGTTTCAATTCTCTAAGGTCTAGTTTAGCGTATACTGAATACGGCATTAGATTTATACTAGCACCTAAGTCTGCCAATGCTTCTATTGAACTAAGACTACCCAGAAAACATGGAATTGTGAAACTTCCTGGATCAGATAATTTTTCTGGTATCTTATTCAACAGCACTGCTGAACAATTAGCATTCATGGTAACAGCCGAGAGTTCTTCCATTTTCTTTCTATTTGATATTAGATCTTTCAAGAATTTAGCATATCTAGGCATTCCTGAAATCACATCAATGAAAGGAAGATTTACATTTATCTATTTAAACATATCTAAGAATTTGGATTGCTCGGCTTCAAGTTTCTCTTTCTTCATTTTACTCGGGTAAGGAAGTGGTGGTTGGTATGGTTTAACATAAGGTTTAGCCTTAACTGTGTTATCTTCATTAACCTTTTCAACTACCGGTTCTTTTTCCTTATCTTGATCAGGTTGTGGTTCTTGTGGAGTAGGAATAGCTTCATCAGAAGTTACAGGTATTTCATGTGGTTTAAGTGTTGTACCACTTCTTGTGGTAATGGCTTTAGCTGTTTCATTCCGGGGGTTAGCGTTTGTATCACTAGGTAGACTTCCCGGTTTTCTTTCACCTATTAACCTTGCTAGGTTACTTACTTCTTGTTCCAGATTTTGAATAGAAGCTTGTTGATTTCTAAATGCTTGAGCATTTTGTTCATTGGTTTGTTTTTGAGATGTGAAAAACTGCGTTTGAGTTTCAACTAGCTTCGTCATCATATCTTCTAAATTCAGCTTTTTGTCATCGGTTTGTTGTGGTGGTTTGTTTTGAAAATTAGGTCTTTGCTGATTGTAAGTATTATTGGATACTTGTTGATTGCTAGGACCTTGTTGGTTGTTGTATGGAATATTTCTGTTATAATTCTGATTTTGATTGTGAATCGATCTTGGCGGTTGATAATTATTCTGATAATTATTTCCAGGCCTTTGGTTTATGTATGAAATATTCTCTCTTTGTTCCATTGTTAATTCAATACTGAGACAATCTTTTGTCAAATGTGGTCCTCCACACTGCTCACAACTAATTCGTATTGAGTGAATATCTTTAGTCATCTTTTCCATTCGTCTCTCGACAGCATCTATCTTTGCGGAAATGGAATCTAAGTCATGGCTAGAATCGGCTCTAGCTGCTTTAGATGATCTAACGATATCTTTTTCTTGGTGCCACTCATGTGAGTGGGAAGCAGTGTTATCAATAATTTTGTAAGCATCAGTTTCGGTTTTCTTCATAATAGAACCACCAGCTGCTATATCTATGTCTTCCTTGTAGTGATGTCGCATCCTTGGTAGAATATTTGTACTATTTGACAAGTGTCTAAACCATGTTGCGGACATCCTCTCAACAACTTTCCAAATCTTGTCCACGCCTCATATAGAGTTTCATTTGGTTTCTGTGTGAACGTTGTAGTGACCCGAACTTTTCTATGTTTATATATATTAATTGAGATTGATATTTACATGATTAAATGTTTCCAACATGTTAAGCAATCAAACTTGTTAAGACTTGATTAATTGAAATATGTTTCATATAGACAATTGACCACCCAAGTTGACCGGTGATTCACGAACGTTAAAACTTATAAAAACTATATGATGACATATATATGGATATATATATAGTTAACATGATACTACGATAAGTAAACATATCATTAAGTATATTAACAATGAACTACATATGTAAAAACAAGACTACTAACTTAATGATTTCGAAACGAGACATATATGTAACGATTATCGTTGTAACGACATTTAACTGTATATATATATCATACTAAGATATATTATATATCATAATATCATGATAATATAACAATTTAACATCTCATTTGTTATAATAAATAATGGGTTAACAACATTCAACAAGATCGTTAACCTAAAGGTTTCAAAACAACATTTACATGTAACGACTAACGATGACTTAACGACTCAGTTAAAATGTATATACATGTAGTGTTTTAATATGTATTCATACACTTTTGAAAGACTTCAAGACACTTATCAAAATACTTCTACTTAACAAAAATGCTTACAATTACATCCTCGTTCAGTTTCATCAACAATTCTACTCGTATGCACCCGTATTCGTACTCGTACAATACACAGCTTTTAGATGTATGTACTATTGGTATATACACTCCAATGATCAGCTCTTAGCAGCCCATGTGAGTCACCTAACACATGTGGGAACCATCATTTGGAAACTAGCATAAAATATCTCATAAAATTACAAAAATATGAGTAATCATTCATGACTTATTTACATGAAAACAAAATTACATATCCTTTATATCTAATCCATACACCAACGACCAAAAACACCTACAAACACTTTCATTCTTCAATTTTATTCATCTAATTGATCTCTCTCAAGTTCTATCTTCAAGTTCTAAGTATTCTTCATATATTCTACAAGTTCTAGTTACATAAAATCAAGAATGATTTAAAGTTTGCTAGCTCACTTCCAATCTTGTAAAGTAATCATCCAACCTCAAGAAATCTTTGTTTCTTACAGTAGGTTATCATTCTAATACAAGGTAATAATCATATTCAAACTTTGGTTCAATTTCTATAACTATAACAATCTTATTTCAAGTGATGATCTTACTTGAACTTGTTTTCGTGTCATGATTCTGCTTCAAGAACTTCGAGCCATCCAAGGATCCGTTGAAGCTAGATCCATTTTTTTCTTTTCCAGTAGGTTTATCCAAGGAACTTAACGTAGTAATGATGTTCATAACATCATTCGATTCATATATATAAAGCTATCTTATTCGAAGGTTTAAACTTGTAATCACTAGAACATAGTTTAGTTAATTCTAAACTTGTTCGCAAACAAAAGTTAATCCTTCTAACTTGACTTTTAAAATCAACTAAACACATGTTCTATATCTATATGATATGCTAACTTAATGATTTAAAACCTGGAAACACGACAAACACCGTAAAACCGGATTTACGCCGTCGTAGTAACACCGCGGGCTGTTTTGGGTTATTTAATTAAAAACTATGATAAACTTTGATTTAAAAGTTGTTATTCTGAGAAAATGATTTTTATTATGAACATGAAACTATATCCAAAAATTATGGTTAAACTCAAAGTGGAAGTATGTTTTCTAAAATGGTCATCTAGACGTCGTTCTTTCGACTGAAATGACTACCTTTACAAAAATGACTTGTAACTTATTTTTCCGACTATAAACCTATAATTTTCCTGTTTAGATTCATAAAATAGAGTTCAATATGAAACCATAGCAATTTGATTCACTCAAAACGGATTTAAAATGAAGAAGTTATGGGTAAAACAAGATTGGATAATTTTTCTCATTTTAGCTACGTGAAAATTGGTAACAAATCTATTCCAACCATAACTTAATCAACTTGTATTGTATATTATGTAATCTTGAGATACCATAGACACGTATACAATGTTTCGACCTATCATGTCGACACATCTATATATATTTCGGAACAACCATAGACACTCTATATGTGAATGTTGGAGTTAGCTATACAGGGTTGAGGTTGATTCCAAAATATATATAGTTTGAGTTGTGATCAATACTGAGATACGTATACACTGGGTCGTGGATTAATTCAAGATAATATTTATCGATTTATTTCTGTACATCTAACTGTGGACAACTAGTTGTAGGTTACTAACGAGGACAGCTGACTTAATAAACTTAAAACATCAAAATATATTAAAAGTATTGTAAATATATTTTGAACATACTTTGATATATATGTATATATTGTTATAGGTTCGTGAATCAACCAGTGGCCAAGTCTTACTTCCCGACGAAGTAAAAAATCTGTGAAAGTGAGTTATAGTCCCACTTTTAAAATCTAATATTTTTGGGATGAGAATACATGCAGGTTTTATAAATGATTTACAAAATAGACACAAGTACGTGAAACTACATTCTATGATTGAATTATCGAAATCGAATATGCCCCTTTTTATTAAGTCTGGTAATCTAAGAATTAGGGAACAGACACCCTAATTGACGCGAATCCTAAAGATAGATCTATTGGACCTAACAAACCCCATCCAAAGTACCGGATGCTTTAGTACTTCGAAATTTATATCATATCCGAAGGGTGTCCCGGAATGATGGGGATATTCTTATATATGCATCTTGTTAATGTCGGTTACCAGGTGTTCACCATATGAATGATTTTTATCTCTATGTATGGGATGTGTATTGAAATATGAAATCATGTGGTCTATTGTTACGATTTGATATATATAGGTTAAACCTATAACTCACCAACATTTTTGTTGACGTTTTAAGCATGTTTATTCTCAGGTGATTATTAAGAGCTTCCGCTGTCGCATACTTAAATAAGGACGAAATTTGGAGTCCATGCTTGTATGATATTGTGTAAAAACTGCATTCAAGAAACTTATTTTGTTGTAACATATTTGTATTGTAAACCATTATGTAATGGTCGTGTGTAAACAGGATATTTAGATTATCATTATTTGGTAATCTACGTAAAACTTTTTAAACCTTTATTGATGAAATAAAGGTTATGGTTTGTTTTAAAATGAATGCAGTCTTTGAAAAACGTCTCATATAGAGGTCAAAACCTCGCAACGAAATCAATTAATATGGAACGTTTTTAATCAACAAGAACGGGACATTTCAGTTGGTATCCGAGCGTTGGTCTTAGAGAACTAGAATTTTGCATTAGTGTGTCTTATCTAGTTTGTTAGGATGCATTAGTGAGTCTGGACTTCGACCGTGTTTACTTGAAAAATGATTGCTTAACAAATTTTGTTGGAAACTATATATTTTTAACATGTGAATATTATGTGATATATTAATCTCTTAACGCGTTTGATATTATGTGATAGATGTCTACCTCTAGAACAAGTCCCATTGACTCACCTAATAATAATGAAGAGTCAAATGTAAATTGGAATGATTCGTGGACTGATTCACAAGTTCCCGAAGAGGAACCGGAAGAAGAGTCGGAACCGGAAGAAGAATCGGAACCGGAAGAAGAATCGGAACCGGATGAAGAAATAGAACCGGTGGGGGAAATAATAAAACGGTTAAGTAAAAGAAAATCCTCAACCAACCGACCAAGGTTAATTATGGTCAATGGTGTTTCCGCCAAGGAAGCAAAATATTGGGAGGATTACCAATTCTCCGATGAATCGGATTCCGACGAGAATTCCGATGAAGTTATAGAAATTACCCCAACTGAATTTAAAAAGGCAAAAGAAAATAATAAGGGAAAGGGCATAAAAATAGAGAAATCTAATTCCAACCCCGATGAACTTTATATGTATCGTCAACCCCCGAAATCCTTAAGTTGTAACAATGACCTGGAAACCTCTAAACCACCAGGTTTTTCTAAACCAATGTGGATAACGACGGCTCGTATTAGGGGAACATCATATATCCCTAGAAACTTGGCAAAACGAACCAAAACCGAAGAAGAAGAAACAAGCGAGTCGGAATAAGATAGTTGTATTCGTGTAGTGTAATATAAGTAATATAGTGTGCTTATGCTTTATGATATATGTAAAAATTGCTTGTATTAATAAGTATTTTTTTTATGAATCTAACCCTTGTCTATTTTACAGTATAAAAACACAAAATGGATAGACAACCCAATATTTTAAGAGACCTACCCGGAGACATGATTGATGAAATCTTGTCTAGAGTCGGTCAGAATTCTTCGGCACAACTATTTAAGGCGAGATCAGTTTGTAAGACATTCGAAGAACGTTCCAAGAATGCCATGGTTTATAAAAGGCTTTCGTTCGAAAGATGGGGGATATCACATTGGGAAATCCATAAGTTACGATGTGTTTACTTTGACGCATATATTGCGGGGAACCCAAATGCTATTTTACGCAATGGGTTAAGAAATTATTTTGACTCAATATATCCGAATATTGGACTTCGTGATTTAGAAAAAGCGGCTAACATGCAACATAAAGAAGCATGTTATGCTTACGGATTAGTAATGTTCGCTTCTCACCAAAGTGAGAACAAGAACATCGGGCTACAACTATTAAACAAAACGTTCCCACAAGTGACGGAGTCGGTAATTGGGGTAAGAAATGAGGTTTTTAGATTGTTACGGGACTATTGGATATTACGTAACCCTCGTCCCTTTGACGACGTTACAACACGCTGTCTTATCAACGACCATAACGGTTATGTTCTACAAGACCAAGGATGGGAAGTAATCCTAGTAAAACCAGAATGCATGACTTGTTTCTGGACGTATGAATTACGTGTCTTTATTGCCTTTGCTGAACGACTTGTGTACTAGCTAGAATTATCTTCACAACCATCTTGTATCAAATTTATTGTGTGCTATATTTCATGCTATATGTAAAATAAGCTGTATTGTAAGTTTGTAAAATATTGTGTAAAAGTTTGAACGCGAAATATTATTATAATCAGTTTTTCATATAGAATTGTAGTAGTTGAATTGTATATTAGCTACTAAGTATGAACTTAACAGGTAGGTACTACCCGAATTTAAACTTATAAAATGCTAATATGAAGAAAAAGCTTTTATAAATGAGTTCATATTATGCTACGAAATACTATTAACTACTCTTAATATTCTGTATGATTAACTTGTTCCATTTGACTATTTTGAAGGAAATGGCACCGACTACTCGACACACCGTGAATATGAATGAAGAGGAATTCCGTACTTTTCTAGCTTCAAACATAGCCGCAGTACAGGCTACGCTACATACCAACAATAACCTTGGATCTAGCAGTACAGGAAATCGTGTAGGATGCACCTACAAAGAATTCACTGCCTGCAAACCTTTGGAATTTGATGGAACCGAAGGACCGATCGGATTGAAACGGTGGACCGAGAAGGTCGAATCGGTGTTTGCCATAAGTAAGTGTACTGAAGAGGACAAAGTGAAGTACGCTACGCATACCTTCACAGGTTCTGCGTTAACATGGTGGAATACCTATCTAGAGCAAGTGGGACAAGACGATGCGTACGCACTACCGTGGTCAGCATTCAAGCACTTGATGAACGAGAAGTACCGTCCCAGAACTGAGGTCAATAAGCTCAAGACAGAACTTAGAGGGTTACGAACCCAAGGATTTGATATTACCAAATACGAAAGACGATTCACAGAATTGTGCCTATTGTGTCCGGGAGCATTCGAAGATGAGGAAGAGAAGATTGATGCATTTGTGAAAGGATTACCGGAAAGAATCCAAGAAGATATAAGTTCACACGAGCCCGCCTCCATACAACATGCATGTAGAATGGCTCACAAACTAGTGAACCAGATTGAAGAAAGAATTAAAGAACAGACTGCTGAAGAGGCCAATGTGAAGCAAGTCAAAAGAAAGTGGGAGGAAAACGGTGATAAGAATCACCAATACAACAACAACAGCAATTACAACAATAATCGCAACAATTATCTCAACAATCGCAACATCAATCGCAACTACAAAAAATGGCCCAACAACAACAACAACAGCAACTACAACAATCATCCCAACAACAATAATAACCGCAACAACAACAACAATCAGAAGCAGCTATGCCAAAGGTGTGAAAAGTATCACTCGGGGTTCTGCACCAAATTTTGCAACAAGTGTAAAAGAAATGGTCATAGCGCGGCGAAGTGTGAGGTCTACGGACCAGGGGTTAATAGAACGAAAGGAACAAATGGTGCTGGAACGAGTAATGGCGGAGCAAGTAGTGTCGGAGTAAGTTATGCCAATGTAGTTTGTTATAAATGTGGAAAACCGGGCCACATTATTAGAAATTGCCCGAACCAGGAGAACACGAATGGACAAGGCCGCGGAAGAGTTTTCAATATTAATGCGGCAGAGGCACAGGAAGACCCGGAGCTTGTTACGGGTACGTTTTTTATTGACAATAAATCTGCTTACGTTTTATTTGATTCGGGTGCGGATAGAAGCTATATGAGTAGAGATTTTTGTGCTAAATTAAGTTGTCCATTGACGCCTTTGGATAGTAAATTTTTACTCGAATTAGCAAATGGTAAATTAATTTCAGCAGATAATATATGTCGGAATCGAGAAATTAAACTGGTTAGTGAAACATTTAAGATTGATTTGATACCAGTAGAGTTAGGGAGTTTTGATGTGATAATCGGTATGGACTGGTTGAAAGAAGTGAAAGCAGAGATCGTTTGTTATAAAAATGCAATTCGCATTATACGAGAAAAAGGAAAACCCTTAATGGTGTACGGAGAAAAGGGCAACACGAAGCTACATCTTATTAGAAATTTGAAATTACAAAAACTAATAAGAAAAGGTTGCTATGCTGTTCTAGCACACGTCGAGAAAGTACAAACTGAAGAAAAGAACATCAATGATGTTCCCATTGCAAAAGAATTTCCCGATGTATTTCCGAAAGAATTACCGGGATTACTCCCACATCGATCCGTTGAATTTCAAATAGATCTTGTACCAGGAGCTGCACTAATAGCTCGTGCTCCTTACAGACTCGCACCCAGCGAGATGAAAGAACTGCAAAGCCAATTACAAGAACTTTTAGAGCGTGGTTTCATTCGACCAAGCACATCACCGTGGGGAGCTCCTGTTTTGTTTTTCAAGAAGAAAGATGGTACATTCAGGTTGTGTATCGACTACCGAGAGTTGAACAAACTTACCATCAAGAATCGCTACCCACTACCGAGAATCGACGACTTATTTGATCAACTACAAGGCTCGTCTGTTTATTCAAAGATTGACTTACGTTCCGGGTATCATCAAATGCGGGTGAAAGAAGATGATATTCCAAAGACTGCTTTCAGAACACGTTACGGTCATTACGAGTTTATGGTCATGCCGTTTGGTTTAACTAATGCACCAGCTGTGTTCATGGACCTTATGAACCGAGTGTGTGGACCATACCTTGACAAGTTTGTCATTGTTTTCATTGATGACATACTTATTTACTCAAAGAATGACCAAGAACACGGTGAACATTTGAGAAAGGTGTTAGAAGTATTGAGGAAGGAAGAATTGTACGCTAAGTTTTCAAAGTGTGCATTTTGGTTGGAAGAAGTTCAATTCCTCGGTCACATAGTGAACAAAGAAGGTATTAAGGTGGATCCGGCAAAGATAGAAACTGTTGAAAAGTGGGAAACCCCGAAAACTCCGAAACACATACGCCAGTTTTTAGGACTAGCTGGTTACTACAGAAGGTTCATCCAAGACTTTTCCAGAATAGCAAAACCCTGGACTGCATTAACGCATAAAGGGAAGAAATTTGAATGGAATGATGAACAAGATAAAGCGTTTCAATTATTGAAGAAAAAGCTAACTACGGCACCTATATTGTCATTGCCTGAAGGGAATGATGATTTTGTGATTTATTGTGACGCATCAAAGCAAGGTCTCGATTGTGTATTAATGCAACGAACGAAGGTGATTCCTTATGCGTCTAGACAATTGAAGATTCACGAACAAAATTATACGACGCATGATTTGGAATTAGGCGCGGTTGTTTTTGCATTAAAGACTTGGAGGCACTACTTATATGGGGTCAAAAGTATTATATATACCGACCACAAAAGTCTTCAACACATATTTAATCAGAAACAACTGAATATGAGGCAGCGTAGGTGGATTGAATTATTGAATGATTACGACTTTGAGATTCGTTACCACCCGGGGAAGGCAAATGTGGTAGCCGATGCCTTGAGCAGGAAGGACAGAGAACCCATTCGAGTAAAATCAATGAATATAATGATTCATAATAACCTTACTACTCAAATAAAGGAGGCGCAACAAGGATTTTTAAAAAAGGGAAATTTAAAGGATGAAATACCCAAAGGATCGGAGAAACATCTTAATATTCGGGAAGACGGAACCCGGTATAGGGCTGAAAGGATTTGGGTACCAAAATTTGGAGATATGAGAGAAATGGTACTTAGAGAAGCTCATAAAAGCAGATACTCAATACATCCTGGAACGGGGAAGATGTACAAGGATCTCAAGAAACATTTTTGGTGGCCGGGTATGAAAGCCGATGTTGCTAAATACGTAGGAGAATGTTTGACGTGTTCTAAGGTCAAAGCTGAGCATCAGAAACCATCAGGTCTACTTTAACAACCCGAAATCCCGGAATGGAAATGGGAAAACATTACCATGGATTTCATCACTAAATTGCCAAGGACTGCAAGTGGTTTTGATACTATTTGGGTAATAGTTGATCGTCTCACCAAATCAGCACACTTCCTGCCAATAAGAGAAGATGACAAGATGGAGAAGTTAGCACGACTGTATTTGAAGGAAGTCGTCTCCAGACATGGAATACCAATCTCTATTATCTTTGATAGGGATGGCAGATTTATTTCAAGATTCTGGCAGACATTACAGCAAGCATTAGGAACTCGTCTAGACATGAGTACTGCCTATCATCCACAAACTGATGGGCAGAGCGAAAGGACGATACAAACGCTTGAAGACATGCTACGAGCATGTGTTATTGATTTCAGAAACAGTTGTGATCGACATCTACCGTTAGCAGAATTTTCCTACAACAACAGCTACCACTCAAGCATTGAGATGGTTCCGTTTGAAGCACTTTATGGTAGAAAGTGCAGGTCTCCGATTTGTTGGAGTGAAGTGGGGGATAGACAGATTACGGGTCCGGAGATTATACAAGAAACTACCGAGAAGATCATCCAAATTCAACAACGGTTGAAAACCGCCCAAAGTTGACAAACGAGCTACGCTGACATTAAAATAAAAGATATAGAATTTGAAATTGGAGAGATGGTCATGCTTAAAGTTGCACCTTGGAAAGGCGTTGTACGATTTAGTAAACGAGGGAAATTAAATCCAAGGTATATTGGACCATTCAAGATTATTGATCGTGTCGGACCAGTAGCTTACCGACTTGAGTTACCTCAACAACTCGCGGCTGTACATAACACTTTCCACGTCTCGAATTTGAAGAAATGTTTTGCTAAATAAGATCTCACTATTCCGTTAGATGAAATCCAAATCAACGAAAAACTTCAATTCATCGAAGAACCCGTCGAAATAATGGATCGTGAGGTTAAAAGACTTAAGCAAAACAAGATACCAATTGTTAAGGTTCGATGGAATACTCGTAGAGGACCCGAGTTTACCTGGGAGCGTGAAGATCAGATGAAGAAGAAATACCCGCATCTATTTCCAGATGATTCGTCAACACCTTCAACAGCTTAAAATTTCGGGACGAAATTTATTTAACGGGTAGGTACTGTAGTGACCCGAACTTTTCTATGTTTATATATATTAATTGAGATTGATATTTACATGATTAAATGTTTCCAACATGTTAAGCAATCAAACTTGTTAAGACTTGATTAATTGAAATATGTTTCATATAGACAATTGACCACCCAAGTTGACCGGTGATTCACGAACGTTAAAACTTGTAAAAACTATATGATGACATATGTATGGATATATATATAGTTAACATGATACTACGATAAGTAAACATATCATTAAGTATATTAACAATGAACTACATATGTAAAAACAAGACTACTAACTTAATGATTTCAAAACGAGACATATATGTAACGATTATCGTTGTAACGACATTTAACTGTATATATATCATACTAAGATATATTATATATCATAATATCATGATAATATAATAATTTAAAATCTCATTTGATATTATAAACATTGGGTTAACAACATTTAACAAGATCGTTAACCTAAAGGTTTCAAAACAACACTTACATGTAACGACTAACGATGACGTAACGACTCAGTTAAAATGTATATACATGTAGTGTTTTAATATGTATTCATACACTTTTGAAAGACTTCAAGACACTTATCAAAATACTTCTACTTAACAAAAATGCTTACAATTACATCCTCGTTCAGTTTCATCAACAATTCTACTCGTATGCACCCGTATTCGTACTCGTACAATACACAGCTTTTAGATGTATGTACTATTGGTATATACACTCCAATGATCAGCTCTTAGCAGCCCATGTGAGTCACCTAACACATGTGGGAACCATCATTTGGCAACTAGCATAAAATATCTCATAAAATTACAATAATATGAGTAATCATTCATGACTTATTTACATGAAAACAAAATTACATATCCTTTATATCTAATCCATACACCAATGACCAAAAACACCTACAAACACTTTCATTCTTCAATTTTATTCATCTAATTGATCTCTCTCAAGTTCTATGTTCAAGTTCTAAGTATTCTTCATATATTCTACAAGTTCTAGTTACATAAAATCAAGAATACTTTCAAGTTTGCTAGCTCACTTCCAATCTTGTAAAGTGATCATCCAACCTCAAGAAATCTTTGTTTCTTACAGTAGGTTATCATTCTAATACAAGGTAATAATCATATTCAAACTTTGGTTCAATTTCTATAACTATAACAATCTTATTTCAAGTGATGATCTTACTTGAACTTGTTTTCGTGTCATGATTCTGCTTCAAGAACTTCGAGCCATCCAAGGATCCGTTGAAGCTAGATCCATTTTTTTCTTTTCCAGTAGGTTTATCCAAGGAACTTAAGGTAGTAATGATGTTCATAACATCATTCGATTCATATATATAAAGCTATCTTTTTCGAAGGTTTAAACTTGTAATCACTAGAACATAGTTTAGTTAATTCTAAACTTGTTCGCAAACAAAAGTTAATCCTTCTAACTTGACTTTTAAAATCAACTAAACACATTTTCTATATCTATATGATATGCTAACTTAATGATTTAAAACCTGGAAACACGACAAACACTGTAAAACCGGATTTACGCCGTCGTAGTAACACCGCGGGCTGTTTTGGGTTAGTTAATTAAAAACTATGATAAACTTTGATTTAAAAGTTGTTATTCTGAGAAAATGATTTTTATTATGAACATGAAACTATATCCAAAAATTATGGTTAAACTCAAAGTGGAAGTATGTTTTCTAAAATGGTCATCTAGACGTCGTTCTTTCGACTGAAATGACTACCTTTACAAAAATGACTTGTAACTTATTTTTCCGACTATAAACCTATAATTTTTCTGTTTAGATTCTAAAATAGAGTTCAATATGAAACCATAGCAATTTGATTCACTCAAAACGGATTTAAAATGAAGAAGTTATGGGTAAAACAAGATTGGATAATTTTTCTCATTTTAGCTACGTGAAAATTGGTAACAAATCTATTCCAACCATAACTTAATCAACTTGTATTGTATATTATGTAATCTTGAGATACCATAGACACGTATACAATGTTTCGACCTATCATGTCGACACATCTATATATATTTCGGAACAACCATAGACACTCTATATGTGAATGTTGGAGTTAGCTATACAGGGTTGAGGTTGATTCCAAAATATATATAGTTTGAGTTGTGATCAATACTGAGATACGTATACACTGGGTCGTGGATTGATTCAAGATAATATTTATCGATTTATTTCTGTACATCTAACTGTGGACAACTAGTTGTAGGTTACTAACGAGGACAGCTGACTTAATAAACTTAAAACATCAAAATATATTAAAAGTGTTGTAAATATATTTTGAACATACTTTGATATATATGTATATATTGTTATAGGTTCGTGAATCAACCAGTGGCCAAGTCTTACTTCCCGACGAAGTAAAAAATCTGTGAAAGTGAGTTATAGTCCCACTTTTAAAATCTAATATTTTTGGGATGAGAATACATGCAGGTTTTATAAATGATTTACAAAATAGACACAAGTACGTGAAACTACATTCTGTTGAATTATCGAAATCGAATATGCCCCTTTTTATTAAGTCTGGTAATCTAAGAATTAGGGAACAGACACCCTAATTGACGCGAATCCTAAAGATAGATCTATTGGGCCTAACAAACCCCATCCAAAGTACCGGATGCTTTAGTACTTCGAAATTTATATCATATCCGAAGGGTGTCCCGGAATGATGGGGATATTCTTATATATGCATCTTGTTAATGTCGGTTACCAGGTGTTCACCATATGAATGATTTTTATCTCTATGTATGGGATGTGTATTGAAATATGAAATCTTGTGGTCTATTGTTACGATTTGATATATATAGGTTAAACCTATAACTCACCAACATTTTTGTTGACGTTTTAAGCATGTTTATTCTCAGGTGATTATTAAGAGCTTCCGCTGTCGCATACTTAAATAAGGACGAGATTTGGAGTCCATGCTTGTATGATATTGTGTAAAAACTGCATTCAAGAAACTTATTTTGTTGTAACATATTTGTATTGTAAACCATTATGTAATGGTCGTGTGTAAACAGGATATTTAGATTATCATTATTTGATAATCTACGTAAAGCTTTTTAAACCTTTATTGATGAAATAAAGGTTATGGTTTGTTTTAAAATGAATGCAGTCTTTGAAAAACGTCTCATATAGAGGTCAAAACCTCGCAACGAAATCAATTAATATGGAACATTTTTAATCAACAAGAACGGGACATTTCAAACGTAACAATTTCTCCTTGAAGTCTTACGGCTTTAGATGCCGGAAAGAATTGTTTAAGAAAATTTTCAACTAAAACGTCCCATGTATCAATCGCCCCTTCAGTTAACGATTCCAACCAATCTTTGGCTTCTCCCTTTAAAGTCCAGGGAAATAACATGAGATATATCTGTTCATCCTCAACTTCTCGGATTTTAAATAGTGTGCATATCCTATTAAAGGTACGTAGATGTTCATTTGGATCTTCCTTCGGCGCACCACTAAATTGGCATTGATTAGTCACCATGTGTAGAATTTGTCCTTTGATTTCATAATCTGGCACATTAATGTCTGGATGAGTAATTGCGTGACCTTGGCCAGTGCGTTTAGCTCTCATTCGGTCTTCCATACTTAAAGGTTCCAGATTCTCCATAATTGAATTTGTTGAATCGGAATCACTAGAGGATTCTGATTTAATGGTTCGTTCCTCAACAATCTCTGTTTGAATGATTGGTGGTTCCGGAGGAAAGTTTAGTGGTTCAGGATCTACGAATCGTTCCTGAATATTCTCTGGATTCTCAATTGTGAGGTCGGGTTCAAAAAATGGATTATCGGAAATTTGAACTGGAGTACTTGGTCGACTGGATGACGATTCTAAAGAAAAATCAACGGCAGTAATATTTGCTAAATGTCTTGATCTAGTTACAGGTGGTGAACGTCTTGCTCGGTGCATTCACTGAATATCCTATTAGTTTTTAAAAGGAAAAAAAAAATTATAATAAGTTATCCAATCAATAGACTTTTCTGATTTTGCCCACGTTTCGAATAGCCAAAAGATGCAGCAGAGGGGCAGGATTCGTTTGGTCTCAATATAATTGAGGACTGTTTGGCTCCAATAACCCGGTCCACGTACAAATCCAACTATTACTACGAACCAGAAAATTTTGATGTCTATCAATTTAACCACTTAAAATAAATTTTCGTAATTTTAAGAAATTTAGATAAGAAGTAGAATAAAAATCTATGTCCTAAAACTAGAATAGCGAGAAATAAGAAAGAAAAAGAGTTCGTCGGAAAAAGGTCGAAAAAGAAAAATGGTTGAAAAATAAAAGGTGACGGAAAAATAAAAGAAACTTATGAAACTTAAAAACAATTGACTAACCTAACCTTATTACTACAACTAACTTAAAATTATAATCGCAAATTGAGATTACTAATTGGAATGATAATTGATACATAGGAAAAAGTCGTCTAAAAATATTAAAGCTTACAAGAAAAACTATATCCCAAATGGAAATCACTTAAAAAGAAACTAAAACTTAAAAAGGCGTCGCAAAATTCTAAAGCACCTAAATCTTAGTCTAAAGAAAAAGCACTTAAGGAATTGTACGGCAAAGCCTAAAAATCTTGAAGTAAAAATAACTGTGGCAAAAAACTAAGTTTAAAACTAAATATGAGCGAAAAATACAAATATTACGCTAAAACGATTAAAAAGGGATAAAATATAAAAATAAACTAAAAGTTGTAAAAATACAATTTTTATAAAAATATTATTTTTATATTATTTATTTATTAAAACTACTAATTTTACAATTTAATTAAACTAATTTAACTAAATAAAACAAATTAAATAAAAAGAAACTTTAAAATAAAACTAATTATAATAATAATAGGTAATTAGGGTTTATAATAATAATAATTAATAAATACCCCGTAATAAATGCTAAATTAGGGTTCTGTCGCGTGTGTCAGAGTGTCTCCGCGAGTCGCGGTATTCCAAGCAGCAAACCCCGCGAGTCGCGGGGTTCCAAAATTCAACTCTGGTACAGTTTTAAATTTGACTTTTTTTTTTGTTTTATATTTTTCTGTTTTAAAATCTAAATATTTATATAATAAAAACTTATATTTAAAAACTAAAATAAAAATAGAACTACTTTATAATTTTATAAAAAAAAATCGTAAAACTAGATTTATATATATATTTTATTTTTATTTTTTTTCGGTTTTTTTTATGTTTTAAATAAAAACAAAATACTTAGATAAAACTTATATAAAAATAAAGAAACTTTATAAAACTTAAATATTTAACAAAATCTTAAAAATACTTATATTTTTGTTTTTCTTTTTATATTTTCGAATAATTAAAAACGTATTTTTATAAAAACGAATTTTAATAAAAGTAAACTAAAAATCTTTTTTTTTATATTAGCGTTGCGCTTCCGGCTTTTAAGCGATTCCCCGGCAGCGGCGCCAAAAATAACTTGATAGTTATGCGAGGTGTACGAAATAGCTATTATATTTTAGCAGGAAATACTATTAAATACGATACAATTTTACACAAGATATTTATTTATTTAGAGAATGGATATACTTAAACCTTGCTACAACACTTATAGGCAGTGTACCTAATCGTACAGTAGTGTAGTTTTTAGTAAGTCCGGTTCGTTCCACAGGGAAAATCTTAAAACAAAGCTTAACGCTATATTAGTTTACTTTTATAAAAATACAAATATATATATAAGTAATATTATTATTATAAAGGGGGGTTTTTACCGTTTAATGACCGGTTTGTCGATTTTAAAACTTTAGTCGCAGTTAAAACCAAATGTAAAATAATAAATAAATACAAGACTTAATTTAAAGCGTAAAGTAAATAACGATAATGAAATTGCGAATAATGAAAGTGCGATAAAATAAACTTGCCATAATTAAAAAGTACGATAATTAAAAGTGCAATTAAATACAATAACAATAAAAATGCGATAATTAGAAGTGCAATTAAATATAAAATAAAGGAAATTAAATATGAAATAAAAGAATTATGCTTATTTAAACTTCCGTAATCATGATGTTTGACGTGTTGATTTTTAGTTTATTCCCATGGGTTAATTGTCCTTTGTCCTGGATTATTTAATATGTCCGTCTGGTTTTTGTCCATAACAGTCCATCAGTCATAAATATAAAGTGCGAGTATCCTCGTTAAATTATCCTTATACCCGAAGTTAAATATTCCAACTAATTGGGGACTTAAACTATAACAAGATTTTAATACTTTGTTTAATAATTACACCAGGATGTCGACTGAGTGTAACCCAAGGTTTTAATATTTTGTTATCAATTATACCAAGTGTCCTTATACATAATTTCACCCCTGTTTTAATTATTCTAGTGGCTATTAATCCATTCCCGTGTCCGGTTAAATGAACGATTATTCGTACATATAAATACCCCGCCTATCGTGTCCGATCGAGTGTATATGGTAATTTATAGGGACGCCCAATTGTAAATTTTTATATTAACATTAACAAACTATCATTTAGTTAAACAAATATAAAGCCCATTAATAGCCCATAGTCTAATTTCCACATGTGTCGTTCTTTTGTCCAAACCCCAATTATGGTACAAAGCCCAATTACCCAATTTTAGTAATTAGCCCAACATCATGATTACTTCGTTTTAAATAAGCATAATAATAACTTAGCTACGAGACATTAAATTAAAAAGGTTGAACATAACTTACAATGATTAAAAATAGCGTAGCGTTACACGGACAGAATTTCGACTTACACCCTTACAACATTTGCTAACATACCCTTATTATTAGGATTTAAAATTAAAATTAAAATTAAAATATAAATTATATATATATTTTTACGTATATATTGAGAGAGAGATAGATATTGGATGATGAAAAATGATCAGAATTCGGTTGGCTTTATAGGGAATTGAGTTCAGGGATACTCCGCGACTCGCGGCATTTTTTGCCTTCAAACTCCGCGAGTCGCGGAGTTTGAAAATACAGCTCACTCCAAATTGGATCTTAGTCTGCCGACGGTTTTAAATATTAATATAATATATATATAATTTTTAAGAATTATTTATATATTATATTATATTCATGTGCATAGTTGACTTGTAATTTTTAGTCCGTTGCGTCGAGCGTTGAGAGTTGACTCTGGTCCCGGTTCCGGATTTTCGAACGTCCTTACGTACAATTTAATATCTTGTACTTTACGTTTTGAATCTTGTACTCTTGTAATTTCGAGACGTTTCTTATCAATAATTGGAACTTCTTTGATTGTATTTTGTACTTTTGAGCTTTGTGGTCGTTTGCGTCTTCAATTCGTCGAATCTGTCTTTTGTCTTCACCTTTTATTATTTAAACGAATATCACTTTTAAATAGAACAATTGCAACTAAAAGCTTGTCTTTCTTGAGGAATAATGCTATGAAATATATGTTCGTTTTTAGCATTATCAATTACCGAATGATGATCCTAATTCTCACCGTGATAAATTCATATCTCTTTCGAACTCCTACAAACAGCCAGGGATAGGACAAGATATAGTCCGGCTATACTTGTTCCCCTATTCACTCACTCATCATGCTCAAACTTGGTTCGAAGAACTGGAAAAAGATTCCATCACATTATGGACGGAGATGGCTACTAAATTCCTAACCAAATATTTCCCTCCTTCTAAACAAACCAAACTGAAGAATGACATCATTAACTTCAAATAAAGTTATGATGAATCTCTTTACACTGCATGGGAGTGATTCAAAACTCTGCTGAAGAAATGCCCTAATCACCATCTAGAATGGTCAGCCCAAATCTGTACCTTCTACAATGGTCTTACGGTAAATCATAGGACGACAATCGATGCAGCAGCTCAAGGGAATCTGATAAACCAAACCGCAGACGAAGCATGGGAATTGCTCGAGAACATGACAATGCATCATCATGACTGGAACAGTGGTGAAACAACTTCATCATATGCCCCATCTCTGCACTTAACAATCAAACGGAGGATATCAAATCCCTCACGGATATGATGGAATCCCTTGCTAAACAACTCGGAGAACTGAAGACGCAGCCGCAGCAGGTTAACCAAGCTCAGGCTTGTGTTAATTGTACCAACCCGCAACCTACTGAAGAATATCAAGTTGAGTACGAAAACCCTGACAGTTCAGTCTATTACGTCCAATACCCAGCTCGTCCACTAAATTCCGGATTCAATCAACCACCTAGGGTTACTCAATTTCAGCGAAGCAATCAACCTTTTCGCTATCGCTATCCACCTTATCCAGCCCAACAATCTCAATTGACCTAAGATCAACCACTTCCACTCACTGGTCCCCCAGTTGAGGAAAATTCCCCTACCACCCAGATTACAAAAGCAACTAACCCCACTCTCGGAGCTGATGATCAGCTAACTCAGTTCATTCAAGGGAAACAACAGTTAAATTAGAGAACTACAACCAGACAAGATCAGACGGAGATACTAATGAGAAATCAATTGGCTCTGCTCAAAAGTTTGGAAACGCAGCTCGAACAGTTATCACAACGCCTTGAAACCCGATCGCAAGGAAGATTGCTAAGTAATATTATCCAAAATCCCCACATAGAAGAAGCAAAGCAAATGGACGCCGTAATCCCAGAGGAAGAACCACGGAGAAGGTCAACTAGGCTCAAGAACAAATCGAGATATCTATAGATTAAGCCTCGACTCCGAGAAGGAGTAGACAATTATTGTGAAAGCTTTGAGATCGGTTCCCTATACTCAGAAGCTGACTCCTAAAACTCCAGTTCACGTACCTTATCCTGGAAGGCTACAAGAAGAACCATCCAAGCTCGATTCCTTCAAACTTGATGGAAGATTCCTGGACACCATGTCCAAAGTTCCCAACCAGAAGAGATACATCTGAAGGCTTCTCTCTACAAAGGACAGGATACCAGACTCTAACAAAATTCCACTGAGTGAAGAATGCTCTGCATTACTCAGAGACTCTTTACCACCAAAGCTAGGAGATACGGGCCGATTCGTTTTCCCGTGTTCAATCTACCAATCTGAAACCATTCATGCGCTAGCAGATTTAGGAGCAAGTATCAACCTAATCCCCTACTCTCTCTATCAGAGATTAGAGTTAGGAGACTTGTCACCAACCAAAATGACAATCCAACTTGCCGATCACACAATTCGTAGTAATGGACATTAAGGAAGACCTACACACACCAGTGGTGTTAGGAAGACATTTCATGAATACGGATAGGACTGTCATTGATGTGTACAATCCAACCTTGATCTTACGATCACATGGGGAGAGCGTTACCTTCAAAATTGACCGACCAACCAATCTTTCTGGACAGGCAGAGATGTTTGCTATTTCCACCAGACGGATCACTTCCGATGACGAGTCTTCACCACCAGCCGACGATTTCGAGATGGGTGTCGAATCACAGTCTGCAAATGACCCAGAAATGGAAGAAAAGGATCCCAGCGAAGAAATAGAGGAAGAGGAGGAATCTGAAGAGGAAGATGAAATGGAAGACGTAAAAGAAACTGTGACAATACCCGCTCCAAGCATTGAACGTCATGAAGAAATAATGAGGCTTGAGACGGCATATCACAGTTTAATCATTCGTTTCAAGAAAAAGACCGATAAGGCTGAGGTTAAGGACGTAGAAATTGATCCTGCAAGTATCAAAGTGGAGAATCAGAATACTGACAAAACCCGTTCATCAGATGCATCCTCAGAAGAACAATACACCGATGATGACGAGGTAGAGCAACATGAAGACATTCTGAATAACTCACACTCTCCAACCGAACCAGATCAAGGGGAGCCAGACTCTTCTTCAGATCGAATTCCGGTTATATCCACACACGCGGACATGATAACCTTCATCAATGATACTGATGAATTTGAAGACATTCTCGAAGCCATCCGAAAATCAACCATTGATTTTTCGCTACGCTTAACAGAACGAATTATGGCTATCCGAGAAGAACACCACCTCTATCTCCAAAGAGAAGACAATGATGTTGAAATCCTAGAAGAATGCATTCAAGACTTTATCAATTCTCTTCACGATCATATCTATCACGAAGAAAGGCAACGAGAGCACAATTCAGTGGTTCGCACTATTCTCGAGACAAGATTCTGTCGAGATCAGAAGATCATTTACTCTAAGGTTTATAATGCCTTAGCCGGATCTGCACTTCCGTTCTCCCGAAACCAACGAGCACTACTGACTCTCATCCGGAAGCATATCGATCTTTCCACCGGACGCCCGACTTATCACTCCGACTTGCAAATGATCGAGGATATTAACAGATTTTTCGCTCTCTTGGAAAGAGATAATTTCGAAAGCACACCAGAGAGGCTAGTAATTTACGTAACCATTGATCACCACGCCGATCTGATTATCAAAGAGCTACGAGACGTTGTTATGGAAGAAGCAAGGAGAAACAATCCGTTCTCTCATATTGAACCAGACCAAGTCAACATTGCCACCTACGTTACTAAGTAGATAACACGAATCTTCCAAGAATCCACGGATCCTAGTTTCACATTTAAAGTTGGATGTAGGGAGATACACTGAAAGACGGTGAAATTAATGCTCGGATCAGGGTTGCACTTCACTTCTTTTCAGCTTCGCCTCTTAGTAAATATGTGCAAAGCTACTGACTCTTACTGTGGAGATCACCGTTCCGAAGACTTCGAAATTCTAAAGATACAGTTTCTGACATTGTTTGAAGACCTCCGAAATGAGCATTTCATCAGAGAAATCATCAACACCAGCACTGCTTCTATGATTGACATTCATGGGTCAACCAGCAGAGCCGTGGATCATATCCTCATCGGACTTCAAGACTTATCAAGAGCCAAAACTGCGCACTACTTATCGTTCAGAAGATCTTCAAGAGAAGTACCGGATCTTCTACCACTATTGGTCCGACACTTTCTCAGGATTTTTCCGCCAAGACTCACATTCCCTCAAGAAGACCAAGATCACAACCATCAGCGAGGAACGTTTGCTTTTTGAAGCATCACTACGGTCGAGCCAACGACCTTAAACAAAAGCGATTCTCGAGAGGCAACCCGTGCAATAAAGTAGAGTAGGAGAATAAAGAACGACAAATGAGCCGATAAAGACGCAAGGATTAGAAACCAGCCGCATCTGCTAGGGGTATTTCTTTCTTTTCGCTACTAGCTCAAGATTCAAACTATGCCACATCCTAGCTTATCACTAAGTGTGGGATAACACCCAATTAAAACAGTAGACAAATACTCCCAAATCCTCTGTGGGATAACACCCAATTAAAACACTAGACAAATACTCCCAAATCCTCAACTAAAACTCCTAAGTGTGGGATACACTAGGAACATTGAGGACAATTTTCGTCTAAGTGTGGGATGTTGGTATAATCTTTTTATGCTATATTATAATAACCCATTACGAAGATTCCAAGTCCTTAAGCCAAATTTCAAAATTTTTGCAAAAGAAACCCTTTTCGAAAGAGTATTTTTGAAAACCTAAAACGTTTGTCAATAAAAATAAGGCTTAAGTAAGGGGGAATCTTGTTAGATTGAGACATCTAATAGAGCATTACATGACTAAGGCATTATCGACCTAAATTAATTATGGTGAGACACCCCAAATAAGACCAGCATTCATCTTTAATGCTTCACTATTTTTCGTTGAGAGTGCCGATGTCTGTGCTCAGAATCAGAACTTGCTTTAGATCTACATCTCCAAGCAGCAAAACGCGATTCGGTTGTAATTAAAATAGCTAGCCATTTGTCAAACATAAACCTTCCGCACCTCTACTACTTCTACTCCACCACCACATCCACATCACTATTTATCTTTAAAAAAACAAAAAAACAAAAAAAAAATGATTTTCAAGATCTGAAAAAAGGAGCAGAACTATATAAAGAGAAACGAGAACTCGACCGAAAATGATTATCAATTGAAGAAAAGTTCCAAAGTGCTTCTCAAAATACTTCAGCACTCCTATCTATCCGAATAAAAGTCTGTATAAAGACCACATTACCCTTTCATCTCACCCCTCAAAACAACTTCACTACCACTCCAAAATTCCTTTCTAATCATTGACAAATGACCTATAAAGCTGAGATTACTACCGTTCTCGCATTAGCAGCAAGGATTTGAGTCTTTATCAAGCCTATGACGATGGGTGCAGCATGACTGGCTATGAGTGTATTCATTTCTTAGATCTATAGGGAACCCTAAACACTTGAGTGATTTGAGAGACCCGTGAAAGCTAGCCTATGTCATGTAACCTCCTCGCATGCTTGTAGATATAACTTCAATCCTAACATAGATAACTCATCTTATCTTTTGCTCTTAAAATATAAGCAAACCTCTTAGGCTATTAGAAAATAAACACCGAAAAGATTCTTAAGAATGAGAGTTTACTTGAGGACAAGCAAAGTCTAAGTGTGGGATATTTGATATCGGCTAAAAAGTCACGTTTTCACCCCGGTATTAAGGCCCAAAAACAACAAAGATTCGAACTTTTTCAGCAAAATACCCACTTCGTCGGTTAGAATTGAAGAACAAGTAATTACGAAGGCGATGCAAAAAGAATCAAGAGAATTGGAGCTAAAACGAAGATTCTAGAGCGAAAACGGTGAAAGACAAGAAATCAAGTTACGATCCAGTGAATCAAGGCTGACCAGCATCAAAAATGGCATGCCATACGGCCTGCCATACAGCCTGCCAGTATGGAAACAGCCTGCCAAATACGGCTCACCAAGCGGCCTGCCATACGGGCTGCCAGGCAAACGGCCTGCCAAATACGGGCCACCAAACGGGCTGCCAAATGGCCTGCCAGCCGTATTTTGGCAAATTCATAGTCTATTTAAAGGGGCTTTGTTATTCATTCCAACACACACTTCAATTCCCTTCTTTCTCTCTCTTGTACAATATTAGTCATACTCTCAAGGCCTTCGAATCCGTGCGGGAAACCTAATACCCGGAGAAGAACGCTGAAGATTGTATTAGGAGCGGTCTGGAGTCTTGAAGTTGTCACTTTTGTATTTGGAACTCGTTTAATCTACTGGTACTTCTATCCTTTATCTTATATAATGTTTTATGATATTGTTGCCATGATTAGCGAGTAGTTATCTTTAGTGTATGCTATGATGTAAGCAGTTATAATGCCAAAATAATATTATGGTCTGTGTATGCTATTGAAATGCTTTTCGATTATGCTTTAAACACAATCATTTTTCCAACTAATAGAACGTAGTTATAGGCTCTGTTATTGGGAAGTCGCGAACCCCGATTCAGAGTACACTATTTGTGTCACCCCTTAGTAAAAGAAATCTATCGGATACAACGTAAGATCGACCGAGGCACAATGGTTGTAGTAAGTATTTCGTAGTGAAACATCTGACTAGACCCTTAGTACATTGTTGGTCCTAGACCATGTTAGTGTAGTCACCAAGCATATAAGCTTCGTACGTGCACGCTGAAGCACAACGGTTGTTGTAAGTTGTACCTCTGCTAAGTAAGGCCATGGAACCCGGTTAGTGTTGACCAGTACACTGAACCATAACGCAGTCTCAAGCATTGAAACTCGCTTGAGGGATTCTTAGTTAATTAAGGAACTGTTTGTTTAGACACATAAAGGATTGGACCGTTAGGATAACCGAACGTGTTCTGGAAGTCAGCTTGACTTGGCCATGGTGTTCTTTATGGTTGAACTCTTTTTAAGGGCCTAACTACCTTTTACCAATCATTAACGAAAGCATTGCAACACATTACGTCTCTCGGATATGATAAACCATGTATTCTATTATGCTTAAGAAAGTTTAGAACATTTTGGAATGTTAATACGTCACCCAACCGAGTCGCTCAATTGGATGAGCCGTCTGAACGTGTATGCCTGTAGTCAGACTGCACGGGCGTCGGGGGTAAGGGACGTTGCTGTCTATTCAGAATCTTCAAGCCTAACGCAGTACCCAGTGACATGTCTTATGACAGGGGCGTTTAGGACCAGTGTAATGAATACAGGGTCTCTGCCTATTCATGAGCCAACATTCCATAATCTCGTCAGAATAACTGATGAAGTCATAGTATGCACTCACTTTAACCTTATCTGAATTACGAATTTTATCGCATTTACTTTATCTGTCTTATAAATTAGAAAACCCAAAATAAATATTCACTACTCCCTAACTATCTTAGGCTTAAATATAGGTTCGATTCTACTGATATATCAAAAATACGACCTTAGGTCATACTTCCCTTACTTATAAGGAGTAGTAAGATTTAGGCCCCGCTAAATATAAATTTAAAACAGTACCTTCCTCCCACGAGTGGCTGACCCGGGCAAGCCGCGGCCTGACGACACCGCGCGAATAAAAATCGTCCGTTTCGGCCATATCATATACGAAGGTTGTTGAATAGGTGCACTGCTAACATTCAAACCATACATATTCTAATTGTTCGTAGCAAAAGCTGTTTGAAATGGTGCATGAGCTGACTTAGGCGATGTGTAACCATTTGGACAATACATTTTTGTGTCTTGAACTTGTTTAGACTTCTTAACTTTGTTTAACAATTCTAATTCTTCTTCTTGAAGTCTTGCAATAAACGAGTTCACTGTAGCAGTAGCTAGTTCTCCACCGATTTTCATAGTTAATATGAAACCATTCCATTCTAAAGGTAATGCTCCAGCTAGACATGTTACTTTGTCTTTCTCTTCAATAGTTACGTCATGCCTGTGTATTTCAGCTAGCAAATGATGATATCTTTCAACCAATTCTGTAATAGATTCTCCAACTTGCCAGTGAAAACGATCAAACTCAGCTTTCAACTCTAAACCTTCTCTAGTTCTGTAAGATGAATTCCCTTCATTAAAAGTACGAAGTGCTTCCCATATCTTGAATGAGTTATCATGACACAGAAATTGATGAAAATCCGGACCATCAAGAGCACTTGTCAAGTTACAGTACATCTTCTTTTCCAAGTTATACTCTTCACGTTCTTCCGAAGGCATATTATGCAACGTAAATAATTCATTTGTAACAGGTGAACGTGGCCATTGAAATTCGGTTTCAATGTACTTCCAAAGCTTCATGTCCTGACCATCAGACCAAATCTTAAATCTCGACTTCCAAGTGAAATAGTTATCCATATTCATTAACCTCAGACATTTCGTACCACTTCCGGATTCACTCTCAGCAAGGAGTAATCATTGAGTCATATTCGTAATACTCTGAACTAACGGCGCAGCTAACGCATAATCGTTTGAATTAAACATCTTAAAATTTTTTACCAAAGGTAAACCATGCGGTTCAGGATATCAACCGTACGCGTGACAATCTCAATCGTACATATCACAACTCAAGCATACGTGTCACTACTTAATCGTACGTGTCAAAACTCAAACAAAGAACCAATTACTAAGTCTCAGACGTGCGAGTAAGGATCACCCGTGTGATTACTCGTACGTGTCACTGTCAACCGCTTGATCACTCGTGTGATCAGACTGTAGTCACTTAACCTAACAAGGTTATGCTAAACCGTGCGTGTGAGTTCACGAGTGATGTCAACCGTCTGGTCAACCGCGCGAGTGAGCAAATTTTTTTCCCCACTCGTGTGAGCTGTTGTTCACCCTAATTCACTCAAAAACCCTAAAAATTGATGTTAAATCTCAATTTCTACGTCCACAAGCTGTATTAGCACCAACTAACATAAACACACTCTCTAATCACAATTACACACGTAAAAATGATTTCTTTTTTGATAAAATCACTCTAAAACTCAAAAACCTAAAATTTACAAACTCTTTAATCACCAAAAATCACTAGATGATGTTGAAATCACAACCAACGCTCTGATACCAATGATGAAACATGACTAGGAACTTCGAAATCAACAAGTTTAACTCACACAAAGGCGGAATTAGTGAATCAAACCATTCTAGTAAATATTGTGGTTTTTGGGATTAATTTAGTCAAACCACAACAATGGATTGTGTGATTAGATTAACATCTAGAGCTATTATTCACCTCTTGAGTGATTTGGGTTGAGAGAGAATAGGATAAGACTACCAGATCTGAGTAATGTGTGTGCAATGAGAGGTTTAACCTAAAATGAAGAACATAATACTTATATACCCCTGCTGTTGAGTCAACCGTGCGAGTCAGCCGTCACCCGTACGAGTGGGCTGCCTCAGCCGTACGTGTGATCACTCACTCGTGTATGTATACTCAGATTAGATTTGTGACTCAGCTCAGCTCAACCGTCTTCAGTGGTTCCGATGGGTTAGCCGCCGTGTTGTACCCCCGGTAGCACTAGAAGTGATGCCGTTCTTCATTACAAATAAAAATAAAAGGCGCAAGTGAGTCTCTCAATAACTTCTTATATATTTATCCTTCTTTATCTTTGTTGTGGTTCCATAGGGGCAATTTTGTGGCTCGATGTGTTAGGAAAGCTACAGAATATTTAGTCTGAAATGGAATTTGTTCTTGTGAATTGTTAGTGTGAAAGCATGATACGAGCATGGGTATACCGTGTACGTGAGTCGATGATAGCAGTTGAAGAGCTACTTGTTTGCACATGTAGAAATTCAGTTTACCCATGTTTCACAAAGTCAGCCATGTTTACACAATGATCCACGTTTCCATTACCTTTATTTGCATGTAGTTTGTAAGTTGTATGCATGTTAGTGGTGATAGTTAGTTACTAGTGCACGTTTTCAATTTATTAGGCTAATTGTTTAGTACTTCTGTATGCATGCTCATTTAGTAGTTAGTGGCAGTTTTATTTCATTAGTAGTATAAATATGTAAACGTATGTTTAGTGGAAGGATGATGAATGAATATTTGGTTTAGTCCAAAGTTTCTTTTCCACAAGTCTATTTTATTTGGAGACTCGCCATCTCGAATCGGCTTTATCATAGGAGTCCACGGTTGACTCGAATAAACCGTATCAATGCATATATAGATCTTGCTACTGCTTGCTAAAGCTAGTATGTCAATAAATTAGCTAAAGGTGATATTTTTGTTGAAGTTTGTCTAGTTTTGTATCCCATTGAGTATTGACTTATGATATCCTTTTACTTGATTATTTGCAATTGAACTTTGAGATAATATACCAAATAAGCTTAACGTTGTGTTTAGAGATGGGTCTTTCAAAACTTTATGATGAAATCATCAATGGGTTATTCGGGTTATACTTTAAGTCAAACGGGTCCAATTAGCCAACTATATATATAGAAAACAAACTGGAAACGGGCAGAACATGCCAAGATTTTATTTAAAATCCATAGAAGCTTCAAACTTGGCCTATTTTAATTAATAAAATTATTTTTAAATTTTATTTAACTAACTTGTATATTTTTGTTACCCGCGGGTATCCGCGGATCACGGGCATGAGCGAAATGTTTTTACACGTGGGCGGGTAACGGGTCTGAACGAGAAAAAAAATCCCAAATGCTCTACTGTTGAGCTTACAATACAAAAAGGTCAGCTAACTAAATTTCATTTGTGCTATTCTCTTTTAAACAATTTATTTTTTATATCGTTTTCTTTATGATGTCTAACTTTTAACGTATTCTCTAATTTTAGGTTGCTGGAGCGTAGTTCAACGGTTTTACACAAGCCGGGACATTCATTTTAAAACCTTCACGTTCAAAAATGAAACATACATTACTCTCTTTTCCTTCTGTTAGTTCTTCATTCAATTAGATCGTTGCAAATGTCATTCTTCATATTGAATTTTGGTTTAGTAAGTTTTTTTTTATCGTCCTTCGATTCTCTTAACTTTTCTTGATGATTTTTTTAGTTTTGTGCTCAATATGTTAATTATATTTATGGTTATAAATAGAACATCTGATCAATATGGATCATGATTCGTTCCATCATTTAGACATATTACAAAACCTTTAGTGAATTATCCTGCGAATCGCGGGTTATAAAATAGTTATATGTAAATTTAGTCACTATTAGTTACTTATCGTTCATCATTTATTTGTCATTTATTGTATTCATTAAATAGTAGGAATGTTATAGATGTGTGTATAAGTGGTATACCTAAGTTTATAACAAACATGTCAATTTCATGAGCCTATTCACCACTCTCCCTAGACCCGGAGGATGTGAGTTTGGGATTACTAACGAACTTAAAACTTTCATTCAGGATTCCGATGCGGCCTGCCTTACACAACTGTGGTGCATTTGTAGTTTACCTATAACGATGTCCATAAGATCATTGACTGGTGGGCTGATTTGAGTCATCAAAGCTAGTGGAGATCCCTTTCGAAACAGCTAATGTTCTCTCACAGGTTAAAACTACTTACCATTGATCATGTAAGTTTGTTAGTTTGCAACTGTTTGTTCATTTCTAATCATGCATGGTATGCGTCTATGATTATACTTGAGTTTCCGTAGATGTTGAACTTTCTTCTAGCTAGACAATCAAATTGACCGTTTGAAATGAGTTGTGATTTTAATAAAAAAGCTGCCTACTGAGTTGGTCTCAGTTCTTCAAGGTGGGGAAGCTTAGGTTATTATGAGGAGATGACCAAATTATGGGACGAATACCCGGTATCTATTGTGGTATAATTTAGAAGCAGTTTATTTAGTTAACAATAAACGCTGCATGGTTTTTGTCAAAATCTAATGCATTGGTGATCCAGATCCTATCCAAATATGTAATACTTGGTGTTGCCACAATGTTTGAGATGTATAAAAACTTCCTTTAGCTGCAGGCTTATAGTTGATTGAAACTTTCCTTAGATATTTGTACATGTCATTATGGGTGGGTTTGGAAGCGACTGGTCTTTAAACTGCAACATGTTATGGTCTTGAAACTCTCCGCAGATATTTGTAAATGTCATAATAGTTGACAGCAACTTTCCTTAGAAATTACCAACAGCAAAAACGGGTCTTGAAACTGTAACAGTAGCTGGTTTGTATGACCTCTTTTTAAAACTTTTGAGTACTTAATTTCTAATTTAGTAGGATCAATATAGATAAAACATGTTGGCAAATGTTGGACTACAGATAGCAATTTTGACCGGCCCAATTTGTCTTCTGTAATAAAAAGGAGTTAACATGTTAGTATTTGGTGTAACTGCGGTACTGGTTCTGATACATACAGTCAAGCTGCTCCAAATATTGTTTCAAATAATAGCACCCAAAAGACTATTCAACACAAATGGATATAGGTGGTGGCAGTTGGGACAAAGAAATTATTACTTGTGTCCTTCAAGCTGCTTATAATAATTCAAAACAAGCTGAATATTACTTGTATTCTGTATATTTCCCATTTATCTTTTTTTTTTTTTTTTTTTTTTAATCCTTCAATATATTGAGTTTTAGACACTAACCGTAGTGTTCACAAAACATGACGTTGTCTTAAAAGTTATTACTAAGAGTTCTCACCTTCTACTTGTACTCTACAATTACCGAAAAATGGATTTGCAGGTACAAAAAGCAATAGAAGTGCATTTTCAGTTACCGAAATACGGCTATCCAGTTGATTAGTCAAGTATTGTATTGATGCCTATTTATTTGTATTATATATTTTGATATCATTACGTTATGTATGTATTTATGGTGTAGTGAGTTGGTGATTAAATATATCCACAAAACTTGCATTGTTGCTTGACGTATATCTAAAAGGTTATGATATTAAATGTATTTCATTAGGTATTGAATACTTTGATATTACTTTCAATTAGTTTCTTATTAATGAATATGAGATGTATTTATGATGTACTGACTTTGTGGTTAAAATAGCTGAGAATTAACAAATTAGGTCATGATTGGTAGAATGAACACAATACTCAGTATTATCAACTTTTTGAGAGTTGCACCATTCATAAACATCAGTCTCAAATATAGTTATGTTCATTGCCACTTCTCGATTCTCAATTTTAAAAACTTTAGATCCAACTTGAGTTTGTTATGCAATCTTACATCTCTAACCATTTTTTATAACTTCAGTTAAATAATATGTATTACATTTTTTAGTTATATAAGTTGAACTAGGATAAATTGAGTCAATCAACTATTTTAGTTATATTTATTTATGATATTATAATCATAAAATTAAACTACCTATTAATCATACCTTTTAGGAATCTAGATAAATTGAGTCAATCAACATATAGGACATCATCACTAAAAGGTCCTATTTAATCTCATTATAGGACCCTTTTTAAAAAGATCACAAGTTATGATATAACCTTTAAAAAGTGTCCTATTAGTTATACCTTTTAAAACCCTAAATAAATTTCGTAAATCAACATATAGGACACCATTACTAAAAGGTCCTATTAAATCCCATTATAGGACCCTTTTTAAAAAGGTCACAGGTTATAATAGGACCTTTTAAAAAGTGTCTTATTAGTTATACATTTTAGGACCCTAAATAAATTTCGTCAATCAACATATAGGATACCATTACTAAAAGGTCATATTTAATCATATTATAAGACCCTTTTTAAAAAGGTCACAAGTTATGATAGGACTTTTAAAAAGTGTCATATTAGTTATATACCTATTAGGACCCTAAAAAAATTTCGTCAATCAACATATAGGACACCATTACTAAAAGGTCCTATTTAATCCCATTATAAGACCCTTCTTAAAAAGGTCACATGTTATGAGAGGACTTTTAAAAAATGTCCTATTAGTTATACCTTTTAGGACCATAAATAAATTCCGTCAATCAACATATATGACACCATTACTAGATGGTCCTATTTAATCCCATTATAAGACCTTTTTAAAAAGGTCACAAGTTATGATAGGACTTTTAAAAAGTGTCCTATTAGTTATACCTTTTAGGACCCTAAATAAATTATGTCAATCAACATATAGGACACCATTACTAAAAGGTCCTATTTAATCCCATTATAGGACCCTTTGTAAAAAAGTCACAAGTTATGATAGGACCTTTAAAAAGTATCATATTAGTTATACCTTTTAGGACCCTAAATAAATTCCGCCAATCAACATTTAGGACACCATTACTAAAAGGTCCTATTTAATCCCATTATAGGACCCTTTTTAAAACGGTCACAAGTTATGATAGGACCTTTAAAAAGTGTCCTATTAGTTATACCTTTTAGGACCCTAAATAAATTCCGTCAATCAACATATTGGACACCATTAATAAAAGATCCTATTTAATCCCATTATAGGACCCTTTTTAAAAAGGTCACAAGTAATGATAGGACCTTTAAAAAGTGTCCTATTAGTTATACCTTTTAGGACCCTAAATAAATTTCGTCAATCAACATATAAGACACAATTACTAAAAGGTCCTAAATAGTATTCTGTTAGGACCCTTTCCATGTCCCTGTTAGGACCCTGAAATAATGGTCCTAATATGTAGTTTTTTACGACCTTCGCTTTTTTGACCAAATAAAAATTGGTCCTATAAGCCCGTTTTTCTTGTAGTGCTTGTTTGACGAGTAACCGAGAAATATGGACTGATCGCCATGACGATCAAACTTTCCGAGGCTGTTAAAATCGTTAAGCACATAGCATATACAAACAAAAACACGGAAATATTTGACATTCGGGCGTCTACCATATAGTAACTCATACGAAGTTTTATCAAAACGTTTGTTAATGATACAGCGATTTTGGGTATAACATGCAGTTTAAATGGGGTCCCCTCACATTTTTTGAGGTAGTTTGGAGTAGGTAAGCATCGTTCGAGCTGCCTCGCACAACGTACGATTACGTCGTTCGACTACTCCATTCTGTTGGGGGGTTCGTGCAGCAGAGAACTGATGTTCAATGCCTTGGTCTTTCAAATAACTGTGATGACCCGAAAATTTCTGACTAAATTTAAACTTAATCTTTGTATGATTAACATTCCTTCACGATAAGCAAAGTCTGTAAAAACTGAATCTCAATATTTTTGAACTACTTTCATATATTCAATTACCCTTCGACTGTTCTCGACGATTCACGAATGAACTGTAATTTATAAACCTGAAACCTGATATGATATGATTTTACTTTATGAAAACGTTTTATGATAAGAAGAAATGAAATTAAATCAAAGATGTACAAGCTGTAAAGCACAATGTACAACTATGTAACTTAAATAGTTGAATCGAAATTAATTCATTTACTATTCATATGAATAGTAAATGAAACGAAATTAATTAATCTACTATTTACATGAAAGCGACATGATAGAAATTATTAATTATAAGTTACATAATATACCCCTGAAGTATTTAAGAAATATGACTTTTAAAATTTTTAAAATTCATCAACATATGGAGTAATTATTATATTATTATTATTATATTAAAGTTTTGGTGTCTTTTGGATATGCTGTACAGAAAGGAAGGAAGTGAAAGAAACCATGAGTTCCAAATTTGCATTTCAATTTATATATCAAATCGGATGAATATAGTCACATATTAGGTAGTCAACATTTTAGGTAGATAAAACCAACAAGATGTCACGGATTCATTGTGATGTTTGTTTTTTTCTTCACACGTCATTCATTCATATGTGTATATATATCTCTGGTTTAGGTGAACACAAAAACAACACACATACATGCTATATTCTCCGTATTATATTTAATATTTTTATTTTTATTTTTATTTTTATTTCGGATACACACATAATCATATATCCATACTCCAATTTTTTTTATTACTATAATACACATAAAATACTACGACGAGGTCATGAGCGAGTTATTTCAAAACGGGTTTTGCGAGCGGGATAGAGCTAAGGAAATTATGGGTTATAGCTATGGAAGTTATGGGTATGGTTCGAGGGTATTGCTCGTGAGTCAAACTAGCGTTTATCATCTCCGTTGCGTCTACGTACTTTCCTGCAATAGTGAATCACAATATTGATATGTTGAGATCTACGGTTATTTGGTATTCCAAGTTTCGGTCACATTTTGGTAAACGACTTTATGTGCTGCTAAGGTGAGTTTCATTTGCTCCCTTTTTAATTGCTTTTGCAATCTATATTTTTGGGCCGAGAATACATGCACTTTATTTTAAACGTAATGGATACAAGTACATACTAAATTCTACACCGAGTTTGAACCGAAAATCCCTTAGCTTTGGTAACTAGTAACTACCGGTTATAAGAACTGGTGGGCGCGAGTAGTAGTATATGGATCCATAGGGCTTGACATCCCCGTCTGTTCCAGGTATAGAAACCCTAGCCTGAACTATAAAACAGACGTATACTATTTGAGTTTAGTACACATTGGATTGCGTGTATTATATATGTTGGTTGCATGTATGTTAAAACAGGGGTACTTATTATAGACGTTAAAGCTTAGTTACCAGGGTGCTCAATCTTGTAGAATATTTTGATAAACGTTTCTGGATGAAACAACTGAAATCTTGTGATCCACCTTTATGTACAGATTATGTAAAACATTAAAACTATGAACTCACCAACCTTTGTGTTGACACTTGTTAGCATGTTTATTCTCAGGTTCCCTAGAAGTCTTCCACTGTTTGCTTATATGTTAGACAAGCTATGTCCATGGAGTCTTACATGGCATATTTTTCAAGAAAACGTTGCATTCACCAAATCATCACCATGTATCTTATTTTGACTGCATTGTCAACGGAAGTACTATTGTAAACTATTATTTACGGTGATTGTCTATATGTAGAAATCATCAGATGTCGAAAACCTTTAATTTAAATATTCATTTATGGTGTGCCTTTTTAAAAGAATGCAATGTTTACAAAACGTATCATATAGAGGTCAAATACCTCGCAATGAAATCGATGAATGACATGTTCGTCCATATAGATTTGGAGCGATCGTCACAGTTGGTATCAGAGCGTTGGTCCTAGCGAACCAGGTCTTGCATGAGTGTGTCTAACTGATAGTTGTTAGGATGCATTAGTAAGTCTGGACTTCGACCGTGTCTACATGTTAAAAGTTTTGCTTATCATTCTTAAGTCTAGACACGTTTTCCTGCATTTATTGCATAAATAGTGTATAGAAAAAAATTCATATCTTAGCGTATCTGTTACTGTAAACTTTTCCTGACATCTTCCAAAAATTTCTCCGTGATTTATGGAATTTGGTATTATATATACATATGTAAAGTATGTATTGAAGAATACCAAAATAAATTCTATAATCTAATTTATATCAAAAATCATCTCCCTAATTATACAAGATGGATCATGTATCTAGTTCAAATTCCTTAAACTCCGACAGCTATTCCGATATGGATATTCACCTGAATTCCGAAGACAGTGTAACCGGAATGGATCAACCAATCAGTCATCACCTATTCTAGATGAATTGGGGATGGGTTCGTAGCCTGCTTAGTCATTGGAGACAAGAAGAAGGTGATCCCTTCCATCCACCACATTTCCCTCTTGGCGAAGAACCTGAAGCACTTACCGGCGAACCTGTTCGAGACACCATTTTCTCTCTCATTTCTAGAGTATCTCGCCACGATAATATACTATCTCAAATTCTGAATCTTATTCATCCGCTCGTCCGAACCAACAATCATCCTGGTGTAATAGAAGAAGTCAACGAGTTTTGCTCTCGGGTAGTGGCTTTGGAGAATATGGTGCAAAGGTTACAAGCACCAGCAGCATCACCGGCATCAACAGTACCACCAACAACAACACCAACAGTACCATTACCACCACCAACAACAACCGCACCGCAAACCTCAACTTCACAATCTGTCCCACGAGCATCAACGTCATACGCCCTATAGATACCAAGGAATATCAACAACAACAAACGATGAAGTATTGATTCATAACTTCATCGAAGAAATATTCTGCAGAGAATATGTAGTTTCTAAAAGTTTTAGAGATTATATATTCTAATGCATATTGTAAATTAGAAGTAGGCGGATACAAATAATAAAGTGAAACCCTGACAGGAATAGTGCGCGATTTACAAGCTAGACTTGTTATACAAGCAGCATCAACAGTACCGTCAGCATCACCAGCACGTCAGTACTATCAGCATCGTCAGCACTAGCAGCACCTATAACATCACGATTTCCACTAGTTCCATAATCACCAACATCATCACAAATCAACAACGCATATATTGTATCAACGAGTTATGAAGTATTAACTCATTTCCCCTGAAGAAATTATATGTATATTTTATATATATATATATATATATATATATATATATATATATATATATATATATATATATATATATATATATATATATATATGTGAAATTTGAAATCAAAATAAATCTTTTCGTACTAAGCTATTACATGTGAATCATAACTGGTAGGTATTACTCGGTTAGTTCATGTTACTAATATGCTATACATCCTTCGTTAATGACTTAACAATCGTTAACTATAATCTCTGCTTCGACTTAATAGATTCCATTTCATAATAAATCAAGTGTATTATTCAAATACATGATTGATTTTAACACTTTCATTTTCGATGTACTTGAAACTTTCCAGAAAACATCATTCGTACCTTGCGAAGTTAGCAAGAGTTCCATAAGCACCAACATGATTCACTGAGGAAATATCAATAAAACTGAATAACGAAGTATTGATTACATTAGTAAAATACTCCACGAAGATTATGAAATCTTTAATGTTTTAGAGATTATTCATTTCTAATCCAGTCGAAAATTAAATGAGCTTAATATGATATTAACTCATTAAATCTGTATTACATCTGAAGAAAATATTCATACATATATTTTCATAAAGACTGTAGTAAAATTCTTATGTACAAAATATTACTTGTGAAATTTTTAACGGGTAGGTAATACCCGGAAAATATATAAGTTCACAATTAATACGTTACACTGTACATTTTTCAATTTTGATTCAAAAATTATTGACTATACCCACTACTTTCACAACGCTATACATTCTTTCATAGAAATCTGAACAACCATTCTTATTCAAATTCAATTACATATTCTGATAGAACAGAATCAAAATAAAGATTTAACAAGTGACATCATTCTTAGATCTCTACATCTTTCAAAGCTATACTTTGACTTCAAAACTGTGAAAGATCCTTTAGCATTGCTATTACCGAAAATAATCTTGCAATCCCTGTTCAAAGTATCCAGTTTTACCACACTTCCAACCAGTCAACTTTGACTTTTCAGATTAGCCTTATTATAACCTTGACATATACGTTCTTGTTACTGGGGAACCTTTTATGTTCCACTACATTAGCAGTAAATTTACCAACAACTTCGTTGATCCTTGACCTTCCGAAAAAAAATCATTATACTCATTGAAACCCTATCATGTACTCATCCACATCTTGTAACGGTAATTGCCATACCCACTACCGAGAATTAGCAATCAGTATTTCGAATTTTGCAGCAATTCTATGCCAACAGTTATATATATACATATCTTATAGACTTACATACTTCGAATGTGAAGTTTCTGAAAAACACCCCGAACTGCGAAACTCGTTCTCTGAAATTGGAAAAATGCTGATGAAGCAGCAAAAACTGTAAAACGACCTTAACAGTCAAAAGTTTGATGATAAAGAATAGTATGGCGGTAAAGCTGAGAAAAAGAGAAGGTTTGGAACTGGAAAACAGATTGAGCAGACCATGAAGGAGGCTGTAGACAAATCACAAAGACTAAACATGCCTTCAAAGAATCCAAATGATTCAGTATTTGCTGAAGTCATTAATGAATACCCTGCTCCTGACTCTAAACCTTTATGAACAAATCTTCTTCATCACCTTTCGATATTAGAAATTCTAAGATATCATCATATCTTTCATTATAAATATCTTCGATATTTCTGAAGATATCTTCATAACTATTATTATCTAAAATTATTTATCTCTTCGCGCTATCTGTGTTACATCATAAAAGAAACTATTTTAGTTTCTAAAATTTGAAAAATTTGAAAAATGGATGTTTTGAAGTAATGTTGGGAGTTGAAGCATGAGTTAGTATAATATAATGACACTTGATCAACGTAATTATATTACAGTAAGTCATGCTAAGTTTCTAATGGAACGTGATAAAGGTTCAGAGATCATACCCTCATCATGAACCATGTTACATAACTCTTTCATTCTATTTAACCTCTAAACATATCAAGAAAATATTTTTCTTGATGATTCGGTCTTTTCCAGATATTCTGGTAATTTGACAAATCAAGATCGTGCCATTACAATTTCTTTCTTAGAACATTAACTATGTTCATTCCGAAATGTATAGCTACAAATTCTGGACCATTATCCACTTGACTTAAGGTCGGGAAGAGAAAACGAAAGCATGAAGCTCCTAAATATAATGGAGAATATAAAGCCCGATAACAACCCCGAGATTACAAACCATGTATATCAATGCGTATAGCAATATAAAGACACATGAGAATGAAAAAACACTATAACCTCAAGGTAATAGTAGAAGAAGATAAATTCCTCCGGTGGCAGATGAAACAGAAGAATGAAGGATACAATAGCCAGGAAAATATCAATAATCAGAACTGGATTAAGCATTTTCATAATCTATTGGGAAGTATGAAATAAGGAAGAAGATTATAGGAGTGGTGAAAATAAATGAAACGGAATAGGTCAATTTATAGCGAAGTATCAGACATAGCAATTGAGGCAGGTTACGCATTTAATCAAAGGAAATCTTAATTTCCTTAATTTTCGAAGCATCAAATCTTATTTAGATTATGAAGATTTTCTATTCCTTAAATTCCGGAAATCAATCGTTACTACGTCAAGAGTTAACACAAATCTCTACTCTCCATTTCACTCTATTACGATAACTTCCCTCATACGCTTTGAGTAATCGGATTGTATCATCCATATTATGCAACGGCGATAAAATTCTATTTATCAACTCATATTCATCATTAAAACATTTTTATTGTTAGCCATGACGACCTCACTCAAATTTCGGGACGAAATTTCTTTAACAGGTAGGTACTGTGATGACCCGAAAATTTCTGACCAAATTTAAACTTAATCTTTGTATGATTAACATTCCTTCACGATAAGCAAAGTCTGTAAAAACTGAATCTCAATATTTTTGAACTATTTTCATATATTCAATTACCCTTCGACTGTTCTCGACGATTCACGAATGAACTGTAATTTATAAACCTGAAACCTGATATGATATGATTTTACTTTATGAAAACGTTTTATGATAAGGAGAAATGAAATTAAATCAAAGATGTACAAGCTGTAAAGCACAATGTACAACTATGTAACTTAAATAGTTGAATCGAAATTAATTCATTTACTATTCATATGAATAGTAAATGAAATGAAATTAATTAATCTACTATTCACATGAAAGCGACATGATAGAAATTATTAATTATAAGTTACATAATATACCGCTGAAGTATTTAAGAAATACGACTTTTAAAATTTTAAAAATTCATCGACATATGGAGTAATTATTATATTATTATTATTATATTAAAGTTTTGGTGTCTTTTGGATATGCTGTACAGAAAGGAAGGAAGTGAAAGAAACCATGAGTTCCAAATTTGCATTTCAATTTATATATCAAATCGGATGAATATAGTCACATATTAGGTAGTCAACATTTTAGGTAGATAAAACCAACAAGATGTCACGGATTCATTGTGATGTTTGTTTTTTTCTTCACACGTCATTCATTCATATGTGTATATATATATCTCTGGTTTAGGTGAACACAAAAACAACACACATACATGCTATATTCTCCGTATTATATTTAATATTTTTATTTTTATTTTTATTTTTATTTCGGATACACACATAATCATATATCCATACTCCAATTTTTTTATTACTATAATACACATAAAATACTACGACGAGGTCATGAGCGAGTTATTTCAAAACGGGTTTTGCGAGCGGGATAGAGCTAAAGAAATTATGGGTTATAGCTATGGAAGTTATGGGTATGGTTCGAGGGTATTGCTCGTGAGTCAAACTAGCGTTTATCATCTCCGTTGCGTCTACGTACTTTCCTGCAATAGTGAATCACAATATTGATATGTTGAGATCTACGGTTATTTGGTATTCCAAGTTTCGGTCACATTTCGGTAAACGACTTTATGTGCTGCTAAGGTGAGTTTCATTTGCTCCCTTTTTAATTGCTTTTGCAATCTATATTTTTGGGCCGAGAATACATGCACTTTATTTTAAACGTAATGGATACAAGTACATACTAAATTCTACACCGAGTTTGAACCGAAAATCCCTTAGCTTTGGTAACTAGTAACTACCGGTTATAAGAACTGGTGGGCGCGAGTAGTAGTATATGGATCCATAGGGCTTGACATCCCCGTCTGTTCCAGGTATAGAAACCCTAGCCTGAACTATAAAACAGACGTATACTATTTGAGTTTAGTACACGTTGGATTGCGTGTATTATATATGTTGGTTGCATGTATGTTAAAACAGGGGTACTTATTATAGACGTTAAAGCTTAGTTACCAGGGTGCTCAATCTTGTAGAATATTTTGATAAACGTTTCTGGATGAAACAACTGAAATCTTGTGATCCACCTTTATGTACAGATTATGTAAAACATTAAAACTATGAACTCACCAACCTTTGTGTTGACACTTGTTAGCATGTTTATTCTCAGGTTCCCTAGAAGTCTTCCACTGTTTGCTTATATGTTAGACAAGCTATGTCCATGGAGTCTTACATGGCATATTTTTCAAGGAAACGTTGCATTCACCAAATCATCACCATGTATCTTATTTTGACTGCATTGTCAACGGAAGTACTATTGTAAACTATTATTTACGGTGATTGTCTATATGTAGAAATCATCAGATGTCGAAAACCTTTAATTTAAATATTCATTTATGGTGTGCCTTTTTAAAAGAATGCAATGTTTACAAAACGTATCATATAAAGGTCAAATACCTCGCAATGAAATCGATGAATGACGTGTTCGTCCATATAGATTTGGAGCGATCGTCACAATAACTATTATGCAGGTCATTTTTAAATTCCGTCTCATTATCAGTTCGGATGCTCTTAACATGTTTCTTAAAAGAGATTTGAGTCTTTTTAATGAACTCAATGATAATGGCGGGGGTTTCTGACTTGGTCCTCAAAAGAAAAATTCATGTAAAGCGAGTATAGTCATCTACAATGACAAGCACATGTTTCCAGCCACCAAGGCTAGAAACTTTCATGGGTCCACATAAGTCCATATGCAATAATTGCAAAGACGATGAAGTACTGGGTTTTGCTTAAGCGGATAATTAGTCTGTTTCAGCTTACCCATTCGACATGATGGACACACATGATGCTTATCATATTGAAAGCTGGAAATACCATCAACTAAGTCTTTAGAGACCAATCGCTTGATACCCTTGTAATTCAGGTGTGACATCCGGCGATGTCATAACCACGAATTATCTTTTGTGGAACGAGTAGCCAAACACATGTTTCCATATGATGGTGCATCATTGAGGTCAATAGTGTATAGTGAAGCACAACATTTACCAACAAGGAGATCTTTTCCATCGGTGGATTGCATCGAGCATTGACGACGTTCAAATAGAACTTTGAGATCTCCGTCGCAGAATTGGCTGACACTAAACAAACAGCACCCTAAATCCTCAACATACAAGACCCGTTTGATTGTTATGCCATTTTCTACATAATCTCCATATCCCGTTATTGCTGCAATCTCGTCATTTCCAAATGTAACTATTCCTAAGAATTTGTCAATGTAATTGACAAGCAAGGATTTACCGCGTGTCATGTGCCGAGAACAACCGGAGTTAATGTACCAAACACAGAGGTCGAAACCCTGTAAACTTTAAGATTCCTAGAGTTTAGGTACCCAAAGTTTCTTGGGTCCTCTACGTTAGTACGAACAAAAAACTTTTGATCACAAAATAATGTATCACGTAATGCAGCATGCAATTTAGACATTAAAGCATCATCTAAAACCACATTACATGAAGCATCATAAGCAATATCAAGGTTTACACAATCATTAGAAGCCTTTACACACAACTTATTCCAAGTAGATGTTTTGTTCATAGAAGAAAATTGAAAAACAAGTGATGACTTCCTAGGCCGAATAGCAATTTCTTGGTTTGGTTTGCTACTTTCTTAGTCGTTGACTTAGGAACCCATATAGACTTGTAATTCAAGTTTGGATTATAACCTGTGACATGAAAAAAAACCTTTGTTAGTGAGATGTTCAAACTTATCAGTTGACATTTGAGTAAATTGATTTTTCAAAATTTCCATTTTGATTTTACGTTCTTTTGTATCATACTCACTTAAATCGAGTTTTGGACTCGTGTGTTGTTCTGAAGACTTAGTTGGTTTTGTTAAAAGACGTTCCTTTGTATGTTTTGACATTAACATCAGAGGAAGTTTTTCATTTGAACAAGAACCATTTGGATGATGTACCTTCTTAACAATGAATTGTATTGAAGGTGCAACTTTTGGAACACTTTTCTCAAGATGAGAACGTAAAGGATTTTTAAGATTGGTAATGCGTTTGTGAATAGTAGATTGTTGTTTACCCTTAACCCTCTTATCAATCCCTCCAGTACACTCAGAAATTTTATTCACACAAGTAGAAGACAATTGTGATGTGTGTGGTTACAAAGAAATTTGTTGTTGTGTGTTTTCTTGTTTTAGTTGAACTATCTTATGATTTAATCTTTGATTTTCTAGACATAAATCCTCAGCAGACACTAAAACGTCACCTTTCTTAAAAGCATAAGAACATTCTTTCCTAGGAAGTGGAGGTAATTGTTCACACAGTTTAAGCATTTGCTTAAAATGTTTGCATCTAAGTTGCAATTCTATGTTTTCTTTTTCAAGTTTATCAACTAGATTAAACAAATCTAGCTCTTCAGGTTTTTCTATTCTAGGTTCTACCTTAGGTTCAACTTTTGGTTCTACCTGAGGTTCTACCTTAATATCTAAAGCCTTATGACCTAGTGATACTGACTCAATCAAGATAGTAAGTTCATGTGCTAGGTCTTCACAGATTTTATCATCAGAAACAGAACATGCAGGTAAGGCCGGTAGAATTAGTTTTACATCAAATGTTGGTTCATCAAACATCTCATCTATGGTAATAATGCTAGAACTAGGTTTGTTAAACACTTCATTTATAGTGACCCGAACTTTTTCATGTTTATATATATATTAAATGAAATTGTTATTTACATGATTAAGTGTTTCCAACATGTTAAGCAATCAAACTTGTTAAGACTTGATTAATTGAAATAGGTTTCATATAGACAATTGACCACCCAAGTTGACCGGTGATTCACGAACGTTAAAACTTGTAAAAACTATACGATGACATTTATATGGTTATATATATAGTTAACATGATTTTATTATAAGTATGTATCTCATTAGGTATTTTAACAATGAGTTATATACATAAAAATGAGACTATTAATTTAAGAAACTCGAAAACGATATATATAACGATTATCGTTATAACAACGTCTTACTAGGTACATATGAATCATATTAAGATATTGATACACTTGGTTAATTATGTTAAATGATAAGTAAATATATTATTAAGTGTATTAACAATGAAATACATATGTAAAAATAAGACTACTAACTTAATGATTTCGAAACGAGACATATATGTAACGATTATCGTTGTAACGACATTTAACTGTATATATATCATACTAAGATATATTATATATCATAATATCATGATAATATAACAATTTAACATCTCATTTGTTATAATAAACAATTAGTTAACAACATTCAACAAGATCGTTAACCTAAAGGTTTCAAAACAACATTTACATGTAACGACTAACGATGACTTAACGACTCAGTTAAAATGTATATACATGTAGTGTTTTAATATTTATTCATACACTTTTGAAAGACTTCAAGACACTTATCAAAATACTTCTACTTAACAAAAATGCTTACAATTACATCCTCGTTCAGTTTCATCAACAATTCTACTCGTATGCACCCGTATTCGTACTCGTACAATACACAGCTTTTAAATGTATGTACTATTGGTATATACACTCCAATGATCAGCTCTTAGCAGCCCATGTGAGTCACCTAACACATGTGGGAACCATCATTTGGCAACTAGCATGAAATATCTCATAAAATTACAAAAATATGATTAATCATTCATGACTTATTTACATGAAAACAAAATTACATATCCTTTATATCTAATCCATACACCAACGACCAAAAACACCTACAAACACTTTCATTCTTCAATTTTATTCATCTAATTGATCTCTCTCAAGTTCTATCTTCAAGTTCTAAGTGTTCTTCATAAATTCCAAAAGTTCTAGTTTCATAAAATCAAGAATACTTCCAAGATTGCAAGATTACTTCCAAGTTTTCTAAATCCATTCCAAGTAATCATCCAAGATCAAGAAACCTTTGTTGCTTACAGTAGGTTATCTTTCTAATACAAGGTAATAATCATATTCAAACTTTAATTCAATTTTTATAACTGTAACAATCTTATTTCGAGTGGAAATCTTACTTGAAATTGTTTTCGTGTCATGATTCTGCTTCAAGAACTTTCAAGCCATCCAAGGATCCTTTGAAGCTAGATCTATTTTTCTCATTTCCAGTAGGTTTATCCAAGGAACTTGAGGTAGTAATGATGTTCATAACATCATTCAATTCATACATATAAAGCTATCTTATTCGAAGATTTAAACTTGTAATCACTAGAACATAGTTTAGTTAATTCTAAACTTGTTCGCAAATAAAAGTTAATCTGTAACGACCCTACTTTTTCCGTTATCTTTTGCCGTTAATTATTTAACGACCGTTAATTCTTTTTCGTGCCACGTCATTTCTATGACCTATATTATTATTTTTGTAGTAATATATTAATTATTATGCGTTATATGAATATTTGTATTCATATTTTAAACTATACGTTTCTACGTGTCGCGGATTTCCATCCGGCGAATCTTTTCGGTTTTCAAACCAACGGGTCGAGCTTTTGGGATTTTTAAGTCCTAATTATTTTAAATATGATATTTTGATGTCATATGAATATATATAGTGTTTATATGTTTTATTCGTCGCGTGTGCGTTATCTCTCCGAAGATTTAATCGCGTAGCGGCGTTTTCGCGTTTCGGGCTTCGTTCGAGCTTTTGGGCCACAATCTTTTGAACATTGAACAAATTTGGGCTAAATGAGAGCCCACTCCACCCATTTTCGGCTGAACATAGGCCAATACCCCCACCCTTTCTCATTTTTCATTTCATTTTTAATTTTACACTTCCAATTTTCCCTAAAACCTAGTTTTGACTTCTCTCCTCTCCCCCTTCTCTTTTTGGCTGACCCCTAGCTCATCTCCATCACCAAAAACGTCCAACACCATCAACAAATCAATAGTATATCATTTTTCAAGGCTTGATACACAAACGGATCCTCCATTTCGCGATCTACAAGCTTCATCTTCTTGTTTCTTGATTAGGGTATAATCACAAACCCTAGATTTTTATTTTTTCTTTATTTTTCTGTATTTTGATGTTATATTGATAGTATGATGATTACATGTTATTGTATTGATGATTGTATGCATAGAATTGCTCAAATATATATGTTTTCGGTTTGATTGAATTGGGACAGCAGCCTTTTCGTTCATTTCTGGTTATGTAACTGTTATAAAAGTGAAAATAAAGTATTTAGATGAGTTCCTCTCATCAAGACATTAATTTTAGACTCCGGATTCATGTCGTTTCGATTCCCGGAGCCCTAAATATGATCAAAGTGGTATTTTGTTAAGATTGAAATGTGATTTTGGTATGAACCAGGTTTGGTCCGACTTTGTGACCATATTTGGTGACTTTAGGGTGTGTTAGTGTGTTACTACTGATGGTGGGGCAAACTTTCATGTTCGGGTCATCTCAATCCGAGCCACGAATCACCCGTTACGTCTAAAACACGTTTTTGATTGAATTAAAGTTCCAAGTAGTGAATTGGCTGTACATCACGACTTGTGGGATGTTCTTGGGGTGTTCTTGAGTGTACCAAAGTGTCGGGTGGTTTGCTTGGGCGGAGATATATGTAAGGCTCGCCGAAAACCGATACCCGGGGCTCAGGATACGACCCGATGAACTTTTGATTTAAAACTTGTGACTAATTATTAAACTTATGATATAAATAATGGATTTCATTATTATTTAATTACTTATGATAAAAAAAGTAATTATTATTATTTACAACTTATGATATATATATTTATTATATCATTTAATTAATACCTATGATTTAATTAACATTTTAATTAAACATATGATAAATGATACTTCATTATTAATGGAAAATACTTATGATAAGTATTAAACTTATATTATGAGATTACTATTATAAGACTTATAATAAGGATTAATTAATTATTTAATTATTCTAAGGCTTAGTTATTATTTAATTATAATTTAATTATTAAATACTTATGATTTAATGATTATAATTAGAAACTTATGATATGATTAATAATTCATTATTAATTAATAATACTTATGATATAATTTAAAATTTATTATTAATGAATAATACTTATATTATGACTAATATTTAATTAATTAATTAAATACTTATGTTATATTAATTATATCATTTAAATTTATATTAACTTTAATAATTCATTTTAATTTAATTAAACTTATGTTATGACATAATTAGACATATTTAACTTTAATAAACGTTATAACTTATATTATTATTATAACTTACACTTTTAAAATTTACATTGACCATGTTTGACCAAGGTTGACTTTTGAGTTGACTTTCGGTTGACTTTGACTTTCAGTTGACTTCTGTTGACTTTCTAAATAAAGAAACTTTCCTAACTTCAAAACTTTCTAAAAATAGAACTTTCTAAATTTGGAAACTTTCCAAAAATAGAAACTTTCCAAAAATAGAAACTTTCCTAAAATAGAAAACTTTCCAAAAATGGAAACCTGCTAAAAATAGAAACTTTCTAAAAATAGAAAGTGTGTGTCCGTATGCTGTTCCAGTCAAACCGATGCTTGCCGAGTGTTATTCTATGTCTACTTGCAACATGTACAATAGCTATCATACTAAGACTTGACCTAAGTTAGTTATTTATATCGGCCTGCTTTATTTATAGGTCGGCGTTGTGATCTTTCTTGATCACTTTACTTTATTTGCTGTTCGCTTGTTTGTGAGATTTCTTCAGTTGCTATTAAGGTGAGTTATAGTCCCATTTTTCTATCTTAAATCTTTTGGGATGAGAATACATGCAATTTATTTTATATTTTGGACACAAGTGGAAGTTAGATTAAATTATTCATTGTGAGTTGAACAAAAATATTCCCTAGTCTGGTAACTATAATCACTGGTTTCTACTGGTGAACGCGAATCCTACGGATAGATCTATCGGGTTTGACAACCCCATTTCGAGCTAGTCGCGCTAGCAATTTATAATCGGAATGTTTAGTACTTCGTATTTTGTTGTAGATACACTTGTTCGGTGTATATTATTTATTGTGTTTGGCAAGGGTAAATAAATGGTTAAGTGGTTACCAGGTGGCTCACGGAAAATGGAATAATGTTTTATTATATGTTTTCTAGCATATAATTTGGTGGTTTAAAAAGGAGTTTTATGTTTTCAAACATAAATTTTTATTGTTTAAATTAAATATTGTTTGCAATATTAAACCTATAATTCACTCAACATTTTTGTTGACAGTTACTCGCATGTTTTATTCTCAGGTTCATGATTGATTGCTTCCGCTGTGCTTAGAGAGTCTGCATATTTATGATAGCAGCTTTTGTTAAACATTAACTTGCACTCTATTTTGTTACATTTGGTAGTGGTTGTTTGTTGACTTTGTTTTGGCCAACTTTTGGTTAAAGTATTATTGTATAGTTTTTCTAAACTTATATATTTTAGTAGATTTCCTTTATAGGAAATCATTTTTTTTAAAATAAAGAATGCAAGGTTGTTTTATTAAATTCATATAGAGTTTCGATCAAGCTGTGGGACCAAGTGACGGAGCCGTTAAGTGTTTTGACGGAGTCGTCACAGTTGGTATCAGAGCGTTGGTTGTAGGGATTTAGGTTGCATTGATGTCGTTACCCGAGTCAATAGGGTGCATTAGTGAGTCTAGTCTACAGCCCGGCCTATTATATATTATTATATGGGATTATTTGTATCGTGTTGGTATGTATATTGTTATTATACATACATTTTTATTATATTCTGAATCCGGTAGGAACTCCCATTCCGATTTAAACGTATTCTCCGACTCATGCGAGTTCATCTTTTAAAGGAACACCTCGGTTAGTGAAACCGAGGGGGTGTCATTCTTGACTTCTGAAATTCTCGACATTTCTATGTCATAATTTGTGCTTATTGATATAACGTTTGAGTTACATTACGTGTTCTAGAATTCTAGGCATTTCTATGTCATCTATTATGGTTATGTATATGACTTTTGAGTTATATTGCGCGAGATGTCATTCTTGACTTCTAAAGGCTCGGCATTTCAATGTCAGCTATTGTGTTTGGGTATATAACATTTTTGTTATATTACGTGCCTTTGTGCCGTTGTGCCTATGTACTTTGGTTTTTGAAACGGAAAACGTCATTCTTGACTTTTAGAGATTCTTGGTACTTCGAAGACATTTTTATGACATCGTTACTCCTATTCATTACTTACGATGTCTTTGTCTCTTGTGCTATCCTTAGCACATTGTTAAGAAATTGTTTTAGAGAAATTGTGTTGAAATTCGAGGTTGACCACGTGTCCTGACCTTATGTAGTGATATTGGAATGGAACTATGAGTTAGTGAAATATAATGGCGTCAGGCCAACGTGATTATATTACGTTAATTCATAAAAAGTCCCAATATTGTGACATGAGGAATAGAAAGTTAGTCAAAGAAAATTTGTACACCACTCATTCGGAAATTCTAACGTTGTTACATGAGTAAGGAAGATACTCATTATCTTATTTGTTGATATACGAGAGACTCGTCTTAACCAAACTACTTACCCCATGTTTTATCATTCATAACTCGCTTGTTAGTGACAGCTTCGCACGTGACTAGTTTTGACCCAAGGACTTGTGTCCTGATAAAAGTCAAAACAATATTTAACTCATTGGTTCTCATGACCTCGTAGCATTTATTGATTAGATGTCGCAAGACGATTTAAGTCCTTCACCCGAGCTTTAACGGTCTTACTTCAACTCGTAACCTTTGTAATGCGGATACCCTGCTTTTCATTTAAAATTTTTACACATTTGTGTAATTGGGCGGTTCTCATGAGATTTTTGGGCGAATAGCAGTAATGAAATATTTTGTCATGTATACTTATTATAAAATCATATATGTACGTATGAATTCGAATGGATAAATTTACCCTTACCTATTTTGGCTAGTATACACTATATTGTACCTTCAAAATTATTTTAAAATCACTCATGTCGAGTTGTCTAGTTAACTCAAATTGTTTTACGTAAAATGGTACACGTTGTACATACTTCTAAATTTACTAAGAGCTTCGTTCCATTTATGGGATTACATCAGACGTTTAAAGTTTTTTCAAAACTTCTTTGATTGATTACATTAGAATTTTCGCATTACTCTACAGAGTGTTTGGATCACCATTCTTCTCATTCTCCGTTTAAGGATGAAATTTACCATTAAGTTCATTGATAGAAGTTCTTACACCAGTTTGGATGCCGGTTTTATAAAATTTGTTGGAAAGTCTTTGCGCCCATAAAATTTTCCCTCTTATGGTTGGACATGGCCGAAACGCGGACCGATAAATCAACTTTCTGGGGTACACTCGGTGGTCACCCTATTATAGAAAAGGCGCTAGGTGGGTTTCTACCCCAACTGTTGTTATAGTGGGTACCATGGATATATATTACTCTAGACCGTTTGAGGAGTTTCTACTCTCAATTTTCGCTGTCAACCGCAACACCCTCGTAAACATCAATCCTAGGATTCAATACTTTGAGGTGCACGAAATTATTTTTGGAGATTCATCCCACCTGGAGTCGGCCATTCTTTATAACCCATGATTCGCGTTCTTTTCATCCGCATATAAATTTAAGAATATGGATGAATCCTAGATTTCCTCGCTCATTGAGCAAGGGAGTTCACTCTCATTGAAACATCACACCTTTCGTACGTCTTCCTTTCAGAAATGTAATGAAAATTTACTTTGAAATCCATGATCCTCGTTATCTCCTTTGAGAGAATTGCCTTAAATATCTATGCCACTTATGTGACTACTCCATATATTTCTTCCTTCATTGTTGCAACTATATTTCATTCATCAAAGTTCGTCCCCTTGGGGAGCTTCTGTTTTGTTTGTTAAGAAGAAGAGTGGATCGTTCTGATGGTGTATTGATTATCGTGAATTGAACAAGCTTACTGTAAAAAAAAACTGTTACCCTCTTCCGAGAATCGATGATCTATTCGATCAGCTTCAAGGTTCGTCTGTTTATTCTAAGATTGATCTTCGTTCCGGTCATCACCAACTGCGGGCTAAAGAAATTGATATTCCGAAAACCGCTTTTCGCACCCGTTATGGTCACTACGAATTCCTTGTTATGCCGTTCGGATTGACAAATGCACCTGCTGTGTTCATGGACCTCATGAACCGTGTGTGTAGACCCTATCTAGACAAGTTCTTTATCGTTTTCATCGGTGATATTCTTACCTATTCCAAGAGTGATCATGAACACGAAAAACATTTGAAGTTGGTGCTTGATTTATTGAGAAAGGAAGAGTTGTACGCTAAGTTCTCTAAGTGTGCTTTCTGGTTAAGAGAAGTTCAATTCCTTAGACATATTGTTAGTAAACAGGAAATACAGATTGATCCTGCTAAGATTGAGGCGATTAAAAAGCGGGAAACTCCGAAAACTCCTACTCAGATCCGTCAGTTTCTAGGATTGGTAGGATATTATAGAAGGTTCATTCAAGATTTCTCTCGTATAGCGACACCTCTGACTGCTTTAACGCATAAGGGGGAGAAGTATGAGTGGAAGGATGAACAAGAGACTGCTTCTTAAATTTTGAAGAAGAAGTTGACTACCGCTCCGATATTGTCACTACCTAAGGGTAATTATGATTTTGTTGTTTATTGTGATACTTCGTGTCAAGGCTTTGGGTGTGTTTTGATGCAATGAAAGAAGGTTATTGCATATGCGTCATGTCAGTTGAAGATCCACGAGCAGAATTATACAACCCATGATTTAGAATTGGGAGTTGTTATATTCGCACTCAAGAATTGGATACATTACTTATATGGGGTCAAAGGTACATTGTACACTGATCACAAAAGTCTTCAACATATTCTTGATCAGAAACAGTTAAACATGAGACAACGCAGATGGATTGAGACGTTGAATGATTATGATTGTGAACTTTTATATCATCCAGGAAAGGCCAATGTTGTGGCCGATGCGTTAAGTTGCAAAGAGAGGGCTGAACCTCGCAGGTTTAGAGCCTTGAGCATGACCATTCGAACAAACCTCGCAAGGCAGATTCTTGCAGCTCAACAAGAAGCCTTGAAGGATGGGAATTTTGTAACGGGAAGGTCCGAGGCTTGAGTAAACAGTTAGATGTACGAACCGATAGTACTCGGTATTTTGCGGGACATCTTTGGGTTCCGGAGTTTGGTGACCTACGACAACTTGTTTTAGATAAGGCTCATAAGTCTAGGTACTCTATTCATCCTGGTTCAGGAAAGATGTATCATGATCTTAAGGAGCTGTATTGGTGGCCTAATTTGAAAGTTGATGTGGCTACGTATGTGGCTAAGTGTTTGACCTGCGCTAAGGTTAAAGCTGAACATCAAAAACCGTCTGGACTTTTGGTGCAACCTGAAATTCCCGAGTGGAAGTGGGAAGGTATTACGATGGACTTCATTACGAAGTTACCAAGAGTTGTGGGTGGTTATGATACCATTTAGGTGATTGTTGACCGACTCGCTAAGTCAACTCATTTCTTGCCAATTAAGGAAACAGATTCGATAGAGAAGCTTACCCGTTTGTATTTGAAGGAGATTGTTTCTAGACATGGTGTTCCCGTATCTATTATTTCAGACCGAGACAGTCGATTTACATCGAGGTTTTGGCGATCCTTACAGGAAGCTTTGGGAACTAAGTTGGATGTGAGCACCGCTTATCATCCTCAGATGAAAGGTCATAGTGAAAGGACCATTCAAACGTTGGAAGACATGTTACGAGCATGCATCATTGATTTTGGTAATGGTTGGGATAAGTACTTGCCACTGGCTGAATTTTCTTATAATAATAGTTATCATGGAAGTATTAAAGCCGCACCGTTTGAAGCTCTGTATGGTAGAAAGTGTAGGTCTCCTATCTGTTGGAATGAGGTTGGGGATGCTCATCTCACAGGTCCAGAAATTATTCATGAGACTACCGAGAAGATTGCACAGATTAAGGAAAGATTGAGAACTGCCAGGAGTAGGCAAAAGAGTTATGCTGATAAGAGAAGGAACGATATCGACTTTCAGGTCGGTGATCGTGTTATGTTGAAAGTTTCACCTTGGAAGGGTGTGGTACGTTTTGGTAAAAGGGGAAAGTTGAATCCTCGATTTGTTGGACCTTTTGGGATTATTGAGAGAGTTGGACCAGTGGCTTATCGTTTGAAATTGCCACAAGAACTCAGTGCTATTCGTGACGTTTTTCATGTATCGAATTTAAAGAAGTGTTTGGCCGAGGCCAATGAAACTATTCTTTTTGATGAACTTCATGTTGATAAGCAACTTTATTTTATTGAAGAACCTGTTGAAATTATGGACCGAGAGGTAAAGACTCTTAAGCAGAGTAAAATTCCTATTGTTCGAGTTAGATGGAACACCGGACGCGGTCCCGAGTTCACTTGGGAGCGTGAAGGTCAGATGAAGCAGAAGTAACCGCATTTGTTCCCAGATGCCGAGGAAACCCCTGCACCTGCTTAAATTTCGGGACGAAATTTCCGTAACGGGAAGGTACTGTAACGACCCTACTTTTTCCGTTATCTTTTGCCGTTAATTATTTAACGACCGTTAATTATTTTTCGTGCCACGTCATTTCTATGACCTATATTATTATTTTTGTAGTAATATATTAATTATTATGCGTTATATGAATATTTGTATTCATATTTTAAACTATACGTTTCTACGTGTCGCGGATTTCCATCCGGCGAATCTTTTCGGTTTTCAAACCAACGGGTCGAGCTTTTGGGATTTTTAAGTCCTAATTATTTTAAATATGATATTTTGATGTCATATGAATATATATAGTGTTTATATGTTTTATTCGTCGCGTGTGCGTTATCTCTCCGAAGATTTAATCGCGTAGCGGCGTTTTCGCGTTTCGGGCTTCGTTCGAGCTTTTGGGCCACAATCTTTTGAACATTGAACAAATTTGGGCTAAATGAGAGCCCACTCCACCCATTTTCGGCTGAACATAGGCCAATACCCCCACCCTTTCTCATTTTTCATTTCATTTTTAATTTTACACTTCCAATTTTCCCTAAAACCTAGTTTTGACTTCTCTCCTCTCCCCCTTCTCTTTTTGGCTGACCCCTAGCTCATCTCCATCACCAAAAACGTCCAACACCATCAACAAATCAATAGTATATCATTTTTCAAGGCTTGATACACAAACGGATCCTCCATTTCGCGATCTACAAGCTTCATCTTCTTGTTTCTTGATTAGGGTATAATCACAAACCCTAGATTTTTATTTTTTCTTTATTTTTCTGTATTTTGATGTTATATTGATAGTATGATGATTACATGTTATTGTATTGATGATTGTATGCATAGAATTGCTCAAATATATATGTTTTCGGTTTGATTGAATTGGGACAGCAGCCTTTTCGTTCATTTCTGGTTATGTAACTGTTATAAAAGTGAAAATAAAGTATTTAGATGAGTTCCTCTCATCAAGACATTAATTTTAGACTCCGGATTCATGTCGTTTCGATTCCCGGAGCCCTAAATATGATCAAAGTGGTATTTTGTTAAGATTGAAATGTGATTTTGGTATGAACCAGGTTTGGTCCGACTTTGTGACCATATTTGGTGACTTTAGGGTGTGTTAGTGTGTTACTACTGATGGTGGGGCAAACTTTCATGTTCGGGTCATCTCAATCCGAGCCACGAATCACCCGTTACGTCTAAAACACGTTTTTGATTGAATTAAAGTTCCAAGTAGTGAATTGGCTGTACATCACGACTTGTGGGATGTTCTTGGGGTGTTCTTGAGTGTACCAAAGTGTCGGGTGGTTTGCTTGGGCGGAGATATATGTAAGGCTCGCCGAAAACCGATACCCGGGGCTCAGGATACGACCCGATGAACTTTTGATTTAAAACTTGTGACTAATTATTAAACTTATGATATAAATAATGGATTTCATTATTATTTAATTACTTATGATAAAAAAAGTAATTATTATTATTTACAACTTATGATATATATATTTATTATATCATTTAATTAATACCTATGATTTAATTAACATTTTAATTAAACATATGATAAATGATACTTCATTATTAATGGAAAATACTTATGATAAGTATTAAACTTATATTATGAGATTACTATTATAAGACTTATAATAAGGATTAATTAATTATTTAATTATTCTAAGGCTTAGTTATTATTTAATTATAATTTAATTATTAAATACTTATGATTTAATGATTATAATTAGAAACTTATGATATGATTAATAATTCATTATTAATTAATAATACTTATGATATAATTTAAAATTTATTATTAATGAATAATACTTATATTATGACTAATATTTAATTAATTAATTAAATACTTATGTTATATTAATTATATCATTTAAATTTATATTAACTTTAATAATTCATTTTAATTTAATTAAACTTATGTTATGACATAATTAGACATATTTAACTTTAATAAACGTTATAACTTATATTATTATTATAACTTACACTTTTAAAATTTACATTGACCATGTTTGACCAAGGTTGACTTTTGAGTTGACTTTCGGTTGACTTTGACTTTCAGTTGACTTCTGTTGACTTTCTAAATAAAGAAACTTTCCTAACTTCAAAACTTTCTAAAAATAGAACTTTCTAAATTTGGAAACTTTCCAAAAATAGAAACTTTCCAAAAATAGAAACTTTCCTAAAATAGAAAACTTTCCAAAAATGGAAACCTGCTAAAAATAGAAACTTTCTAAAAATAGAAAGTGTGTGTCCGTATGCTGTTCCAGTCAAACCGATGCTTGCCGAGTGTTATTCTATGTCTACTTGCAACATGTACAATAGCTATCATACTAAGACTTGACCTAAGTTAGTTATTTATATCGGCCTGCTTTATTTATAGGTCGGCGTTGTGATCTTTCTTGATCACTTTACTTTATTTGCTGTTCGCTTGTTTGTGAGATTTCTTCAGTTGCTATTAAGGTGAGTTATAGTCCCATTTTTCTATCTTAAATCTTTTGGGATGAGAATACATGCAATTTATTTTATATTTTGGACACAAGTGGAAGTTAGATTAAATTATTCATTGTGAGTTGAACAAAAATATTCCCTAGTCTGGTAACTACAATCACTGGTTTCTACTGGTGAACGCGAATCCTACGGATAGATCTATCGGGTTTGACAACCCCATTTCGAGCTAGTCGCGCTAGCAATTTATAATCGGAATGTTTAGTACTTCGTATTTTGTTGTAGATACACTTGTTCGGTGTATATTATTTATTGTGTTTGGCAAGGGTAAATAAATGGTTAAGTGGTTACCAGGTGGCTCACGGAAAATGGAATAATGTTTTATTATATGTTTTCTAGCATATAATTTGGTGGTTTAAAAAGGAGTTTTATGTTTTCAAACATAAATTTTTATTGTTTAAATTAAATATTGTTTGCAATATTAAACCTATAATTCACTCAACATTTTTGTTGACAGTTACTCGCATGTTTTATTCTCAGGTTCATGATTGATTGCTTCCGCTGTGCTTAGAGAGTCTGCATATTTATGATAGCAGCTTTTGTTAAACATTAACTTGCACTCTATTTTGTTACATTTGGTAGTGGTTGTTTGTTGACTTTGTTTTGGCCAACTTTTGGTTAAAGTATTATTGTATAGTTTTTCTAAACTTATATATTTTAGTAGATTTCCTTTATAGGAAATCATTTTTTTTAAAATAAAGAATGCAAGGTTGTTTTATTAAATTCATATAGAGTTTCGATCAAGCTGTGGGACCAAGTGACGGAGCCGTTAAGTGTTTTGACGGAGTCGTCACATAATCCTTCTAACTTGACTTTAAAAATCAACTAAACACATGTTCTATATCTATATGATATGCTAACTTAATGATTTAAAACCTGGAAACACGAAAAACACCGTAAAACCGGATTTACGCCGTCGTAGTAACACCGCGGGCTGTTTTGGATTAGTTAATTAAAAACTATGATAAACTTTGATTTAAAAGTTGTTATTCTGGGAAAATGATTTTTATTATGAACATGAAACTATATCCAAAAATTATGCTTAAACTCAAAGTGGAAGTATGTTTTCTAAAATGGTCATCTAGACGTCGTTCTTTCGACTGAAATGACTACCTTTACAAAAACGACTTGTAACTTATTTTTCCTACTATAAACCTATACTTTTTCTGTTTATATTCATAAAATAGAGTTCAATATGAAACCATAGCAATTTGATTCACTCAAAACGGATTTAAAATGAAGAAGTTATGGGTAAAACAAGATTGGATAATTTTTCTCATTTTAGCTACGTGAAAATTGGTAACAAATCTATTCCAACCATAACTTAATCAACTTGTATTGTATATTATGTAATCTTGAGATACCATAGACACGTATACAATGTTTCGACCTATCATGTCGACACATCTATATATATTTCGGAACAACCATAGACACTCTATATGTGAATGTTGGAGTTAGCTATACAGGGTTGAGGTTGATTCCAAAATATATATAGTTTGAGTTGTGATCAATACTTAGATACGTATACACTGGGTCGTGGACTGATTCAAGATAATATTTATCGATTTATTTCTGTACATCTAACTGTGGACAGCTAGTTGTAGGTTAATAACGAGGACAGCTGACTTAATAAACTTAAAAATTCAAAATATATTAAAAGTGTTGTAAATATATTTTGAACATACTTTGATATATATGTATATATTGTTATAGGTTCGTGAATCAACCAGTGGCCAAGTCTTACTTCCCGACGAATTAAAAATCTGTGAAAGTGAGTTATAGACCCACTTTTAAAATCTAATATTTTTGGGATGAGAATACATGCAGGTTTTATAAATGATTTACAAAATAGACACAAGTACGTGAAACTACATTCTATGGTTGAATTATCGAAATCGAATATACCCCTTTTTATTAAGTCTGGTAATCTAAGAATTAGAGAACAGACACCCTAACTGACGCGAATCCTAAAGATAGATCAATTGGGCCTAACAAACCCCATCCAAAGTACCGGATGCTTTAGTACTTCGAAATTTATATCATATCCGAAGGGTGTCCCAGAATGATGGGGATATTCTTATATATGCATCTTGTTAATGTCGGTTACCAGGTGTTCACCATATGAATGATTTTTATCTCTATGTATGGGATGTGTATTGAAATATGAAATCTTGTGGTCTATCGTTACGATTTGATATATATAGGTTAAACCTATAACTCACCAACATTTTTGTTGACGTTTAAAGCATGTTTATTCTCAGGTGAATACTAAGAGCTTCCGCTGTTGCATACTAAAATAAGGACAAGATTTGGAGTCCATGTTTGTATGATATTGTGTAAAAACTGCATTCAAGAAACTGATTTCGATGTAACATATTTGTATTGTAAACCATTATGTAATGGTCGTGTGTAAACAGGATTTTTTAGATTATCATTATTTGATAATCTACGTAAAGCTTTTTTAAACCTTTATTTATGAAATAAAGGTTATGGTTTGTTTTAAAAATGAATGCAGTCTTTGAAAAACGTCTCATATAGAGGTCAAAACCTCGCAACGAAATCAATTAATATGGAACGTTTTTAATCAATAAGAACGAGACATTTCAGTTGGTATCCGAGCGTTGGTCTTAGAGAACCAGAAAATTATTATTAGTGTGTCTTATCGAGTTTGTTAGGATGCATTAGTGAGTCTGGACTTCGACCGTGTTTTCTTTAAAAATGATTGCTTAACATTTTTGTTGGAAACTATATATTATTAACATGTATATATTATGTGATATATTAATCTCTTAACATGTTTGATATTGTGTGATAGATGTCTACCTCTAGCACAAATCCCATTGACTCACCTAATAATAACGAAGAGTCGAATATATATTGGACTGATTCACAAGTTCCCGAAGAAGAACCGGAAGAAGAATCAGAACCGGAAGAAGAATCAGAACCGGAAGAGGAGGAACCGGAGGAGGAAATAGAACCGGTGGGGGAAATAATAAAAAGGTTAAGTAAAAGAAAATCCTCAACCAACCGACCAAGGTTAATTATGGTCAATGGTGTTTCTGCCAAGGAAGCAAAATATTGGGAGGATTACCAATTCTCCGATGAATCGGATTCCGATGAGAATTCCGATGATGTTATAGAAATTACCCCAAGTGAATTTAAAAAGGCAAAAGAAAATAATAAGGGAAAGGGCATAAAAATAGAGAAATCTAATTCCAACCCCGATGAACTTTATATGTATCATCAACCCCCGAAGCCCTTAAGTTGTAACAATGACCCGGGAACCTCTAAACCACCAGGTTTTTCTAAACCGTTGTGGAAAACGACAGCTCGTATTAGGGGAACATCATATATCCCTAAAAACTTGGCAAAACGAACCAAAACCAAAGAAGAAGAAACGAGCGAGTCGGAATAAGATAGTTGTATTCGTGTGGTGTAATATATGTAATATAGTGTGCTTATGCTTTATGATATATGTAAAAAATTGCATGTATTAATAAGTATTTTTTTTTTTATGAATCTAACTCTTGTCTATTTTATAGTATAAAAACACAAAATGGATAGATAACCCAATATTTTAAGAGACCTACCCGAAGACATGATTGATGAAATCTTGTCTAGAGTCGGTCAGAATTCTTCGGCACAACTATTTACGTTGAAATCAGTTTGTAAGACATTCGAAGAACGTTCCAAGAATGTCTTGGTTTATAAGAGAATTTCGTTTGAAAGATGGGGGATATCACATTGGGAAACCCATAAGTTACGATGTGTTTACTTTGACGCATATATTGCGGGGAACCCAAATGCTATTTTACGCAACGGGTTAAGAAATTATTTTGACTCAATGTATCCGAATATAGGACTTCATGATTTAAAAAAAGCGGCTAACATGCAACATAAAGAAGCATGCTATGCTTACGGGTTAGTAATGTTCGCTTCTCACCAAAGTGAGAAAAAGAACATCGGGCTACAACTATTAAACAAAACGTTCCCACAAGTGACGGAGTCAGTAATTGGGGTAAGAAATGAGGTTTTTAGGTTATTACGAGACTGTTGGTCATTACGTAACCCTCGTCCCTTTGACGACGTTACAACACGCTGTCTTATCAACGACCATAACGGTTATGTTCCACAAGACCAAGGATGGGAAGTAGTCCTAGTAAAACCAGAATGCATGACTTGTTTCTGGATGTATGAATTACATGTCTTTATTGCCTTTGTTGAACGACTTGTGTACTAGCTAGAATTATCTTCACAACTATCTTGTATCAAAGTTATTGTGTGCTATATTTCATGCTTTATGTAAAATAAGCGGTATTGTAAGTTTGTAAAATATTGTATAAAAGTTTGAACGCGAAATATTATTATAATCAGTTTTTCATATAGAATTGTAGTAGTTGAATTGTATATTAGCTACTAAGTATGAACTTAACGGGTAGGTACTACCCGAATTTAAACTTATAAAACGCTAATATGAAGAAAAAGCTTTTATAAATGAGTTCATATTATGCTACGAAATACTATTAACTACTCTTAATATTCTGTATGATTAACTTGTTCCATTTGAATATTTTGAAGGAAATGGCACCGACTACTCGACGCACCGTGAATATGAATGAAGAGGAATTCCGTAGTTTTCTAGCTTCAAACATAGCCGCAGTACAGGCTGCGCTACATACCAACAATAACCTTGGATCTAGCAGTAAAGGAAATCGTGTAGGATGCACCTACAAAGAATTCACTGCCTGCAAACCTTTGGAATTTGATGGAACCGAAGGACCGATCAGATTGAAACGGTGCACCGAGAAGGTCGAATCGGTGTTTGCCATAAGTAAGTGTACTGAAGAGGACAAAGTGAAGTACGCTACGCATACCTTCACAGGTTCTGTGTTAACATGGTGGAATACCTATCTAGAGCAAGTGGGACAAGATGATGCGTACGCACTACCGTGGTTAGCATTCAAGCACTTGATGAACGAGAAGTACCGTCCCAGAACCGAGGTCAATAAGCTCAAGACAGAACTTAGAGGGTTACGAACCCAAGGATATGATATTACCACGTACGAAAGACGATTCATAGAATTGTGCCTATTGTGTCCGGGAGCGTTCGAAGATGAGGAAGAGAAGATCGACGCGTTTGTGAAAGGATTACCGGAAAGAATTAAAGAAGATATAAGTTCACACGAGCCCGCCTCCATACAACAGGCATGTAGAATGGCTCACAAACTAGTGAACCAGATTGAGGAAAGAATTAAAGAATAGACGGCTGAAGAGGCTAATGTGAAGCAAGTCAAAAGAAAGTGGGAGGAAAACGGTGATAAATGTAGTGACCTAGAAATTTCCGATCAAATTTAAACTTTAATCTTTATGTGTTTTCGACACGATAAGCAAAATTTGTAATGTTGAGTCTCGAAAGTCTTGAAATTATATTCATGTAATCAATTACCCTTCGACTATGCTCGACGATTCACGAACAATAAATTGTAAACAGATATGTGTGTATGTATATATAAATAATAATAATAAAAAAATATAATTTGAAGTATTATATATTGTTATTAAAAATTAATAAAATAAAAATAGGATATTATAATAATTATTATTTAAGATATATCTCTATATATAAATAAAGTATATTAAAAATAAATATATTTAAAATCTATTAGTCAAATTTTATTAATTGTACTTTTTATCTGAGACTAAGATCTAATATCAAACGAACCATTTTGATCACATTTTCCTCATTTAATGACTAAGATAAATAAATGTAGTTAATTTAAAACTATGGAATTTTTTTCTGAATAATATTATCCATAACTGGTTAGCAAAGTAGCACGATATTTTATCCCTAATTAAACTATCGGTAGATTAAAAACAAAGTGGTGGCTACAAATTTTAATGCACATGTTTATGATTACTTTATGTTTTTGTTATTATATTCTCAAGTTGATTGAGTGTATACCAACTGTAAATGCACGAAATTATTGAATTGATATTATTGAATGTTATTGTTTTTATTTGTTTCCATCATCTAATCTCTTTCTCATATAATATATACATATACATTTAATAATATAGATGATTTATGATTTATGATAGATACTTTTAACAACCGGGACCAGAGTGTTTCTCCTTCTTTCTTCTCATTAGTTGATCATCATTATTTTTCCTTCTTTATACATTCAGATATTTAGTTTTGGTTACTGTGATTGATTAGCAATCATCCATGACTTTTATTATACAATTATATATTACATATATAAATATATATATATTTACATAAGGAGATGCATTTAACGAATTCAAAACCCACTTTTGCATCTTCTTCTATGTCCTCTCCTCTTGATCGACCAACCACTTCACCATACGCCACCACGGCTATCATCCACCACTTTGCATCACCTTTTAAACGCCACCCTCACCACTTCCGATTACCACACACCACCGTAGAACACCACACATCATGAAATCACTTATTCACCACCATCTTCGTGACCCTATTAAAACATTTATCTTCTTATTCTTCGTGACTAAGACCGCCATCACCTTTTATCACCATAACCGAAAACCACAATGAACCATCTTGTCTTCCTTCTTTAACCTCCGGCTACCACCACAAACCATCATCCTTGCAACTGCATATCTACTACCGCTGTTACACTTTGTTTCTGTTTTTAATCAACCTGCAATCTACTACTGTTCGGTCCCAACTAATGTTGCTGTGTAATCTGTTTCAGCTCAAACAGTCCAAAACAGGAAGAGGGTTACTATTTTGGTTTGATCTCAAAACCCGTTATTATTTTATGCTGTTTCGTTCTTCATTTTATCAAGCACCATTAAACTACCTTAAACCACCCATATTGTCACCACATAACAACTCACCTTCAAGAACACCCAAGAAGATGAAGTAATACGGCAGTTTTGTTCTCTGACTTGGTTCGATTAGACTTCATCACCACCGAATAAATTTTTGTTTTGTATTTCCCACTTGTTAGACAACTATTATTGGTGGACCAAAGTGATTCCTTTTCACGTGCCAACCAATGTTTTCCTTATGCAAACATCTGAAAAGTTATCACTAAACTTGTTACTTTGAATTCGGGCTCCAAGCCTTTAATTTTAGTGATGGGCCACGAAATCTTTTTGGGCTAATAGTAGGCCGAACTCTAGTTATTCAATGGGCCGTGTAAAAACCTTGTGCTCTTGGTCCAAGACCTAGTTCGTGTTCCTGTTAAAACGTATCAATGGGAATAGATGAGTTTATGATGAAGTGATGAAGACTAGGAGTATTATGATGTTAGTAATTAGAATTAGGAAACGAAATAGATGATAGGAGATGTTAGATGGTATTGTTACATGAGTTCGTGATACTGATACACGATCGAATGATATATGATATCTGAGTTATGATTTATAATTATGATTATGATCATGATAAAGATGATGATAAGTGATGATAATCATGATTATAATTGTGATCATGTATGATATTAGGTGATGATTCAATGATGATGGCATAATAAATGAATGAGAATGATATAATTATAATAATAATACATGATCAAGTTATGTTAGAAGGTTTCAATTTATGAAGAAAAGGAACTGATAGTTAAGCGGGATATATAGTGGTTAATTTAGGTTTATAACAGAAAAACGTGTTTGCATGGATGGTTAATTGTGTTGTTGCGGTAACGACAGGTCTTGAGTTCGAGCCCGGACAGTGGTGTCTTTATTTTTTTATTCTCTTGAGGTAGTATTATTATTATCATCTTTATTATTATTGTTATGATTATTATTATTATTTATTAGTACAAATAATTAATATTATATTATGATAAAAATAAAAATAGATATAATTTATATTAAGACATATTAATAAAAACGATTATGGTTATGATCATAGTTAAAGTAATTACAATTGAAAATATTATTTATATAAATATTTACATATAACAAATTATCGATTTTAATATAATATTAATCATATGTATATATATATATATAACTATACAAATATTAACTATTTTAATTATATACAAGAATTATATATATATATATATATATATATATATATATATATATATATATATATATATATATATATATATATATATATATATATATATATATATATATATATAACATAAGTTATAATATATAAAACTGTTCAATTACGATTAGATGTATTAATAGATATACAAATGATATAGGTTCGTGAATCCAAGGCCAACCCTACACTTGTTAAATGTCGTCATATGTATTTTTACTACAAAATACAGTATGATGAGTTTCATTTGATTCCCTTTTTACTCATTACATTTTTGAGCTGAGAATACATGCAAATGCTTTATTAACTGTTTTACAATATTTATATGCGTGAGTTTCATTTGCTCCCTTTTTAAATGCTTTTGGAATATATATTTTTGGGAGTGAGAATACATGCGCTGCTTTTATAACTGTTTTACGAAATAGACACAAGTAATCGAAACTACATTATATGATTGAATGATCGAAATCGAATATGCCCCTTTTTATTAAGTCTGGTAATCTAAGAATTAGGGAACAGACACCCTAGTTGACGCGAACTCTAAAGATAGATCTATCAGGCCCAACAAGCCCCATCCAAAGTATCGGAATGCTTTAGTACTTCGAAATTTATATCATGTCCGAAGGAGGATCCCGGAATGATGGGGATATTCTTATCTGCATATTGTGAATGTCGGTTACCAGGTGTTCAATCCATATGAATGATATTTTTGTCTCTATTCATGGGACGTTTATTTATGAGAACTGAAAATGAAAATCTTGTGGTCTATTAAAATGATGGAAATGATTATTTATGTTAAACTAATGAACTCACCAACCTTTTGGTTGACACTTGAAAGCATGTTTATTCTCAGGTATGAAAGAAATATTCCGCTGTGCATTTGCTCATTTTAAGGACATTACTTGGAGTCAATCATCGCTCTGGAATCAAATGTTGATGACTTCGTCCAGATGGATTAGGACGGGGCATTTCAGTTGGTATCAGAGCGGTGGTCTACCAGGGTTGCATTAGTGTGTCTAACTAATAAGTCGTTAGGATGCATTAGTGAGTCTGGACTTCGACCGTGTCTGCATGTCAAAAGTTTTGCTTATCATTTCTAGTCAAAAATCATCTGCTTATCATCCTTAGGAAATTACCTGCTTATCATTATTAGTCTAGACACGTCTTGCTACATTAATTGCATAGACAGTGTATAGATAAATTCATATCTCATCGTATCTATTATTGTTACCTTTACCTGACAGGTTCCGTAGATTCCTCCTTAACTTATGGGATTTTAGTATTATATATGCATATGTAAACTATGTATTGCAGGGTACTAATCTACATCCTATAATCTATTTCTTATCAAAAATCCTTCATCTGATCGTATGAGATGAATCCCTCAACCAGTTCGAGTCCCTTAGATTACGATAGCTATTCCAATAGTTATTCCGACAGCTATTCCGATATAGATTTCCACTCGAACTTCGAAAGCAGTGTAACCGGAATGTAGCAACCAATCAGCCATCCCCAATTCATCTGATGGGTTCCTAGTTGACTTAATCAATGGAGACGCGAAGAAAGCGATCTTTTTCATCAACCAAATTCACCTCTTGACGAATAACCCGAAGCACTTATCGGTGAATCAATCCAAAACATCATCTTCATCCTTATTTCTAGAGTAGCTCGACATGATTATATTCTATCCACAATTTGAAACCTTATTCATCTGCTCGTTCTGATCGACAATTATCCCGGAGTAATACAAGAAGTCAACAAACTTCGCGCTTGAGTAATCAATTTGGAGAATATGGTGCAAAATCTACCAACTTCAGCAATATCACCGGCACCAACAGTACCACCAGTAATAGAACCATTACTATCAACAATCCATGCCTCAATATCTCATTCTGTACCTCGAGTATAATTATCATTCCACGAATCGTTCTACATCATTTATCTTCGTTCGACATGATGATTATATAATCTTCAATGTTTTAGAGATTATATATTCTAGTTTTAACGGTAAATCAAATGAGATTAATATCATATTAACTCATTAAATCTATGATTATATCTGAAGAAATATATATGTATATATATTTTCATAAAGAGTGTAATTAAAAATTCTTTCGTACAAACTGTTAATGGTGAAAATATTTTAACGGGTAGGTAATACCCGAGGAATACTTAGATTTCATATTAATAAGTTACAGTGTACATTCTTTGAATCTGATTCAACAGTCATTTACTATCCTACTTACACCCACAAATATATGTATCCGTTCACCACAGAATAACCATTTTCATCCAATTTCATATTTGGATTTTGAATTATCAAAATCTAACAAGTGGCATAATGAAGAAAACATTGGACAAAATAAAATTTGTTAGAAATAAACATATTAACTACGAAAAATTTTGTTAAGAATCCACGCTAACGAAATCCTATCTAACTGTTCCTAGCTAACTGTTAATTCCATATTACATTTTATTTTATCGCAATTTAATTATCGCAAATTACATTCTCGCAATTTTATTTATCGTCATTTAATTTCTGTTATTTACTTTACGCACTTTATTTATCGTTATTTAATTTCTGTTATTTATTTTATGCACTTTAAATATCGGGACACGTATACAAGGTTTTGACATATCATATAGACGCATTTATATATATTATTTGGAATAACCATAGACACTATATGCAGTAATGATCGAGTTCTCTATACAGGGTTGAGGTTGATTCTACAATAATATATATAATTTGAGTTGTGATCGAGTCTGAGACGTATACGGGTCACGATACGTATTAATTAATTCAGATATTATATATTAAGCTATATATGATTTATCAGACTATTAATTGTTAACTATCAACTGTGGACTGCCGACATTGGACAATTAAAATGAATTAAAATATTAATTATAACATATGAAACTAAACAATTCTTCAAGTTTGCCACTTGATTTCATCTTAAACCTCATTTGTATCTTAACGATTACAATCTACGTTCAAATCTTTCATGATTATTGAAAACATCTCAATCGATAGAATGAAACAACCGCACTTCATCTACGAAAGAAAAGATTAATGCATATAGTTATACACCTGAGAAACTCTCAGCAACTGAGTAAAAGTTTAACACGTAGCCGCGTCAGATCCTTTGGCATTTATTAGCAAAAATAACTTTGCGATCCCTTTTCAAAGTAGCCAATTTTGTCACAGCTCCAGCCAGTCAACTTCGACTTTTCATTCGAAGTAGCCTTACTATAATCCTGATATATACGATTACCCTTTTGATACCGGAGAATTCTTTTATATTCCACCATATTACCAGCAGACGTACCAGCAACCTCATTGCTTCTTGGTTTAAATCTCTCCGATAAATCATTATATTTATTCATTGAAACCCCATCATATATTCATCTACATCTTGTAACCAGAACTGCCATACCAATTATCGGGAGTCAGCAATCAGTACTTTGAAAATGCACAGCATGTCTACATCAACAGTTATATGTATAACATTTATCTTTTAGAATTATGGTCTTTCATTCTGAAATTCTGAACAGCACTCAGTCTACAAATCAATACTATGAATGTTGAAAAAGCTGAATGAAGCAGCAGAAACTGTAGACAACCGTAAAAGACCTTAATCGTCGGAAGTTTAATGATAAAGAATAATATGTTAGAAAAGCTCATAAAAGTTGGAACTGGAAAACGAATTGAGCTAACCACGAAGGAGACCAAGGACAAATACAAGGACCAAACCCTATATTCAAAGAATCCAGGTAATTCTGGATCTGATGAAATCGTTAGAGAATATCTTGCTCCGAAGTCATGTTAAAAATCTTGCGGAAAATCTTTCTTCATCAACCATCGAACTTAGAAATTCCAAAATATCATCATAAATATCTTCGATATTTCTGAAGATATTTTCATAAATATACTCGTCCAAAATTATTTATCTCTTTGTGCTATCTACATTATATCATAAAGGAAACTACTTTAGTTTCTAAAATTCTTTAAAATTCGAATTTAAATTATGAATGTTTTTGAAGTAGTGTTGGGAAATGATGCATGAGTTAGTATAATATAATGACACTTGATCAACGTGATTATATTACAGTAAGTCATGCTGAGTTTCTAATGAAACGTGATGATTCACAGTACCATCATCATGTGCCATTTACACGACTCTTACATTCTATCAAATCTTTAAATATATCAAGAACATATTCACTTGATAGTTCTACCTTCTCTATTAAATTCAGGTAATTTAACCAATCAAGATCGTGCCATTACAATTTCTCTCTTAGAACATTAGTTATGTTCATTCGAAACTACATACCTACGAAATTCTGGACCATTATTCGCTTGACTTAAATTCGAGAAGAGAAAACAAAAGTATGGAACTCCAAAATAATAAGGAAAAGAAGGGGGTGAATTTATAGTAAAATATCAGACAGAGAAATCAAGACAGATTATCGCATTTAATCAAAGAAGATCCTGATTTCCTTAATCGCCGAAGAACCAAATCTTATTACAAAGATTTTCTTTAAAACCCGTGAATTCTGAAAATCAATCATAACTACGTCATCAGTTAAAATGAATATACATTTACTCATTTCACTCTCTGCGATAGCTTAACTCATACTCTTCGTATAATCAAATTGTTTTATCTATATTACTCAATGATGATAAAACTCTATTTATCAACTCACATTGGTCATGAAAACATTCTTATTGTTATCCATGATGACCTCTATCAAATTTCGGGACGAAATTTCTTTAACGGGTAGGTACTGTAGTGACCCGGAAATTTCCGATCAAATTTAAACTTTAATCTTTATGTGTTTCCGACACGATAAGAAAAATTTGTAATGTTGAGTCTCGAAAGTCTTGAAATTATATTCATGTAATCAATTACCCTTCGACTATGCTCGACGATTCACGAACAATAAATTGTAAACAGATATGTGTGTATGTATATATAAATAATAATAATAAAAAAATATAAATTGAAGTATTATATATTGTTATTAAAAATTAATAAAATAAAAATAAGATATTATAATAATTATTATTTAAGATATATCTCTATATATAAATAAAGTATATTAAAAATAAATATATTTAAAATCTATTAGTCAAATTTTATTAATTGTACTTTTTATCTGAGACTAAGATCTAATATCAAACGAACCATTTTGATCACGTTTTCCTCATTTAATGACTAAGATAAATAAATGTAGTTAATTTAAAACTATGGAATTTTTTTCTGAATAATATTATCCATAACTGGTTAGCAAAGTAGCACGATATTTTATCCCTAATTAAACTATCGGTAGATTAAAAACAAAGTGGTGGCTACAAATTTTAATGCACATGTTTATGATTACTTTATGTTTTTGTTATTATATTCTCAAGTTGATTGAGTGTATACCAACTGTAAATGCACGAAATTATTGAATTGATATTATTGAATGTTATTGTTTTTATTTGTTTCCGTCATCTAATCTCTTTCTCATATAATATATACATATACATTTAATAATATAGATGATTTATGATTTATGATAGATACTTATAACAACCGGGACCATAGTGTTTCTCCGTCTTTCTTCTCATTAGTTGATCATCATTATTTTTCCTTCTTTATACATTCAGATATTTAGTTTTGGTTACTGTGATTGATTAGCAATCATCCATGACTTTTATTATACAATTATATATTACATATATAAATATATATATATTTACATAAGGAGATGCATTTAACGAATTCAAAACCCACTTTTGCATCTTCTTCTATGTCCTCTCCTCTTGATCGACCAACCACTTCACCATACGCCACCACGGTTATCATCCGCCACTTTGCATTACCTTTTAAACGCCACCCTCACCACTTTCGATTACCACACACCACCGTAGAACACCACACATCATGGAATCACTTATTCACCACCATCTTCGTGACCCCATTAAAACATTTATCTTCTTATTCTTCGTGACTAAGACCGCCATCACCTTTTATCACCATAACCGAAAACCACAATGAACCATCTTGTCTTCCTTCTTTAACCTCCGGCTACCACCACAAACCATCATCCTTGCAACTGCATATCTACTACCGCTGTTACACTTTGTTTCTATTTTTAGTGAACCTGCAATCTGCTACTGTTTGGTCCCAACTACTGTTGTTGCGTAATCTGTTTCAGCTCAAACAGTCCAAAACAGGAAGAGGGTTACTATTTTGGTTTGATCTCAAAACCCGTTATTATTTTATGCTGTTTCATTCTTCGTTTTATAAAGCACCATTAAACTACCTTGAACCACCCATATTGTCACCACAAAACAACTCACCTTCAAGAACACCCAAGAAGATGAAGTAATACGGCAGTTTTGTTCTCTGACTTGGTTCGATTAGACTTCATCACCACCGAATAAATTTTTGTTTTGTATTTCCCACTTGTTAGACAACTATTATTGGTGGACCAAAGTGATTCCTTTTCACGTGCCAACCAATGTTTTCCTTATGCAAACATCTGAAAAGTTATCACTAAACTTGTTACTTTGAATTCGAGCTCCAAGCCTTTAATTTTAGTGATGGGCCACGTAATCTTTTTGGGCTACTAGTAGGCCGAACTCTAGTTATTCGATGGGCCGTGTAAAAACCTTGTGCTCTTGGTCCAAGACCTAGTTCGCGTTCCTGTTAAAACGTATCAATGGGAATAGATGAGTTTATGATGAAGTGATGAAGACTAGGAGTATTATGATGTTAGTAATTAGAATTAGGAAACGAAATAGATGATAGGAGATGTTAGATGGTATTGTTACATGAGTTCGTGATACTGATACACGATCGAACGATATATGATATCTGAGTTATGATTTATAATTATGATTATGATCATGATAAAGATGATGATAAGTGATGATAATCATGATTATAATTGTGATCATGTATGATATTAGGTGATGATTCAATGATGATGGCATAATAAATGAATGAGAATGATATAATTATAATAAAAATACATGGTCAAGTTATGTTAGAAGGTTTCAATTTATGAAGAAAAGGAACTGATAGTTAAGCGGGATATATAGTGGTTAATTTAGGTTTATAACAGAAAAACGTGTTTGCATGGATGGTTAATTGTGTTGTTGCGGTAACGAGAGGTCTTGAGTTCGAGCCCGGACAGTGGTGTCTTTATTTTTTTTATTCTCTTGAGGTAGTATTATTATTATCATCTTTATTATTATTGTTATGATTATTATTATTATTTATTATTACAAATAATTAATATTATATTATGATAAAAATAAAAATAGATATAATTTATATTAAGACATATTAATAAAAACGATTATGGTTATGATCATAGTTAAAGTAATTACAATTGAAAATATTATTTATATAAATATTTACATATAACAAATTATCGATTTTTAATATAATATTAATCATATGTATATATATATATATAACTATACAAATATTAACTATTTTAATTATATACAAGAATTATATATGTGTGTGTATATATATATATATATATATATATATATATATATATATATATATATATATATATATATATATATATATATATATATATATATATATATATATATATATATATATATAACATAAGTTATAATATATAAAACTGTTCAATTACGATTAGATGTATTAATAGATATACAAATGATATAGGTTCGTGAATCCAAGGCCAACCCTACACTTGTTAAATGTCGTCATATGTATTTTTACTACAAAATACAGTATGGTGAGTTTCATTTGATTCCCTTTTTACTCATTACATTTTTGAGCTGAGAATACATGCAAATGCTTTATTAACTGTTTTACAATATTTATATGCGTGAGTTTCATTTGCTCCCTTTTTAAATGCTTTTGCAATATATATTTTTGGGAGTGAGAATACTTGCGCTGCTTTTATAACTGTTTTATGAAATAGACACAAGTAATCGAAACTACATTATATGGTTGAATGATCGAAATCGAATATGCCCCTTTTTGTTAAGTCTGGTAATCTAAGAATTAGGGAACAGACACTCTAGTTGACGCGAACTCTAAAGATAGATCTATCGGGCCCAACAAGCCCCATCCAAAGTATCGGATGCTTTAGTACTTCGAAATTTATATCATGTCCGAAGGAGGATCCTGGAATGATGGGGATATTCTTATCTGCATATTGTGAATGTCGGTTACCAGGTGTTCAATCCATATGAATGATATTTTTGTCTCTATGCATGGGACGTTTATTTATGAGAACTGAAAATGAAAATCTTGTGGTCTATTAAAATGATTGAAATGATTATTTATGTTAAACTAATGAACTCACCAACCTTTTGGTTGACACTTGAAAGCATGTTTATTCTCAGGTATGAAAGAAATCTTCCGCTGGGCATTTGCTCATTTTAAGGACATTACTTGGAGTCAATCATCGCTCTGGAATCAAATGTTGATGACTTCGTCCAGATGGATTAGGACGGGGCATTTCAATAAGAATCACCAATACAACAACAGCAGCAATTACAATAATAATCGCAACAATTATCCCAACAATCGCAACATCAATCGCAACTACAATAAACGACCCAACAACAACAACAACAACAACAACAATAACAACAGCAACTACAACAATCATCCCAACAACAATAACAACTGCAACAACAACAACAATCAGAAGCAGCTATGCCAAAGGTGTGAAAAGTATCACTCGGGGTTCTGCACCATATTTTGCAACAAGTGTAAAAGAAATGGTCATAGCGCGGCGAAGTGTGAGGTCTACGGACCAGGGGTTAATAGAACGAAAGGAACAAATGGTGTCGGAACGAGTAATGGCGGAGCAAGTAGTGTCGGAGCAAGTTATACCAATGTAGTTTGTTATAAATGTGGAAAACCGGGCCACATTATTAGAAATTGCCCGAACCAGGAGAACACGAATGGACAAGGCCGCGGAAGAGTTTTCAATATTAATACGGGTACGTTTCTTATTGACAATAAATCTACTGACGTTTTATTTGATTCGGGTGCGGATAGAAGCTATATGAGTAGAGATTTTTATGCTAAATTAAGTTGTCCATTGACGCCGTTGGATAGTAAATTTTTACTCGAATTAGGAAACGGTAAATTAATTTCAGCAGATAATATATGCCAGAATCGAGAAATTAAACTGGGTAGCGAAATATTTAAGATTGATTTGATACCAGTAGAGTTAGGGAGTTTTGATGTAATAGTTGGAATGGACTGGCTGAAGAAGGTGAAAGCAGAGATCGTATGTTATAAAAATGCAATTTGCATTGTACGAGAAGAAGGAGAACCCTTAATGGTGTACGGAGAAAAGGGCAACATGAAGCTTCATCTTATTAGTAATTTGAAGGCACAAAAACTAATAAGAAAAGGTTGCTATGCTGTTCTAGCACACGTCGAGAAAGTACAAACTGAAGAAAAGAGCATCAATGATGTTCCCGACGCAAAAGAATTTCCCGATGTATTTCCGAAAGAATTACCGGGACTACCTCCACATCGATCTGTTGAATTTCAAATAGATCTTATACCAGGAGCTGCACCAATAGCTCGTGCTCCTTATAGACTCGCACCCAGCGAGATGAAAGAACTGCAAAGCCAACTGCAAGAACTATTAGAACGTGGTTTCATTCGACCAAGCACATCACCATGGGGAGCTCCTGTTTTGTTTGTCAAGAAGAAGGATGGTACATTTAGGTTGTATATTGACTACAGAGAGTTGAACAAACTTACCATCAAAAACTGTTATCCACTGCCGAGAATTGACGACTTATTTGATCAACTACAAGGCTCGTCGGTTTATTCGAAGATCGATTTACGTTCTGGATATCATCAAATGCGAGTAAAGGAGGATGATATTCCAAAAACTGCTTTTAGGACGCGTTATGGTCATTACGAGTTTATGGTTATGCCGTTTGGATTGACTAACGCACCAGCTGTGTTCATGGACCTCATGAACTGAGTGTGTGGGCCATATCTTGACAAGTTTGTCATTGTTTTCATCGATGACATACTTATTTACTCAAAGAATGATCAAGAGCACGAAGAACATTTGAGAAAAGTGCTAGAAGTATTGAGGAAAGAAAAACTGTACGCTAAGTTTTCAAAGTGTGCATTTTGGTTGGAAGAAGTTCAATTCCTCGATCACATAGTGAACAAAGAAGGTATCCAGGTGGACCCGGCAAAGATCGAAACCGTTGAAAAGTGGGAAACCCCAAAAACTCCGAAGCATATACGTCAATTTTTAGGATTTGCTGGTTACTACAGAAGATTCATCCAAGATTTCTCCAAAATAGCAAAACCCTTGACTGCATTAATGCATAAAAGGAAGAAATTTGAATGGAAGGATGAACAAGAGAAGGCGTTTCAATTATTGAAGAAAAAGCTAACTACGGCACCTATATTGTCATTACCTGAAGGGAATGATGATTTTGTGATTTATTGTGACACATCAAAGCAAGGTCTCGGTTGTGTATTAATGCAACGGACGAAGGTGATTGCTTATGCGTCTAGACAATTGAAGATTCATGAGCAAAATTATACGACGCATGATTTGGAATTAGGCGCGGTTGTTTTTGCATTAAAGACTTGGAGGCACTACTTATATGGGGTCAAAAGTATTATATATACCGACCACAAAAGTCTTCAACACATATTTAATCAGAAACAACTGAATATGAGGCAGCGTAGGTGGATTGAATTGTTGAATGATTACGACTTTGAGATTCGTTACCACCCGGGGAAGGCAAATGTGGTAGCCGACGCCTTGAGCAGAAAGGACAGAGAACCCATTCGAGCAAAATCTATGAATATAATGATTCACACTAACCTTACTACTCAAATAAAGGAGGCGCAACAAGGAGTTTTAAAAGAGAGAAATTTAAAGGATGAAATACCCAAAGGATCGGAGAAGCATCTTAATATTCGGGAAGATGAAACCCGGTATAGGGCTGAAAGAATTTGGGTACCAAAATTTGGAGATATGAGAGAAATGGTACTTAGAGAAGCTCATAAAACCAGATACTCAATACATCCTGGAACGGGGAAGATGTACAAGGATCTTAAGAAACATTTTTGGTGGCCAGGTATGAAAGCCGATATTTCTAAATATGTAGGAGAATGTTTGACGTGTTCTAAGGTCAAAGCTGAACATCAGAAACCATCAGGTCTAATACAACAACCTAAAATCCTAGAATGGAAATGGGAAAACATTACCATGGATTTCATCACTAAATTGCCAAGGACTGCAAGTGGTTTTGATACTATTTGAGTAATAGTTGATCGTCTCACCAAGTCAGCACACTTCCTGCCAATAAGAGAAGATGACAAGATGGAGAAGTTAGCACGACTGTATTTGAAGGAAGTCATCTCCAGACATGGAATACCAATCTCTATTATCTCTGATAGGGATGGCAGATTTATTTCAAGATTCTGGCAGACATTACAGCAAGTATTGGGAACTCGTCTAGACATGAGTACTACCTATCATCCACAAACTAATGGGCAGAGTGAAAGGACGATACAAACGCTTGAAGACATGCTACGAGCTTGTGTTATTGATTTCAGAAACAGTTGGGATCGACATCTACCGTTAGCAGAATTTTCCTACAACAACAGCTACCATTCAAGCATTGAGATGGCGCCTTTTGAAGCACTTTATGATAGAAAGTGCAGGTCTCCGATTTGTTGGAGTGAAGTGGGGGATAGACAGATTACGGGTCCGGAGATAATACAAGAAACTACCGAGAAAATCATCCAAATTCAACAAAGATTGAAAACTGCCCAGAGTCGACAAAAGAGCTACGCGGATAGTAAAAGAAAAGATATAGAGTTTGAAATTGGAGAAATGGTCATGCTTAAGGTTTCACCTTGGAAAGACGTTGTTCGATTTGGTAAACGGGGGAAACTAAATCCAAGGTACATTGGACCATTCAAGATTATAGATCGTGTCGGACTAGTAGCTTACCAACAGGAGCTACCTCAACAACTCGCGGCTGTACATAACATTTTCCACGTCTCAAATTTGAAGAAATGTTTTGCTAAAGAAAATCTCACTATTCCGTTGGACGAAATCCAAATCAATGAAAAACTTCAATTCATTGAAGAACCCGTCGAAATAATGGATCGTGAGGTTAAGAGACTTAAACAAAACAAGATACCGATTGTTAAGGTTCGATGGAATGCTCGTAGAGGACCCGAGTTCACCTGGGAGCGTGAAGATCAGATGAAGAAGAAATGCCCGCATTTATTTCCAGAAGATACGTCAACACCTCCAACTGCTTAAAATTTCGGGACGAAATTTATTTAACGGGTAGGTACTGTAGTAACCCGAACTTTTCCATGTTTATATATATATTAAATGAAATTGTTATTTACATGATTAAGTGTTTCCAACATGTTAAGCAATCAAACTTGTTAAGACTTGATTAATTGAAATAGGTTTTATATAGACAATTGACCACCCAAGTTGACCGGTGATTCACGAACGTTAAAACTTGTAAAAACTATACGATGACATATATATGGTTATATATATAGTTAACATGATTTTATTATAAGTATGTATCTCATTAGGTATTTTAACAATGAGTTATATACATAAAAATGAGACTATTAATTTAAGAAACTCGAAAACGATATATATAACGATTATTGTTATAACAACGTCTTACTAGGTACATATGAATCATATTAAGATATTGATACACTTGGTTAATTATGTTAAATGATAAGTAAATATATTATTAAGTGTATTAACAATGAAATACATATGTAAAAATAAGACTACTAACTTAATGATTTCGAAACGAGACATATATGTAACGATTATCGTTGTAACGACATTTAACTGTATATATATCATACTAAGATATATTATATATCATAATATCATGATAATATAACAATTTAACATCTCATTTGTTATAATAAACAATGGGTTAACAACATTCAACAAGATCGTTAACCTAAAGGTTTCAAAACAACATTTACATGTAACGACTAACGATGACTTAACGACTCAGTTAAAATGTATATACATGTAGTGTTTTAATATGTATTCATACACTTTTGAAAGACTTCAAGACACTTATCAAAATAATTCTACTTAACAAAAATGCTTACAATTACATCCTCGTTCAGTTTCATCAACAATTCTACTCGTATGCACCCGTATTCGTACTTGTACAATACACAGCTTTTAGATGTATGTACTATTGGTATATACACTCCAATGATCAGCTCTTAGCAGCCCATGTGAGTCACCTAACACATGTGGGAACCATCATTGGGCAACTAGCATGAAATATCTCATAAAATTACAAAAATATGAGTAATCATTCATGACTTATTTACATGAAAACAAAATTACATATCCTTTATATCTAATCCATACACCAACGACCAAAAACACCTACAAACACTTTAATTCTTCAATTTTCTTCATCTAATTGATCTCTCTCAAGTTCTATCTTCAAGTTCTAAGTGTTCTTCATAAATTCCAAAAGTTCTAGTTTCATAAAATCAAGAATACTTCCAAGATTGCAAGATTACTTCCAAGTTTTCTAAATCCATTCCAAGTAATCATCCAAGATCAAGAAACCTTTGTTGCTTACAGTAGGTTATCTTTCTAATACAAGGTAATAATCATATTCAAACTTTAATTCAATTTTTATAACTGTAACAATCTTATTTCGAGTGGAAATCTTACTTGAAATTGTTTTCGTGTCATGATTCTGCTTCAAGAACTTTCAAGCCATCCAAGGATCCTTTGAAGCTAGATCTATTTTTCTCATTTCCAGTAGGTTTATCCAAGGAACTTGAGGTAGTAATGATTTTCATAACATCATTCAATTCATACATATAAAGCTATCTTATTCGAAGATTTAAACTTGTAATCACTAGAACATAGTTTAGTTAATTCTAAACTTGTTCGCAAATAAAAGTTAATCCTTCTAACTTGACTTTAAAAATCAACTAAACACATGTTCTATATCTATATGATATGCTAACTTAATGATTTAAAACCTGGAAACACGAAAAACACCGTAAAACCGGATTTACGCCGTCGTAGTAATACCGCGGGCTGTTTTGGGTTAGTTAATTAAAAACTATGATAAACTTTGATTTAAAAGTTGTTATTCTGGGAAAATGATTTTTATTATGAACATGAAACTATATCCAAAAATTATGGTTAAACTCAAAGTGGAAGTATGTTTTCTAAAATGGTCATCTAGGCGTCGTTCTTTCGACTGAAATGACTACCTTTACAAAAAACGACTTGTAACTTATTTTTCCTACTATAAACCTATACTTTTTCTGTTTATATTCATAAAATAGAGTTCAATATGAAACCATAGCAATTTGATTCACTCAAAATGGATTTAAAATGAAGAAGTTATGGGTAAAACAAGATTGGATAATTTTTCTCATTTTAGCTACGTGAAAATTGGTAACAAATCTATTTCAACCATAACTTAATCAACTTGTATTGTATATTATGTAATCTTGAGATACCATAGACACGTATACAATGTTTCGACCTATCATGTCGACACATCTATATATATTTCGGAACAACCATAGACACTCTATATGTGAATGTTGGAGTTAGCTATACAGGGTTGAGGTTGATTCCAAAATATATATAGTTTGAGTTGTGATCAATACTTAGATATGTATACACTGGGTCGTGGATTGATTCAAGATAATATTTATCGATTTATTTCTGTACATCTAACTGTGGACAACTAGTTGTAGGTTAATAACGAGGACAGCTGACTTAATAAACTTAAAAATTCAAAATATATTAAAAGTGTTGTAAATATATTTTGAACATACTTTGATATATATGTATATATTGTTATAGGTTCGTGAATCAACCAGTGGCCAAGTCTTACTTCCCGACGAAGTAAAAATTTGTGAAAGTGAGTTATTGTCCCACTTTTAAAATCTAATATTTTTGGGATGAGAATACATGCAGGTTTTATAAATGATTTACAAAATAGACACAAGTACGTGAAACTACATTCTATGGTTGAATTATCGAAATCGAATATGCCCCTTTTTATTAAGTCTGGTAATCTAAGAATTAGGGAACAGACACCCTAATTGACGCGAATCCTAAAGATAGATCTATTGGGCCTAACAAACCCCATCCAAAGTACCGGATGCTTTAGTACTTCGAAATTTATATCATATCCGAAGGGTGTCCCGGAATGATGGGGATATTCTTATATATGCATCTTGTTAATGTCGGTTACCAGGTGTTTACCATATGAATGATTTTTATCTCTATGTATGGGAGGTGTATTGAAATATGAAATCTTGTGGTCTATTGTTACGATTTGATATATATAGGTTAAACCTATAACTCACCAACATTTTTGTTGACGTTTAAAGCATGTTTATTCTCAGGTGAATACTGTAACGTCCTCCCAATAGGGTCTGGAAGAAACGTTACTAATATCAAATAAACCAACATATTATAATACGAGAACAATACTAAATGAGAAAATTTAACTTTATTGAGTACGCAGCGGAAAATGAAATGTCGTTACAATAATGGAAATAACGATAAAGTAATTGTTCATATGCAGAAGTAATAAATGCGATATCTCTTGATCCTAAGTCCAAGTAGCATCACATAAGTAGTAGATAAGAAAGCTTGAATCAAACAGCACCTGAGACAAAACATGCTAAAGTGTCAACCAAAAAGGTTGAGTGAAGTTCATAGGTTTAACAAAAGTAGTTATCGTTGTTTTTAGACCACAAGATTTAGTTGTAAAGTTGATCTCCCGCAGGATCAAAAAGTAGATCTCGCAGATCCAAAAGTAGTACTGATTCGTGATATTTTAGACTAAACGTTTGTTTTGTTGCCCCGATGATAAGTTGGCACTACCTTATCACCATGTTTAAATCATTATTAAGTAATACAAAGACATCGCGGTCAAATGTATCGGGGACGTTACTCCCGATAGGCCTACCCCCAATAATTAAGAATGCCTTATCCTGAAAGCAATTAAAAAATATCACTGTGGGGTCTTAGTAGCATAAGCTAGTCATAGTACAGTTTAGGTTCGTACTTGTGTCTAAGTTGTTTAAAGTATAAAAGCAGCATGTGTCTCACCCCAGTAAGTATAAAAAGTGCTATAGCAATAAGAGTGGGGCTATGAAAGTCACCTTAGTAAGTAGAGAGAGTTATTCCTCGGAATAAAGAGTTGAACGAGTGAGCAGGAAAGTCAACCTATTGACATTTAAGAGTAGTTAAGTGTTTTGCCCATGTTTAAGTTTAAGTATGTATTTAAGTATAGTTTGTTTTACTAAGTTTCTATTCCTAGTAAGTTACTATTTTTATAAAGTTTCCATTTTTAGAAAGTTTCTTATTTTACTAAGTTTCTATGACTAGAGAGTTTCTACTTTTATGAGTGTTTTTCATTTTAGGATACTTGCCGTATTAGATAAGCTTCCAATCACCCCTTTCCCTTCGAATGGCTAATTTAGATCTAGGGGCTTGAGCCATAGGACCCTTTAAATCGGAAATCCAAACCCTCTGCCTAGAATCTCGTAGAAACCATTCGTCAAGAAAGTTCGAAGATCTATACATCTCTAATACATATCCCAAAATGTTTTTGTGCTACAATATAAGTAGTAGGTTATAGGTGCTAGTAATAGTAATAATGTATACATGTTAAGTACTAGTATAAGTAGTATTAGGGTTTAAGGTTTTAATATGTATATGTATATATAATTCGTATATATACATAAAAATATATTTTTTTTACATGTATATATGTATATATAAATCTAGGAGTGTATATGTATATACTTATGAATAACAAGTTTATAATATGAATATGAATTAACAAAGATTAAAGTTTATGTAAATAGTTTAGGGTTTATGTTATACTTTTGAAGATTCAAGATAATTAACAAAGAAAAGATGAACACGATGAAGATGGAAGATCAAAGCCTTAAAAATCTTGAAGAACTCCTTGAAGATTCTTGAAGAACACGAAGAACAAGCTTGAAGATCCGAATACCACAAGAGAGGGAGAGGGAGAGATTGTTTTTGAGAGAGGATTTTGGTGTGATTTATGAATGAGAAACTAGGAGTCTAGGAGTGTTTATACAGTGCAAGTATTAGAGTGTTAGTCAACATAAGGATGTTCTAATTAATGATTTTATTTTGTTTTATAATTTTTAGTCAACAAAAGGTGGTACTAGTTTATAATTAGTCAACATAAGGATGTACTAGTTTATACTTTATTTTTAGTCAACATAAGGATGTAATTGTTTAAGATTGTTTAGTCTCATTATTATTACTATTATTATTATTATTATGTTTATTATTATTTTTACATTTACTACATGATAAGTATTATTTTCTTTTTACTAATTCATGACTTGTATTTATTTTTATTTAGTTCCCAATTGTTTTATTATTTATATAAATGTCACTTTTTATTTATTACTTATAGATTAATAGTTATAAATAATATTATTGAAATGCATAAATTTTAATTAGCAGTGAGTGTCGAATAAAAGTTTATTATTTGGTCAACGTTAAATTGATTGTGTATATAACAACCCTTAAATAATTAATACGTATAGTCAGACAGTAAACCCTAGGGTCATTTCAGTAATTTCAGAAGTCAAAAAGTGAGGGTTGTTATAGTACCTCCCCGTTAATAAAAACTTCGTCCTGAAGTTTTAGGTAGACTTCTCGGATGCATCAACAGTTGAGAAGAGATGGGGATATTTCCATTTCATATGGTCTTTGCGTTCCCAGGTATATTCGGGGCCTCTACGCGAATTCCAACAGACTTTAATGATAAGTATGTTGCTTTTACGCGTTTGTTTGACCTCTCCTTCCATGATTTCTATAGGTTCTTCAACGAAGTGCATTTTATCATTAATGCGAAGATCATTCAAAATGATGATGTTATACAAGTCATTTCAGTAAATTGGATACATGAAATGTGTTATGAATGGTATTGAGCTCATTTAAAACCTTGAGCATTTTATGCCACAATATTAGGGCAGACAAACAGAGAGGAGTTCGTGAAAATCACAGTCATGAAATTTGATAGAGATCTTCATTGTTTACAACAAGAATATTTTAATGATGAATATAAGTTGAAAAATAAAGTTTTATCACTATTGAATAATATGGATAAAATGATTCGTTTATAGGAAGAGTATAAACGAAGCTATCATAAAAGAGTGAAATGAGAAAATTAAATGTTCGCCTTAACTTTTGACGTAGTCACGATTGATTTCCGGAATTCAAGGAATTAAAGGAAATCTTCGTAATCTATAAGATTTGATTCTCCGGTATTTACGAAATTTTGAGATTTGTTTGATTAAATGCGGTGATTTGCCTCGATTGATGTGTTTGGAATTTTGCTATAAATTAGCTTCTTCCGTTTCATTATCTTCACCAGTTCTATACTTTCTTTCTCAATTCAAACTTCCAAAAGATTAAGAAAATGCTAAATCCAGTTCTGATCCTGGTTATTATATTGACCATCTATGCAGTCATTCTTCTTTTTCTTTTACCGCCAGAGGAATCTGTTTACTTCTTCTATGCTCTTGGGGTTATAGTGTTTTTAATTATCCCGTGTCTTTATATTGCTATACGCATTGATATACACGGTTTGTAATTTCGGAGTCGTTATCGGGCTTTATATTTTCCCTTATATGTCGGAGCTTTATGTTTTTGTTTCTTCTTCCCGACTTCAAGTCAAGCGAGTAATGGTCCAGAATTCATAGGTATGAAGTTTTGAATGATCATAATATATAAAGTAGAAAGGAAAGGTAATAGCACGATTTGATTTGTCATATTACCAGAATATCCGAAAAAGACCGAATCGTCAAGAAAAATATTTTCTTGATATGTTTAGAGGTTAAATAGAATGTAAGAGTCGTGTAACATGACAAATGATGATTATAAAATCTATGAATCATCATCTTCCATTAAAAACTGAGCATGACTTACTGTAATATAATCACGTTGGCCTGACGTCATTATATTATATTAACTCATGCTTCAAATCCCAATCACTTCTTCAAAGCATTTATAATTTAAACTCGAATTTTACAGAATATAGAAACTAAAACAGTTTCCTTTATAAAGATATCGCAAAGAGATACTTAATTGCGGACATGAATCGTTATGAAGATATCTTCCGAAATATAGAGGATATTTATGATGATATTTTGGAATTTCTAAGTTCGAAAGTTGATGAAGAAAAATTTTCCGCAAGCTTTTAACATGACTTTGGAGCAAGATATTCTCTAAAGATTTCATCGGATTCAGAATTCCCTGGATTCTTTGAATATAGGGTTTGGCCCTTGTGTTTATCCTTGGTCTCCTCCATGGTTAGCTCAATCCGTTTTTCAGTTCCAAATTTTCTTTTGGGCTTTTCCAACGTACCATTCTTTATTATCAAACTGTTAGCCCTTAAGAACATCTATAGCATTTGCTGCTTCGTCAGCATTCTCAAGGTTAACGAATCTGAATCATTGATTGACAACCCGAGATGGTTTCAAGAAATTTTATTTTTAGATGATTAAACGCTGATTGTAATCGTCAATGGATCTAATGGTTGACGAATAGGCGTTGTTGATTTCAAAAGTAATGAATGATAATTTTGGTGGTTTGATGTGATAATTCATCATAGAATACGAATGAATATAATTCATGAATGTAGTGATCTTTAGGAAGATAACATCTGCTATAGCTTTACTTGAATTCTGATATGTCAAATTCAGAATATGTAATTTGATTTGAATGAAAATGGTTGTTCTTTGGTGCGCGGATACATATGTGGATGTAAGTAGTATAGTTACTGATTATTGAATCAGAATTTGAAGAATGTACAATGTAACATATTAATGTGAGATATAAATATTTCTCGGGTATTACCTACCCATTAAAATATTTTCACAATTAACAGTTTGTACAAAAGAGAAGATATACGTTCATATATGTATTCTTCAGATATAATATAGATTTAATGAGTTAATATAATATTAAACTCATTTGATTTGCGGTTGAAACGAGAATAAATAATCTCCAAAACCTTAGAGATTTCATAATTGTCGCGAAATATTTTGCTAATGAAGTTATGAATCAATACTTCATCGTTCATTGTTATTGATATACCCCAGTATATGATGTTGGTGCTCGTGGAATTCTTGTGAAATTCATAAGGCACGAATGATGTTTTCTAGAAAGTTTCGAGTACATCGAAAATGAAAGTATACAATCAATCATGTATTTGAGTAATACACTTGGTTTATTATGAAATGGAGTTTATTGTGTTGAAGCAGTGATTAACGATTGTTAAGTCATTAACGAAGGATGTACATCATAGCATATTAATGATATGAATTAATCAAGTAGTACATACTAGTTAAGATTCACACGTAATAGCTTAGTATGAAAAGATTTATTATTGTTCCAATCCATATATATAAAGTATACATATGTAATTCTTCAGGAAGAATGAGTCAATACATCTTAACTCATTATTACTAATATTCCTTGGTATCTATGGGGCGTATGATGTTGATGTTTGAGGTACTGAGTGTGATGTTGAGGCGTGGAATGCGGATGTTTTCGTTGGTGAAGCTGGTGATGTTGGTGGTGATGCCGATGGTACTGGTGGTACTGGTTATGCTGCTGGTGCTGCTGCTGGTGTTCGTAGGTTTCGCACCATATTCTCTAGAGCCACTACTCGAGCGCGAAGCTTGTTGACTTCTTCTATTATTCCGGGATGATTGGCGGTTCGGACAAGTGGATGAATAAGATCTAAAATTTTAGATATTATATATTCGTGACTGGATATCCTGGAAATGAGGGTGAAAATAGTGTTCCGAACGGGTTCGCCAGTAAGTGCTTCAGGTTCTTCACCAAGAGGTGAATTCGGTTGGTGGAAGGAATCACCTTCTTCTTGTCTCCATTGATTAAGTTTACTACGAACCCATCCCCAATTCATCCAAAATAGATGATGGCTGATTGGTTGGTTCATTCCGGTTACGCTGCCATTGGAGCTCGAAGAGTTCGAGGAATCCATATTATGTGTTTAGAATTAGGGTTTTTGATATGAGATTAGTTTTGAATACTGGATGATATATTCGTGTCCTCGAATACGTGTATATAGCAAAAAGATTTCCGTAATTTATGTAGGGAATTTAGAAAAAGTGTTAGACAAAATGTATTAGGATAGATACGATAAGATATAATAAGATATGATGTGTCTTTACTTTAATAATGGCAGTATGACGTGTCGAGATCATAAAGTGATAAGTATGTAATCTAATAATCTTTTGATTAAAGACTTTCAATTCGTATACTGTGATAACCCAATGACATTTTTCAATTCGTAAACCGATGCATAAAGGTATAAGGCATATAGGTACGTGATATAACAGAGAGTTATATACGTTTGAGTGTGAGTAGTAACAATTATAAGAATTTCAAAATCATGGATAATATTTCATGTAATACATATGTAATACACATAACCATGATAGATGACTTATGAATGTCAAGAATTTCTGAAATCTTTGTGTCGCATTTAGATGCGGTGGTGTAATTGGATAGTACTCAGGAAAGTGAGCAGAGTTCTTAGATTAGCTCGGCATTCTAAGATAAGTAAAGTTTCTAAAGTATAGTGTAGCATTTAACAGTTAAAGGCAACAATTAAAGGCACTATGGTCAAGGAAAGTTGTAGTCCTACATTAGGAAAGAGAGTTTGATTAGAATCTTTAAGTCAAGTTTGGTAAAGCATGATTGTTAAGATTATAAGGAAATTCTAAATGCTTTAAGTCTAAGGCAGGAAAGGTTATAGTTTCCTAGATTGCTAAGGCACCCTAGCTAGCAAGTAAGGCACACATAAAAATGCAATCCTGGTTCTCTATAACAGCCTGGTTATGCTCTGATACCAATCTGTAACGTCCTCCCAATAGGGTCTGGAAGAAACGTTACTAATATCAAATAAACCAACATATTATAATACGAGAACAATACTAAATGAGAAAATTTAACTTTATTGAGTACGCAGCGGAAAATGAAATGTCATTACAATAATGGAAATAATGATAAAGTAATTGTTCATATGCAGAAGTAATAAATGCGATATCTCTTGATCCTAAGTCCAAGTAGCATCACATAAGTAGTAGATAAGAAAGCTTGAATCAAACAGCACCTGAGACAAAACATGCTAAAGTGTCAACCAAAAAGGTTGAGTGAAGTTCATAGGTTTAACAAAAGTAGTTATCGTTGTTTTTAGACCACAAGATTTAGTAGTAAAGTTGATCTCCCGCAGGATCAAAAAGTAGATCTCGCAGATCCAAAAGTAGTACTGATTCGTGATATTTTAGACGAAACGTTTGTTTTGTTGCCCCGATGATAAGTTGGCAGTACCTTATCACCATGTTTAAATCATTATTAAGTAATACAAAGACATCGCGGTCAAATGTATCGGGGACGTTACTCCCGATAGGCCTACCCCCAATAATTAAGAATGCCTTATCCTGAAAGCAATTAAAAAATATCACTGTGGGGTCTTAGTAGCATAAGCTAGTCATAGTACAGTTTAGGTTCGTACTTGTGTCTAAGTTGTTTAAAGTATAAAAGCAGCATGTGTCTCACCCCAGTAAGTATAAAAAGTGCTATAGCAATAAGAGTGGGGCTATGAAAGTCACCTTAGTAAGTAGAGAGAGTTATTCCTCGGAATAAAGAGTTGAACGAGTGAGCAGGAAAGTCAACCTATTGACATTTAAGAGTAGTTAAGTGTTTTGCCCATGTTTAAGTTTAAGTATGTGTTTAAGTATAGTTTGTTTTACTAAGTTTCTATTCCTAGTAAGTTACTATTTTTATAAAGTTTCCATTTTTAGAAAGTTTCTTATTTTACTAAGTTTCTATGACTAGAGAGTTTCTACTTTTATGAGTGTTTTTCATTTTAGGATACTTGCCGTATTAGATAAGCTTCCAATCACCCCTTTCCCTTCGAATGGCTAATTTAGATCTAGGGGCTTGAGCCATAGGACCCTTTAAATCGGAAATCCAAACCCTCTGCCTAGAATCTCGTAGAAACCATTCGTCAAGAAAGTTCGAAGATCTATACATCTCTAATACATATCCCAAAATGTTTTTGTGCTACAATATAAGTAGTAGGTTATAGGTGCTAGTAATAGTAATAGTGTATACATGTTAAGTACTAGTATAAGTAGTATTAGGGTTTAAGGTTTTAATATGTATATGTATATATAATTCGTATATATACATAAAAATATATTTTTTTTTACATGTATATATGTATATATAAATCTAGGAGTGTTTATGTATATACTTATGAATAACAAGTTTATAATATGAATATGAATTAACAAAGATTAAAGTTTATGTAAATAGTTTAGGGTTTATGTTATACTTTTGAAGATTCAAGATAATTAACAAAGAAAAGATGAACACGATGAAGATGGAAGATCAAAGCCTTAAAAATCTTGAAGAACTCCTTGAAGATTCTTGAAGAACACGAAGAACAAGCTTGAAGATCCGAATACCACAAGAGAGGGAGAGGGAGAGATTGTTTTTGAGAGAGGATTTTGGTGTGATTTATGAATGAGAAACTAGGAGTCTAGGAGTGTTTATACAGTGCAAGTATTAGAGTGTTAGTCAACATAAGAATGTTCTAATTAATGATTTTATTTTGTTTTATAATTTTTAGTCAACAAAAGGTGGTACTAGTTTATAATTAGTCAACATAAGGATGTACTAGTTTATACTTTATTTTTAGTCAACATAAGGATGTAATTGTTTAAGATTCTTTAGTCTCATTATTATTACTATTATTATTATTATTATGTTTATTATTATTTTTACATTTACTACATGATAAGTATTATTTTCTTTTTACTAATTCATGACTTGTATTTATTTTTATTTAGTTCCCAATTGTTTTATTATTTATATAAATGTCACTTTTTATTTATTACTTATAGATTAATAGTTATAAATAATATTATTGAAATGCATAAATTTTAATTAGCAGTGAGTGTCGAATAAAAGTTTATTATTTGGTCAACGTTAAATTGATTGTGTATATAACAACCCTTAAATAATTAATACGTATAGTCAGACAGTAAACCCTAGGGTCATTTCAGTAATTTCAGAAGTCAAAAAGTGAGGGTTGTTATAAATACTAAGAGCTTCCGCTGTTGCATACTAAAATAAGGACAAGATTTGGAGTCCATGTTTGTAAGATATTGTGTAAAAACTGCATTCAAGAAACTGATTTCGATGTAACATATTTGTATTGTAAACCATTATGTAATGGTCGTGTGTAAACATGATATTTTAGATTATCATTATTTGATAATCTACGTAAAGCTTTTTTAAACCTTTATTTATGAAATAAAGGTTATGGTTTGTTTTAAAAATGAATGCAGTCTTTGAAAAACGTCTCATATAGAGGTCAAAACCTCGCAACGAAATCAATTAATATGGAACGTTTTTAATCAATAAGAACGGGACATTTCATCATTCTCAAGCATTAAAATGTTTTTCTATAGCATGAGTGTAGGAATATAAACCAATTTACGTTTAGGCATATAATTAGCACGTTGCACATTCTGTTCATTTTCAACAAGTTTCTTCAAGAAATCAGGATTTGATTTACTCATTTTAGCATTAATTTTCTCATACATTAAGCTAATTTGATTATACTTTTTAGATGCGCGTTTAACAATAATATCATAAAAATCAGCATCAGAAGCATGAACAAAGTGAGACGGTAAACCTGTTTGAAAATAATTAGAAAGATATAATCCTGGAATCTTTTTGGAAATATCGTCTAACATCTTGGGATCTTCATAATTCAACCCGCACTTATCACCATGAATCGTTTTTGGTCTATTCATGAAAATTGTTTGTTTGAAAAGTTCCATATTAATGATAGCTTTCGATTGCTCTGTTCGATAGAGTTTTTTCCTCATATCGAGCAAGTTGAGCTTTCATTTGAAAAGAATCTTTAGTGTATGTTGAAATTTCAGCGTTCTTCTTAATTATAGTTTCTTCCAATTGAACAATTTTCTTGTTTAGTTTGGAAAGTGTGGGTTCATGTTGTATTTTTAAATCATAAAGATCTTTTTCTAAGAATTGAACTTTTTCCGCAAGATGTTCGGATTTTAGACGATAATCAGTTCATTCGACTTTAATCGGATGAATTGACTTTTTAAAGTCTTCCAACTCAGTTTTCGTGGAGCTGAGTTGGACTTTCAATTGATTCATTTTCGATTGTAATTTGGATGATAAAGGTTTAGTCTCATTAAGTTTGATTTTATCTTTCAAAACTTTTTTTTCAGATTTTAAACCTTTTACTTCTTTTGACATTGAGATCAAATTCTTCATCAAGTCATTTTGCATTTAGATAAAATCAGGTGGGATTTCAGTTGATTGTACCTGATCATCATCTGATGTTGAGTCAGAATTCTCCATCGCTTCCTTTGCTTTGATGAGCTTTGTCACATTGCAGACATCTTCATGTTCCACCTCTGAGTCTGAATCATCAGTCCAGTTAAACAAAGAATCATCAACCGGTTTCAGCTCTCCCCCAGTTTCCACAATCTTCGCCATCAACATTTTCTTCTTGTAGTAAGCTGCATCCTTTTTCTTAGGCATCTTGCACTCACGAGAGTAATGGCCAGCTTTGCCACAATTGAAACAAACTGAGTCATCCTTCTTGGAATCATCAGCATGTTGATGTTTTGATGGATCAGGTTTCTTGTAATAGGAGGAAGAAGATGAATTCTTGTGTTGATTACTTGATTTGCCTTTAAACTTGTGTTTGTTCAAGGCTTTGGTGAACATGACAGCCATTTTGACTAGTTCAAGGTGAGAATCATCAACATCCGAAACATTCAACTCTTCAGAATCAGATGATTCTTCAACAAGCACTTTCTTGGACAAGCTTTTGGAAGTGGTATAAGATTTGCTCTTCTTTTTGGCTATGAGGGCAAGTAGATCACCTAGAGAAGACTCTTTCCTTTCCTCTTGAAGTTTAGACACGTCCGGTTGATAATGCATAAGAACTCCAACAAGCTCGGGAATATTTAACTTGTCAAACTCTTTGGTAGATCGAATGATTGTTCCATAAGGAAGCCAATCAGCATTGAGCTTTTTAAGAAACTTCATGTTGATCTCAGCATTCAACTTAGTAATCTTGCACCTTTTCAACTCATTCAAAACACCATTGAAACGTCGGTAGGTGTCCTTGAGTAGTTCTTCTGATTCCTGCTTGAAATCTGCAGCGACCCGACCAAATCATGTTTGACGGCGCCGACTACTTAGGTCCCGTTACGTGGTCATAAGTCTTTAACATGACGTTTGACCAAAATATGTCGCATTCATTTCATAAGTAAAAGGATGTTTCAAGTTTACAAAAGTAGTTCAAAGACTAGTTACATTACAAAGTTTAACGTATGAATGAAACCTATGCGACGCAATTTAAAAGTTGTCAAAAGACGCTCCAACTATGCATGTATACTCGACATCCAAGCAAATATCAAAAAGAGTGCGGAAGCATGTATCAAGTATCGTTCAAGGACCTGAGAAAACATATAGAAAACTGTCAATGAAAAACGTTGGTGAAATCATATGTGTTTTAGTAAACGTTGCATTTGAACCACAAGATTTAATATAATATGATTATCAAAATCATTTGCATTCCAAAGTTGTTATTTGTTTCGCGGGCACCCAATTATCAAACTTAACTGTTTTGCACCCTTTGCGTAGTGTTAGAACATACACTAGACCCGAAAATATATTTCATCCGCTAACGGTAGCGAACCGTCCGAATGAGGCTCGTCAAGCCCATGTGATCACATAATATAAGTTCACGTTTACACCCTGCAAGTGTAACTAATGATAATTGAATTGAGGATTTTTTTTCAAACCCGTAAGTGGAATGTTCGTTTTCGTACTTGTGTTCAAAGTGTAAAAGCATGGTACGTATATGTTTCTCATCCCATAGTTTAAAGCATAAAAGTTGTTTGAAAGATGGGACTATGATCTCACCTTGAGTGCACGTATGAAAAGTACTTCACAAAGTAACGTGTGCAAAGGACAATGCTAGTCTTGACCTAAACAATTAGGTCGTATCAATAATGGTAAACACGATAGGTCAAAGATGTTCAATTAGTCCTATGGCTCGTTACGACTCGATTATGTAGCATGTGAATCAAATTGTCAAGTTTCATGCAAGATACTAGTATAGAAACAAGTTAGAAAGATTGCACAATCATTTGGTTAAGTTTGATAAAAAGTCAAACTTTGGTCGGGTCAAAGTAAAAAAAAAAGTCAACACGTTCGGGTCGGGTCCCGAACTATTTTTCTATGCTAGTTATTCATATATAAGCATGTTAGAACAAGTTTCATGTGAATGGGAGGTCCATAGCATGCCACACATTTTCGTATATTGGACAAGGAGGTCAGAACCTGGACACGCCTAATGTCGCGCCGCGACATAGGCTGGCCGCGCCGCGGCAATACACGCGAGCTGGTACCTGGCCAGTTTCAGTTTTCTATGTCTCAAACCAAAACCTTTTTATGCATAAAACACAAACCGCAAACACTTAGAACTCGCATCTTATATCGTTGGAAAGCTCTTTTGACAAGGAAAACAACTAAGCACATTTCAACAAAATAAATGATCAATTAATGTTCATCATAAATGCTCATGTTCATAAATGCACAAAATAGGATTCGGGAACTTAATGCATGCATATAACTAACTACTTACCAACCACAATTCATGGCATTCAATACATTAAATGTTCACATTCAATTCTATCAAACCCTAACCAATAACATCAAAATCACGAATCATGTTTATGAAGTTTTCCCAAACAACCTACACATCAAATTGAAGCTAGTGATGTTAGGAACACATTTAATACATGCATTTATAACATTTAACAACATTTAAGCAACCAAATCATCAATCAAACACACCAAACTTTCAAGTTCATGCTAGTTATCGAAAATAACAAGATCGAACATATAAATCATATATTCATGTTAGACTTGAGCCATAGACACTAATTAACAACTTTATAAGTTAAAAACATCAAGAACACAAAATCTAGTGATTTTAGAAAGTTACCCAAATGTAATAAAATTGGTATGGAATCGAAGAGGAAGTTGCAAGGATTCCAAATATGTAATTTGTTTTGATCGAAGCTTGCTCGATTGGAATTAGATGATGATTCTTGTAATGGAGATTTGAAAGAAAATAAGGAAGTAATGAAAGAAAAGAGAAATGAAATGAAAAAGATGGGAGGTGGGGTTGACTAGTCAAAAGCTAGTCACCTCCTTGGCACTTTGGCGAAACTAGTCCCTCGAGTTTGGTTGCGGGTGCGTGAATTACCTAAACGAGATATTTTTAAAACGCGTATTAACGAGGAATGTCATAAACATATAACGGAATTTAAATCATTAAACGGAAAATAAATGAAAAAAAGCGGGATGTTACATTACCTACTCCTTAAAAGAAATTTCGTCCCGAAATTTAAGTATGCGTAGGAGTCGTTGTTTCTTCCTCGGAATCTTGCGTTTCCGGAACCGGGAATAGATGAGGGTATTTCCTTTGCATTTGATCTTGCCTTTCCCAAGTAAACTCGGGTCCTCTTTTGGCGTTCCAATGGACTTTAACAATCGGAATTCGGCTTTGTTTCAATGTCTTGACGGAGGGGTCCACAATTTCAACCGGTTCCTCCACAAAATGAAGTTTGTCATCAATAGTAAGTTCCTCGAGAGGGAAGATGATATCGGGTTCGGCAAGACACTTTTTCAAGTTAGATACATGGAAGGTAGGATGAACGGAGTTCAATTGAGGCGGAAGATCTAAACGATAAGCAACGGTTCCAATACGCTCCAAGATTTCGAAAATACCAATATACCGCGGATTTAGCTTCCCGCGTTTCTCAAAATGGATTACACCTTTCCAAGGTGCGACTTTTAACATTACTCAGTCACCGACTTGAAATTCGAGGTCATTGCATCTTTTGTCGGTGTGGCACTTTTGACGACTCCGGGCCGTCTGAAGCCTATCTCGAATTTGTACGATCTTCTTGGTGGTTTCGTGAATGCGTTCGGGTCCGGTGATTTGCACGTCGCCTACCTCGGCCCAACAAAGAGGTGAACGACATTTTCGGCCATATAGCGCTTCAAAAGGTGCGGCTTTAATACTCGCGTGATAACTATTATTGTAAGAGAACTCGGCGAGAGGTAAGTGCTTGTCCCAAGCTTTTCCAAAATCAACCATGCAAGCTCGTAACATGTCCTCCAAGGTTTGAATTGTGTGTTTGCTTTGTCCATCGGATTGAGGGTGATATGCGGTGCTCATGTCTAAACGCGTTCCCAACGCTTCTTGCAAGGTACGCCAAAATCTAGAAACAAAACAGCCATCTCGGTCGGAGATAATCGATAAAGGTACACCGTGTCGGGCTACGATCTCCTTGATGTAAAGTTGTGCAAGTTTCTCCATTTTGTCGGTCTCCTTCATGGCGAGAAATTGTGCGGATTTGGTGAGACGGTCAACAATAACCCAAATGGTATCATAACCGCCCGTCGTTTTTGGTAGTTTGGTGATAAAATCCATTGTTATTCTTTCCCACTTCCATTGCGGGATTTCGGGTTGGTGAAGTAACCCTGATGGTCTTTGGTGTTCAGCTTTGACTTTGGAACTTGTCAAACACTTGGCAACATAAGTAGCTACATCCCTTTTGATGTTCGGCCACCAATATTGTTCTTTAAGGTCGTGGTACATCTTATTGGCACCGGGGTAAATCGAGTATCGTGACTTATGGGCTTCATCTAAAATAAGGCTTCGTAGGTCCCCATATCTAGGCACCCAAATCCTTCCGGAAAAATATCAGAGTCCGGTCTCCCTAATTTTGAATCGAGAGACGAGAATGTTCAAGAGCTCGTGTGAAACGTTCTCATCCTTGAGAGCCTCATCTTGGGCTACCCGAATTTGGCTATTAAGGTTAGTGTGGATGGTGATGTTTAAGGCTCGGACACGAAGAGACACCGCTCTTTCTTTTCGACTTAAGGCATCGGCTACTACATTTACCTTTCTGGGATGGTAACGAAGCTCGCAATCGTAATCGTTTAAGGTTTCAATCCACCTTCGTTGTCTCATGTTTAGTTGCTTATGATCGAAGATGTGTTGGAGACTTTTGTGATCGGTAAAGATAGTACTCTTGGTTCCATAAAGATAGTGTCTCCACATTTTAAGTGCAAAGACAACGGCTCCGAGTTCGAGATCATGTGTCGTGTAGTTTCGTTCATGAATTTTGAGTTGTCGAGAAGCATAAGAAATGACTTTCGTTCGTTGCATCAACACACACCCAAAACCATGTTTCGAGGCGTCGCAATACACAACAAAATCATCGTTTCCTTCGGGAAGTGACAAGATAGGAGTGGTGGTTAGCTTCATTTTCAAGATTTGAAATGCGGATTCTTGTTCGGTTGCCCAAACGAATTTTCTTCCCTTATGAGTTAACGCGGTTAGAGGACGAGCGACCAAAGAGAAATCTTTGATGAATCTACGATAATATCCGGCGAGACCCAAGAATTGACGAATGTGAGTAGGAGTAGTAGGATTCTCCCATTTACTAATGGCTTCGATTTTTCATGGATTGAAAGGACCCGTCCTAATCCATCTGGACAAAGTCACCAACAACTGGTTCCATTGCGATGATCGACTCCGAATACTCTCTTTAAAATGAGGAAATGCACAGCGGAAATGTTTCTTTCATACCTAAGAATAAACATGCTTTCAAGTGTCAACCAAAAGGTTGGTGAATTCATTAGTTTAACATAAATAATCATTTCATAATTTTAATAGGTCACAAGATTTCATATTCCCAATTCTCATAAATAAACGTCCCATGCATAGAGACAAAATATCATTCATATGGATTGAACACCTGGTAACCGACATTCACAATATGCATATAAGAATATCCCCATCATCCCGGGATCCTCCTTCAGACATGATATAAATTTCGAAGTACTAAAGCATCCGGTACTTTGGATGGGGCTTGTTGGGCCCGATAGATCTATCTTTAGAGTTCGCGTCAATTAGGGTGTCTGTTCCCTACTTCTTAGATTACCAGACTAAATAAAAAGGGGCATATTCGAATTCGATCATTCAACCATATAATGTAGTTTCGATTACTTGTGTCAATTTCGTAAAATATTTATAAAAACGCATGCATTCTCAGTCCCAAAAATATATATTGCAAAAGCATTTAAAAAGGGAGTAATGAAACTCACGCATATAAATATTGTAAAACAGTTAATAAAGCATTTGCATGTATTCTCAGTCCAAAAATGTAATGAGTAAAAAAAAAGAGCAAATGAAACTCACGCATATAAATATTGTAAAACAGTTAATAAAGCATTTGCATGTATTCTCAGCCCAAAAAATGTAAAGAGTAAAAAGGGCAAATGAAACTCACGCATATAAATATTGTAAAACAGTTAATAAAGCATTTGCATGTATTCTCAGCCCAAAAATGTAATGAGTAAAAAAAAAAAGAGCAAATGAAACTCACGCATATAAATATTGTAAAACAGTTAATAAAGCATTTGCATGTATTCTCAGCCCAAAAAATGTAAAGAGTAAAAAGGGCAAATGAAACTCACTTAATGTATTTTGTAGTAAAAATACATATGACGATATTGAACAATGCAAGGTTGGCCTCGGATTCACGAACCTATATCATTTTTATATATATTAACACATATAATGGACATGTAATAATAATCAAACCAGTTTGTTTAATTTAGTAATATATTTGTTATTTTAAAGTTATATATATTTACTTTGTATATCAACATTTGTACATATAGTTATATTAATACATATATAGATAGCATTATATTGTAAATCAATAATCAATAATTTGTTATATAAGAATAATAATAATAATAATAATAATAATAATAATAATAATAATAATAATAATAATAATAATAATAATAAATAGTTTTAGAATACAACCTTTGAAGAAAACAAGCTCCTAAAAATAAAACGCCATTGCCCGGGCTCGAACCCGAGACCTCTCGGTTAAACCAAACACACGTCTAAACATTGAGCCGTTCATTTGTTTCTTGAATTAATCCCCGCTTTTAATTATTTTAACCATCAATCTCATCTATCATATATCATCTTCAACATGGATTCATCATCATTATCAATAATATCATCATCATCTATTTTTTTTATTATCGATATTAACATTATCGGCAACCATCATCATCTAATTGTAATCATCTCGATCATAATCATGTTTATTGTCATCAACAATTTTCCTAATGGATTTTGAAAGTCCATTACTATAACACTTAAAGTCCAAGGTACAAGTCCATCTATATTTAAAAGGGAGCCCAAGGTAAAAGCCCATTTGTATTTTCAATTAAGTCCACAAGGTAGTCCAACATCATAAGGCAACAACGAGGGTTCGGTTCACAGGAGCCATTCGTGAATTGCAGGAAAATCAACAAGTTTACGGGCAGGAGAAAATCAGCAGGTGCTAATCTTTGTTTGTTAACATAATTCATCATCATCGTACAATATTTACAAAATCATGGTATAAATTATCAAGACATAACATCATCGATCATTAACTATGTATGATTAGAAGGGGTCCCATGACTCATGATGTTATTCGTTGAATCAATGACCCATGAGAAAGGTTGTGGCCACGTTTTTAGCATATAATATTAGGACTTAAAGTAGTGCTCTTACATATCGACAACAATTAGTGCTGTGTTAGGTTGAGTTCGGCCCACCATAGGAAAAAAAATGTAATCACATCAAGTGGTTATTATACCAACCGAACAAAACAGATGAAGACGGTGTGGATTTGAAATGGGTTTTGTGGGCGACGATACAGGAACGAAAAATGAGCAAGAAAATAACAAAGGTGGTGGGTTGTTGATAGTTCTTCTTGGATAGAAAAAAAAACATTAAGCATTGTAACAGCAATGATGGGTGGCGGTCAAGGATCTCACTTCAAACAGAAATAACAGATATAACAGTGGTATTAGTGGTGGTTTTAGGGTGGTGTGTTGGATTGGGTCGAGCAAGAAAGTAGTAGTAGGGAAGAAAGATATATCGAGCATGTGTGTGATAGTTTGGTTTAATACTACTCGAATTAGAACATAAAAGAGGCAGTTATATAAATTGGTGTGAGTGGAATTGTATTTGTCACGTAATTCAGAAAGGAGAAAGAGGACCACTTGGGGGTTTTGATTGGTCTTAAGTGAAGAGGAAAATATATATACCTTCTTGGTGTTTGCGGTTGTACAAGGCAGCAATGAGTCAAGAAAGCAAGTTTTCGATTCATACAAAGTTTTACAGGGTGTCATGAAGGTTGGTGATTCTTGATGATGGTAGTTTTTCAAAGTTTAATGGTTGTGATCGATGGTTTGTGATTGAAGTGGTGACGGGTGCAGTCTAAGAGTGAGGGTAGTGTTTCACATGGGTTGTTTTTATGTTTTGTTCAAGTAGTAACAAAAGCAATTGCAGTAGTTTGTATATTTGTGTCATGGTTTCATAAACAATCAACAATAATATATTCATGAGGATAAGTGTGTAAAGATGATGACGAATAGTTTTTTTATCTTGTATGTACGTATGATGTAAATATAATTATATGATATATGATAGTGGAAGACAATAGTACATGTGGGTTGATCATTTGTCAAAAGAAAATGTGTTTTGTAGTAGGATGGTGGAAGGTAAAAGATCACAAGCAAAGAAAAAAAAGATACTGACATGGATGTATAACGGATTGCATCTTTATCAGATTTCTTTATATTTATTATATTTATATATATATATATATATATATATATATATATATATATATATATATATATATATATATATATTTTAATCATTAATAAATATAAATATACTAATAATAATGAAGGTTTTTCGTATGCCCGAGAGACATATTAAATTAATGTGGCTAATATGTTATGATCCAAGTCGGGTCATACCCAATAACAAGCTTACCGACACCTTATTCGTATTTGATCTTAGCGAATGGATCGTTGATTAAATACACGACACTTGAACTTTAAGAAAAATGGTTTTCTTAAATATTACTTGATGTGTATTTATATAAATTATGGAATAATTTATATATATTATGGATTTAATTATTTATAGGTTAAATAATTAATTTATTTATGTTACATTTTATATATAAATTGGTTTTATATAATAAAATGTATAAAATAAATGGAAGTTTTATAAAATGTGTTTTATAAAATCTAATTTTATAAAACAAACCATTTTATTTAAAAGAATTGGAAGTGGCATGGGAGTATGGAGTAGGCATGCTCTTTTGACTTGTCTTTTACCTTGTTACTTCCATTCAAAGTGCATATTAACCAAGGCTCTCTTGGAGACCAAATATACATGCATTTACACATCAAAATACTTAAAAAAAAAAACTGCACAACTCTCTCTTTTCTTGCTGTCCAGCCGTGGGGTTTTGGAGCACAAAAGGGATTCTTAATTTGGTTTTTGGAAGCTAATTTCAAGTGTCAATTAAATCCTAACCAAAGTACAAGGTGTTGGTAATAAGCTTGGGGTATAACAACTTGAGGTTTCATTGTTTTGGAGCTCCATTCATCATCATCTTCATCATCATTCATTACCTAGCTTGGAATAGGTATAACCTCCTTACTATCTTGTAGTTTGTAAGTATATATCACAACTTGATCCTTATTGGGTTTTAACTTTAATTGGTTAAAGATATACAAGTTTTAATGATAATTATTAACATGCTTCCGCTTTGATAAGTTTCTTAAAAGGTTTTAAGTACTATGAAACTTGTTAAAACCCAACAATGGTATCTAGAGCCGAAGTTGTTGAAATATGCTTCGAGATGATTTATAAAATCCACTATATTTTTGCATTTTATGAACATGCATGCAAGTAAAATGCAAAAACTTTGATTTTTGGGTGGGTTCATATGTTGGCCGAATTTTGGAGGTTCCATATAGGTTTGGAACTTGCCATTTGGTCAATTTTAGTTGTATGTTGTTGTTCACAATCATAGCCAAGACCTTGTGTTTGAATGGATGTTTGTTTGGTTGATTTATTATTCATTCATTTGGTTTGTAATAATATTTATTCAATTGGTTTGTAATAATATTATTTTGGTTATGTAATTTATTTTATATTTGGCATGTAAAATAGATTAGGTTGTATTTCATTTTCTAGACAAAATGTATTAGGATATATTTTGTAAAATGATGAAGATGATGAAGACTTGAAGAACACAAGAAGAAGCATTTGGATGCAAGATTAAGTGGGAGATTTAAAATCTCCTACTTTGTGTTATTACCCTTAACCGGTGGCATTTGTTTTCGGCTAAACAAATGTCTCAAAAATGGCTTGATTGTGAACATACTTATTTTGCATGTGAGGTTGCTTGTATGTTTATTATGTTTGTGTGATTTGGATGACACAATTAATCACTTGATAACAACAAGCAATACGACTATTTAATCGGTTAAATTAGACGTTCTAAGTACATGCAAAACGACAATTTAAATGGTTAAATTGAAATGGTAAAAGGACATTAATAAACAGTTATTAAGAACATGATAAGGATCATACATATAAAATGGTTTATATCAAGTAATTGGCTTAATTACAAAACATGAAAATGGATTTCAAATAAACCATACACTAAATGCATGTTGGTGTATGGTGCAAAAGTTTTCTCAAACTAGAATTAATGAAAACTTAAAATCCCTTATTAACAAGGCAAACAAGTTAAACGCCATCCTTTTGTGGAAACACTTAGACGTATTAGGAAACTCTTGATGGGATAAAGGTCACCTAACCATCATGAGCGAACTAATATGAATAAGGTACACTTCGCATACATGTGGGATAAAGGTCACCTAACCACTTGTATGTTAAGTCTACATGTTTACACAAGTAGGACGACTTGATTTGGGAATCATGAACTTAGGGTCACCGAAGCATGATGAACAAATAGGCGTTGATGGGATAAATATGCCATGCAAAAGGATTGCATGATCCCATAACTTAGAAGTTGCAAAAGGATTGCAATTGTCATATAATGACTACCTAGCTAAATCAAATAACGGGATAAAGGTCACCTAACCGAAATTTGATTTACCGTTGGATTCTAATATTTAATAAGTCAATTAAAATTTAAAAGGGTATTGAATGTTAAATTAAAATCGATACTTAAACGAACTTTGTTAATTTTGTAGATGGCCGCCAATAACAACAACAACATTCCAAACGCACCACTTAACCTGAACCACCTATCATTAAGGTCTCTCTTAGAGAAAGACAAACTCAACCATACAAACTTTATGGATTGGTTCCGCAATCTTCGGATTGTCCTCAAACAAGAGGATAAAATGTATGTGCTTGAGGACCCCATTCCCGATCAACCGGATGAGAATGATGTGGAGGCAATGGCCTCTTACGATAAGTATTGCCATGACTCCCTTCAAGTCTCATGCTTAATGCTTGGGACTATGATACCCGAACTCCAAAAGGATTTCGAGCATCATAGTGCATACGACATGATAACGCAATTGAAGGAGATGTTCCTCCAACAAGCGCGTGTTGAGCGTTTCGAAACGGTTCGGGCGCTTCATGCTTGTCGTATGGACGATACCCAATCGGTTTCATCTTATGTACTTAAGATGAAAAGCCTTATCAATCGTGCTAACCGTCTTAACCTAAACATATCTAATGAGTTAGCCACCGATCTTATCCTTAACTCCCTATCAAAGAGGTTTGATCAATTTGTAATTAATTACAATATGAATGGGATGGATAAGAGCATAGGTGAGCTTCACGGTATGCTTAGAACGGCGGAAACTAGCATGGGTAAAAGGGCTTTACCCGTATTAGCAATCGATCAAGGTGGGTCCAAAGGTAACACCTCTAAGCCAAAGGTGGCTAAGAGAAAAAGACCCGCCTATCAAGGCAAAGGGAAAGGGAAGATGGTTACCCCAACCATCAACAAGGCTAAGAAGCAAAAGGTAGCCGAAAAGGCAAACCCCAAGGAAGACCCATGTTTCGGTTGCGGTGAGATGGGTCATTGGAAACGAAACTGTCCGGTCTATCTTAAGGAGTTGAAGGACAAGAGGGATGCAGGGCAAACCTCAGGTAATATATATATGGTATATATAGAGCTTAGTATTACTTCCTCTAATACATGGGTATTAGACACGGGATGTGGAACTCATATTTGCAATTCTTTGCAGGGGTTCAAAAGAAGTGATCATAAGGCGGGAACATCAAGCCTCTATATGGGCAATGGTGCAAAGGTGCATGTTAAAGCTCAAGGAGATTTTGTTTTGAAGCTTCCAAGCGGATTGGAACTTATTTTAGAAAATATTTTGTATGCTCCGGATTTGTGTAGAAACATTATTTCTATTTCTCGCTTAAAACAATGTGGTTACGTTGTTAATTTTATTGATGATGATATTCATATTTCTAAAGATAATGTATTCTATTTCAAGGCTTCGCCTTCAAATGGAATTTATGAATTGGTTCATGATGACGCATCATCGAGCTCTATATACCATACTAGCACCAAGAAACTCAAAAGGGATTTGAGTGATTCCTATCTATGGCATTGTCGCCTTGGTCACATAAACAAGAACCGAATGCATACACTTCAAAAGAATGGACTTTTGAAATCAAATGAAATGGATTCGTTTGATGTGTGTGAATCTTGTTTACAAGGCAAGATGACTAAAGCACCTTTCAAAGGGACCTATGAAAGGGCTAAAGATTTATTGGGATTAATACATTCGGATGTATGTGGACCCTTTAAACCCATGACTAGGAATGGTGAAAGATACTTTGTTACTTTCATTGATGACTTTAGTCGTTTCGGATATGTCTACTTATTAAGACACAAGGACGAAACGTTTGAAGCATTCAAAGAATATCAAAACGAAGTACAAAATCAACTCAATAGGACAATTAAGGTACTTCGTACCGATAGAGGAGGTGAATACCTAAGCGATGCCTTCCAAGATCATCTTAGGAGTTGTGGGATTATCTCACAACTTACTCCACCCGGAACACCCCAACTTAATGGAGTTTCCGAAAGGAGGAACCGAACCCTAATGGATATGGTTCGATCTATGATGGCAAGAAGCTCGTTGCCTCTATCATTTTGGGGTTATTGTCTAAGCTCCGCGGCTCGTATTTTAAATATGGCCCCAACCAAGAAAGTGGAACGAACTCCTCACGAGATGTGGTTTGGTAAACCTCCATCTCTATCATACTTAAAGGTATGGGGATGTGAAGCTTATCCTAAGCGTTACGTCCCTAATAAGTTGAATGCTCGATCCACGAAGTGTATCTTCATAGGATATCCCAAGGATGATATGGGATACTATTTCTATGATCCATCCGAGCAGAATGTATTTGTTGCTCGGAAGGCGGAATTCCTTGAAACTAAGTTCCTAATGGAAGGAAACAGTGAAAGGAAGATAGATCTTGAAGAGGTTCAAGATCAAGTAGATGATACACAATTGGTTAACACTAGTACTCAACATGAAAATGTTGATAGTGATCAAATAGATGATCAAAATACACAAGACATTCGTAGATCTGGTAGGATTAGCAATCCTCCTGAGAGATATGGGTTTCTCATAGATGGTTGCTATACGGTTGATTTGGATGAACCAACAAACTACCAAGATGCTTTATCAAGGATTGATAAAGATAAATGGCAGGAAGCCATGAACGCCGAGATGCAATCCATGTATGAAAACCAAGTGTGGGAACTTGTTGAGCAACCTCCTAGCTCTAAGCTAGTTGATTGCAAATGGCTTTTCAAAATGAAAACCGACATACATGGAAACTTGGATACATACAAAGCTAGACTTGTAGCAAAAGGTTTCACTCAAACTCAAGGGATTGATTATGATGAAACTTTTTCGCCAGTGGCAATGCTAAAGTCTATTAGGATATTATTTGCCATTGCTGCTCACTATGACTATGAAATATGGCAAACGGATGTCAAAACCGCTTTCCTAAATGGATATCTTGAGGAAGATGTTTATATGGTACAGCCTGAAGGCTTTGTTGATCCAAAAAATCCTAAAAAGGTATGCAAGTTAAAGAAATCAATCTACGGATTAAAACAAGCATCTAGAATGTGGAATCATCGTTTTAATGAAGAGGCAAAGAAATTTGGCTTCATTAAAAATGGTGATGAAGCTTGTGTATACAAGAAGGCTAGTGGGAGCTCTAGAATGTTCCTTGTGCTATATGTGGATGATATATTATTATTTGGGAATGATATAACCACAATGCAAGAGGTCAAAACTTGGCTAAAGAGTTGCTTCTCCATTAAGGATCTTGGAGAAGCACAATACATTTTGGAGATAGGGATCTATAGGAATAGATCCAAGAGATTGATAGGTTTAAGTCAAAGTACATACATTGATAAAATCTTGAAAAGGTTCAAGATGGAAAACTCCAAGAGAGGTTTGGTACCTATTCAAAAAGGAACCGTTCTCAGTTCATCTCAGTGTCCTACCACGAAAGATGAACAAGAAAGAATGAAGAAAGTCCCATACGCATCTGCTATTGGGTCTATCATGTATGCAATGATATGTACTAGACCGGATGTGTCATGTGCTCTAAGCTTGACAAGTAGATACCAGAACAACCCAGGAAACAGTCATTGGATTGCTGTTAAAAGTATATTGAAATACCTTAGGAGAACTAAGGATATGTTTCTAATATATGGGTCTGGTGAGGAGGAACTCGCTGTAAAAGGTTACGTGGACGCGAGTTTCCAAACTGATCGAGATGATTCTCGATCACAATCCGGTTATGTCTTCACGTTAAATGGAGGTGCGGTCTCTTGGAAGAGTTCAAAACAGGATGTTGTTGCATTATCCACAACAGAGTCAGAGTACATTGCCGCCTCATTGGCAGCTCAGGAAGCTGCATGGATGAAGAAATTCATCGACGACTTAGGAGTTGTCCCTTCCATTCAGGACCCTCTTGAGATCTTTTGTGACAACGAGGGTGCGATTGCTCAAATCAAGGAACCTCGTGCTCACCAAAAGACCCGTCACATTGAGAGGAGATTCAACTACATAAGGGATGAAGTTGAAAAAGGAAAGATATGTATTCGCAAAGTTCATACAGATCATAATGTTGCGGATCCACTCACGAAGCTTTTACATGGGCCAAAACATGAGGGACATGTTTGTGCATTAGGGCTTCGATATTCTAGTGATTGGATATGATCTATTTTATGTATTGTACCAGAACGAAATTATTCAAACTCATTAATATAACTATGGTGTTAATTTATTTGAGTTATGTTCCTATTTTGCATATTTCATCCATGAATAAGCAATTATTCTAAATTTCCGTAGTCAATCACATTTGTGGGAACAAGTGTGAGGTTTAGACTATTATGAACTCGGATTGGTATACATTCATAGGTTGAATGTGGGGCAAGGTTGCAACCAAAGTTCATAGATATTTGTGGGAAACAAATATTGGAAGACCCGCTCTCAAGAATTACTGTATAGAGCCTTTGTGGTTGATCACATGTAATCTTGAGTAAAGGCGAATATCATTGTATCCTCTGACCTGAGATACATATTGGGTTCGGATATTCACCAAGTACTGTGCCTTGATTCTTTCCTTCGCTATTCTGAAACATGGTAGTACATAAGGAAGAACTCAGGTATATTACAAAGTGTATATCTAGGACGTATGTAGTCAAGATGGAATTTGTCCCTCTTATTCGTTGAGAGTCAGATGTCTAAGGCCTGAAAAGTTAAATCTATAAGAGAGTGATCACTCTGTATCTCTTGGATTTAACATGACATCTAGGATGAAAGGATATAATGAAAGATTCACCTAATCATATTCGAGATGGAACTCGAAAGGGATGATGTTATTGAATGGCACAAAGTCATAACATATTAGGGGTGATGGACAGTGTGTTAGGCTGTATCCATCACTTGCATTAATTTCTTATGTTTCTCGTGCAAGTGGGAGATTGAAGGTTTTTCGTATGCCCGAGAGACATATTAAATTAATGTGGCTAATATGTTATGATCCAAGTCGGGTCATACCCAATAACAAGCTTACCGACACCTTATTCGTATTTGATCTTAGCGAATGGATCGTTGATTAAATACACGACACTTGAACTTTAAGAAAAATGGTTTTCTTAAATATTACTTGATGTGTATTTATATAAATTATGGAATAATTTATATATTATGGATTTAATTATTTATAGGTTAAATAATTAATTTATTTATGTTACATTTTATATATAAATTGGTTTTATATAATAAAATGTATAAAATAAATGGAAGTTTTATAAAATGTGTTTTATAAAATCTAATTTTATAAAACAAACCATTTTATTTAAAAGAATTGGAAGTGGCATGGGAGTATGGAGTAGGCATGCTCTTTTGACTTGTCTTTTACCTTGTTACTTCCATTCAAAGTGCATATTAACCAAGGCTCTCTTGGAGACCAAACATACATGCATTTACACATCAAAATACTTAAAAAAAAAAACTGCACAACTCTCTCTTTTCTTGCTGTCCAGCCGTGGGGTTTTGGAGCACAAAAGGGATTCTTAATTTGGTTTTTGGAAGCTAATTTCAAGTGTCAATTAAATCCTAACCAAAGTACAAGGTGTTGGTAATAAGCTTGGGGTATAACAACTTGAGGTTTCATTGTTTTGGAGCTCCATTCATCATCATCTTCATCATCATTCATTACCTAGCTTGGAATAGGTATAACCTCCTTACTATCTTGTAGTTTGTAAGTATATATCACAACTTGATCCTTATTGGGTTTTAACTTTAATTGGTTAAAGATATACAAGTTTTAATGATAATTATTAACATGCTTCCGCTTTGATAAGTTTCTTAAAAGGTTTTAAGTACTATGAAACTTGTTAAAACCCAACAAATAATAATAATAGAAATAATACTAATATTAATGATAGAAGTTAATAAGTTGTATTATAATGATAATAATTATAATTATAAAATTTTTAATAAATCTTAGTAATAATGGTATTACTAAATACTTTTAATAATAATATTAGTAATTATATTAATGATAATATCTAATAATAATAATAATAATAAAATAGTAACATAATTAATAATAATATAAAAAATAATCATATCAAAATAATTCGTGTTAATAACAAGTATAATGATGAAAGTAAATAATTCATATACCATTTAACATATATTACATATAATAATAATTACGTACAAAAATTATATCTATATATATATATATAGATTTATTTTCATAACAATTTAATTATATCGTATTTTATTTTACATTTTTAGTTCTATCAATTAAATAGTATACCAATCTTTCCAGTTATTATATATCTATATACACATTCATTTAATATTACATGTTTGTGAATCTTCGAAAGCGGTTTAAGGTCTAATGATTTCAAGTAAACAGTTCCAAAAATTTTGAGACTAAACTTTACAGACTCTGCTTATCGTATCGAAATCATATAAAGATTATGTTTAAATTTGGTCGGAAATTCCCGGGTCGTCACAGTACCTACCCGTTAAAGAAATTTCGTCCCGAAATTTGAGTGAGGTGGTCATGGTTAACAATAAATAGGCTTTCATGACGCCTATGAGTTGATCAATTGAATTTTATCATTATTGAGTAATATGGATAAAACAATTCGATTATTCGAAGAGTATGAGTGAAGTTATCACAAAAGATTGAAATAGGAAAGTGAAGATTCATCTTAACTTTTGACAGAGTTAGGGTTGAATTCCGGAATTCAAGGGATTTAAAGAAAATCTTCGAAATCTAAAAGATCTAATTCTTCGTTGAATAAGGTAATTAATATCTCTTAAATTAAATGCGGATATCTGCCTCGATTGCTATGTCAGATTCTCTTATTATAAATTTACCTCTACCGTTCCATTATTTTCACCACTTCTATATTTTCTTTCCTTGATTTAAATTTCCAAGGATTTGTGAAAATGCTTAATCCAGTTCTGATCATTGTTCTTATTTTGACAATCGCAACATTCATTCTCCTCTTCCAACTCCCACCGGAGGAATCTGTTTTCTTCTACTTCGCTCTTGGGGTTATAGTATTTTTAATTCTCCCGTGTCTATATGTTGCGATAAACATTGACATACACGGTTTGTAATTCCTGTGTTGTTATCGGGCTTTGTATACTCCTTTATATTTCGGGGCTCCATGCTTTTGTTTGCACTTCCCGACTTTAAGTCAAGCGAATAATGGTCCAGAATTCATAGGTATGGATTTTCGACTGAACATACTTAAGGTTCTAAGTGAGATTGTGATAGCACGATCTTGATTGATTAAATTACCAGAATCACTGAGAATGGAACTATCAAGAATATAATTTCTTGATATGTTCAGAGATTAATCAGAATGAAAGAGTTGTGTAACATGGCACATGTAGACGTTATGATCTGTGAATCATCACATTCCATTAGAAACTCCGCATGACTTACTGTAATATAATCACGTTGGCCAAGTGTCATTATATTATACTAACTCATGCATCAATTTCCAACACTACTTTAAAATCATTCATAATTCAAACTCAAATTTTAAAGAAATTTAGAAACTAAAGTAGTTTCCTTTATGATGTAATATAGATAGCAGGAAGAGATAAATAATTTTGGACAAGAATATTTATGAAAATATCCTCAGAAATATCGAAGATATTTATGATGATATTTTGGAATTTCTAAGTTCGATGGTTGATGGAGAAATATTTTCCGCAAGATTTTAACATGAGTACGGAGCAAGATATTCGTTGAAGGTTTCATCGGATCCAGAATTACTTGGATTATTTGAACATATAGTATGTTACTTGTATTTGGCCTTGGTCTCCATGGTTTGCTCAATCTGTTTCTCAGTACCAAATTTTCTATTGAGCGTTCCTAACACTCCCTTCTTTATCATTAAACTTTTGGCCGTTTAGACCATCTACAATTTTTCTGTTTCCTCTGCATTTAATGCTACGATATCTGAATCATCGGTTATCAATCCGAGGTGGTTTCAGGAGAATTGTGTTTTTAGATGATTAAACGCTGATGGTAATATGGTGGAATATAAAAGGTTCCCCGGTAACAATAACAGAGCACACGTATATATCAAGATTATAATAAGGTTGTTTCGAACGAAAAGTCGAAGTTGACTTGCTGGAGCTGTGACAAAATTGACTAATTTTGAAAAGGAATTGCAAAGTTATTTTTGGTAATAACAATGTCAAAAAATTTAACACAGATACGTGTTTAACGTTTACTCAGGTTTCGAGTGTTTTCAGGTGCATAACTATATGCATTAACCTTTTCTTCCGTAGATGAAGTGCGGTTGGTTCATCCTCTCGATTGAGGTGTTTTCAAGAATCATAAAAGGTTTGAAAATAGACTGGAATTGTCAAGATACAAATGAGGTTTAAGATGAAATCAAGTGGCAACTTGAAGAATTATTTAGTTTCATATGTTATAATCAGTATTTTAATTCATTTTGATTGTCCAATATTATTCGTCCACAGTTAACAGTTCAATAATTTATATACAGTTTAATATATAATATTCAGAGTAATTAATACGTGTCGTGACCCGTATACGTCTCAGACTCGATCACAACTCAAAGTATATATATTATTGTAGAATCAATCTCAACCCTGTATAGAGAACTCGATCATTACTGCATATAGAGTGTCTATGGTGATTCCAAATAATATATATAGATGCGTCGATATGATATGTCAAAACCTTGTATACGTGTCCCGATATTTAAAGTGCGTAAACTAAATAACAGAAATTAAATAATGATAAATAAAGTGCGTAAAGTAAATAACAGAAATTAAATGACGATAAATAAAATTTCGTGAATGTAAATTGCGATAAAATAAATTGCGATAAATAAAATGTAATCAGTTAGCTAGGAACAGTTAGCTAGAATTTTGTTAACGTGGATTCTTAATAGTATTTCATATTGTTAATTAATCTGTTTCTAATCAAGTTTTATTGTGTCCATTATTTCTTCGTTGTGCCACTTGATGGATTCTGATAGATCAAAATCCAAATATGTAATTGGATGAATATGGTTATTCTGTGGTGAACGGATTTGTATATCGGTGGATGTAAGTAGGATAGTATATGACTTGTTGAAACAGATTCGAAGAACGTACAATGTAACTTATTAATGTGAAATTTAAATAGTCCTCGGGTATTACCTACCCGTTAAAATATTTTCACCATTAACAGTTTGTACAAGAGAATTTTTAATTACAATCTTTATGAAAACATATATACATATATATTTTCTTCAGATTTATTCATGGATTTAATGAGTTAATATGATATTAAACTCATTTGCTTTTCGGTTGGAACTAGAATAAATAATCTCTAAAACTTTAGAGATTACATATTCGCCATGTCGAACGAAGATAAATGACGTAGAGCGATACGTAGAACGAAGATCATATCCAAAGTACATATGATGATATTGAAGCATGGATTGTTGATGGTACTGGTGCTGTTATTGATTGTACTGTTGGTGCCGGTGATGTTGCTGAAGCTGGTACATTTTGCACCATATTCTCTGAATAGATTTTTTGAGCGCGAAGTTCGTTGACTTATTACTCCTGGATGATTGTCGGCCGGAAAGAGCGGATGAATAAGGTTCAGAATTGTGGATAGAATATAATCTTTTCGAGTTACTCTGGAAATGAGGGTGAAGATGGTGTCTCGAACAAGTTCGCCGGTAAACGCTTCAGGTTCTTTGTCAAGGGGTGAATTCAGTTGATGGAAGAGATCGTCTTTTTCGCTCTTCATTGTTTAAGTCGACTACGAACTCATCAAATGAATTGGGGATGACTGATTGGTTGATTCATCCCGGTGACGCTGATAGGTGAAACTCCATATCGGAATAGTTATCGGAATCCGAGGAATTTAAACTGGTTGAGAGATTTATCTCGTACGTTTGGAAGAAGGATTTTCGATAAGAATAGATTATAGAATGTAGATTAGTACCCTGTAATACATAATTTACATATGCATATATAATACTAAAATCCCATAAGTTACGGAGGAATCTACGGAAGCTGTCAGGTAGAGATAACAATAACAGGTACGTTAAGATATGAAGTAGCAGATACGCTAAGATATGTCTATACACTATTCATGCAATCATTGCAGTAAGAGGTGTCTAGACTAAGAATGACAAGTAGGTAATTTCCTAAGGATGATAAGCAGATGATTTTCGACTAGAAATGATAAGCAAAACTTTTGACATGCAGACACGGTCGAAGTCCAGACTCACTAATGCATCCTAACGACTATCAGTTAGACACACTAATGCAAGACCCGGTTCACGAAGACCACCGCTCTGATACCAACTGAAAGGACCCGTCCTAATCCATCTGGACAAAGTCACCAACAACTGGTTCCATTGCGATGATCGACTCCAAATACTGTCTTTAAAATGAGCAAATGCACAGCGGAAATGTTTCTTTCATACCTGAGAATAAACATGCTTTCAAGTGTCAACCAAAAAGTTGGTGAGTTCATTAGTTTAACATAAATAATCATTTCATAATTTTAATAGATCACAAGATTTCATATTCCCAATTCTCATAAATAAACGTCCCATGCATAGAGACAAAATATCATTCATATGGATTGAACACCTGGTAACCGACATTCACAATATGCATATAAGAATATCCCCATCATCCCGGGATCCTCCTTAGGACATGATATAAATTTCGAAGTACTAAAGCATCCGGTACTTTGGATGGGGCTTGTTGGGCCCGATAGATCTATCTTTAGAGTTCGCGTCAATTAGGGTGTCTGTTCCCTAATTCTTAGATTACCAGACTAAATAAAAAGGGGCATATTAGATTTCGATCATTCAACCATATAATGTAGTTTCGATTACTTGTGTCAATTTCGTAAAACATTTATAAAAACGCATGCATTCTCAGTCCCAAAAATATATATTGCAAAAGCATTTAAAAAGGGAGTAATGAAACTCACGCATATAAATATTGTAAAACAGTTAATAAAGCATTTGCATGTATTCTCAGTCCAAAAATGTAATGAGTAAAAAAAAAAGAGCAAATGAAACTCACGCATATAAATATTGTAAAACAGTTAATAAAGCATTTGCATGTATTCTCAGCCCAAAAAATGTAAAGAGTAAAAAGGGCAAATGAAACTCACGCATATAAATATTGTAAAACAGTTAATAAAGCATTTGCATGTATTCTCAGCCCAAAAATGTAATGAGTAAAAAAAAAAGAGCAAATGAAACTCACGCATATAAATATTGTAAAACAGTTAATAAAGCATTTGCATGTATTCTCAGCCCAAAAAATGTAAAGAGTAAAAAGGGCAAATGAAACTCACTTAATGTATTTTGTAGTAAAAATACATATGACGATATTGAACAATGCAAGGTTGGCCTCGGATTCACGAACCTATATCATTTTTATATATATTAACACATATAATGGACATGTAATAATAATCAAACCAGTTTGTTTAATTTAGTAATATATTTGTTATTTTAAAGTTATATATATTTACTTTGTATATCAACATTTGTACATATAGTTATATTAATACATATATAGATAGCATTATATTGTAAATCAATAATCAATAATTTGTTATATAAGAATAATAATAATAATAATAATAATAATAATAATAATAATAATAATAATAATAATAATAATCATAATAATAATAATAATAATAATAATAATAATAATAATAATAATAATAATAATAATAATAATAATAATAATAAATAGTTTTAGAATACAACCTTTGAAGAAAACAAGCTCCTAAAAATAAAACGCCATTGCCCGGGCTCGAACCCGAGACCTCTCGGTTAAACCAAACACACGTCTAAACATTGAGCCGTTCATTTGTTTCTTGAATTAATCCCTGCTTTTAATTATTTTAACCATCAATCTCATCTATCATATATCATCTTCAACATGGATTCATCATCATTATCAATAATATCATCATCATCTATTTTTTTTATTATCGATATTAACATTATCGGCAACCATCATCATCTAATTGTAATCATCTCGATCATAATCATGTTTATTGTCATCAACAATTTTCCTAATGGATTTTGAAAGTCCATTACTATAACACTTAAAGTCCAAGGTACAAGTCCATCTATATTTAAAAGGGAGCCCAAGGTAAAAGCCCATTTGTACTTTCAATTAAGTCCACAAGGTAGTCCAACATCATAAGGCAACAACGAGGGTTCGGTTCACAGGAGCCGTTCGTGAATTGCAGGAAAATCAACAAGTTTACGGGCAGGAGAAAATCAGCAGGTGCTAATCTTTGTTTGTTAACATAATTCATCATCATCGTACAATATTTACAAAATCATCGTATAAATTATCAAGACATAACATCATCGATCATTAACTATGTATGATTAGAAGGGGTCCCATGACTCATGATGTTATTCGTTGAATCAATGACCCATGAGAAAGGTTGTGGCCACGTTTTTAGCATATAATATTAGGACTTAAAGTAGTGCTCTTACATATCGACAACAATTAGTGCTGTGTTAGGTTGAGTTCGGCCCACCATAGGAAAAAAAATGTAATCACATCAAGTGGTTATTATACCAACCGAACAAAACAGATGAAGACGGTGTGGATTTGAAATGGGTTTTGTGGGCGACGATACAGGAACGAAAAATGAGCAAGAAAATAACAAAGGTGGTGGGTTGTTGATAGTTCTTCTTGGACAGAAAAAAAAAACATTAAGCATTGTAACAGCAATGATGGGTGGCGGTCAAGGATCTCACTTCAAACAGAAATAACAGATATAACAGTGGTATTAGTGGTGGTTTTAGGGTGGTGTGTTGGATTGGGTCGAGCAAGAAAGTAGTAGTAGGGAAGAAAGATATATCGAGCATGTGTGTGATAGTTTGGTTTAATACTACTCGAATTAGAACATAAAAAAGGCAGTTATATAAATTGGTGTGAGTGGAATTGTATTTGCCACGTAATTCAGAAAGGAGAAAGAGGACCACTTGGGGGTTTTGATTGGTCTTAAGTGAAGAGGAAAATATATATACCTTCTTGGTGTTTGCGGTTGTACAAGGCAGCAATGAGTCAAGAAAGCAAGTTTTCGATTCATACAAAGTTTTACAGGGTGTCGTGAAGGTTGGTGATTCTTGATGATGGTAGTTTTTCAAAGTTTAATGGTTGTGATCGATGGTTTGTGATTGAAGTGGTGACGGGTGCAGTCTAAGAGTGAGGGTAGTGTTTCACATGGGTTGTTTTTATGTTTTGTTCAAGTAGTAACAAAAGCAATTGCAGTAGTTTGTATATTTGTGTCATGGTTTCATAAACAATCAACAATAATATATTCATGAGGATAAGTGTGTAAAGATGATAACAAATAGTTTTTTTATCTTGTATGTACGTATGATGTAAATATAATTATATGATATATGATAGTGGAAGACAATAGTACATGTGGGTTGATCATTTGTCAAAAGAAAATGTGTTTTGTAGTAGGATGGTGGAAGGTAAAAGATCACAAGCAAAGAAAAAAAAGATACTGACATGGATGTATAACGGATTGCATCTTTATCAGATTTCTTTATATTTATTATATTTATATATATATATATATATATATATATATATATATATATATATATATATATATATATATATATATATATATATTTTAATCATTAATAAATATAAATATACTAATAATAATAATAATAGAAATAATACTAATATTAATGAGAGAAGTTAATAAGTTGTATTATAATGATAATAATTATAATTATAAAATTTTTAATAAATCTTAGTAATAATGGTATTACTAAATACTTTTAATAATAATATTAGTAATTATATTAATGATAATATCTAATAATAATAATAATAATAAAAAAATAGTAACATAATTAATAATAATATAAAAAAATAATCATATCAAAATAATTCGTGTTAATAACAAGTATAATGATGAGAGTAAATAATTCATATACCATTTAACATATATTACATATAATAATAATTACGTACAAAAATTATATCTATATATATATATATATAGATTTATTTTCATAACAATTTAATTATATCGTATTTTATTTTACATTTTTAGTTCTATCAATTAAATAGTATACCAATCTTTCCAGTTATTATATATCTATATACACATTCATTTAATATTACATGTTTGTGAATCTTCGGAAGCGGTTTAAGGTCTAATGATTTCAATTAAACAGTTCCAAAAATTTTGAGACTCAACTTTACAGACTCTGCTTATCATATCGAAATCATATAAAGATTATGTTTAAATTTGGTCGGAAATTCCCGGGTCGTCACAGTACCTACCCGTTAAAGAAATTTCGTCCCGAAATTTGAGTGAGGTGGTCATGGTTAACAATAAATAGGCTTTCATGACGCCTATGAGTTGATCAATTGAATTTTATCATTATTGAGTAATATGGATAAAACAATTCGATTATTCGAAGAGTATGAGTGAAGTTATCACAAAAGATTGAAATAGGAAAGTGAAGATTCATCTTAACTTTTGACAGAGTTAGGGTTAAATTCCGGAATTCAAGGGATTTAAAGAAAATCTTTCCGGAGCGAGTCTATATGGTGCACATACTATGGGTGCGGCTCCCGGAATAAGATCGATTTAGAATTCAACCGGTTGATGAGGTGGAAGACCCGGCAATTCGTCGGGAAATATATCGGAATAGTCACTAACAATTGGCACATCATCGATGTGCTTCTCATCGGACTCGACTTTCTTAACGTGAGCAAGGATCGCAAAACAACCCTTACGGAGTAGTTTTCTAACTTTAATGCATGAAACGAGGTTGAGTCCGGTGCAACTCTTATCGCCATAGACGATCAAAGGTTTCACCGTTCTCGATAGGAATCCGGATTGCGTTAAGATCACAAAGGATGTGAGATTTCGTTTTGGCTAGCCAATTCATACCGATTATTACATCGAAGCTTCCTAGTTCCATGGGTATCAAGTCAATTTCAAACTCATTACCCAAAATGTTTAACGTACACCCCCGGTAAAATGTGTCGGCACTCAATAGTTTCCCGTTGGCCACTTCAATGGTATAAGTGGTATCTAGTAGAAGTGGTGTAGTGCTAAAAGAATGAGTCAAAGTCTTGGAAACAAAACTCTTATCGGAACCCGAATCGAATAAACAAGTAACATAAATGTTGTTGAGGAGAAACGTACCCGTGACTAATTCATTGTCATCTCGGGCTTCCTCGGTGTTGATGTTGAAAGCTCGGCCGCGTGTGTTGGGGTTGGCTTTCTTCTTCGGACATGCATTTCTAAAATGACCCGTTTGGTCACATTCATAACAAGTACCCGGTTTTGGTGCATTGGGCACCTTTTGAGCGACGGGGGCGGCATTTCTACAATCGTTGGCCACATGACCACTCCTTTGGCACCGGTGGCAAACTAGATTGCTACATTCACCATAGTGGTGTTTGTGGCATTTGTTGCAAAAGGGTTTATTTCCGCCATAACTTTTCTTGGCGTCGGAGGTGAAAGGCTTTTTGATGAAGTTGTTGTTGTAGTTGTTGCTTGATTGGGGGGCTTCCCATTTTCTTTTGTTGCCGCCCGATTTTTCCTCGGCCTTAGGTGCCAGAACTACAATTTCGTCAACCGTTTCGATCAATTAGCGGGCCATGTTTAAGGCTTGTTGTAGGTTAGCGGGTTTGGATGACATCACTCCTTGTTTGATGCTCTTTGGAAGACCATCCATATAGAGTTCAACCCTTTGAGATTCGGGGTTCACGAGGTTGGGACACATCAAGGATAGCTCGGCGAATCGTTGATTGTAGGCCTTGAGATCGTTTCCGACCGCCTTTAAAGTTCTTAGCTCTCGTTCGAGCTTTCGGCTTTTTTCACGGGGGAAAAATTCGACGATCTACCTTTCCCTTAAATCGGCCCAAGAGAGGGCGTGAGCTTCATCGGTACCCACCGATTGTACATACGTGTTCCACCACGTGAGGGCGATACCGGCAAAGGTGTGGGTGGAATATTTGACTTTATCTTGATCCTGACAACCGTTTATGCTAAAAACGGCTTCCGTTTGTTCGAACCATCAAGTGAGTACAACCGGTCCCCCGGTTCCATCAAAAGTGTGAGGTTTGCACCCCATGAAGGCTTTGTAGGAGCACCCTTCGATTGAGTTACCGGCCCCTTGATTGTTGTTGTTGTTATTATCATTGTTGTTATTATTGTTGGTGGAGTGACTGGCCATGGCATCCTCTACGGCGGTGGCTACCATTCGTTGTAGAGCTTGTTCGGGTGTCTCACGGCGTGGTCCACGGCGACGAGCCATTGTTCCTTCAAAACACAAGAATATCGTTGATTAGTATTCTTAATAATACTAACCATGATATTGAATAAGGATAGAGAGAAATTTTCCTTGACTCGCCTTAAATTCTTTATGTCATAATGTCGGAATGTTCATATGAGTCACCGTAATATAATCCCAGAAATTACATCACCCTGATTCATATGTGCATTCGACACTATTTCATATAGTCAAGGTGGCGCGTCAATTAAATCAAGTAACGTGAGATTAAGATTGAATAAGAATCAGATATGATAGAAGAGTTCGAGTATAATGCACAAGTAGTCAAGTAATTCCAAGTTCAAGTCTATATGCCGGTTGTAGTCTAGACTCACTAATGTACCCTATGACTCGGGGTTGACACCAATGAACTCTAAATCCCTACAACCAATGCTCTGATACCATCTGTAGCGACCCGACCAAATCATGTTTGATGACACCGACTACTTAGGTCCCGTTACATGGTCATAAGTCTTTAACATGACGTTTGACCAAAATATGTCGCATTCATTTCATAAGTAAAAGGATGTTTTAAGTTTACAAAAGTAGTTCAAAGACTAGTTACATTACAAAGTTTAACGTACGAATGAAACCTATGCGACACAATTTAAAAGTTGTCAAAAGACGCTCCAACTATGAATGTATACTCGACATCCAAGCAAGTATCAAAAAGAGTGCGGAAGCATGTATCAAGCCTCATTCAAGGACCTGAGAAAACATATAGAAAACTGTCAACGAAAAACGTTGGTGAAATCATAGGTGTTTTAGTAAACCTTGCATTTGAACCACAAGATTTAATATAATATGATTATCAAAATCATTTGCATTCCAAAGTTGTTATTTGTTTCGCGGGCACCCAATTATCAAACTTAACTGTTTTGCACCCTTTACGTAGTGTTAGAACATACACTAGACCCGAAAATATATTTCATCCACTAATGGTAGCGAACCGTCTGAATGAGGCTCGTCAAGCCCATGTGATCACATAATATAAGTTCACGTTTACACCCTCCAAGTGTAATTAATGATAATTGAATTGAGGATTTTTGTTCAAACCCGTACGTGGAATGTTCGTTTTCGTACTTGTGTTCAAAGTGTAAAAGCATGGTACGTATATGTTTCTCATCCCATAGTTTAAAGCATAAAAGTTGTTTGAAAGATGGGACTATGATCTCACCTTGAGTGCACGTATGAAAAGTACTTCACAAAGTAACGTGTGCAAAGGACAATGCTAGTCTTGACCTAAACAATTAGGTCGTATCAATAACGGTAAACACGATAGGTCAAAGATGTTCAATTAGTCCTATGGCTCGTTACGACTCGATTATGTAGCATGTGAATCAAATTGTCAAGTTTCATGCAAGATACTAGTATAGAAACAAGTTAGAAAGATTGCACAATCATTTGGTTAAGTTTGAAAAAAAGTCAAACTTTGGTCGGGTCAAAGTCAACGAAAAAGTCAACACGTTCGGGTCGGGTCCCGAACTATTTTTCTATGCTAGTTATTCATATATAAGCATGTTAGAACAAGTTTCATGTGAATGGGAGGTCCATAGCATGCCACACATTTTCGTATATTGGACAAGGAGGTCAAAACCTGGACACGCCTAATGTCTCGCCGCGACATAGGCTGTCCGCGCCGCGGCAATATACGCGAGCTGGTACCTGGCCAGTTTCAGTTTTCTATGTCTCAAACCAAAACCTTTTTATGCATAAAACACAAACCGCAAACACTTAGAACTCGCATCTTATATCGTTGGAAAGCTCTTTTGACAAGGACAACAACTAAACACATTTCAACAACCAAAAACATCATTTGTAACAATCGACTTTCCAAAATAAATGATCAATTAATGTTCATCATAAATGCTCATGTTCATAAATGCACAAAATAGGATTCGGGAACTTAATGCATGCATATAACTAACTACTTACCAACCACAATTCATGACATTCAATACATTAAATGTTCACATTCAATTCTATCAAACCCTAACCAATAACATCAAAATCACTAATCATGTTTATGAAGTTTTCTAAAATAACCTACACATCAAATTGAAGCTAGTGATGTTAGGAACACATTTAATACATGCATTTATAACATTTAACAACATTTAAGCAACCAAATCATCAATCAAACACACCAAACTTTCAAGTTCATGCTAGTTATCAAAAATAACAAAATCGAACATATAAATCATATATTCATGTTAGACTTGAGCCATAGACACTAATTAACAACTTTATAAGTTAAAAACATCAAGAACACAAAATCTAGTGATTTTAGAAAGTTACCCAAATGTAATGAAATTGGTATGGAATCGAAGAGGAAGTTGCAAGGATTCCAAATATGTAATTTGTTTTGATTGAAGATTGCTCGATTGGAATTAGATGATGATTCTTGTAATGAAGATTTGAAAGAAAATAAGGAAGTAATGAAAGAAAAGAGAAATTAAATGAAAAAGATGGGAGGTGGGGTTGACTACTCAAAAGCTAGTCACCTCCTTGGCACTTTGGCGAAACTAGTCCCTCGAGTTTGGTTGCGGGTGCGTAAATTACCTAAACGAGATATTTTTAAAACGCGTATTAACGAGGAATGTCATAAACATATAACGGAATTTAAATCATTAAACAGAAAAGTAAACGAAAAAAGGCGGGATGTTACATTACCTACTCCTTAAAAGAAATTTCGTCCAGAAATTTAAGTAGGCGTAGGAGTCGTTGTTTCTTCCTCGGAATCTTGCGTTTCCGGAACCGGGAATAGATGAGGGTATTTCCTTTGCATTTGATCTTGCCTTTCCCAAGTAAACTCGGGTCCTCTTTTGGCGTTCCAATGGACTTTAACAATCGGAATTCGGCTTTGTTTCAATGTCTTGACGGAGGTGTCTACAATTTCAACCGGTTCCTCCACAAAATGAAGTTTGTCATCAATAGTAAGTTCCTCGAGAGGGATGACGATATCGGGTTCGGCAAGACACTTTTTCAAGTTTGATACATGGAAGGTAGGATGAACGGAGTTCAATTGAGGCGGAAGATCTAAACGATAAGCAACTGTTCCAATACGCTCCAAGATTTCAAAAATACCAATATACAGCGGATTTAGCTTCCCGCGTTTCCCAAAATAGATTACACCTTTCCAAGGTGCAACTTTTAAAATTACTCAGTCACCGACTTGAAATTCGAGGTCGTTGCGTCTTTTGTCGGTGTAGCACTTTTGACGACTCCGGGCCGTCCGAAGCCTATCTCAGATTTGTACGATCTTCTTGGTGGTTTTGTGAATGCGTTCGGGTTCGGTGATTCGCACGTTGCCTACCTCGGCCCAACAAAGAGGTGAACGACATTTTCGGCCATATAGCGCTTCAAAAGGTGCGGTTTTAATACTCACGTGATAACTATTGTTGTAAGAGAACTCAGCGAGAGGTAAGTGCTTGTCCCAAGCTTTTCCAAAATCAACCACGCAAGCTCGTAACATGTCCTCCAAGGTTTGAATTGTGTGTTCGCTTTGTCCATCGATTTGAGGGTGATATGCGGTGCTCATGTCTAAACGCGTTCCCAACGCTTCTTGCAAGGTACGCCAAAATCTAGAAACAAAACGGCCATCTCGGTCGGAGATAATCGATAAAGGTACACCATGTCGGGCTACGATCTCCTTGATGTAAAGTTGTGCAAGTTTCTCCATTTTGTCAGTCTCCTTCATGGCGAGAAAGTGTGCGGATTTGGTGAGACGGTCAACAATAACCCAAATGGTATCATAACCGCCCGTCGTTTTTGGTAGTTTGGTGATAAAATCCATTGTTATTCTTTCCCACTTCCATTGCGGGATTTCGGGTTGTTGAAATAACCCGGATGGTCTTTGGTGTTCGGCTTTGACTTTGGAACATGTCAAACACTTGGCAACATAAGTAGCTACGTCCCTTTTGATGTTCGGCCACCAATATTGTTCTTTAAGGTCGTGGTACATCTTATTGGCACCGGGGTGAATTGAGTATCGTGACTTATGGGCTTCATCTAAAATAATGCTTCGTAGGTCCCCATATCTAGGCACCCAAATCCTTCCGGCAAAATATCAGAGTCCGGTCTCCCTAATTTTGAATCGAGAGACGAGAATGTTCAAGAGCTCGTGTGAAACGTTTTCATCCTTGAGAGCCTCATCTTGGGTTACCCGAATTTGGCTATTAAGGTTAGTGTAGATGGTGATGTTTAAGGCTCGGACACGAAGAGGCACCGCTCTTTATTTTTGACTTAAGGCATCGGCTACTACATTTGCCTTTCCGGGATGGTAACGAAGCTCGCAATCGTAATCGTTTAAGGTTTCAATCCACCTTCGTTGTCTCATTGTTAGTTGCTTTTGATCGAAGATGTGTTGGAGACTTTTGTGATCGGTAAAGATAGTACTCTTGGTTCCATAAAGATAGTGTCTCCACATTTTAAGTGCAAAGACAACGGCTCCGAGTTCGAGATCATGTGTCGTGTAGTTTTGTTCATGAATTTTGAGTTGTCGAGAAGTATAAGAAATGACTTTCGTTCGTTGCATCAACACACACCCAAAACCATGTTTCGAGGCGGCAATACACAACAAAATCATCGTTGCCTTCGGGAAGTGACAAGATAGCAGTGGTGGTTAGCTTCATTTTCAAGATTTGAAATGCGGATTCTTGTTTGGTTGCCCAAACGAATTTTCTTCCCTTATGAGTTAACGCGGTTAGAGGACGAGCGACCAAAGAGAAATCTTTGATGAATCTACGATAATATCCGGTGAGACCCAAGAATTTACTAATGTGAGTAGGAGTAGTAGGAGTCTCCCATTTACTAATGGCTTCGATTTTTGATGGATCGACTTTAATACCTTGGTCACTTACAACGTGACCAAGAAATTGAACTTCCTTCAACCAAAATTCACACTTGGAGAACTTGGCATAGAGTCGTTCTTGTCTTAAAAGTTTAAGCACAAGTCGGAGGTGTTCCTCGTGTTTTCTTCGCTTTTAGAATAAACCAAAATATCATCGATGAACATGATAACGAATTTGTCAAGATACGGTTTGCACACGCGGTTCATAAGGTCCATGAACACCGCCGGTGCATTAGTGAGACCAAATGGCATGACAAGGAATTCATAACTACCATAACGAGTTCAAAAATCGGTTTTGGAGACATCTTCCCCCTTAACCCTTAATTGATGATAACCCGAGCGGAGATCGATTTTTGAATATACACAAGACCCTTGTAGTTGATCAAAGAGGTCATCGATGCGAGGAAGAGGATATCAGTTTTTAATCATCAATTTGTTTAGTTTACGATAATCAATGCACATTCGTAGGGATCCGTCTTTCTTTTTAACAAACAAAATCGGAGCGCCCCAAGGTGAATGGCTAGGTTGGATAAAACCACGATCAAGTAGTTCTTTTATTTGACTTTGCAATTCTTGCATTTTGGATGGAGCGAGTCTATATGGTGCACGTTCTACGGGTGCAGCTCCCGGAATAAGATCGATTTGGAATTCAACCGGTCGATGAGGTGGAAGACCCGGCAATTCGTCGGGAAATACATCGGAATAGTCACTAATAATTGGCACATCATTGATGTGCTTCTCATCGGACTCGACTTTCTAAACGTGAGCAAGGATCGCAAAACAACCCTTACGGAGTAGTTTTCTAACTTTAATGCATGAAACGAGGTTGAGTCCGGTGCAACTCTTATCGCCATAGACGATCAAAGGTTTCACCGTTCTTGATAGGAATCCGGATTGCGTTAAGATCACAAAGGATGTGAGATTTCATTTTGACTAGCCAATTCATACTGATTATTACATCGAAGCTTCCTAGTTCCATGGGTATCAAGTCAATTTCAAACTCATTACCCAAAATGTTTAACGTACACCCCCGGTAATATGTGTCGGAACTCAATAGTTTTCCGTTGGCCACTTCAATGGTATAAGTGGTATCTAGTGGAAGTGGTGTAGTGCTAAAAGAATGAGTCAAAGTCTTGGAAACAAAACTCTTATCGGAAACCGAATCAAATAAACAAGTAACATAAGTGTTGTTGAGGAGAAACGTACCCGTGACTAATTCATTGTCATCTCGGGCTTCCTCAGTGTTGATGTTGAAAGCTCGGCCGCGTGTGTTGGGGTTGGCTTTCTTCTTCGAACATGCATTTCTAAAATGACTCGTTTGGCCACATTCATAACAAGTACCCGGTTTTGGTGCATTGGGCACCTTTTGAGCGACGGGGGCGGCACTTCTACAATCGTTGGCCACATGACCACTCCTTTGGCACCGGTGGCAAAATAGATTGCTACATTCACCATAGTGGTGTTTGTGGCATTTGTTGCAAAAGGGTTTATTTCCGCCATAACTTTTCTTGGCGTCGGAGGTGAAAGGCTTTTTGATGAAGTTGTTGTTGTAGTTGTTGCTTGATTGGGGGGCTTCCCATTTTCTTTTGTTGCCGCCCTATTTATCCTCGGCCTTAGGTACCAGAACTACGATTTCGTCAACCGTTTCGATCAATTGGCGGGCCATGTTTAAGGCTTGTTGTAGGTTAGCGGGTTTGGATGACATCACTCCTTGTTTGATGCTCTTTGGAAGACCATCCATATAGAGTTCAACCCTTTGAGATTCGGGGTTCACGAGGTTGGGACACATCACGGATAGCTCGGCGAATTGTTGATTGTAGGCCTTGAGATCGTTCCCGACCGCCTTTAAAGTTCATAGCTCTCGTTCGAGCTTTCGGGTTTCTTCACGGGGGAAAAATTCGACGATCAACCTTTCCCTTAAATCGGCCCAACAGAGGGCGTGAGCTTCATCGGTACCCACCGATTGTACATACGTGTTCCACCACGTGAGGGCGATACCGGCAAAGGTGTGGGTGGAATATTTGACTTTATCTTGATCCCGACAACCGCTTATGCTAAAAACGGCTTCCGTTTGTTCGAACCATCAAGTGAGTACAACCGGTCCCCCGGTTCCATCAAAAGTGTGAGGTTTGCACCCCATGAAGGCTTTGTAAGAGCACCCTTCGATTGAGTTACCGGCCCCTTGATTGTTGTTGTTGTTATTATCATTGTTGTTATTGTTGTTGGTGGAGTGACCGGCCATGGCCTCCTCTACGGCGGTGGCTACCATTCGTTGTAGAGCTTGTTCGGGTGTCTCACGGCGTGGTCCACGGCGAGGAGCCATTATTCCTTCAAAACACAAGAATATCGTTGATTAGTATTCTTAATAATAATAACCATGATATTGAATAAGGATAGAGAGAAATTTTCCTTGACTCGCCTTAAATTCTTTATGTCATAATGTCGGAATGTTCATATGAGTCACCGTAATATAATCCCAGAAATTACATCACCCTGATTCATATGTGCATTCGACACTATTTCATATAGTCAAGGTGGCGCGTCAATTAAATCAAGTAACGTGAGATTAAGATTGAATAAGAATCAGATATGATAGAAGAGTTCGAGTATAATGCACAAGTAGTCAAGTAATTCCAACTTCAAGTCTATATGCCGGTTGTAGTCTAGACTCACTAATGTACCCTATGACTCGGGGTTGACACCAATGAACTCTAAATCCCTACAACCAATGCTCTGATACCATCTGTAGCGACCCGACCAAATCATGTTTGACGGCGCCGACTACTTAGGTCCCGTTACATGGTCATAAGTCTTTAACATGACGTTTGACCAAAATATGTTGCATTCATTTCATAAGTAAAAGGATGTTTCAAGTTTACAAAAGTAGTTCAAAGACTAGTTACATTACAAAGTTTAACGTACGAATGAAACCTATGCGACACAATTTAAAAGTTGTCAAAAGACGCTCCAACTATGGATGTATACTCGACATCCAAGCAAGTATCAAAAAGAGTGCGGAAGCATGTATCAATTAGCGTTCAAGGACCTGAGAAAACATATAGAAAACTGTCAACGAAAAACGTTGGTGAAATCATAGGTGTTTTAGTAAACGTTGCATTTGAACCACAAGATTTAATATAATATGATTATCAAAATCATTTGCATTCCAAAGTTGTTATTTGTTTCACGGGCACCCAATTATCAAACTTAACTATTTTGAACCCTTTGCGTAGTGTTAGAACATACACTAGACCCGAAAATATATTTCATCCACTAACGGTAGCGAACCGTCCGAATGATGCTCGTCAAGCCCATGTGATCACATAATATAAGTTCACGTTTACACCCTGTAAGTGTAACTCATGATAATTGAATTGAGGATTTTTGTTCAAACTCGTACGTGGAATGTTCGTTTTCGTACTTGTGTTCAAAGTGTAAATGCATGATACGTATATGTTTCTCATCCCATAGTTTAAAGCATAAAAGTTGTTAGAAAGATGGGACTATGATCTCACCTTGAGTGCACGTATGAAAAGTACTTCACAAAGTAACATTTGCAAAGGACAATGCTAGTCTTGACCTAAACAATTAGGTCGTATCAATAACGATAAACACGATAGGTCAAAGATGTTCAATTAGTCTTATGGCTCGTTACGACTCGATTATGTAGCATGTGAATCAAATTGTCAAGTTTCATGCAAGATACTAGTATAGAAACAAGTTAGAAAGATTGCACAATCATTTGGTTAAGTTTGATAAAAAGTCAAACTTTGGTCGGGTCAAAGTCAACGAAAAAGTCAACACGTTCGGGTCGGGTCCCGAACTATTTTTCTGTGCTAGTTATTCATATATAAGCATGTTAGAACAAGTTTCATGTGAATGGGAGGTCCATAGCATGCCACACATTTTCGTATATTGGACAAGGAGGTCAGAACCTGGACACGCCTAATGTCGCGCCGTGACATAGGCGGGCCGCGCCGCGGCAATACACGCGAGCTGGTACCTGGCCAGTTTCAGTTTTCTAAGTCTCAAACCAAAACCTTTTTATGCATAAAACACAAACTGCAAACACTTAGAACTCGCATCTTATATCGTTGGAAAGCTCTTTTGACAAGGAAAACAACTAAGCACATTTCAACAACTAAAAATATCATTTGTAACACTTGACTTTCCAAAATAAATGATCAATTAATGTTCATCAAAAATGCTCATGTTCATAAATGCACAAAATAGGATTCGGGAACTTAATGCATGCATATAACTAACTACTTACCAATCACAATTCATGGCATTTAATACATTAAATGTTCACATTCAATTCTATCAAACCCTAACCAATAACATCAAAATCACTAATCATGTTTATGAAGTTTTCTAAAACAACCTACACATCAAATTGAAGCTAGTGATGTTAGGAACACATTTAATACATGCATTTATAACATTTAACAACATTTAAGCAACCAAATCATCAATCAAACACACCAAACTTTCAAGTTCATGCTAGTTATAAAAAATAACAAGATCAAACATATAAATCATATATTCATGTTAGACTTGAGCCATAGACACTAATTAACAACTTTATAAGTTAAAAACATCAAGAACACAAAATCTAGTGATTTTAGAAAGTTACCCAAATGTAATGAAATCGGTATGGAATCGAAGAGGAAGTTGCAAGGATTCCAAATATGTAATTTGTTTTGATTGAAGCTTGCTTGATTGGAATTAGATGATGATTCTTGTAATGGAGATTTGAAAGAAAATAAGGAAGTAATGAAAGAAAAGAGAAATGAAATGAAAAAGATGGGAGGTGGGGTTGACTAGTCAAAAGCTAGTCACCTCCTTGGCACTTTGGCGAAACTAGTCCCTTGAGTTTGGTTGCGGGTGCGTGAATTACCTAAACGAGATATTTTTAAAATGCGTATTAACGAGGGATGTCATAAACATATAACGGAATTTAAATCAATAAACGGAAAAGTAAACGAAAAAAGGCGGGATGTTACAAAATCTACATAAAATCCCAGAGCCTTATTCAGTTTAGTGACATCTGACATGTCTGATATGTTGAAAGTATGTGCAGTAGTGCTTAGCTTACTCCTCAACTTTTAAATTTATAAAACCTTTTATTATTACAATTTAACACCCTAACGAGCAACAAAACCCGATCAGAGGTAGTAATTTAGGTTATCGTCCCAAGGGAAGTGCTAGGTAAGGATAAGAGTTGTTTTATTAATTATTAAAGAATTAAAGATATATTTTTATGTCTTTTATGGGATAGATTTCTCTTAGGAAAGAGTTTGCTTTTAAAAATGAACAAAACAAAATAAGGAATTGATGATTCAAATTAAATACAAATAAAGATACAAGTAAAGATACAAGTGATTACATGGATAAACAATTCATACGGAATTCATATTAGAAAAGTTTCATGACTTATATTAACACCAAGTAGAATAACAATCATAGACCAATTATTATCCCTTAATAGGTTAAACTAAGTGTTGCATATTAATAAATAAGTAGGACTTAAAGCATATGCTAGATATGTGATGTGCATAACTAACATCTTAATTCTTTATGTTCAATTCAATTACATGATACATACCAATCTTGTGATGAGGATCAATATGCAAATAGACTGACAAATTATATAAGCTATTAAACACCAAGTAGATCAACTCAAGTTACTAGCTGAAAGTCAATTACTATTAAGTTTCCATGCAATCATTAATTAAACAAATTCAAACGAAGGATCTTCGATTAAGCCTAACAATATCAAAATCTATTATATAAGCGTAATTCAAATCAAATAAGTTTATCACTATTAAACACTTTAACTTAGTTGCATGCAATTCAATTTAACAAGTTTAATGGACTAGATCTAAACAAGTAGCATGAATCGAATAATAGATTTATCGGATCAAGGACTAATCAACCCTAAAATCATGTTATTTAATCATTAAGCATGGCAAACAAGTGTAATCAAGCAAAAAAGATTCGAAACAGTTTAAATATCATTATAGAAACTCAACCATGCAAATCTGGAAAAGAACCAGAAACTGGACAGAATTAAGCACGAAGCCGGTGACTTCCTTTACTCCAAGCCGGCGACATGGGAGTGAAGCCGGAGGCTTCATCTGAATCCCAGATGAAGTTTAACTTTCGTCCACGTAATCACTATGAACGTTTAGTTCATAATAAAAGACGAACAGGAACGAATACATAAAATAAAATAGACAGAACAATAAATTAAAGATAGAATCCTACCTTGAAAAGAAGGTAGATGTAAAAAGACTTGAATTAAATCTTGAATCTTGATTACAAAAAAAGTAAATCTAACCTAAGGGCTTAGAGAAAACCCCTAGAAAATGACCTAAAACGAAAAAAACTATCTACTTCTGACTTAACTTATGAAAACTGAGATCAGAGGCATTAATTTATAGAATCCTGGGGCGGTGTCCAAGCCAGCGGCTTCAGTGGGAAGCCGGCGACTTGCCTTGAGTCGGTGACTCCTCGTGCAAGTTAAACTTAATCAGCAAGTCAAATCTTGTAACCGTCATACTGAAGCCAGCGGCTTCATGCCATGCCGGCGATTTCACGCCATGCCGGCGACTTCACTTGATCCGCTGGATCTTTCTGATTTTATCTTGATTTTGTTTCCATATTTACTTGAACTTGATCAATAAGTTGAGAAACCGTGCCAACCAGGCCGGCGGCTTCATTGGGAAGCCGGCGGCTTCATTTTCCTTTTTCTTGATCAACAAGTTCTTTCAATTTTTATCGATTCTGGAACATTCTGGTACTTTCAACATCAAAGCCGGCGGCTTTATATACACCATGCCGGCGGCTTCATATAGCCATTTTGCAATTTTCTTTATTTTTGATACTGTTTAATACATAACTTGGACATAATCATTAGAAATATCCTTTTTACCTTTTTTACCCATTTTAGTGTTTTGGAATCAAAATGACTCAAAAATACTAAAATAGCTCCTCAAAATATTATCAAAAAATGTATAATTTAGGAGTTATCAAATTTCCCACACTTAAACCTTTACTTGTCTTCAAGTTAACCTTATGAATTATATCATGGGTATTAAAGTAAAATTGCAAAGTCAAAAGTATGTCTTAATAAGAAGTTAGTATTTTTTATTACTTATAAGAACTAGTCTGAACTAGACTAAGGATTACAAGTAGTCCTAAAGGTTATTAAATCAAATTTATACAGTTTGGTCATCATTGGACTCTTTTGTTTTCTAACTTTAAAAAGTGTATGGTTCTCACTGGAACTCTTTTCTTTCGTTGGCCTTCATTGAGCTCTTTTTCCTTTGATTTCTTTTGCTTTCATGCTTAGCTTTTAGCTTTACACTTTGAAAATCTTCTAAATTGGCCCTTACTTTTGACTCTTTTGCTGCCTCAGTGGTCCATGCTTCTTATGCCATATGGTAGTGGCTATAAGCTTGCACTCGTTTCACAATTTTTGGCTTTTAACTTCTTATCTTAAACAAGTAATCCGATCTCGAAATTGAGAGTAGTTCTATTATTAGCATTAAGATTAAGTTAGTAAAAAGACATAAGTTTGACTAAGAATTTATACTTTCAAAAAATCGAAAAAATTAAAATTATACCCATTTTTCAACCTTTTCGGGAAAATTTGATAGTATCTCTTATACTTTTTCAAGTGATTAATCACTTCCCTCCCCACACTTAGATTATGCAATGTCCTCATTGCATTTATAATAAAAGAAATGAAATAAATAAATAAATGACATAATTAAAAATAAGGGAAAGAGTGATGTTACTTGATTTGTAGGATCATAGAATGATTTGCGAGCACTTTTGCGGACTTCTTTTGAATTCAATAAGTAACTTGACAAAATATTAAATAACACAAACATAATACGAACATAATATTTCATTAATAACTCTTCATCACTTAAACATTTAAACACTTAGGAGCTATATTGCTCTTACATTCATAATAAAGAAATAAAACAATAAAACACTTGGACATAATATAGTCCTAATAAACATATATAAAGGGATAGGTAGTTTTGATTATAGAGTCGTTTGCGCATCTCTTTTCTTCTTACAGAATTACTCCTTAGGCTTATTTTCTTCACACTTACTTTTTTCATACTCATTTAACGCTTTAATTTGTTGCAAGAAATTCAATGTGATGTCACGACCCCTACGAAAATACATTTCAAATGAAACACTCAACTCATGGATATGTTTTCTCACTTCAGTGCTAAGTTTATATTGCTCTTTTATAAATTCAGTAACAATTTTATCCACGGTAAAGTCATCATCATCCTCTTTATCAACTTTAACCATTTTCACATTAGAGCGAGGAACTTTGGATCTTGGAACTAACAGAATAGATTCAAATATTGCACCACAACGAATAGTTAACGAATTATCAACATAGTTAATGGTAGCATTAGCTTCATTTTGAATAACTTAGTAAATTTACGCTCTAAGTTTTGAATTGACGCTTGATGATTATTTTATACTTGGAAAAGTTGAGCCTTTATGTTATCATTAGCTTCATTTTGATTTTTGATGAAAGTGATGATGCTTTCTTCAAAATTAGACTTCTTATCATTAGAAGAATTTGGAATGAAGGGTGCTTTAACAGGAAAGAAACCAGGTGGGTTTTTATTATTAACAAGATAAGGCATATTATAATTATTACGGTAGTTCGGGTTTCCTTAAAATTGATTAACATATGAAACATTCTCAACTTACTCCATAGTAAGACTAGCAACACAATCTTTAGTAGCATGAGGACCTTGGCATTTTTTACAACCTACTTTAATCATATGCATCTCCTTAGTAAGCTTTTCAATTTGCCTTCCTAGATTACCTATTTACAAATTCATAGCCTTAATCATATCTTCATAATCAAAACTAACATATTTTACCGAACGAGAAATATCTAAGTCTTAGTGCCATTCATGGGAATGAGCAGCCAACTTATTAATCATAGTTTCAGCTTCTTCAGCAGTTTTGCTCATAATGTTTCCTCCAGCAGATGTATCAATCTCTATTCTTGTAGCAATATCACAACACTTATAGAAAGTAGTTACCTTTTTAAACTTATCCAAACCATGTTGTGGACAACGTCTAAGCATTTGACCAAATCGAACCCAAGCAGAATAAAGATACTCATTAGTTTTTTGACGAAAATTAGCAATTTCAGTTTGAAGGGTGATAGTTTTAGACGCAGGAAAGAATCGAGTGAGAAACTTCTCAACCATCATATCCCAACTAGTAATATCTCCTTCAGGTAACGAGTTCTACCATTCCCTAGCTTCATCTTTCAGTGACCATGGGAAGAGACGAAGATAAATAATATTACTTTCCACATTATTAATGTTAAACAGATTACAAATATCTTTAAAATTCCGAATGTGAGCATTAGCATCTTCCTTCTCCGTACCTCTAAATTGATTATCTTTTATTAAATGAAAAATAGGACCCTTAATATCAAAATTTTCTTTTATTTTGGGCTGAGTAATAGCCTGACCTAATCCTTCCCGACCAGCTTTTATTAACGCTTCCATTGAATCAGTCATTTTAATTTCTGAACCAAACAGAGATCCCAAATTAGAATCAGGACTAGACGGAGGGCTAGATAATGAATCATCACTAGAAGTAGTTCCTTCTTGGAAATCTAATTTCTTAACAATTTTCGAATCCTTAGAAAGTTTAAATAATATATCAGGATTTGACAACGTTCTTTGTAAGACCGGTTTCTTGGACCGAGTAATCATGTGATCTAAAATCATGAAAAGAAATGTTTTAGGAGAAAATTTTTAAGCCTTAAAAGATTTATGTATTTAAATTTTCTGTTTATGAAATATCTTAGGATATAAGTAAATTTTAAATTAATAAATATATTAAATATTAAGGACGTAATTAATAATATAAATATTAAATAACAACTTTTATCGCATAACAACGAATAATTAAACATACACGGCCTATTGAATCTTTCAATACTTAAGTGACCCGTCAGCGTCTAGGTTTGGGCAGGAGCTTTTAAATCGAAACCTCAGCAACCCTCCCCTAAAGGAAGATAGTCATCACCCGTTTTCAAGAAATATCAATAACCAGAGTATATCTAACTTCCGTATTTACCGCACTACACTTCCCCGGCAGCGGCGCCAAAAAGTTTATGTGTTGAAAGTGTGTGAAGTAGTACTTAGCTTACTCCTCAACTTTTAAATTTATAAAACCTTTTATTATTACACTTTAACACCCTAACGAGCAACAAAACCCGATCAGAGGTAGTAATTTAGGTTATCGTCCCAAGGGAAGTGCTAGGTAAGGATAAGAGTTGTTTTATTAATTAATTCTTATTAAAGAATTAAAGATATATTTTTATGTCTTTTATGGGATATATTTCTCTTAGGATAGAGTTTGCTTTTAAAAATAAACAAAATAAAATAAGGAATTGAAGATTCAAAATAAAATACAAATAAAGATACAAGTAAAGATACAATTGATTACATGGACAAACAATTCATACGGGATTCATATTAGATAAGTTTCATGACTTATATTAACACAAAGTAGAATAACAATCATAGACCAATTATTATCCCTTAATAGGTTAAACTAAGTGTTGCATATTGTAACAACACAACCCGTTAACCAACCAATAATCCAGAAAAAAAAAATATTTTTCTGGTGCAGCACATGGCGCGGCGCGCCAAAGTGGCCTGTCCAAAAAGTCATGAAATGCGAAAATGTTTGACCACTTCCCGACGTATTTAGACAAAACGCTTTTAACCATACATTAATATATGTAGAACTAACACGTTCCATTAATAAAATTAGTTTTACGAAGACCGGGCCCACATCGGCCGTTTTACGACTTTCGTACGAAAATACAAGTTTTCAACCACATGATTTGTAATACAAAATAAAGGTCGAGCATGGCGATTGGGGATACGCTACCCAATCTTAATCAATCCAAAAGCAAGCCTTCTAAAGCAACTACGCGAGTCCACTAGTCCCCGCTTACCCGAGCCTCCGCATCCATGCAATCTATAAAAAAGACAACAACGAGAGGGTAAGCTAACGCTTAGTGAATGATAACATACTACATACATATATATGTATAAAATGGACACGCTGCACAAATATCAAATACCGCATACCGAAGCATCCAAGCATAAAGGCAAGCTAGGCTAAGCAAACCGTAACATCACTAAGCAACAAACTAACAATAAATAAAGTGAGTTCACCAACGACGATGTGAACAACGCCAATAAGCCACACCCGGAGGGTTAGCTACATCACAACAATTCATTAATATAAACAACATTATACGTATACAATATATATATATATATATATATATATATATATATATATATATATAAATATCTCGAATAGCATAATTGCTTACGCTTACATCACAATAACCATGGTTAACCAAATCTTCGCAAGGGAATGACTTCGCGAAACAAGTCATCGATGTTCATAACATTCTTTAGTATACTTAACACCTCGTATCACTAAACCCTAGGGTGGCACCTTAACACCTCGGTACTTCACCCAGAGTGGCATCTTAACACCTCGATGCTTCACTCATTATTTTACGGAGTGGTGTCTTAACACCTCGACACTACACCCCTAGGTGGCACCTTAACACCTCGATGCTTCACCTCGAGTGGCATCTTAACACCTCGATGCTTTTCCCGTCAATTACTTAGAGTGGCATCTTAACACCTCGATGCTTCACTTCGAGTGGCGTCTTAACACCTCGACACATCACTCGTCACATGAAACGTGGTGTCTTAACACCTCGACACTACACATTTCACGCTACCACAAATAGATATATTATATACCTACACATATAATTATTCCACCTATGCGAGAAGCGAGCTATACAAGCGAGAACCCCTTCTCCCGACCCGCACCCATCCTACACATACATATGCATATAGGATATTACCACTCACCTTGTCGTCTTGAACAATGCTACCGAATAATCTGCAACTCGTCAATGGAAAGTACCTATTCCATTATCACAAATTCAACAACACATTTAGATTGGATTTACAAACCAACCCAATTTGACACTTAGTGCAAATTTGACCCAAATGCACTTCCAAGTACAAAACGCGCCCAAAATTAACCAATAATCACTAACACAAGTGAGAATGGTCTTAATACGCCAATTAAACCCCATCATAGGTGTTAAATACCTATCTTGCCCAAAATGACACTTAAACCCTAATTTGACCCATAAGAAGTCAATATCACGCCATTAGCAAGTTTTGACACCAAAACATATTTAACTCGGTTCTATGCTTCAACCTAATCCATTTTAAGTTTATAAACCTTATTAATTCGACAATTGGGTCATAATCATCACCAAACCCTAATTTTGACCCAAAGTCAAAATTAGTCAACCAACACACCTAAAAGTGTTCCAACACTTCCATAATTACTAAACCTAGTGATTAAACCCAATTACAAGTCCTAATCAAGGCCAATTTGTTCACTAACCCAAAATCCACCAACACTAACAATAAACCCGATTACTAGCATCACTAAACCCACTTCATGAGTCTAAATGGGTTTATCAACAAATCAAGTTCAAACCCTAACTTTGAATAGCAAAATCAACAATGAAATTCGGAGTTAGAACTTACCAATACCGCCAAAATGATGTCGTTGATGAGTAGAACAACTTTAATGCTTGAGGTTTGACCCGAAACAACCTCCTTCTTCTCCAGATGGAGTTCTCTCTTACTAGAACTCAATCTCTCTCTAGGGTTTGAGGATGGGAGTGTTTGATGAGTGAGATGTGATCCAAACTGATCAATGGATCAGTTTTGATGACCCCAAACCGACCCCAAGTGAAAAAACCAAAGTACCCCTCATTTAGACCTTTTAAAAAGGCTGAAAATTGCATTAGAAGGGTTCGGTGCGCCGCGCCGAAAGGTGGAGCGCCGCTCCAACCTTCAGGTCAGTTTTCAGTTTCTTGTTTTGGCCATAACTTTTTGACCGTAGCTCTGTTTTCGATGAATCAAATATCGTTGGAAACGTGATAAGATTTCCTTTTCAATGGTAAGGCTTTGGATTATCAACACAAACTTTATTTGGGGTTGAAAGGATACGTACACACCTTGTCACTTCAGACAACGTCCAGTTTCCTTCGGCGTTCGATCAAGCAACACGTAAACTTCATACATGCATCGTACACCATAAATACATTATGTACAATAAGTATTTGGGTCTTACACATATTAATCAATAAGTAGGACTTAAAGCATATGCTAGATATGTGATGTGCAAAACAAACATCTTAATTCTTCATGTTCAATTCAATTACATGATACATACCAATCTTGTGATGAGGATCAATATGCAAATAGACCGACAAATTATATAAGCTATTAAACACCAAGTAGATCAACTCAAGTTACTAGCTGAAATTCAATTACTACTAAGTTTTCATGCAATCATTATTTAAACAAATCCAAACGAAGGATCTTCAATCAAGCCTAACAATATCAAAATCTATTATATAAGCGTAATTCAAATCAAATAAGTTTATCACTATTAAACTCTTTAACTTAGTTGCATGCAATTCAATTTAACAAGTTTGATGGACTAGATCTAAACAAGTAGCATGAATCGAATAATAGATTTATCGGATCAAGGACTAATCAACCCTAAAATCATGTTATTTAATCATTAAGCATGGAAAACAAGTGTAATCAAGCAAAAAAGATTTGAAACAGTTTAAATATCATTATAGAAACTCAACCATACATATCTGGAAAAGAACTAGAAACTGGACAGAATTAAGCACGAAGCCGGTGACTTCCTTTACTCCAAGCCAGCAGCATGGGAGTGAAGCCAGCGGCTTCATCTGAATCCCAGATGAAGTTTAACTTTCGTCCACGTAATCACTATGAACGTTTAGTTCATAATAAAAGACAAACAGGAACGAATACATAAAATAAAATAGATAGAACAATAAATTAAAGATAGAATCCTACCTTGAAAAGAAGGTAATGTAAAAAGACTTGAATTAAATCTTGAATCTTGATTACAAAAAAAGTAAATCTAACCTAAGGGCTTAGAGAAAACCCCTAGAAAATGACCTAAAACTAAAAAAACTATCTACTTCTAACTTAACTTATGAAAACTGAGATCAGAGGCCTTAATTTATAGAATCCTGGGGCGGTGGCCATGCCGGCGGCTTCAGTGGGAAGCCGGCGACTTGCCTTGAGTCAGTGACTCCTCGTGCAAGTTAAACTTAATCAGCAAGTCAAATCTTGTAACAGTCATACTGAAGCCGGCGGCTTCATGCCATGCCGGCGACTTCACTTGATCCGCCGGATCTTTCTGATTTTATCTTGATTTTGTTTCCATATTTACTTGAACTTGATCAATAAGTTGAGAAACCGTGCCAACCAGGCCGGCGGCTTCATTGGGAAGCCGGCGGCTTCATTGGGAAGCCGGCGGCTTCATTTTCCTTTTTCTTGATCAACAAGTTCTTTCAATTTTTATGGATTCTGGAACATTCTGGTACTTTCAACATCAAAGCCGACGACTTTATATACACCATGCCGGCGGCTTCATATAGCCACTTTGCAATTTTCTTTATTTTTGATCCTGTTTAATACATAACTTGGACATAATCATTAGAAATATCCTTTTTACCTTTTTTTACCCATTTTAGTGTTTTGGCATCAAAATGACTCAAAAATACTAAAATAGCTCCTCAAAATATTATCAAAAAATGTATAATTTAGGAGTTATCAAATTCCCCACACTTAAACCTTTACTTGTCTTCAAGTTAACCTTATGAATTATATCATGGGTATTAAAGTAAAATTGCAAAGTCAAAAGTATGTCTTAATAAGAAGTTGGTATTTTTTTATTACTTATAAGAACTAGTCTGAACCAGACTAAGGATTACAAGTAGTCCTAAAGGTTATTATAACAAATTTATACAGTTTGGTCATCATTGGACTCTTTTGTTTTCTAACTTTAAAAAGTGTATGGTTCTCACTGGAACTCTTTTCTTTCGTTGGCCTCCATTGAGCTCTTTTTCCTTTGATTTCTTTTGCTTTCATGCTTAGCTTTTAGCTTTACACTTTGAAATTCTTCTAAATTGGCCCTTACTTTTGACTCTTTTGATGCCTCAGTGGTCCATGCTTCTTATGCCATATGGTAGTGGCTATAAGCTTGCACTCGTTTCACAATTTTTGGCTTTTAACTTCTTATCTTAAACAAGTAATCCGATCTCGAAATTGAGAGTAGTTCTATTATTAGCATTAAGATTAAGTTAGTAAAAAGACATAAGTTTGACTAAGAATTTATACTTTCAAAAAATCGAAAAAATTAAAATTATACCCATTTTTCAACCTTTTCGGGAAAATTTGATAGTATCTCTTATACTTTTTCAAGTGATTAATCACTTCCCTCCCCACACTTAGATTATGCAATGTCCTCATTGCATTTATAATAAAAGAAATGAAATAAATAAATAAAGGACATAATTAAAAATAAGGGAAAGAGTGATGTTACTTGATTTGTAGGATCATAGAATGATTTGCGAGCACTTTTGCGGACTTCTTTTGAATTCAATAAGTAACTTGACAAAATATTAAATAACACAAACATAATACGAACATAATATTTCATTAATAACTCTTCATCACTTAAACATTTAAACACTTAGGAGCTATATTGCTCTTACATTCATAATAAAGAAATAAAACAATAAAACACTTGGACATAATATAGTCCTAATAAACATATATAAAGAAATAGGTAGTTTTGATTATAGAGTCGTTTGCGCGTCTCTTTTTTTCTTACGGAATTACACCTTAGGCATATTTTCTTCACACTTACTTTTTTCATACTCATTTAACGCTTTAATTTGTTGCAAGAAATTCAATGTGATGTCACGACCCCTACGAAAATACATTTCAAATGAAACACTCAACTCATGGATATGTTTTCTCACTTCAGTGCTAAGTTTATATTGCTCTTTTATAAATTCAGTAACAATTCTATCCACGGTAAAGTCATCATCATCCTCTTTATCAACTTTAACCATTTTCACATTAGAGCGAGGAACTTTGGATCTTGGAACTAACATAATCGATTCAAATATTGCACCACAACGAATAGTTAACGAATTATCAACATAGGTAATGGTAGCACGAGCAGTAGCTAGAAACGGAGATCCTAGGATTAAAGGAGTTATAGGATCTTCTTTCATATCCATCACAACAAAATCAATTTTGTAGAAAGCATAACCAATAATAACTTCAACTTGTTTAACAATCCCCAATGGTTCATGTAAACGACTAGCAACAAAACAGACATTTCCTTTGATTGGCTCCAACGACGGTGATCCTAAACGATTATAAACGGAAAATGGCATAACATTAATGCTAGAACCAGTATCAGCTAATCCCATAACTGGAATTGGACCACGAATTAAGCAAGGGATTTGAAATTCCACCGGATCAGTGCACATAGCAATAGGAATGTCAAGTGATGAATACGGATCTACCAGATTAATTGTGAAGGAATAAAGAGGGCGGAAACCTTCCTTTCTTCTTTCTTCCAATTGTCTCATAATATCAGCTAACCAATCATCTTTATCTTCACATTCTGATTTTTCAGATTTTTCACTATTAACTTCATTATTTTCATCAACCTTTTTATTAACTTCTTCTTCCTTCTCGTTAAAAAACTCATGCATGAAAATTACCTCATCACGATCAAGACCTTGAACCTTAGCGTATTTTGACTTATCTTCTTCAGTGGCAGTTAACTTCTTTATTTCTTGATCATATTCTTCCTCTACCATATCAAATTTCCATAAATACTTCAAACCAGGTTCATAAACATCAACCCTATTCACTTCTCTAATAACATTCACCTTTTCAAAATGAACTTCCTTAGAAACTTTAGATTCAACAGGAACTTTACCCTCAAAAAGTTTGAATAACTTAGTAAATTTACGCTCTAAGTTTTGAATTGACGCTTGATGTTATTTTATACTTGGAAAAGTTGAGCCTTTATGTTATCATTAGCTTCATTTTGATTTTTGATGAAAGTGATGATGCTTTCTTCAAGATTAGACTTCTTATCATTAGAAGAATTTGGAATGAAGGGTGCTTTAACAGGAAAGAAACCAGGTGGGTTTTTATTATTAACAAGATAAGGCGTATTATAATTATTACGGTAGTTCGGGTTTCCTTAAAATTGATTAACATACGAAACATTCTCAACTTACTCCATAGTAAGACTAGCAACACAATCTTTAGTAGCATGGGGACCTTGGCATTTTTTACAACCTACTTTAATCATATGCATCTCCTTAGTAAGCTTTTCAATTTGCCTTCCTAGATTACCTATTTGCACATTCATAGCCTTAACCATATCTTCAGAATCAAAACTAACATATTTTACCGAACGAAAAATATCTAAGTCTTGGTGCCATTCATGGGAATGAGCAGCCAACTTATTAATCATAGTTTCAGCTTCTTCAGCAGTTTTGCTCATAATGTTTCCTCCAGCAGATGTATCAATATCTATTCTTGTAGCAATATCACAACCCTTATAGAAAGTAGTTAACTTTTTAAACTTATCCAAACCATGTTGTGGACAACGTCTAAGCATTTGACCAAATCGAACCCAAGCAGAATAAAGATACTCATTAGTTTTCTGACAAAAATTAGCAATTTCAGTTTGAAGGGTGACAGTTTCAGACGCAGGAAAGAATCGAGTGAGAAACTTCTCAACCATCATATCCCAACTAGTAATATCTCCTTCAGGTAACGAGTTCTACCATTCCCTAGCTTCATCTTTCAGTGACCATGGGAAGAGACGAAGATAAATAATATTACTTTCCACATTATTAATGTTAAACTGATTACAAATATCTTTAAAATTCCGAATGTGAGCATTAGCATCTTCCTTCTCCGTACCCCTAAATTGATTATCTTTTAGTAAATGAAAAATAAAACCCTTAATATCAAAATTTTCTTTTATTTTGGGCTGAGTAATAGCCTGACCTAATCCTTCCCGACCAGCTTTTATTAACGCTTCCATTGAATCAGTCATTTTAATTTCTGAACCTAACAGAGATCCCAAATTAGAATCAGGACTAGACGGAGGGATAATGAATCATCACTAGAAGTAGTTCCTTCTTGGAAATCTAATTTTTTAACAATTTTCGAATCCTTAGAAAGTCTAAATATTATATCAGGATTTGACAACGTTCTTTGTAAGACCGGTTTCTTGGACCGAGTAATCATGTGATCTAAAATCATGAAAAGAAATGTTTTAGGAGAAAATTTTTAAGCCTTAAAGGATTTATGTATTTAAATTTTCTGTTTATGAAATATCTTAGGATATAAGTAAATTTTAAATTAATAAATATATTAAATATTAAGGACGTAATTAATAATATAAATATTAAATAACAAATTTTATCGCATAACAACGAATAATTAAACATACACGGCCTATTGAATCTTTCAATACTTAAGTGACCCGTCAGCGTCTAGGTTTAGGCAGGAGCTTTTAAATCGGAATCTCAGCAACTCTCCCCTAAAGGAAGATAGTCATCACCCGTTTTCAAGAAATATCAATAACCAAAGTATATCTAACTTCCGTATTTACCGCACTACACTTCCCCGGCAGTGGCACCAAAAAGTTTATGTGTTGAAAGTGTATGCAGTAGTGCTTAGCTTACTCCTCAACTTTTAAATTTATAAAACCTTTTATTATTACACTTTAACACCCTAACGAGCAACAAAACCCGATCAGAGGTAGTAATTTAGGTTATCGTCCCAAGGGAAGTGCTAGGTAAGGATAAGAGTTGTTTTATTAATTAATTCTTATTAAAGAATTAAAGATATATTTTTATGTCTTTTATGGGATATATTTCTCTTAGGAAAGAGTTTGCTTTTAAAAATAAACAAAATAAAATAAGGAATTGAAGATTCAAAATAAAATACAAATAAAGATACAAGTAAAGATACAATTGATTACATGGACAAACAATTCATACGGGATTCATATTAGATAAGTTTCATGACTTATATTAACACAAAGTAGAATAACAATCATAGACCAATTATTATCCCTTAATATGTTAAACTAAGTGTTGCATATTAATCAATAAGTAGGACTTAAAGCATATGCTAGATATGTGATGTGCAAAACAAACATCTTAATTCTTCATGTTCAATTCAATTACATGATACATACCAATTTTGTGATGAGGATCAATATGCAAATAGACTGACAAATTATATAAGCTATTAAACACCAAGTAGATCAACTCAAGTTACTAGCTGAAAGTCAATTACTACTAAATTTTCATGCAATCATTATTTAAACAAATCCAAACGAAGGATCTTCAATTAAGCCTAACAATATCAATTTCTATTATATAAGCGTAATTCAAATCAAATAAGTTTATCACTATTAAACTCTTTAACTTAGTTGCATGCTATTCAATTTAACAAGTTTGATGGACTAGATCTAAACAAGTAGCATGAATCGAATAATAGATTTATCGGATCAAGGACTAATCAACCTTAAAATCATGTTATTTAATCATTAAGCATGGCAAACAAGTGTAATCAAGCAAAACAGATTCGAAACAGTTTAAATATCATTATAGAAACTCAACCATACAGATCAGGAAAAGAACCAGAAACTGCACAGAATGAAGCACGAAGCCGGCGGTTTCCTTCACTCTAAGCCGGCGGCTTGGGAGTGAAGCCGGCGGCTTCATCTGAATCCCAGATGAAGTTTAACTTTCGTCCACGTAATCACTATGAACGTTTAGTTCATAATAAAAGACGAACAGAAACGAATACAGAAAAAAAAATAGTCAAAACAATAAATTAAAGATAGAATCATACCTTGAAAAGAAGGTAGATGTAAAAAGACTTGAATTAAATCTTGAATCTTGATTAAAAAAAAAGTAAATCTAACCTAAGGGCTTAGAGAAAACTCCTAGAAAACGACCTAAAACGAGAAAAACTATCTACTTCTGACTTAACTTATGAAAACTGAGACCAGAGGCCTTAATTTATAGAATCTTGTGGCGGTGGCCAAGCTGGCGGCTTCAGTGGGAAGCCGGCGGCTTGCCTTGAGTCGGTGACTCCTCATGCAAGTTAAACTTAATCAGCAAGTCAAATCTTGTAACCGTCATACTGAAGCCGGCGGCTTCATGCCATGCCGGCGACTTCACTTGATTCGCCGGATCTTTCTGATTTTATCTTGATTTTGTTTCCATTTTTACTTGAACTTGAACAATAAGTTAAGAAATCGTGTCAAACAGGCCGGCGGCTTCATTGGGAAGCCGGCAGCTTCCTTTTCTTTTTTCTTGATCAACAAGTTCTTTCAATTTTTATCGATTCTGGAACATTCTGGTACTTTCAACATCAAAGACGGCGGCTTTATATACACCATGCCGGCGGCTTCATATAGCCACTTTGCAATTTTCTTCATTTTTTATCCTGTTTAATACATAACTTGGACATAATCATTAGAAATATCTTTTTCCCTTTTTTACCCATTTTAGCGTGTTTTGGCATCAAAATGACTCGAAAATACTAAGATAACTCCTCAAAATGTTATTAAAAAACTGTATAATTTAGGAGTTATCAATGTCATAATCTGCTTGTTGTCGATTCATCTCATCTCATATGCCCTTTTCACTAGTGTTGCTATCAACATTCTCAAACAACTCATACGGGATGGCTTGTATGATGATATTTTTAGCCTCTATATAACCCTGAGCTCTCTCACGTCTCTCTCCAGAAAGTTCATAGACTGAAATTGGCATACCAGTATCTGGATGATACTCTACAACTAGACCATCTCTAAAGATGCCCATAGGTATTTTGCTTTCACACCCTTGTAGTCTATATACCGAGTTATATGATGGGGCCACTGGTTGTACTTGCCATCAAACAACACTGGAGGTCGGGAATCTGATCTGATGATCAATGTATCTTGAGTAGACATATTGATAATGAGGTAGATTCGGTAAAGATTTCGTAATGCACACAATCTAAGATTCTGGTTCACATTAATCTAACAAAAATGTCAAATTTAGTATCTGGTTTGGTACTGTAGCAGACTCGGTATCTGGTTCGGTACTGTAGCAGATTCGGTATATCATCAAAACCTGATAAGAATAACTAGTATCACACCCAGATTCGGTATGGATTCGGTTAACACAGAATATGGAGCCTTAAGTCACTTAAAACTTAAAGTATCAAGTGAAACAGTGATTCTGGTTCGGTATCTAGTTCGGTATCTAGCTCGGTAGTCAAATTGTTTAAAATTTGAACTCAAATACAATCCAATTCCTTTGAAACAGACTCAGAAACCTTGCTGCACAAGGAAACAAGTTAGTAACAATCAAAATATCAATGCAACCGAGTGTTTATGATACTGAATGTCAACTGTAGCAGTTGACAAACTGAGTCTAAGTGTAAAACTTAGAAAATCAATCGAATCATTTCTCAAACCACACCAATTAGCTGCGTATGATCAAACTGAATGTGATAGAATCACTAACACACCACAAACTGCAACACTTACGATAAATTTTTAACTTTGAAGCAGACTCGGTATGGCAGTTACGATACCGAGTGTAGATCAAATCTTCAATACTTGAAGAATTGATGAAATTGAACCATCAAATATGTGATTAAACACCTCACGAACACAAATGAATCCACAAACCTTCACTTAAACACATAATCAAGCTGGAATTGATCAATACCAAGAGTTTTAGCCACGAACTCTAAAAATCAACTTGAGTCTCCATAATTGTTGTTAAAAAGTTGTAATGATGATCAAAACTCTTTCTAATACACCTAATAAACCTTAGCTGAACTTATCACAAGAATCTGAACGTCAGATTATCACATTTGATGATACCGAATTTGATTCAATCTAATCGAGAGTGTACAGATTCTGTAATATTCAATCTCTGGATCGATATAGTGATGTAATATCACTCCCTGGAAGCTCTGATACTAAATGATAGGTCAGATCATAGTGAGAATCAAAGATGTGATAAGATTGAGTGAGACTCAGTAAGGTAAGAACAGATTCGGTATTAGAGAGAATCGGTATATTTACATTCCACGGCCTCTTAAACTAGTTTACAAAGCAATGGCTATCTAATTAGAACTACTAAGGTTCCTTATATAGCCCTCTTCTAAGGAACCATCTATTAAGCTTGTTTCACATTAACACTATACATACTTCGGGATCCTAACAATTTCAACTTGATATATTTAGCCCACGACCACCAACACATATTATTATTAAAAATAATAATGTTTCAAGTCACTTCTAAGATTCCGAAACATCTCGATCGCTGCCAGTATTATTAAATTATTACACAAAATATAATAAAATAATACCCTAAATTTCCAGGATGTTACAAATTACCTGTTTAATTGCTTATTTTCTCACAAAAAGATGTTAGTAGACCCATTTACACAAAATGTGCATAAAATACACGTAAAGGACCACTTTGGTATGAGAACGGGGATTTACCTCTCTAATGGTATAGTAAAATTACAAATGATTTGAGATGTATTAGTAGATGAAAAGTGGCTACTCAGGACGTATGACAGGATGCAAGGAGCATCTTGAAGAGTTTGTAGAAGAAAGAGGTCCATTAGTGAGGTACAGTGATAATTCTTTTAGAAATATTGTGGGATATGCTACGGTGAAAGCTAGAAGTGTTACTTTAAAGAAGGTGGCACTAGTTGAAGAGTCGGTGCATAATCCGCTAAATGTAAGAAGATAATGAAACAAGGATCAGAAAGAAACTGGGATTATGATCCAAAAGGAAAAGCAGTCTTAGTTGCCTAGATACAAGAAAATGTGTATGTGTTCTGACACTTGGATTGACATATGTCGATATTCACAATCTGTTCCTGATTTAAACTAGTTATGGCATAAAAGACTTTTTCATTTAAACTTCGAGAACATCAATGAGTTGTCTAAGAAGAATTTAGTGAGGGGTCTTCCCAAACTAACTTACAAAACATGTAAGGCTTGTTCAACCTGTGTTATAGGAAAGCAAACCAAGACTCATTTTTCTTCCAAAACATTGGCTACCATAAGTGAACCACTTCACAAGATTCCCATTGATCTCTTTCGTCCTATGAGCATCAGTAGTTTAAGTGGAAAGAAGTATACATTAGTGATTTTTGATGGATTTACAAGTTTCACTTGGTTATCTTCTTACATGTAACAAGTGATGCTCTGGTCAATAGAGATCAAGTTCAAGAAGGCACATTGGTTAAACATCTTAGAAGTGATCATGGAACTGAATTAAAAAATGCTACTCTGATTGAATTCTGTAAAGATGTTGGTATTGGTAAAACTTTGCTATTGTAAGAACTCCAAAACATAATGGAGTTGTTGAGAGAAGAAAAAGAACTCTAATTGAAGCTGCAAGGACTATAATAGTTAAAATGCATAGTAAAACACCTTATGAGTTATATATCATATGAAGGTTCCCGATATGCATTATTTTCAAATCTTTCTAATCTTTGGCTGTAAATGCTACATCCATAATCAAAGAGATTTACTTGGGAAAATGGAACCCGAATCAGATGAAGGAGTGTTCATGGGATACTCTTTGGTATCCAAAGCCTGCGGGGCTTATAATCTTAGAAGAATGAATATTGAGGAATAAATTAACATTATCTTTGATGAAAACTTTGTGGAAATGGATCATTCTGCTAAAGCTGATTCAAATATACTTGCTGAGTTATCAAGTGTAGATCTAGAGTCTGGACCTTTGCCTCAACATCTAGATTCTGCTTCTTCTAAGTCAATTGAACCTGCTTGGAAGAAGAATATACAAAAATGGAATATTCACAAAATTCATAAGGGCTAAATGATACAAATTCTGGTGAACCCACTATAGAAAGTTAATTAGATATAAATGAAGAAAATCTTCAATCGGATGGAAAAACTGTTCAACAATCTTCTCATAGTACTAGAAGAAAATCTACCATAACAATAAATCCTCCAAAATACCTTGAGGATTATGTAGTGGATGATATATGGCTACCAAAGACATTGTCTACATCTCAAACTCCAATGTAAGAGTAGGCAACTGCTAATTTATGCCTCTACACTAATTTCCTATCTTTAGTTGAACTAAAGAAGGGTGATGAAGCTTTAAATGATGATGATTGGGCATAAATAGAGAATGAAGAGCTTATTGAGTTTGAAAGGAATGAGGTTTGGACATTGGTACCAAAACCTAGTGGTGAAACTGTGATTGGTACTAAATCAATGGGTTTTTTCATAAATAAGGTTGACAAAGATGGTATTGTTATGAGAAACAATGCAAGGTTGATTGCTCATGGTTACATGCAAGAAAAAGAAATAGACTATGATGAGATATTTGAACATGTGGCTAGAATTGAAGCAATCAGACTATTTTTAGCATATACAGCTCACAAAGACTTCAAAGTATCTCAAATGGATGTCAAGAGTGCTTTCTTGAATGGGAATATACAAGAGGAAGTTTATGTTAAACAACCTCCAGGTTATGTAAGTAAGAAATTCCCTAAATATGTCTATAGACTTAATAAAGCATTGTATGGTCTAAAATAAGCTCCTAGAGCTTGGTATAAAACTCTAACAACGTTTCTTCTGGATAAGAGATTTTTAAGAGGATCCAATGACGGAACCTTGTTCATTTAAAGGACAAAGGTGATGTTTTACTTGTCCAAATTTATGTGGATGACATTAACTTTGAGTCTACTAATCTAAACTTGAGAAAATGGTTTTATGACACTATGTTAAAATAGTTTAAAATGAGCAATCTTTGTGCTTTAAATTACTTCCTAGGACTTCAATTCAAACTGAGTTCTAAATTTATTTTTATAAATCAATTTAACTATATTCCTGATTTAATTGTTAAATATAGTTTTAGAAACTGTAGTACATTGATGAAGCGACCCGTCCTAATCCATAAGGACGAATACAATAACATATGGTTACATCGCGAGGTACTTGTGTGACGACTCGGAAATTTCTGACCAAATTTAAACTTAAATTCTTATAAGATTTCGACACCGTGTCAAAAAGTCTGTATAGTGGAGTCTCAAAATGTTGAACTTTATTCATGTATTTATTTTAACCTTCGACCATTACCGATGATTCACGAACCTATGAACATAAATAGAAATGTACATGTAACCAACTATACATATAAATAATTATATATTATAAATATAGTAGAGAACTGATATGTGATTTAGATATTATGAAAGATAAATTAAAATAACTAAAACTTGTTATGTAATGATTTCGAACATAATTTTTCAACAATAAAATATATATATATATATATATATATATATATATATATATATATATATATATATATATATATATTTAAATATATAATAATGTATACTTTAAATTTATTGATTTCCATATATATATATATATATATATATATATATATATATATATATATATATATATATATATATATATATATATTTATATATATATATATATATAATTAACATAATTATCTATGTAATATTTAAAACATAATTGTATATATTGTAGTTTAAAATATCTATATATGTATAAATATGACTTCTATACAAAATTAATATTATATATAATATTAAAAATTCAAACATGTCATTATATGAAATAAGTACTATAGAATTAAAAATATGAAAGTTAATATATCAAATTTTATTACAAGTTAATTTATAGATGTCAGATTAATATTATTATTAATTTCATAATAAATAATAATAATAATATTTATATATCAGTATTATTATTATTACTATATAGTGAGTAAATATGATACATTTAAATTATAATATTATTATTAATATTAAAATTATTAAATAATGATGTAATTAGTATTATTATGATTATTATCATTGATAATAATATTATTATAAATCTTCACTACAATTATTATTATTGTGACTTATTATTAATATTACTCTATTATCATTATTTTTAGTAATTTTAATTATAATTAATATAATTGTAATTATCAAGTATTAATTCGTTATTTATTAACATTATTTATATAAAAAAAACCGTATATAATGAATTGGAAAGCAGAATCTTTTTCAAGTCGTGTTTCAACTGTAGGTGATTGTCTAAAATCGTACAAATCAGTGTTTGATTGCTAGGACAATTCCAAAATAGGTTAGCAATCGCTATCTATATTTTTTTATTATTTACGGACCAATTAAAAATGTTTCCCTAAATCACTTCACTATATTATATAAATAAATTCAACTGATCAAAGATAAGAACGAATTCATTCAGTTCTTTCATTATTACTATCAATTAGCAATTACAACAACTTTTTATGAATGAATTGAATCAATTTTTTTTTAAAATTAAAGCCGTCCTCTGTTATGTGACTTTTTGGCTAAATCATAGTTTTGTATTCAATTTAAAAATCTGGTAATGCAACTTTGTTGTAAATGCTTCATTAAAACTATCTGGAAAGTCTCGATTTCCAATTTTTCATATTGAGTTCAAATTCTTGAGTCAAAGTGTTAGTTTTCAAAAGTCAACCGATGTGTTCATGGTTAAATTGAGATTCGTTTTAATGATTTTGGATAAATTGATGATTCCTACAGATTCTATGAACGATATTTCACCTATGTCGTGTAGGAAGATTTGTCCAAAACGTTTTCAAAATAAAAATCAAGATTTTTATTTTTTTTTAAAACTGTAACACAGCAGCAGCTGTTTTCCTTTTTTTTTTTTTTTGTTGAGTCTCTTAATTTAAATTCACAGTGTAATCGTTTTTTTGTTATAGAATCAAAGTTGATTGTTTTGATTATTTTGATTGTGGTGGATTGAAATTGATTGTGAAGAAGATGATATAAGTACACGAACTGTTGGTTAAATAAATATGGTATGGTGTTTAATCAGAAAAGCAGAGACGGATCAGTGGTTAAGTGTGTGTTTGAGTATTCTAGGGGTCTCGGGTTCGAGCCCGGTCCAGGACATTTCTTTTTGCAAAAAAAAGCTACTAAAGGAGTATACACTTATTTTATTTCTATAATTATTATTATTAGTTATTATTATTATGTTTATTATTATTATTATTGTTATTATTATGTTTATTATGTTTTTTTATTGTTATTATAATTATTAGAATTATAATCATTATTATAAGTATCATTGTTATTATTATTATTATTACTACTACTACTTTGTTATAACTATTATCATAGGTGTTATCAACATTTTGATTAGTAATATTATTATTTGTATTATTAATATTAAAATAAATATTATTATGATTAGAATTACTATTATTATTGTTATAATGAAAATAATAAATACCATTATTATTATCATTAAAATTTGTATTGCTATCATTTTAGAATCTTTACTATTATTAATAACAAAAGTATTGGTGTTAAGGTTATCATTAGTAATAAGATTATTATAATTATTAATAATATAACTATCATTATTACTATCATTCTTACTATCAATAATATTATCAGTAACATTATTGTTAAAAGTATTCATTATCAATGGTGTTATTAGTAAGATTACTGTTATTATTAGTATTATCATAAGTTTTATCATTTAAAAACTATTAGTATTATCATTAAGTTAACAAACAAAAGATATTATAAAATAAATATAGATATATATATAAATATACATATATACATTTAATACAAAACTTAACTATTAAAATATGGTTAATTACTTAAAATATATATATAATGACATATATAGGTTATTAATATAAAAATGAGATAACTAATAAATTATATATATATTTGTTTGATTACAAATATGTGTGTTAACAAATATACAAATGATATAGGTTCGTGAATCCGAGGCCAACCCTGCATTATTCAATGTCGTAACATGTATTTTTACTACAAAATACATTAGGTGAGTTTCATTTGCCTTTTTCCCCATTTACTCTTTATATTTTTGGGCTGAGAATACATGCGCAACTTTTTATAACTGTTTTACGAAATAGACACAAGTAATCGAAACTACATTATATGGTTGAATGATCGAAATCGAATATGCCCCTTTATAGTCTGGTAATCTAAGAATTAGAGAACAGACACCCTAATTGACGCGAATCCTAAAGATAGATCTATCGGGCCCAACCAGCCCCATCCAAAGTACCGGATGCTTTAGTACTTCAAAATTTATATCATGTATGAAGGAGGATCCCGGAATGATGGGGATATTCTTATATGCATATTGTGAATGTCGGTTACCAGGTGTTCAATCCATATGAATGATATTTTTGTCTCTATGCATGGGACGTATGTTTATGAGAAATGGAAATATGAAATCTTGTGGTCTATTAAAATTATGAAATTGATTATTTATGATAAACTAATGAACTCACCAACCTTTTGGTTGACATTTTAAGGCATGTTTATTCTCAGGTACGAAAGAAATTTTCCGCTGTGCATTTGCTCATCTTAGAGATATTACTTGGAGTCATTCATGACATATTTCAAAAGACGTTGCATTCGAGTCGTTGAGTTCATAAAGATTATTATTAACTCAATTATAGTAAGATATATTACGAAATGGTATGCATGTTGTCAACTTTCGATGAAATGAAAGATTGTCTTTTCAAAAACGAATGCAATGTTTGTAAAATGTATCATATAGAGGTCAAGTACCTCGCGATGTAATCAACTGTTGTAAATCGTTTATAATCGATATGGACTTTGTCCGGATGGATTAGGACGGGTCGCTTCAGTTGGTATCATAGCGGTGGTCGTAGCTAACCAGGTCTTGCATTAGTGTGTCTAACTAGTAGTCGTTAGGATGCATTAGTGAGTCTGGACTTCGACCTGGTCTGCATGTCAAAAAGTTTTGCTTATCATTTTGTGTCAAAATTTATCTGCTTATCATTCTTAGTCTAGACACGTCTTGCTGCATTGATTGCATGAATAGTGTATGGACAAGATTCATATCTTAGCGTATCTGTTACTGTAAACCTTACATGGCGTATCCGCTAAATTCCTCCGTAATCTACGAAACCTTTTGGATATTCTATGTAATTAAGAATACCATCCGTTAGCCAGAAAATCATTTCATATCTAAAAATTCTGTATTCAATCGTACGAAATGGAATTCGTCATTAGTTCAAGTCACTCGGATTCCGAAATGGAATCCCACTCAAACTCCGAAAGCAGTATAACCGGAATGGATCAACCGATTAGCCATCATCTATTCTGGATGAATTGGGGCTGGGTTCGTAGCCTACTTAGTCATTGGAGACAAGAAGAAGGTGATCCTTTCCATCCACCACATTGCCCTATTAGCGAAGAACCTGAAGCACTTACTGGCGAACCTGTCCGAAACACCATTTTCTCTCTCATTTCCAGAATATCTCGTCACGATTATATACTATACCAAATTCTAGATCATATTTATCCGCTCGTCCGAACCGACAATCATCCCGAAATAATAGAAGAAGTCAACAAACTTCGAGCTCGAGTAATCAATTTGGAGAATATGGTGCAAAATTTACCAGCTTCAGCAACATCACCGGCACCAACAGTATCACCAGTATCAATACCAGTACCACCAACAACCCAAGTTTCAACATCACGCGCCTCAACATCGTAATCTATACTTCGAGCATAATCATCGTTCTACGAATCGTTCTACATCATATATCTTCGTTCTACATGACGATTATGTAATTTCTAATGTTTTAGAGATTATGTATTCTAGTTCTAATGGTAAACCAAATGAGATTAATATCATATTAACTCATTAAATCTATATTACATCCGAAGAAAATATAGATGTATATATATATATTTTCATAAAGATTGTAATTAAAAGTTCTTTTGTACAAAATGTTAATGGTGAAAATATTTTAACGGGTAGGTAATACCCGAGGAATGTTTAGATTTTACATTAATAAGTTACATTATACATTCTTTGAATATGATTCAACGGTCAATTACCATCCTACTTACATCCACAAATATACGAATATGATTCACCACAGAATAAAAATTTTCATTCAGTTTCATATTTGGATTTTAATCTATCAGAATCCAACAAGTGGCATAATGAAGAACACATTTGACGAAATAAAAATTTGATAGAAACAAACAAATTAACTATGAAAATTTTTGTTAAGAATCCACGCTAGCTGTTTCCAGCTAACTGTTCCTAGCTAACTGATTATATTTTATTTATCGCAGTTTATTTATCGCAATTAAATTATTGCAAATTTAATTTCTGGAATTTTATTTATCGTCATTTAAATTCTGTATTTATTTTACGCACTTTAAATATCAGGACACGTATACAAGGTTTTGACATATCATATTGACCCATCTATATATATTATTTGGAATAACCATGGACACTCTATATGCAGTAATGCGGGAGTTAGCTATACAGGGTTGAGGTTATTCTACAATAATATATATAGCTTGAGTTGTGATCGAGTCTGAGACATGTACACGGGTCACGATACATATTAATTAATTCGAATATTATATATTAAACTATATATGAATTGTTGTACTACAAATTGTGGACTATGAACTGTGGACTAATGACATTGGACAATTAAAATGAATTAAAATATTGATTATAACATATGAAACTAAACATCTCTTCAAGTTTGCCACTTGATTTCAACTTAAACCTCATTTGTATCTTGACGATTCCAATCTGCGTTCAAACTTTCATGATTCTTGAAAACACCTCAATCGATAGGATGAATCAACCGCACTTCATCTACGGAAGGAAAGATTTATGCATATAGTTATGCACCTGAGAAACTCTTGACAACTGAGTAAAAGTTTAACACGTAGCCGCTGTAGTGACCCGAACTTTTCCATGTTTATATATATATTAAATGAAATTGTTATTTACATAATTAAGTGTTTCCAACATGTTAAGCAATCAAACTTGTTAAGACTTGATTAATTGAAATATGTTTCATATAGACAATTGACCACCCAAGTTGACCGGTGATTCACGAATGTTAAAACTTGTAAAAACTATACGATGACATATATATGGTTATATATATAGTTAACATGATTTTATTATAAGTATGTATCTCATTAGGTATTTTAACAATGAGTTATATACATAAAAATGAGACTATTAATTTAAGAAACTCGAAAATGATATATATAACGATTATCGTTATAACAACGTCTTACTAGGTACATATGAATCATATTAAAATATTGATACACTTGGTTAATTATGTTAAATGATAAGTAAATATATTATTAAGTGTATTAACAATGAAATACATATGTAAAAATAAGACTACTAACTTAATGATTTCGAAACGAGACATATATGTAACGATTATCGTTGTAACGACATTTAACTGTATATATATCATACTAAGATATATTATATATCATAATATCATGATAATATAACAATTTAACATCTCATTTATTATAATAAACAATGGGTTAACAACATTCAACAAGATCGTTAACCTAAAGGTTTCAAGACAACATTTACATGTAACGACTAACGATGACTTAACGACTCAGTTAAAATGTGTATACATGTAGTGTTTTAATATGTATTCATACACTTTTGAAAGACTTCAAGACACTTATCAAAATACTTCTACTTAACAAAAATGCTTACAATTACATCCTCGTTCAGTTTCATCAACAATTCTACTCGTATGCACCCGTATTCGTACTCGTACAATACACAGCTTTTAGATGTATGTACTATTGGTATATACACTCCAATGATTATCTCTTAGCAGCCCATGTGAGTCACCTAACACATGTGGGAACCATCATTTGGCAACTAGCATGAAATATCTCATAAAATTACAAAAATATGAGTAATCATTCATGACTTATTTACATGAAAACAAAATTACATATCCTTTATATCTAATCCATACACCAACGACCAAAAACACCTAAAAACACTTTCATTCTTCAATTTTCTTCATCTAATTGATATCTCTCAAGTTCTATCTTCAAGTTCTAAGTGTTCTTCATAAATTTCAAAAGTTCTAGTTTCATAAAATCAAGAATACTTCCAAGATTGCAAGTTTACTTCCAAGTTTTCTAAATCCATTCCAAGTAATCATCCAAGATCAAGAAACCTTTGTTACTTATAGTAGGTTATCTTTCTAATACAAGGTAATAATCATATTCAAACTTTAATTCAATTTCTATAAGTATAACAATCTTATTTCGAGTGGAAATCTTAATTGAAATTGTTTTCGTGTCATGATTCTGCTTCAAGAACTTTCAAGCCATCCAAGGATCCTTTGAAGCTAGATCCATTTTCCGCATTTCCAGTAGGTTTATCTAAGGAACTTGAGGTAGTAATGATGTTCATAACATCATTCAATTCATACATAAAAAGCTGTCTTATTCAACGTTATAAACTTGTAATCACTAGAACATAGTTTAGTTAATTCTAAACTTGTTCGCAAATAAAGTTAATCCTTCTAACTTGATTTTAAAATCAACTAAATACATGTTCTATATCTATATGATATGCTAACTTAATGATTTAAAACCTGGAAACACGAAAAATACCGTAAAATCGGAAACGCCGTCGTAGTATCATATAGATATAGAACATGTGTTTAGTTGATTTTAAAAGTCAAGTTATAAGGGTTAACTTTTATTTGCGAACAAGTTTAGAATTAACTAAACTATGTTCTAGTGATTACAAGTTTAAACCTTCAAATAAGATAGCTTTATATGTATGAATAGAATAATGTTATGAACATCATTACTACCTCAAGTTCCTTGGATAAACCTACTAGAAATGAGAAAAATAGATCTAGCTTCAAAGGATCCTTGGATGTCTTGAAAGTTCTTGAAGCAGAATCATGACACAAAAACAATTTCAAGTAAGATTTCCACTCGAAATAAGATTGTTATAGTTATAGAAATTGAATTAAAGTTTGAATATGATTATTACCTTGTATTTGAAAGATAACCTACTATAAGTAACAAAGGTTTCTTGATCTTGGATGATTACTTGGAATGGATTTAGAAAACTTGGAAGTAAACTTGCAATCTTGGAAGTATTCTTGATTTTATGAAACTAGAACTTTTGGAATTTATGAAGAACACTTAGAACTTGAAGATAGAACTTGAGAGAGATCAATTAGATGAAGAAAATTGAAGAATGAAAGTGTTTGTAGGTGTTTTTGGTCGTTGGTGTATGGATTAGATATAAAGGATATGTAATTTTGTTTTCATGTAAATAAGTCATGAATGATTACTCTGATTTTTGTAATTTTATGAGATATTTTATGCTAGTTGCCAAATTATGGTTCCCACATGTGTTAGGTGACTCACATGGGCTGCTAAGAGCTGATCATTGGAGTGTATATACCAATAGTACATACATCTAAAAGCTGTGTATTGTACGAGTACGAATACGGGTGCATACGAGTAGAATTGTTGATGAAACTGAACGAGGATGTAATTGTAAGCATTTTTGTTAAGTAGAAGTATTTTGATAAGTGTCTTGAAGTCTTTCAAAAGTGTATGAATACATATTAAAACACTACATGTATATACATTTTAACTGAGTTGTTAAGTCATCGTTAGTCGTTACATGTAAATGTTGTTTTGAAACCTTTAGGTTAACGATCTTGTTGAATGTTGTTAACCCATTATTTATTATAACAAATGAGATGTTAAATTGTTATATTATCATGATATTATGATATATAATATATCTTAGTATGATATATATACAGTTAAATGTCGTTACAACGATAATCGTTACATATATGTCTCGTTTCGAAATCATTAAGTTAGTAGTCTTATTTTTACATATGTATTTCATTGTTAATACACTTAATAATATATTTACTTATCATTTAACATATTTAACCAAGTGTATCAATATCTGAATATGATTCATATGTACCTAGTAAGACGTTGTTATAACGATAATCGTTATATATATCGTTTTCGAGTTTCTTAAATTAATAGTCTCATTTTTATGTATATAACTCATTGTTAAAATACCTAATGAGATACATACTTATAATAAAATCATGTTAACTATATATATAACCATATATATGTCATCGTATAGTTTTTACAAGTTTTAATGTTCGTGAATCACCGGTCAACTTGGGTGGTCAATTGTCTATATGAAACCTATTTCAATTAATCAAGTCTTAACAAGTTTGACGCTTAACATGTTGGAAACACTTAATCATGTAAATAAAAATTTCATTTAATATATATATATATAAACATGGAAAAGTTCGGGTCACTACAGTACCTACCCGTTAAATAAATTTTTTCCCGAAATTTTAAGCAGTTGGGGGTGTTGACGTATCTTCTGGAAATAAATGCGGGTATTTCTTCATCATCTAATCTTCATGCTTCCAGGTGAACTCGGGTCCTCTACGAGCATTCCATCGAAACTTAACAATCGGTATCTTGTTTTGTTTAAGTCTCTTAACCTCACGATCCATTATTTCGACGGGTTCTTCAATGAATTGAAGTTTTTCATTGATTTGGATTTCGTCCAACAGAATAGTGTGATCTTCTTTAGCAAAACATTTCTTCAAATTTGAGATGTGGAAAGTGTTATGTACAGCTGCGAGTTGTTGAGGTAGCTCCAGTTGGTAAGCTACTGGTCCGACATGATCTATAATCTTGAATGGTCCAATGTACCTTGGATTTAGTTTCCCCCGTTTACCAAATAGAACAACGCCTTTCCAAGGTGAAACCTTAAGCATGACCATTTCTCCAATTTCAAACTCTATATCTTTTCTTTTACTGTCCGCGTAGCTCTTTTGTCGACTCTGGGCGGTTTTTAATCTTTCTTGTATTTGGATGATTTTCTCGGTAGTTTCTTGTATTATCTCTGGACCCGTAATCTGTCTATCCCCCACTTCACTCCAACAAATTAGAGACCTGCACTTTCTACCATAAAGTGCTTCAAACGGCGCCATCTCAATGCTTGAATGGTAGCTGTTGTTGTAGGAAAATTCTGCTAACGGTAGATGTCGATCCCAACTGTTTTCGAAATCAATAACACAAGCTCATAGCATGTCTTCAAGCGTTTGTATCGTCCTTTCGCTCTGCCCATCAGTTTGTGGATGATAGGCAGTACTCATGTCTAGACGAGTTCCCAATGCTTGTTGTAATGTCTGCCAGAATCTTGAAATAAATCTGCCATCCCTATCAGAGATAATAGAGATTGGTATTCCATGTCTGGAGACGACTTCCTTCAAATACAGTCGTGTTAACTTCTCCATCTTGTCATCTTCTCTTATTGGCAGGAAGTGTGCTGACTTGGTGAGACGATCAACTATTACCCAAATAGTATCATAACCACTTGGAGTCCTTGGCAATTTAGTAATGAAATCCATGGTAATGTTTTCCCATTTCCATTCCGGGATTTCAGGTTGTTGTAGTAGACCTGATGGTTTCTGATGTTCAGCTTTGACCTTAGAACACGTCAAACATTCTCCTACATGTTTAGAAATATCGGCTTTCATACCTGTCCACCAAAAATGTTTCTTAAGATCCTTGTACATCTTCCCCGTTCCAGGATGTATTGAGTATCTGGTTTTATGAGCGTCTCTAAGTACCATTTCTCTCATATCTCCAAATTTTGGTACCCAAATTCTTTCAGCCCTATACCGGGTTCGGTCTTCCCAAATATTAAGATGCTTCTCCGATCCTTTGGGTATTTCATCCTTTAAATTTCCCTCTTTTAAAACTCCTTGTTGCGCCTCCTTTATTTGAGTAGTAAGGTTAGTGTGAATCATTATATTCATAGATTTTACTCGAATGGGTTCTCTGTCCTTTCTGCTCAAGGCGTCGGCTACCACATTTGCCTTCCCTGGGTGGTAACGAATCTCAAAGTCGTAATCATTCAACAATTCAATCCACCTACGCTGCCTCATATTCAGTTGTTTCTGATTAAATATGTGTTGAAGACTTTTGTGGTCGGTATATATAATACTTTTGACCCCATATAAGTAGTGCCTCCAAGTCTTTAATGCAAAAACAACCGCGCCTAATTCCAAATCATGCGTCGTATAATTTTGCTCGTGAATCTTCAATTGTCTAGATGCATAAGCAATCACCTTCGTCCGTTGCATTAATACACAACTGAGACCTTGCTTTGATGCGTCACAATAAATCACAAAATCATCATTCCCTTCAGGCAATGACAATATAGGTGCCGTAGTCAGCTTTTTCTTCAATAATTGAAACGCCTTCTCTTGTTCATCCTTCCATTCAAATTTCTTCCCTTTATGCGTTAATCAAGTCAAGGATTTTGCTATTTTGGAGAAATCTTGGATGAATCTTCTGTAGTAACCAGCAAATCCTAAAAATTGACGTATATGCTTCGGAGTTTTTGGGGTTTCCCACTTTTCAACGGTTTTGATCTTTGCCGGGTCCACCTGGATACCTTCTTTGTTCACTATGTGACTGAGTAATTGAACTTCTTCCAACCAAAATGCACACTTTGAAAACTTAGCGTACAGTTTTTCTTTCCTCAATACTTCTAGCACTTTTCTCAAATGTTCTTCGTGCTCTTGATCATTCTTTGAGTAAATAAGTATGTCATCGATGAAAACAATGACAAACTTGTCAATATATGGCCCATACACTCGGTTCATAAGGTCCATGAACACAGCTGGTGTGTTAGTCAATCCAAACGGCATAACCATAAACTCGTAATGACCATAACGCGTCCTAAAAGCAGTTTTTGGAATATCATAAATCGATCTTCGAATAAACCGACGAGCCTTGTAGTTGATTAAATAAGTCGTCAATTCTCGGCAGTGGATAACGGTTTTTTTGATGGTAAGTTTGTTCAACTCTCTGTAGTCAATACACAACCTAAATGTACCATCCTTCTTCTTGACAAACAAAACAGGAGCTCCCCATGGTGATGTGCTTGGACGAATGAAACCACGTTCTAATAGTTCTTGCAGTTGGCTTTGCAGTTCTTTCATCTCGCTGGGTGCGAGTCTATAAGGAGCACGAGCTATTGGTGCAGCTCCTGGTACAAGATCTATTTGAAATTCAACAGATCGATGTGGAGGTAGTCCCGGTAATTCTTTCAGAAATACATCGAGAAATTCTTTTGCGACGGGAACATCATTGATGCTCTTTTCTTCAGTTTGTACTTTCTCGACGTGTGCTAGAACATCATAGCAACCTTTTCTTATTAGTTTTTGTGCCTTCAAATTACTAATAAGATGTAGCTTCATGTTGCCCTTTTCTCCGTACACCATTAAGGGTTCTCCTTCTTCTCGTACAATGCGAATTGCATTTTTATAACATACGATCTCTGCTTTCACCTTCTTCAGCCAGTCCATGCTAACTATTACATCAAAACTCCCTAACTCTACTGGTATCAAATCAATCTTTAATATTTTGCTACCCAGTTTAATTTCTCGATTCCGGCATATATTATCTGCTGAAATTAATTTACCGTTTGCTAATTCGAGGAAAAATTTACTATCCAACGGCGTCAATGGACAACTTAATTTAGCAAAAAAATCTCTACTCATATAGCTTCTATCCGCACCCGAATCAAATTAAACGTAAGCAGATTTATTGTCAATAAGAAACATACCCGTAACAAGCTCCGGGTCTTCCTGTGCCTCTGCCGCATTAATATTGAAAACTCTTCCGCGGCCTTGTCCATTCGTGTTCTCCTGGTTCGGGCAATTTCTAATAATGTGGCCCGGTTTTCCACATTTATAACAAACTACATTGGCATAACTTGCTCCAACACTACTTGCTCCGCCATTACTCGTTCCGACACCATTTGTTCCTTTCGTTCTGTTAACCCCTGCTCCGTAGACCTCACACTTCGCTGCGCTATGACCATTTCTTTTACACTTGTTGCAAAATTTGGTGCAGAACCCCGAGTGATACTTTTCACACCTTTGGCGTAGATGCTTCTGATTGTTGTTGCTGTTACGGTTGTTATTGTTGTTGGGATGATTGTTGTAGTTGCTGTTGTTGTTGTTGTTGTTGTTGTTGTTGTTGTTGTTGTTGTTGTTGTTGTTGTTGTTGTTGTTGTTGTTGTTGGGCCGTTTGTTGTAGTTGCGATTGATGTTGCGATTGTTGGGATAATTTTTGCGATTATTATTGTAATTGTTGTTGTTGTTGTATTGGTGATTCTTATCACCGTTTTCCTCCCACTTTCTTTTGACTTACTTCACATTGGCCTCTTCAGCCGTCTGTTCTTTAATTCTTTCCTCAATCTGGTTCACTAGTTTGTGAGCCATTCTACATGCCTGTTGTATGGAGGCGGGCTCGTGTGAACTTATATCTTCTTGGATTCTTTCCGGTAATCCTTTCACAAACACGTCGATCTTCTCTTCCTCATCTTCGAACGCTCCCGGACACAATAGGCACAATTCTGTGAATCGTCTTTCGTACGTGGTAATATCAAATCCTTGGGTTCGTAACCCTCTAAGTTCTGTCTTGAGCTTATTGACCTCGGTTCTGGGACGGTACTTCTCGTTCATCAAGTTCTTGAATGCTGACCATGGTAGTGCGTACGCATCATCTTGTCCCACTTGCTCTAGATAGGTATTCCACCATGTTAACGTAGAACCTGTGAAGGTATGCGTAGCGTACTTCACTTTGTCCTCTTCAGTACACTTACTTATGGCAAACACCGATTCGACCTTCTCGGTCCACCGTTTCAATCCGATCGGTCCTTCGGTTCCATCAAATTCCAAAGGTTTGCAGGCAGTGAATTCTTTATAGGTGCATCCTACACGATTTCCTGTACTGCTAGATCCAAGGTTATTGTTGGTATGTAGCGCAGCCTGTACTGCGGCTATGTTTGAAGCTAGAAAAGTACAGAATTCCTCTTCATTCATATTCACGGTGTGTCGAGTAGTCGGTGCCATTTTCTTCAAAATAGTCAAATGGAACAAGTTAATCATACAGAATATTAAGAGTAGTTAATAGTATTTCGTAGCATAATATGAACTCATTTATAAAAGCTTTTTCTTCATATTAGCGTTTTATAAGTTTAAATTCGGGTAGTACCTACCCGTTAAGTTCATACTTAGTAGCTAATATACAATTCAACTACTACAATTCTATATGAAAAACTGATTATAATAATATTTCGCGTTCAAACTTTTATACAATATTTTACAAACTTACAATACCGCTTATTTTACATAAAGCATGAAATATAGCACACAATAACTTTGATACAAGATAGTTTTGAAGATAATTCTAGCTAGTACACAAGTCGTTCAGCAAAGGTAATAAAGACACGTAATTCATACGTCCAGAAACAAGTCTTGCATTCTGGTTTTACTAGGACTACTTCCCATCCTTGGTCTTGTGGAACATAACCGTTATGGCCATTGATAAGACAGCGTGTTGTAACGTCGTCAAAGGGACGAGGGTTACGTAATGACCAACAGTCTCGTAATAACCTAAAAACCTCATTTCTTACCCCAATTAGCGACTCCGTCACTTGTGGGAACGTTTTGTTTAATAGTTGTAGCCCGATGTTCTTTTTCTCACTTTGGTGAGAAGCGAACATTACTAACCCGATGTTCTAAATCATGAAGTCCTATATTCGGATTCATTGATTCAAAATAATTTCTTAACCCGTTGCGTAAAATAGCATTTGGGTTCCCCGCAATATATGCGTCAAAGTAAACACATCGTAACTTATGGGTTTCCCAATGTGATATCCCCCATCTTTCAAACGAAGGTCTCTTATAAACCAATACATTCTTGGAACGTTCTTCGAATGTCTTACACACTGATTTCGCCGTAAATAGTTGTGCCGAAGAATTCTGACCGACTCTAGACAAGATTTCATCAATCATGTCTCCGGGTAGGTCTCTTAAAATATTGGGTTGTCTATCCATTTTGTGTTTTTATACTGTAAAATAGACAAGAGTTAGATTCATAAAAAAAATACTTATTAATACAAGCAATTTTTACATATATCATAAAGCATAAGAAACTATATTACATATATTACACCACACGAATACAACTATCTTATTCCGACTCGCTCGTTTCTTATTCTTCGGTTTTGGTTCATTTTGCCAAGTTTCTAGGGATATATGATGTTCCCCTAATACGAGCTGTCATTTTCCACAACGGTTTAGAAAAACCTGGTGGTTTAGAGGTTCCCGGGTCATTGTTACAACTTAAGGGCTTCGGGGGTTGACGATACATATAAAGTTCATAGGGGTTTGGAATTAGATTTCTCTATTTTTATGCCCTTTTCCTTATTATTTTCTTTTGCCTTTTTAAATTCAGTTGGGGTAATTTCTATAACATCAACGGAATTCTCGTCGAAATCCGATTCATCAGAGAATTGGTAATCCTCCCAATATTTTGCTTCCTTGGCGGAAACACCATCGACCATAATTAAACTTGGTCGGTTGGTTGAGGATTTTCTTTTACTTAACCGTTTTATTATTTCCCCCACCGGTTCTATTTCCTCCTCCGGTTCCTCCTCTTCCGGTTCTGATTCTTCTTCCGGTTCTGATTCTTCTTCCGGTTCTTCTTCGGGAACTTGTGAATCAGTCCAATATATATTCGACTCTTCGTTATTATTAGGTGAGTCAATGGGATTTGTTCTAGAGGTAGACATCTATCACACAATATCAAACATGTTAAGAGATTAATATATCACATAATATATACATGTTAATAATTTATAGTTTCCAACAAAAATGTTAAGCAATCATTTTTAAAGAAAACACGGTCGAAGTCCAGACTCACTAATGCATCCTAACAAACTCGATAAGACACACTAATGCAAATTTTCTGGTTTTCTAAGACCAACGCTCGGATACCAACTGAAATGTCCCGTTCTTATTGATTAAAAACGTTCCATATTAATTGATTTCGTTGCGAGGTTTTGACCTCTATATGAGACGTTTTTCAAAGACTGCATTCATTTTTAAAACAAACCATAACCTTTATTTTATAAATAAAGGTTTAAAAAGCTTTACGTAGATTATCAAATAATGATAATCTAAAATATCCTGTTTACACACGACCATTACATAATGGTTTACAATACAAATATGTTACATCGAAATCAGTTTCTTGAATGCAGTTTTTACACAATATCATATAAACATGGACTCCAAATCTTGTCCTTATTTTAGTATGCAACAGCGGAAGCTCTTAGTATTCACCTGAGAATAAACATGCTTTAAACGTCAACAAAAATGTTGGTGAGTTATAGGTTTAACCTATATACATCAAATCGTAACAATATACCACAAGATTTCATATTTCAATACACATCCCATACATAGAGATAAAAATCATTCATATGGTGAACACCTGGTAACCGACATTAACAAGATGCATATATAAGAATATCCCCATCATTCCGGGACACCCTTCGGATATGATATAAATTTCGAAGTACTAAAGCATCCGGTACTTTGGATGGGGTTTGTTAGGCCCAATAGATCTATCTTTAGGATTCATGTCAATTAGGGTGTCTGTTCCCTAATTCTTTGATTACCAGACTTAATAAAAAGGGGCATATTCGATTTCGATAATTCAACCATAGAATGTAGTTTCACGTACTTATGTCTATTTTGTAAATCATTTATAAAACCTGCATGTATTCTCATCCCAAAAATATTAGATTTTAAAAGTGGGACTATAACTCACTTTCACAGATTTTTACTTCGTCGGGAAGTAAGACTTGGCCACTGGTTGATTCACGAACCTATAACAATATATACATATATATCAAAGTATGTTCAAAATATATTTACAACACTTTTAATATATTTTGATGTTTTAATTTTATTAAGTCAGCTGTCCTCGTTAGTAACCTACAACTAGTTGTCCATAGATAGATGTACAGAAATAAATTGATAAATATTATCTTGAATCAATCCACGACTCAGTGTATATGTATCTCAGTATTGATCACAACTCAAACTATATATATTTTGGAATCAACCTCAACCCTGTATAGCTAACTCCAACATTCACATATAGAGTGTCTATGGTTGTTCCGAAATATATATAGATGTGTCGACATGATAGGTCGAAACATTGTATACGTGTCTATGGTATCTCAAGATTACATAATATACAATACAAGTTAATTAAGTTATGGTAGGAATAGATTTGTTACCAATTTTCACGTAGCTAAAATGAGAAAAATTATCCAATCTTGTTTTACCCATAACTTCTTCATTTTAAATCCGTTTTGAGTGAATAAAATTGCTATGGTTTCATATTGAACTCTATTTTATGAATCAAAATAGAAAAAGTATAGGTTTATAGTCAGAAAAATAAGTTACAAGTCGTTTTTGTAAAGGTAGTCATTTCAGTCGAAAGAACGACGTCTAGATGACCATTTTAGAAAACGTACTTCCACTTTGAGTTTAACCATAATTTTTGGATATAGTTTCATGTTCATAATAAAAATCATTTTCCCAGAATAACAACTTTTAAATCAAAGTTTATCATAGTTTTTTATTAACTAACCCAAAACAGCCCGCGGTGTTACTACGACGGCGTAAATCCGGTTTTACGGTGTTTTTCGTGTTTCCAGGTTTTAAATCATTAAGTTAGCATATCATATAGATATAGAACATGTATTTAGTTGATTTTAAAAGTCAAGTTAGAAGGATTAACTTTTATTTGCGAACAAGTTTAGAATTAACTAAACTATGTTCTAGTGATTACAAGTTTAAACCTTCAAATAAGATAGCTTTATATGTATGAATAGAATAATGTTATGAACATCATTACTACCTCAAGTTCCTTGGATAAACCTACTAGAAATGAGAAAAATAGATCTAGCTTCAAAGGATCCTTGGATGTCTTGAAAGTTCTTGAAGCAGAATCATGACACGAAAACAATTTCAAGTAAGATTTCCACTCGAAATAAGATTGTTATAGTTATAGAAATTGAATTAAAGTTTGAATATGATTATTACCTTGTATTTGAAAGATAACCTACTATAAGTAAAAAAGGTTTCTTGATCTTGGATGATTACTTGGAATGGATTTAGAAAACTTGGAAGTAAACTTGCAATCTTGGAAGTATTCTTGATTTTATGAAACTAGAACTTTTGGAATTTATGAAGAACACTTAGAACTTGAAGATAGAACTTGAGAGAGATCAATTAGATGAAGAAAATTGAAGAATGAAAGTGTTTGTAGGTGTTTTTGGTAGTTCGTGTATGGATTAGATATAAAGGATATGTAATTTTGTTTTCATGTAAATAAGTCATGAATGATTACTCATATTTTTGTAATTTTATGAGATATTTTATGCTAGTTGCCAAATTATGGTTCCCACATGTGTTAGGTGACTCACATGGGCTACTAAGAGCTGATCATTGGAGTGTATATACCAATAGTACATACATCTAAAAGCTGTGTATTGTACGAGTACGAATACAGGTGCATACGAGTAGAATTGTTGATGAAACTGAACGAGGATGTAATTGTAAGAATTTTTGTTAAGTAGAAGTATTTTGATAAGTGTCTTGAAGTCTTTCAAAAGTGTATGAATACATATTAAAACACTACATGTATATACATTTTAACTGAGTTGTTAAGTCATCGTTAGTCGTTACACGTAAATGTTGTTTTGAAACCTTTAGGTTAACGATCTTGTTGAATGTTGTTAACCCATTATTTATTATAACAAATGAGATGTTAAATTATTATATTATCATGATATTATGATATATAATATATCTTAGTATGATATATATACAGTTAAATGTCGTTAAAACGATAATCGTTACATATATGTCTCGCTTCGAAATCATTAAGTTAGTAGTCTTATTTTTACATATGTATTTCATTGTTAATACACATAATAATATATTTACTTATCATTTAACATAATTAACCAAGTGTATCAATATCTTAATATGATTCATATGTACCTAGTAAGACGTTGTTATAACGATAATCGTTATATATATCGTTTTCGAGTTTCTTAAATTAATAGTCTCATTTTTATGTATATAACTCATTGTTAAAATACCTAATGAGATACATACTTATAATAAAATCATGTTAACTATATATATAACCATATATATGTCATCGTATAGTTTTTACAAGTTTTAACGTTCGTGAATCACCGGTCAACTTGGGTGGTCAATTGTCTATATGAAACCTATTTCAATTAATCAAGTCTTAACAAGTTTGATTGCTTAACATGTTGGAAACACTTAATCATGTAAATAACAATTTCATTTAATATATATATATATATATATAAACATGGAAAAGTTCGGGTCACTACAATAAAGACACGGGAGAATTAAAAACACTATAACCCCAAGAGTAAAGTAGAAATAAATTGATTCATCCGGTGGAAGATGGAAAAGAAGAATGATTGTTGCGATTGTCAGGATAAGGACAAGGATCAAAACTGGATTTAGTATTTCCACAATCTTTTAAATTTGGGAATTGAGTATAGGCGTGGTAAAAGTAATGGAACGGAAGAAGTTAATTTATAGTGAAATATTTGATAATGAAATCAAGGTAGATTTCCGTATCTAACTAGAGAGATCTTAACTTCCTTAAATCCCGAAGAATCAGATCTTATAGATTTCTAAGAATTCCTTTTAAATCCCTGAATTTCGGAATTCGACAAAGACAATATCAAAAGTTAAGACGAAACTTTATTCATTCATTTCACTCTTTTGTGATAGCTTCATTCGTACTCTTCGAAAAATCGAATTATTTTATCCATATTACTCAACAGTAATAAAACTCTATTTATCAGCTTATATGAGTCATGAAAACATATTTATTATTAGCCATGACCACCTCACTCAAATTTCGGGACGAAATTCTTTAACGGGTAGGTACTATGACGACTCAGAAATTTCCGACTAAATTTAAACTTAAATTCTTATAAGATTTCGACCCGATAAGCAAAGTCTGTATAGTGGAGTCTCAAAATGTTGAACTTTATTCATGTATTTATTTTAACCTTCGACCATTACCGACGATTCACGAACCTATGAACATAAATAGAAATGTACATGTAACCAACTATACATATAAATAATTATATATTATAAATATAGTAGAGAACTGATATGTGATTTAAATATTATGAAAGATAAATTAAAATAACTAAAACTTGTTATGTAATGATTTCGAACATAATTTGTCAACAATAAATAAATATATATATATATATATATATATATATATATATATATATATATATATATATATATATATATATATATATATATATATATATATATAATTAACATAATTATCTATGTAATATTTAAAACATAATTGTATATATTGTAGTTTAAAATATCTATATATGTATAAATATGACTTCTATACAAAATTAATATTATATATAATATTAAAAATTCAAACATGTCATTATATGAAATAAGTACTATAGAATTAAAAATATGAAAGTTAATATATCAAATTTTATTACAAGTTAATTTATAGATGTCAGATTAATATTATTATTAATTTCATAATAAATAATAATAATAATATTTAAATATCAGTATTATTATTATTACTATATAGTGAGAAAATATGATACATTTAAATTATAATATTATTATTCATATTAAAATTATTAATAATGATGTAATTAGTATTATTATGATTATTATCATTAATAATAATATTATTATAAATTTTCACTACAATTATTATTATTGTGACTTATTATTAATATTACTCTATTATCATTATTTTTAGTAATTTTAATTATAATTAATATAATTGTAATTATCAAGTATTAATTTGTTATTTATTAACATTATTTATATAAAAAAAACCGTATATAATGAATTGGAAAGCAGAATCTGTTTCAAGTCATGTTCCAACTGTAGGTGATTGTCTAAAATCATACAAATCAGTGTTTGATTGCTAGAACAATTCTAAAATAGGTTAGCAATCGCTATCTATATTTTTTTATATTTTTTTATTATTTACGGACCAATTAAAAATGTTTCCATAAATCACTTCACTATATTATATAAATCAATTCAACTGATCAAAGATAAGAACGAATTCATTCAGTTCTTTCATTATTACTATCAGTTAGCAATTACAACAACTTTTTATGAATGAATTGAATCGATTTTTTTTAAAATTAAAGCCGTCCTCTGTTATGTGACTTTTTGGCTAAATCATAGTTTTGTATTCAATTTAAAAATCTGGTAATGCAACTTTGTTGTAAATGCTTCATTAAAACTATCTGGAAAGTCTCGATTTCCAATTTTTCATATTGAGTTCAAATTCTTGAGTCAAAGTGTTAGTTTTCAAAAGTCAACCGATGTGTTCATGGTTAAATTGAGATTTGTTTGAATGATTTTGGATAAATTGACGATTCCTACAAATTCTATGAACGATATTTCACCTATGTCGTGTAGGAAGATTTGTCCAAAATGTTTTCAAAATAAAAATCAAGATTTTTTTATTTTTTTTAAAACCGTAACACAGCAGCAGCTGTTTTCCTTTACTTTTTTTATTTTTTTGTTGAGTCTCTTAATTTAAATTCACAGTGTAATCGTTTTCTGTTATAGAATCAAAGTTGATTGTTTTGATTATTTTGATTGTGGTGGATTGAAATTGATTGTGAAGAAGATGATATAAGTACACGAACTGTTGGTTAAATAAATATGGTATGGTGTTTAATCAGAAAAGCAGAGACGGATCAGTGGTTAAGTGTGTGTTTGAGTATTCGAGGGGTCTCGGGTTCGAGCCCGGTCCAGAACATTTCTTTTTACAAAAAAAAGCTACTAAAGGGGTATACACTTATTTTATTTCTATAATTATTATTATTAGTTATTATTATTATGTTTATTATTATTATTATTATTATTATTATTATTATTATTATTATTATTATTATTATTGTTGTTATTATTATGTTTATTATGTTTTTTTATTGTTATTATAATTATTAGAATTATAATCATTATTATAAGTATCATTGTTATTATTGTTATTATTACTACTACTACTTTGTTATAACTATTATCATAGGTGTTATCAACATTTTGATTAGTAATATTATTATTAGTATTATTAATATTAAAATAAATATTATTATGATTAGAATTACTATTATTATTGTTATAATGAAAATAATACATACCATTATTATTATCATTAAAATTTGTATTGCTATCATTTTAGAATCTTTACTATTATTAATAACAAAAGTATTGGTGTTAAGGTTATCATTAGTAATAAGATTATTATATTTTTTAATAATATAACTATCATTATTACTATCATTCTTACTATCAATAATATTATCAGTAACATTATTGTTAAAAGTATTCATTATCAATGGTGTTATTAGTAAGATTACTGTTATTATTAGTATTATCATAAGTATTGTCATTTAAAAACTATTAGTATTATCATTAAGTTAACAAACAAAAGATATTATAAAATAAATATAGATGTATATAAAAATATATATATACATTTAATACAAAACTTAACTATAAAAATATGGTTAATTACTTAAAATATATATATAATGACATATATAGGTTATTAATATAAAAATGAGATAACTAATAAATTATATATATATTTGTTTGATTACAAATATGTGTGTTAACAAATATACAAATGATATAGGTTCGTGATTCTGAGGCCAACCCTGCATTATTCAATGTCGTAACATGTATTTTTACTACAAAATACATTAGGTGAGTTTCATTTGCCTTTTTCCCCTTTTACTCTTTATATTTTTGGGCTGAGAATACATGCGTAACTTTTTATAACTGTTTTACGAAATAGACACAAGTAATCGAAACTACATTATATGGTTGAATGATCGAAATCGAATATGCCCCTTTATAGTCTGGTAATCTAAGAATTAGGGAACAGACACCCTAATTGACGCGAATCCTAAAGATAGATCTTTCGGGCCCAACAAGCCCCATCCAAAGTACCGGATGCTTTAGTACTTCGAAATTTATATCATGTCCGAAGGAGGATCCCGGAATGATGGGGGATATTCTTATATGCATATTGTGAATGTCGGTTACTAGGTGTTCAATCCATATGAATGATATTTTTGTCTCTATGCATGTGACGTATGTTTATGAGAAATGGAAATATGAAATCTTGTGGTCTATTAAAATTATGAAATTGATTATTTATTATAAACTAATGAACTCACCAACCTTTTGGTTGACATTTTAAGGCATGTTTATTCTCAGGTACGAAAGAAATCTTCCGCTGTGCATTTGCTCATCTTAGAGATATTACTTGGAGTCATTCATGACATATTTCAAAAGAAGTTGCATTTGAGTCGTTGAGTTCATCAAGATTATTATTAATTCAATTATAGTAAGATATATTACGAAATGGTATGCATGTTGTCAACTTTCGATGAAATGAAAGATTGTCTTTTCAAAAACGAATGCAATGTTTGTAAAATGTATCATATAGAGGTCAAGTACCTAGCGATGTAATCAACTATTGTAAATCGTTTATATATTCGATATGGACTTCGTCCGGATGGATTAGGACGGGTCGCTTCAACTTGACCTCTATATGATACATTTTACAAACATTGCATTCATTTTTGAAAGACAAACTTTCATTACATCGAAAGTTGACAGCATGCATACCATTTCATAATATATCCAACTACAAATGACTTAATAATAATCTTGATGAACTTAACGACTCGAATGCAACGTCTTTTGAAATATGTCATGAATGACTCCAAGTAATATCTCTAAAATGAGCAAATGCACAGCGGAAGATTTCTTTCAAACTTGAGAATAAACATGCTTTCAAATGTCAACCAAAAGGTTGGTGAGTTCATAAGTTTATCGTAAACAATAAAATTCATCATTTTGATAGACCACAAGATTCAAATACAGTACACCTATCTTGTGTAAGAAACCATTTTCATAAATCTTAGTAACCGTACACATATCTCGTGTACAAAAATATCATACACATAACCTGTGTATAAAATCATTCTCTCGATACATAACATTCACTTTTCATTCATTGTTTGGCTTGGTAACCGACCTTAACATATAATGCGCATAAATGATATCTCCAAAACAGAACATCTCGTCTGTATAATATATAAACCTCGAAGTACTAAACACCACGCCCACTAGCTCTTTCGTCTAGTGAACATTCTAGGTGGGGGTGTTAAACCCGGTAGCTACCTTTAGGATTCGCGTGAATTAGGGCCATACCTGATTCTAATTCTTAGGTTACCAAGCAATAATAATCAGGGGAACATATTCATATCAACTGGTAGCAATTATCATGTTCACATAATTCAATGGTGGCAATAATCATGTCCACATAATTCAATAATTCAACGGTGGCAATTATCATGTCCACATAATTCATTCGAGGAATGTTTTGCTTGTGTCTATCTCGTCAAACATTTATAAAAGCATTTCATGTATTCGCAGTTCAAAAATAAATTTCAAAAGCATTTAATAAAGCAGTTGTAAAAACAGCGCATGTATTCTCAGTCCCAAAAATGTAAAGAGTAAAAGGAAATCAAATGAACTCACAATACTCTATTTTGTAGTAAAAATACATATGACGACATCGAACAAGTGTACGGTTGGCCTCAAATTCACGAACCTATATCAGTAATATATATCAAATAATGTAATGACCCTATAATAGTAATAAAACAACTTTTAATTATAATATTTTTACTTATTTAATTTAATATTATATATATTTTAATTGTTATATATATATATATATATATATATATATATATATATATATATATATATATATATATATATATATATATATATATATATATATCGTTCTAATATTTTAATAATTTATAAGTTGTATTAAGTTAGTAAGTTAAATATATTTATATTATTCGTTTTAAATAACTAATTAATATTTATTATTAAATTATTATAGTAAGTTTATTACTGTAAACATTCATTAAAATATTCTAATATCATTTATAATAATATATTAATAATTATGATAATTATGATAATAATAATATTGGTAATAATAATGATACTATATAATAATAATGATAAAAGTGATAATAATAATGTTAATAAAATAATAATGATATTAATAATGATAATAATACTAAGTCGTGTTATAATAACAATGATAACAATAATTATAATAATTTTAATAATTCCTTTAAATCATAAATTAATTAAAATTTTAGTTTAATCATTTTCATAATATATCCAAAATTTCTATATTTATAATCTTAACAATATTTTTAAAACCTTTATATTCATAGTCATAATAATTATAATTTTCGTGTTAAATTTATAAACTAATGACTATAGCTTCTATAACATTAATTCGTAATCATATTTTTTTTACATGTATTCATATAATTATAACCAATTTCTATAATCTTACTCATATCATCTTTTGTTATTAACTTCATAATATATTTACATTATTAAGATATTTAATATCCTTGTAATCATAATAATAGTGATAACGATATAAACAATAATAACAATAATAATAGTAGTAATAATAAATAATAAATAACTACCTTAAGAGGAAAGACTTAAAAAAGAAAATAAGCGGGCTCTGCCCGGGCTCGAACCCACGACCTCCCGCTAAACAACTACACACTCAACCACCTAACTGTGCGACTATTTCTTTTAACTTTATACCACCATTAATTCTTTTAACTCGTAATACTTGTAGTCTTAATAAAACCCTTAAAACCAAATGTTTCTGTTCTCGATCAACATCAACCCTAGTATCATCACTTTAATCATAACCGTAAACATCATACATTTATTCCTCTCATCATGTCGACCTCAACCTAAATGCTATTCAGCATCTCTATCGTTTATCAAGTTCATCGTCATCTCCTAATCATCATACAAGTATCACCTTCGTTATAAACGTAACTCTATTCCTCATTCTTAATCTTTTCGGCCCAAGGAAAAATCATAGTAGTCCAATATCCAAATTTGTTGGCCTAAATTAAAAGTGGATGTATTTTAAAGGCCTGTTTACTTGTTTTAATTGAGTCCACCGATGGTTTTGAGTTTAGTCAGGAATTAAAGCAATAAACCGGTCCTTATCATCTATATCGACTTAGTTAAAACAGCTGGAAAGTTTAACATTGGTGGGGTTTTCACCTTGGTAAAGTGTCGTCCATAAAGATAATTAGCCCGCACTAGCTGTTTATCAGCAAGGTTTTGTGGGTTCGTGAAGGTTTAATTGTGAAACAGAAAGAACATACGTATAGCAGTAGCAATCCAAGTCGTTTTGATGGTGATTAGAGCTGTCGAACAGAAACAATTGAGTTTAGCTGTAGCTGGGTCGTAAGTTGTAGAAGAGAAAGAGAAAGATGAGAGATGTTGATGATGGTGGAGCTGTGGTGACGATGAAGTGAGTTCTTATGGCTAAGCTCGAACAGAAGTATGAGATATTTCTTGATGGTTTTGTTTGAGTTACTCGATCAAAAACAGAATTGTAGGAATCTCATGGTTCTCGGTTAAGTTCTTGGGTTTGTTTCCGTTGGTGTTTGATGATGAAGGTGATGATGTGTTGGTTGTAGTTTCGAACAAACGAGATAGGAAGTAATAAAGATGATGTTTGTGATCCATATATGAGGATGATGAAGTTTTATTTGATGTAAGTTGTGGTTTACTTACAGAACAACAACAACTAATGATGATGGTTTAGTGAGGTGATGAAGATGGTGGATGGTGGTTCTAATGATACTTGTAATATACGGGTTTGAAAATGGTATCGTGGTGATGGATGATTGTGAAAGGTGGTGATCATTATGGTTCACGGGTTTACCAAGATGGTGGTTTAAGAAAGAACAAGAAACGGAAATAGAAGTAGGAGTAATTGGTGATGATTGTGGTGTAGTGTTGTGAAGGTTAAAGATGATAAAGGTTCAAGTATATATCTATATGTTTTTCTGCATAAGCATATATATATATATATATATATATATATATATATATATATATATATATATATATATATATATATATATATATATATATATATATATATATATATATATATATATATATAAAGAAGATAGATAGATGGTGGACAGTTGTAACAAAATAAAATAGTAACGCACAGTACCAAATAGGATAGCAGCCGAGGTTCTTGTTTTATTCCTACCGACAGTTTGACACGGATTGCTATAACGTGTCCATTGCTAAACAGTTAACGTATAAAAGTGTTCCTAAAAATTCCAAAATTTTAGATTAAATATAATTAATTAATTCACTCATTAACTGTTTGAAACCTGATCAAAAAGGTTCGGTAATTATTTATTTTCTGTTCCAAATAATATGTACGGAGTACTAAAACCTAAACTAAAAAGGTAAAAATATTTTTAACAAACCTAAAATCCTTGTAATCGATTACAGTCCAACTTTTATTTTACTCCCTCAGTTAAATGTATTAGATCTATATGAACACTAACGAGATGCCAACCGAGTGTTACTGTCGATTACTAATTAGGTCCGAAATCACAAAATATATAATTAATATACTTTATATATATATATATATATATATATATATATATATATATATATATATATAAATATATATATACATATATATATATACATATATATATACATACATATATATATACATATATATATATATATACATATATATATATATATATATATATATATATATATATATATATATATATATATATATATATATATATATATATATATATATATATATATATATATATATATTATATATATATATATAGATATATTAACATCAACATATAATATTTCAATTTATATTTTCATTTATTATTTATATATATACACACACACACACATAATAATTTACAAATAGTGGTTCGTGAATCGTTAGGAAACAGTTAAAGGTCAATTGAATATATGAAACAGTTCAAAATTTGTGAGATTCAATTAAATAGACTTTGCTTATCATGTCGAAACCCTATAAAGATTAAGTTTAAATTTGGTCAAAAATTTCCGGGTCGTCAGAGTACCTACCCGTTAAAGAAATTTCGTCCCGAAATTTGAGTGGGATTATCATGGTTAACAATAAGAATGTTTTTCTGACGAATATGAGCTGATAAATAGAGTTTTATTACTGTTGAGTAATATGGATAAGATAATTCGACTACTCGAAGAGTACGAGTGAAGCTATCACAAAAGAATGAAATGAGTAAATGCAAGTTCGTCTAAACCGGAATTTAAGGGATTTAGAGGAAATTTTCGTATTAAGATTTGGTTCTCCGGTAATTAAGGAAATTAGAATCTTCTTTGATTAAATGTTATAATCTCTCTCGATTGCTCTGTCTGATATTTCACTATAAATGAACCTTCTTCGTTCCATTATTTCCACAACTCTCATCTTTTATACTTCAATTCATATTTCAAAACATTTGTCAAATTATCGGAAGTCACTGGAAAAGATAGAATTATCAAGAAAATATGTTCTTGATTTTGTTTAGAGATTTAGTAGAATGTAAGAGTCGTGTAACATGGCACATGATGACGTTATGATCTGTGAATCATCACGTTCCATTTAAAAACTCAGCATGAATTACTGTAATATAATCACGTTGATCAAGTGTCATTATATTATACTAACTCATGCTTCAGTTCCCATCACTACTTCAAAAACATTCATATTTTAAATTCGAAGGTTTCCAAAATATAGAAACTAAACAGTTACCTTTCTGACGTAACACTGATATCGTGAAGAGATAAATGATTTCAGATAAGAATAGCTATGAAAATATCTTTAGAAATATCAAGGATATTTATACTGAAAGATACGATGATATCATAGAATTTCTAATATCGATGGATGATGATGAAGATTTGTCCGTAAAAGTGTAGAGTCAGGAGCAAGGTATTCATTAATGACCTCCGTAGATACTGAATCATTTGGATGATAAGATAGTTTACGATTGTCTACAGTTTCTGCTGCTTCATTCAGTTTTTTTTTTCATAATTTGGAGTATTGATTCGTAGACTGGGTGCTTTTCAGAGTTTCAGAATAGAAGATCATAATTCTAAGAGATAAATGTTATATGTATACATATAACTGTTGATGTAAAAACGCTACGAGATTCAAAATACTGATTGCTGATTACCAGCAATTGGTATGGCAATTCTCGTTACAAGATGCAGATGAGTAAATGATAGGGTTTTAATGAACAATATAATGGTTCTTCGGAAAGATTTAAACCAATGAGTAATGAAGTCGCTGGTAAGTTTACTGCTAATGTGGTGGAATATATATGGTTCTCCAGTAATGATGACGAAAAGGCAATCGTATACATCAAGGTTATAATAAGACTAGTACGATTGAAAAGTCGAAGTTGACTTGCTGGAGCTGTGACAAAATTGGCTACTTTGGAGAGGTATTGTAAAGTTATTTTCGGTAATAACAACGCCAAAAAAGCTAGCACAGATACGTGTTAAACGTTTACTCAGGTTCCAAGTGTTTTCAGGTGAATAACTATATGCATCAATCTTTGTTTCGTAGATGAAGTGCGGTTGGTTCATCCTCTTGATTGAGGTGTTTTTCAAGAATCATGTAAGGTTTGAACGCATATTTTATTCGTCAAGATACAAATGAGGTTTAAGATGAAATCAAGTGGCAAACTTGAAGAATTTTTTAGTTTCATATGTTATAATCAATATTTTAATTCATTTTAATTGTCCAATGTTGGCAGTCCACAGTTAGCAGTCCACAATTAGTAATCCAATCATTCATATATAGTTTAATATATAATATTTGAATTAATTAATACGTGTCGTGACCCGTGTAAATGTCTCAGACTCGATCACAACTTAAAGTATATATATTATTATAGAATCAACCTCAACCCTGTATAGCTAACTCGATCATTACTGCATATAGAGTGTCTATGGTTATTCCAAATAATATATATAGATTCATCGATATTGAAATGTCCCGTTCTTACTGATTAAAAACGTTCCATATTAATTGATTTCGTTGCGAGGTTTTGACCTCTATATGAGATGTTTTTCAAAGACTGCATTCATTTTTAAAACAAACCATAACCTTTATTTCATAGATAAAGGTTTTAAAAAAAACTTTACGTAGATTATCAAATAATGATAATATAAAATATCCTGTTTACACACGACCATTACATAATGGTTTACAATACAAATATGTTACAACAAAATAAGTTTCTTGAATGCAGTTTTTACACAATATCATACAAGCATGGACTCCAAATCTCGTCCTTATTTAAGTATGTGACAGCGGAAGCTCTTAATAATCACCTGAGAATAAACATGCTTAAAACGTCAACAAAAATGTTGGTGAGTTATAGGTTTAACCTATATATATAACAAATCATAATAATAGACCACAAGATTTCATATTTCAATACACATCCCATACATAGAGATAAAAATCATTCATATGGTGAACACCTGGTAACCGACATTAACAAGATGCATATATAAGAATATCCCCATCATTCCGGGACACCCTTCAGATATGATATAAATTTCGAAGTACTAAAACATCCGGTACTTTGGATGGGGTTTGTTAGGCCCAATAGATCTATCTTTAGGATTCGCGTCAATTAGGGTGTTTGTTCCCTAATTCTTAGATTACCAGACTTAATAAAAAGGGGCATATTTGATTTCGATAATTCAACCATAGAATGTAGTTTCACGTACTTGTGTCTATTTTGTAAATCATTTATAAAACCTGCATGTATTCTCATCCCAAAAATATTAGATTTTAAAAGTGGGACTATAACTCACTTTCACAGATTTTTACTTCGTCGGGAAGTAAGACTTGGCCACTGGTTGATTCACGAACCTATAACAATATATACATATATATATCAAAGTATGTTCAAAATATATTTACAACACTTTTAATATATTTTGATGTTTTAAGTTTATTAAGTCAGCTGTCCTCGTTAGTAACCTACAACTAGTTGTCCACAGTTAGATGTACAGAAATAAATCGATAAATATTATCTTGAATCAATCCACGACCCAGTGTATACGTATCTCAGTATTGATCACAACTCATACTATATATATTTTGGAATCAACCTCAACCCTGTATAGCTAACTCCAACATTCACATATAGAGTGTCTATGGTTGTTCCGAAATATATATAGATGTGTCGACATGATAGGTCGAAACATTGTATACGTGTCTATGGTATCTCAAGATTACATAATATACAATACAAGTTGATTAAGTTATGGTTGGAATAGATTTGTTACCAATTTTCACGTAGCTAAAATGAGAAAAATTATCCAATCTTGTTTTACCCATAACTTCTTCATTTTAAATCCATTTTGAGTGAATCAAATTGCTATGGTTTCATATTGAACTCTATTTTATGAATATAAACAGAAAAAGTATAGGTTTATAGTCGGAAAAATAAGTTACAAGTCGTTTTTGTAAAGGTAGTCATTTCAGTCGAAAGAACGACGTCTAGATGACCATTTTAGAAAACATACTTCCACTTTGAGTTTAACCATAATTTTTGGATATAGTTTCATGTTCATAATAAAAATCATTTTCTCATAATAACAACTTTTAAATCAAAGTTTATCATAGTTTTTAATTAACTAACCCAAAACAGCCCGCGGTGTTACTACGATGGCGTAAATCCGGTTTTACGGTGTTTTTCGTGTTTCCAGGTTTTAAATCATTAAGTTAGCATATCATATAGATATAGAATATGTGTTTAGTTGATTTTAAAAGTCAAGTTAGAAGGATTAACTTTTGTTTGCGAACAAGTTTAGAATTAACTAAACTATGTTCTAGGGATTACAAGTTTAAACCTTTGAATAAGATAGCTTTATATGTATGAATCGAATGATGTTATGAACATCATTACTACCTTAAGTTCCTTGGATAAACCTACTGGAAAAGAGAAAAATGGATCTAGCTTCAACGGATCCTTGGATGGCTCGAAGTTCTTGAAGCAGAATCATGACACGAAAACAAGTTCAAGTAAGATCATCACTTGAAATAAGATTGTTATAGTTATAGAAATTGAACCAAAGTTTGAATATGATTATTAACTTGTATTAGAATGATAACCTACTGTAAGAAACAAATATTTCTTGAGGTTGGATGATCACCTTACAAGATTGGAAGTGAGCTAGCAAACTTGAAAGTATTCTTGATTTTATGAAACTAGAACTTTTGGAATTTATGAAGAACACTTAGAACTTGAAGATAGAACTTGAGAGAGATCAATTAGATGAAGAAAATTGAAGAATGAAAGTGTTTGTAGGTGTTTTTGGTCGTTGGTGTATGGATTAGATATAAAGGATATGTAATTTTGTTTTCATGTAAATAAGTCATGAATGATTACTCATATTTTTGTAATTTTATGAGATATTTCATGCTAGTTGCCAAATGATGGTTCCCACATGTGTTAGGTGACTCACATGGGCTGCTAAGAGCTGATCATTGGAGTGTATATACCAATAGTACATACATCTAAAAGCTGTGTATTGTACGAGTACAAATACGGGTGCATACGAGTAGAATTGTTGATGAAACTGAACGAGGATGTAATTGTAAGCATTTTTGTTAAGTAGAAGTATTTTGATAAGTGTATTGAAGTCTTTCAAAAGTGTATAAATACATATTAAAACACTACATGTATATACATTTTAACTGAGTCGTTAAGTCATCGTTAGTCGTTACATGTAAGTGTTGTTTTGAAACCTTTAGGTTAACGATCTTGTTAAATGTTGTTAACCCAATGTTTATAATATCAAATGAGATTTTAAATTATTATATTATCATGATATTATCATGTATGAATATCTCTTAATATGATATATATACATTAAATGTCTTTACAACGATAATCGTTACATATATGTCTCGTTTAAAAATCATTAAGTTAGTAGTCTTGTTTTTACATATGTAGTTCATTGTTAATATACTTAATGATATGTTTACTTATAATAGTATCATGTTAACTATATATATATACATATATATGTCATCATATAGTTTTTACAAGTTTTAACGTTCGTGAATCACCGGTCAACTTGGGTGGTCAATTGTCTATATGAAACATATTTCAATTAATCAAGTCTTAACAAGTTTGATTGCTTAACATGTTGGAAACATTTAATCATGTAAATATCAATCTCAATTAATATATATAAACATGGAAAAGTTCGGGTCACTACAGTACCTACCCGTTAAATAAATTTCGTCCCGAAATTTTAAGCTGTTGAAGGTGTTGACGAATCTTCTGGAAATAGATGCGGGTATTTCTTCTTCATCTGATCTTCACGCTCCCAAGTGAACTCGGGTCCTCTACGAGCATTCCATCGAACCTTAACAATTGGTATCTTGTTTTGCTTAAGTCTTTTAACCTCACGATCCATTATTTCGACGGGTTCTTCGATGAATTGAAGTTTTTCGTTGATTTGGATTTCATCTAACGGAATAGTGAGATCTTCTTTAGCAAAACATTTCTTCAAATTCGAGACGTGGAAAGTGTTATGTACAGCCGCGAGTTGTTGAGGTAACTCAAGTCGGTAAGCTACTGGTCCGACACGATCAATAATCTTGAATGGTCCAATATACCTTGGATTTAATTTCCCTCGTTTACCAAATCGAACAACGCCTTTCCAAGGTGCAACTTTAAGCATGACCATCTCTCCAATTTCAAATTCTATATCTTTTCTTTTAATGTCAGCGTAGCTCTTTTGTCGACTTTGGGCGGTTTTCAACCGTTGTTGAATTTGGATGATCTTCTCGGTAGTTTCTTGTATAATCTCCGGACCCGTAATCTGTCTATCCCCCACTTCACTCCAACAAATCGGAGACCTGCACTTTCTACCATAAAGTGCTTCAAACGGCGCCATCTCAATGCTTGAATGGTAGATGTTGTTGTAGGAAAATTCTGCTAACGGTAGATGTCGATCCCAACTGTTTCTGAAATCAATAACACATGCTCGTAGCATGTCTTCAAGCGTTTGTATCGTCCTTTCACTCTTCCCATCAGTTTGTGGATGATAGGCAGTACTCATGTCTAGACGAGTTCCTAATGCTTGCTGTAATGTCTGCCAGAATCTTGAAATAAATCTGCCATCCCTATCAGAGATAATAGAGATTGGTATTCCATGTCTGGAGACGACTTCCTTCAAATACAGTCGTGCTAACTTCTCCATCTTGTCTGAAATGTCCCGTTCTTATTGATTAAAAACGTTCCATATTAATTGATTTCGTTGCGAGGTTTTGACCTCTATATGAGACGTTTTTCAAAGACTGCATTCATTTTTAAACAAACCATAACCTTTATTTCATCAATAAAGGTTTAAAAAGCTTTACGTAGATTATCAAATAATGATAATCTAAAATATCCTGTTTACACACGACCATTACATAATGGTTTACAATACAAATATGTTACAACAAAATAAGTTTCTTGAATGCAGTTTTTACACAATATCATACAAGCATGGACTCCAAATCTTGTCCTTATTTAAGTATGCGACAGCGGAAGCTCTTAATAATCACCTGAGAATAAACATGCTTAAAACGTCAACAAAAATGTTGGTGAGTTATAGGTTTAACCTATATATATCAAATCGTAACAATAGACCACAAGATTTCATATTTCAATACACATCCCATACATAGAGATAAAAATCATTCATATGGTGAACACCTGGTAACCGACAATAACAAGATGCATATATAAGAATATCCCCATCATTCCGGGACACCCTTCGGATATGATATAAATTTCGAAGTACTAAAGCATCCGGTACTTTGGATAGGGTTTGTTAGGCCCAATAGATCTATCTTTAGGATTCGCGTCAATTAGGGTGTCTGTTCCCTAATTCTTAGATTACCAGACTTAATAAAAAGGGGCATATTCGATTTCGATAATTCAACCATAGAATGTAGTTTCACGTACTTGTGTCTATTTTGTAAATCATTTATAAAACCTGCATGTATTCTCATCCCAAAAATATTAGATTTTAAAAGTGGGACTATAACTCACTTTCACAGATTTTTACTTCGTCGGGAAGTAAGACTTGGCCACTGGTTGATTCACGAACCTATAACAATATATACATATATATCAAAGTATGTTCAAAATATATTTACAACACTTTTAATATATTTTGATGTTTTAAGTTTATTAAGTCAGCTGTCCTCGTTAGTAACCTACAACTAGTTGTCCACAGTTAGATGTACAGAAATAAATCGATAAATATTATCTTGAATCAATCCACGACCCAGTGTATACGTATCTCAGTATTGATCACAACTCAAACAATATATATTTTGGAATCAACCTCAACCCTGTATAGCTAACTCCAACATTCACATATAGAGTGTCTATGGTTGTTCCGAAATATATATAGATGTGTCGACATGATAGGTCGAAACATTGTATACGTGTCTATGGTATCTCAAGATTACATAATATATAATACAAGTTGATTAAGTTATGGTTGGAATAGATTTGTTACCAATTTTCACGTAGCTAAAATGAGAAAAATTATCCAATCTTGTTTTACCCATAACTTCTTCATTTTAAATCCGTTTTGAGTGAATCAAATTGCTATGGTTTCATATTGAACTCTATTTTATGAATCTAAACCAAAAAAGTATAGGTTTCTAGTCGGAAAAATAAGTTACAAGTCGTTTTTGTAAAGGTAGTCATTTCAGTCGAAAGAACGACGTCTAGATGACCATTTTAGAAAACATACTTCCACATTGAGTTTAACCATAATTTTTGGATATAGTTTCATGTTCATAATAAAAATCATTTTCTCAGAATAACAACTTTTAAATCAAAGTTTATCATAGTTTTTAATTAACTAACCCAAAACAGCCCGCGGTGTTACTACGACGGCGTAAATCCGGTTTTACGGTGTTTTTCGTGTTTCCAGGTTTTAAATCATTAAGTTAGCATATCATATAGATATAGAACATGTGTTTAGTTGATTTTAAAAGTCAAGTTAGAAGGATTAACTTTTGTTTGCGAACAAGTTTAGAATTAACTAAACTATGTTCTAGTGATTACAAGTTTAAACCTTCGAATAAGATAGCTTTATATGTATGAATCGAATGATGTTATGAACATCATTACTACCTTAAGTTCCTTGGATGAACCTACTGGAAAAGAGAAAAATGGATCTAGCTTCAATGGATCCTTGGATGGCTCAAAGTTCTTGAAGCAAAATCATGACACGAAAACAAGTTCAAGTAAGATCATCACTTGAAATAAGATTGTTATAGTTATAGAAATTGAACCAAAGTTTGAATATGATTATTACCTTGTATTAGAATGATAACCTACTGTAAGAAACAAAGATTTCTTGAGGTTGGATGATCACCTTACAAGATTGGAAGTGAGCTAGCAAACTTGAAAGTATTCTTGATTTTATGAAACTAGAACTTTTGGAATTTATGAAGAACACTTAGAACTTGAAGATAGAACTTGAGAGAGTTCAATTAGATGAAGAAAATTGAAGAATGAAAGTGTTTGTAGGTGTTTTTGGTCGTTGGTGTATGGATTAGATATAAAGGATATGTAATTTTGTTTTCATGTAAATAAGTCATTAATGATTACTCATATTTTTGTAATCTTATGAGATATTTCATGCTAGTTGCCAAATGATGGTTCCCACATGTGTTAGGTGACTCACATGGGCTGCTAAGAGCTGATCATTGGAGTGTATATACCAATAGTACATACATCTAAAAGCTGTGTATTGTACGAGTACGAATACGGGTGCATACGAGTAGAATTGTTGATGAAACTGAACGAGAATGTAATTGTAAGCATTTTTGTTAAGTAGAAGTATTTTGATAAGTGTATTGAAGTCTTTCAAAAGTGTATAAATACATATTAAAACACTACATGTATATACATTTTAACTGAGTCGTTAAGTCATCGTTAGTCGTTACATGTAAGTGTTGTTTTGAAACCTTTAGGTTAACGATCTTGTTAAATGTTGTTAAACCAATGTTTATAATATCAAAAGAGATTTTAAATTATTATATTATCATGATATTATGATGTACGAATATCTCTTAATATGATATATATACATTAAATGTCGTTACAACGATAAACGTTACATATATGTCTCGTTTCAAAATCATTAAGTTAGTAGTCTTGTTTTTACATATGTAGTTCATTGTTAATATAATTAATGATATGTTTACTTATCATAATATCATGTTAACTATATATATAACCATATATATGTCATCATATAGTTTTTTTTTACAAGTTTTAACGTTCGTGAATCACCGGTCAACTTGGGTGGTCAATTGTCTATATGAAACCTATTTCAATTAATCAAGTCTTAACAAGTTTGATTGCTTAACATGTTGGAAACATTTAATCACGTAAACATCAATCTCAATTAATATATATAAACATGGAAAAGTTCGGGTCACTACAGTACCTACCCGTTAAATAAATTTCGTCCCGAAATTTTAAGCTGTTGAAGGTGTTGACGAATCTTCTGGAAATAGATGTGGGTATTTCTTCTTCATCTGATCTTCACGCTCCCAGGTGAACTCGGGTCCTCTACGAGCATTCCATCGAACCTTAACAATTGGTATCTTTTTTTGCTTAAGTCTTTTAACCTCACGATCCATTATTTCGACGGGTTCTTCGATGAATTGAAGTTTTTCGTTGATTTGGATTTCATCTAACGAAATAGTGAGATCTTCTTTAGCAAAACATTTCTTCAAATTCAAGACGTGGAAAGTGTTATGTACAGCCGCGAGTTGTTGAGGTAACTCAAGTCGGTAAGCTACTGGTCCGACACGATCAATAATCTTGAATGGTCCAATATACCTTGGATTTAATTTCCCTCGTTTACCAAATCGAACAACGCCTTTCCAAGGTGAAACTTTAAGCATGACCATCTCTCCAATTTCAAATTCTATATCTTTTCTTTTAATGTCAGCGTAGCTCTTTTGTCGACTTTGGGCGGTTTTCAACCGTTGTTGAATTTGGATGATCTTATCGGTAGTTTCTTGTATAATATCCGGACCCGTAATCTGTCTATCCCCCACTTCACTCCAACAAATCGGAGACCTGCACTTTCTACCATAAAGTGCTTCAAACGGCGCCATCTCAATGCTTGAATGGTAGCTGTTGTGGTAGGAAAATTCTGCTAACGGTAGATGTCGATCCCAACTGTTTCCGAAATCAATAACACATGCTCGTAGCATGTCTTCAAGCGTTTGTATCGTCCTTTCGCTCTGCCCATCAGTTTGTGGATGATAGGTAGTACTCATGTCTAGACGAGTTCCTAATGCTTGCTGTAATGTCTGCCAGAATCTTGAAATAAATCTGCCATCCCTATCAGAGATAATAGAGATTGGTATTCCATGTCTGGAGACGACTTCCTTCAAATACAGTCGTGCTAACTTCTCTATCTTGTCATCTTCTCTTATTGGCAGGAAGTGTGCTGATTTGGTGAGACGATCAACTATTACCAAAATAGTATCAAAACCACTTGCAGTCCTTGGCAATTTAGTGATGAAATCCATGGTAATGTTTTCCCATTTCCATTCCGGGATTTCGGGTTGTTGAAGTAGACCTGATGGTTTCTGATGCTCAGCTTTGACCTTAGAACACGTCAAACATTCTCCTACGTATTTAGCAACATCGGCTTTCATACCCGGCCACCAAAAATGTTTCTTGAGATCCTTGTACATCTTCCCCGTTCCAGGATGTATTGAGTATCTGGTTTTATGAGCTTCTCTAAGTACCATTTCTCTCATATCTCCAAATTTTGGTACCCAAATCCTTTCAGCCCTATACCGGGTTCCGTCTTCCCGAATATTAAGATGCTTCTCCGATCCTTTGGGTATTTCATCCTTTAAATTTCCCTCTTTTAAAACTCCTTGTTGCGCCTCCTTTATTTGAGTAGTAATGTTATTATGAATCATTATATTCATAGATTTTACTCGAATGGGTTCTCTGTCCTTCCTGCTCAAGGCATCAGCTACCACATTTGCCTTCCCCGGGTGGTAACGAATCTCAAAGTCGTAATCATTCAATAATTCAATCCACCTACGCTGCCTCATATTCAGTTGTTTCTGATTAAATATGTGTTGAAGACTTTTGTGGTCGGTATATATAATACTTTTGACCCCATATAAGTAGTGCCTCCAAGTCTTTAATGCAAAAACAACCGCGCCTAATTCCAAATCATGCGTCGTATAATTTTGTTCGTGAATCTTCAATTGTCTAGACGCATAAGCAATCACCTTCGTTCGTTGCATTAATACACAACCGAGACCTTGCTTTGATGCATCACAATAAATCACAAAATCATCATTCCCTTCAGGCAATGACAATATAGGTGCCGTAGTTAGCTTTTTCTTCAATAACTGAAACGCTTTCTCTTGTTCATCATTCCATTCAAATTTCTTCCCTTTATGCGTTAATGCAGTCAAGGGTTTTGCTATTCTGGAAAAGTCTTGGATGAACCTTCTGTAGTAACCAGCTAGTCCTAAAAACTGGCGTATGTGTTTCAGAGTTTTCGGGGTTTCCCACTTTTCAACAGTTTCTATCTTTGCCGGATCCACCTTAATACCTTCTTTGTTCACTATGTGACCGAGGAATTGAACTTCTTCCAACCAAAATGCACACTTTGAAAACTTAGCGTACAATTCTTCCTTCCTCAATACTTCTAACACCTTTCTCAAATGTTCACCGTGTTCTTGGTCATTCTTTGAGTAAATAAGTATGTCATCAATGAAAACAATGACAAACTTGTCAAGGTATGGTCCACACACTCGGTTCATAAGGTCCATGAACACAGCTGGTGCATTAGTTAAACCAAACGGCATGACCATAAACTCGTAATGACCGTAACGTGTTCTGAAAGCAGTCTTTGGAATATCATCTTCTTTCACCCGCATTTGATGATACCCGGAACGTAAGTCAATCTTTGAATAAACAGACGAGCCTTGTAGTTGATCAAATAAGTCGTCGATTCTCGGTAGTGGGTAGCGGTTCTTGATGGTAAGTTTATTCAACTCTCGGTAGTCGATACACAACCTGAATGTACCATCATTCTTCTTGACAAACAAAACAGGAGCTCCCCACGGTGATGTACTTGGTCGAATGAAACCACGCTCTAAAAGTTCTTGTAATTGGCTTTGCAGTTCTTTCATCTCGCTGGGTGCGAGTCTGTAAGGAGCACGAGCTATTGGTGCAGCTCCTGGTACAAGATCTATTTGAAATTCAACGGATCGATGTGGAGGTAATCCCGGTAATTCTTTCGGAAATACATCAGGAAATTCTTTTGCAATGGGAACATCATTGATGCTCTTTTCTTCAGTTTGTACTTTCTCGACGTGTGCTAGAACATCATAGCAACCTTTTCTTATTAGTTTTTGTGCCTTCAAATTACTAATAAGATGTAGCTTCGTGTTGCCCTTTTCTCCGTACACCATTAAGGGTTTTCCTTTTTCTCGTATAATGCGAATTGCATTTTTGTAACAAACGATCTCCGCTTTCACTTCTTTCAACCAGTCCATACCGATTATCACATCAAAACTCCCTAACTCTACTGGTATCAAATCAATCTTAAATGTTTCGCTAACCAGTTTAATTTCTCGATTCCGACATATATTATCTGCTGAAATTAATTTACCATTTGCTAATTCGAGTAAAAATTTACTATCCAAAGGCGTCAATGGACAACTTAATTTAGCACAAAAATCTCTACTCATATAGCTTCTATCCGCACCCGAATCAAATAAAACGTAAGCAGATTTATTGTCAATAAGAAACGTACCCGTAACAAGCTCCGGGTCTTCCTGTGCCTCTACCGCATTAATATTGAAAACTCTTCCACGGCCTTGTCCATTCGTGTTCTCCTGGTTCGGGCAATTTCTAATAATGTGGCCTGGTTTTCCACATTTATAACAAACTACATTGGCATAACTTGCTCCGACACTACTTGCTCCGCCATTACTCGTTCCGACACCATTTGTTCCTTTCGTTCTATTAACCCCTGGTCCGTAGACCTCACACTTCGCCGCGCTATGACCATTTCTTTTACACTTGTTGCAAAATTTGGTGCAGAACCCCGAGTGATTCTTTTCACACCTTTGGCATAGTTGCTTCTGATTGTTGTTGTTGTTGCGGTTATTATTGTTGTTGGGATGATTGTTGTAGTTGCTGTTGTTGTTGTTGTTGTTGTTGTTGTTGTTGGGCCGTTTGTTGTAGTTGCGATTGATGTTGCGATTGTTGGGATAATTGTTGCGATTATTGTTGTAATTGCTGTTGTTGTTGTATTGGTGATTCTTATCACCGTTTTCCTCCCACTTTCTTTTGACTTGCTTCACATTGGCCTCTTCAGCAGTCTGTTCTTTAATTCTTTCTTCAATCTGGTTCACTAGTTTGTGAGCCATTCTACATGCCTGTTGTATGGAGGCGGGCTCGTGTGAACTTATATCTTCTTGGATTCTTTCCGGTAATCCTTTCACAAACGCGTCGATCTTCTCTTCCTCATCTTCGAATGCTCCCGGACACAATAGGCACAATTCTGTGAATCGTCTTTCGTACGTGGTAATATCAAATCCTTGGGTTCGTAACCCTCTAAGTTCTGTCTTGAGCTTATTGACCTCGATTCTGGGACGGTACTTCTCGTTCATCAAGTGCTTGAATGCTGACCACGGTAGTTTGTACACATCGTCTTGTCCCACTTGCTCAAGATAGGTATTCCACCATGTTAACGCAGAACCTGTGAAGGTATGCGTAGCGTACTTTACTTTGTCCTCTTCAGTACACTTACTTATGGCAAACACCGATTCGACCTTCTCGGTCCACCGTTTCAATCCGATCGGTCCTTCGGTTCCATCAAATTCCAAAGGTTTGCAGGCAGTGAATTCTTTGTAGGTGCATCCTACACGATTTCCTGTACTGCTAGATCCAAGGTTATTGTTGGTATGTAGCGCAGCCTGTACTGCGGCTATGTTTGAAGCTAGAAAAGTATGGAATTCCTCTTCATTCATATTCACGGTGTGTCGAGTAGTCGGTGCCATTTCCTTCAAAATAGTTAAATGGAACAAGTTAATCATACAGAATATTAAGAGTAGTTAATAGTATTTCGTAGCATAATATGAACTCATTTATAAAAGCTTTTTCTTCATATTAGCGTTTTATAAGTTTAAATTCGGGTAGTACCTACCCGTTAAGTTCATACTTAGTAGCTAATATACAATTCAACTACTACAATTCTATATGAAAAACTGATTATAATAATATTTCGCGTTCAAACTTTTATACAATATTTTACAAACTTACAATACCGCTTATTTTACATAAAGCATGAAATATAGCACACAATAACCTTGATACAAGATAGTTGTGAAGACAATTCTAGCTAGTATACAAGTCGTTCAGCAAAGGCAATAAAGACACGTAATTCATACGTCCAGAAACAAGTCATGCATTCTGGTTTTACTAGGACTACTTCCCATCCTTGGTCTTGTGCAACATAACCGTTATGGCCGTTGATAAGACAGCGTGTTGTAACGTCATCAAAGGGACGAGGGTTACGTAATGTCCAACAGTCCCGTAATAATCTAAAAACCTCATTTCTTACCCCAATTACCGACTCCGTCACTTGTGGAAATGTTTTGTTTAATAGTTGTAGCCCGATGTTCTTCTTCTCACTTTGGTGAGAAGCGAACATTACTAATCCATAAGCATAACATGCTTCTTTATGTTGCATGTTAGCCGCTTTTTCTAAATCACGAAGTCCAATATTCGGATATATTGAGTCAAAATAATTTCTTAACCCGTTGCGTAAAATAGCATTTGGGTTCCCCGCAATATATACGTCAAAGTAAACACATCGTAACTTATGGGTTTCCCAATGTGATATCCCCCATCTTTCAAACGAAAGTCTCTTATAAACCAAGACATTCTTGGAACGTTCTTCGAATGTCTTACAAACTGATCTCGCCTTAAATAGTTGTGCCGAAGAATTCTGACCGACTTTAGACAAGATTTCATCAATAATGTCTCCGGGTAGGTCTCTTAAAATATTGGGTTGTCTATCCATTTTGTGTTTTTATACTGTAAAATAGACAAGAGTTAGATTCATAAAAAAAAATACTTATTAATACAAACAATTTTTACATATATCATAAAGCATAAGCACACTATATTACATATATATTACACCACACGAATACAACTATCTTATTCCGACTCGCTTGTTTCTTCTTCTTCGGTTTTGGTTCGTTTTGCCAAGTTTCTAGGGATATATGATGTTCCCCTAATACGAGCCGTAATTTTCCACATTGGTTTAGAAAAACCTGGTGGTTTAGAGGTTCCCGGGTCATTGTTACAACTTAAGGACTTCGGGGGTTGACGATACATATAAAGTTCATCGGGGTTGGAATTAGATTTCTCTATTTTTATGCCCTTTCCCTTATTATTTTCTTTTGCCTTTTTAAATTCAGTTGGGGTAATTTCTATAACATCATCGGAATTCTCGTCGGAATCCGATTCATCGGAGAATTGGTAATCCTCCCAATATTTTGCTTCCTAGGCAAAAACACCATTGACCATAATTAACCTTGGTCGGTTGGTTGAGGATTTTCTTTTACTTAACCGTTTTATTATTTCCCCCACCGGTTCTATTTCTTCATCCGGTTCCTCCTCTTCCGGTTCTGATTCTTCTTCCGGTTCCAACTCTTCTTCCGGTTCCTCTTCGGGAACTTGTGAATCAGTCCACGAATCATTCCAATTTACATTTGACTCTTCATTATTATTAGGTGAGTCAATGGGACTTGTTCTAGAGGTAGACATCTATCACATAATATCAAACGCGTTAAGAGATTAATATATCACATAATATTCACATGTTAAAAATATATAGTTTCCAACAAAATTTGTTAAGCAATCATTTTTCAAGTAAACACGGTCGAAGTCCAGACTCACTAATGCATCCTAACAAACTCGATAAGACACACTAATGCAAAATTCTGGTTCTCTAAGACCAACGCTCGGATACCAACTGAAATGTCCCGTTCTTATTGATTAAAAACGTTCCATATTAATTGATTTCGTTGCGAGGTTTTGACCTCTATATGAGACGTTTTTCAAATACTGCATTCATTTTTAAACAAACCATAACCTTTATTTCATCAATAAAGGTTTAAAAAGCTTTACGTAGATTATCAAATAATGATAATCTAAAATATCCTGTTTACACACGACCATTACATAATGGTTTACAATACAAATATGTTACAACAAAATAAGTTTCTTGAATGCAGTTTTTACACAATATCATACAAGCATGGACTCCAAATCTTGTCCTTATTTAAGTATGCGACAGCGGAAGCTCTTAATAATCACCTGAGAATAAACATGCTTAAAACGTCAACAAAAATGTTGGTGAGTTATAGGTTTAACCTATATATATCAAATCGTAACAATAGACCACAAGATTTCATATTTCAATACACATCCCATACATAGAGATAAAAATCATTCATATGGTGAACACCTGGTAACCGACAATAACAAGATGCATATATAAGAATATCCCCATCATTCCGGGACACCCTTCGGATATGATATAAATTTCGAAGTACTAAAGCATCCGGTACTTTGGATGGGGTTTGTTAGGCCCAATAGATCTATCTTTAGGATTCGCGTCAATTAGGGTGTCTGTTCCCTAATTCTTAGATTACCAGACTTAATAAAAAGGGGCATATTCGATTTCGATAATTCAACCATAGAATGTAGTTTCACGTACTTGTGTCTATTTTGTAAATCATTTATAAAACCTGCATGTATTCTCATCCCAAAAATATTAGATTTTAAAAGTGGGACTATAACTCACTTTCACAGATTTTTACTTCGTCGGGAAGTAAGACTTGGCCACTGGTTGATTCACGAACCTATAACAATATATACATATATATCAAAGTATGTTCAAAATATATTTACAACACTTTTAATATATTTTGATGTTTTAAGTTTATTAAGTCAGCTGTCCTCGTTAGTAACCTACAACTAGTTGTCCACAGTTAGATGTACAGAAATAAATCGATAAATATTATCTTGAATCAATCCACGACCCAGTGTATACGTATCTCAGTATTGATCACAACTCAAACTATATATATTTTGGAATCAACCTCAACCCTGTATAGCTAACTCCAACATTCACATATAGAGTGTCTATGGTTGTTCCGAAATATATATAGATGTGTCGACATGATAGGTCGAAACATTGTATACGTGTCTATGGTATCTCAAGATTACATAATATATAATACAAGTTGATTAAGTTATGGTTGGAATAGATTTGTTACCAATTTTCACGTAGCTAAAATGAGAAAAATTATCCAATCTTGTTTTACCCATAACTTCTTCATTTTAAATCCGTTTTGAGTGAATCAAATTGCTATGGTTTCATATTGAACTCTATTTTATGAATCTAAACCAAAAAAGTATAGGTTTCTAGTCGGAAAAATAAGTTACAAGTCGTTTTTGTAAAGGTAGTCATTTCAGTCGAAAGAACGACGTCTAGATGACCATTTTAGAAAACATACTTCCACTTTGAGTTTAACCATAATTTTTGGATATAGTTTCATGTTCATAATAAAAATCATTTTCTCAGAATAACAACTTTTAAATCAAAGTTTATCATAGTTTTTAATTAACTAACCCAAAACAGCCCGCGGTGTTACTACGACGGCGTAAATCCGGTTTTACGGTGTTTTTCGTGTTTCCAGGTTTTAAATCATTAAGTTAGCATATCATATAGATATAGAACATGTGTTTAGTTGATTTTAAAAGTCAAGTTAGAAGGATTAACTTTTGTTTGCGAACAAGTTTAGAATTAACTAAACTATGTTCTAGTGATTACAAGTTTAAACCTTCGAATAAGATAGCTTTATATGTATGAATCGAATGATGTTATGAACATCATTACTACCTTAAGTTCCTTGGATGAACCTACTGGAAAAGAGAAAAATGGATCTAGCTTCAATGGATCCTTGGATGGCTCAAAGTTCTTGAAGCAAAATCATGACACGAAAACAAGTTCAAGTAAGATCATCACTTGAAATAAGATTGTTATAGTTATAGAAATTGAACCAAAGTTTGAATATGATTATTACCTTGTATTAGAATGATAACCTACTGTAAGAAACAAAGATTTCTTGAGGTTGGATGATCACCTTACAAGATTGGAAGTGAGCTAGCAAACTTGAAAGTATTCTTGATTTTATGAAACTAGAACTTTTGGAATTTATGAAGAACACTTAGAACTTGAAGATAGAACTTGAGAGAGTTCAATTAGATGAAGAAAATTGAAGAATGAAAGTGTTTGTAGGTGTTTTTGGTCGTTGGTGTATGGATTAGATATAAAGGATATGTAATTTTGTTTTCATGTAAATAAGTCATGAATGATTACTCATATTTTTGTAATCTTATGAGATATTTCATGCTAGTTGCCAAATGATGGTTCCCACATGTGTTAGGTGACTTACATGGGCTGCTAAGAGCTGATCATTGGAGTGTATATACCAATAGTACATACATCTAAAAGCTGTGTATTGTACGAGTACGAATACGGGTGCATACGAGTAGAATTGTTGATGAAACTGAACGAGAATGTAATTGTAAGCATTTTTGTTAAGTAGAAGTATTTTGATAAGTGTATTGAAGTCTTTCAAAAGTGTATAAATACATATTAAAACACTACATGTATATACATTTTAACTGAGTCGTTAAGTCATCGTTAGTCGTTACATGTAAGTGTTGTTTTGAAACCTTTAGGTTAACGATCTTGTTAAATGTTGTTAAACCAATGTTTATAATATCAAAAGAGATTTTAAATTATTATATTATCATGATATTATGATGTACGAATATCTCTTAATATGATATATATACATTAAATGTCGTTACAACGATAAACGTTACATATATGTCTCGTTTCAAAATCATTAAGTTAGTAGTCTTGTTTTTACATATGTAGTTCATTGTTAATATAATTAATGATATGTTTACTTATCATAATATCATGTTAACTATATATATAACCATATATATGTCATCATATAGTTTTTTTTTTACAAGTTTTAACGTTCGTGAATCACCGGTCAACTTGGGTGGTCAATTGTCTATATGAAACATATTTCAATTAATCAAGTCTTAACAAGTTTGATTGCTTAACATGTTGGAAACATTTAATCATGTAAACATCAATCTCAATTAATATATATAAACATGGAAAAGTTCGGGTCACTACATTGTCATCTTCTCTTATTGGCAGGAAGTGTGCTGATTTGGTGAGACGATCAACTATTACCCAAATAGTATCAAAACCACTTGCAGTCCTTGGCAATTTAGTGATGAAATCCATGGTAATGTTTTCCCATTTCCATTCTGGGATTTCGGGTTGTTGAAGTAGACCTGATGGTTTTTGATGCTCAGCTTTGACCTTAGAACACGTCAAACATTCTCCTACGTATTTAGCAACATCGGCTTTCATACTCGGCCACCAAAAATGTTTCTTGAGACCCTTGTACATCTTCCCCGTTCCAGGATGTATTGAGTATCTGGTTTTATGAGCTTCTCTAAGTACCATTTCTCTCATATCTCCAAATTTTGGTACCCAAATCCTTTCAGCCCTATACCGGGTTCCGTCTTCCCGAATATTAAGATGCTTCTCCGATCCCTTGGGTATTTCATCCTTTAAATTTCCCTCTTTTAAAACTCCTTGTTGTGCCTCCTTTATTTGAGTAGTAAGGTTATTATGAATCATTATATTCATAGATTTTACTCGAATGGGTTCTCTGTCCTTCCTGCTCAAGGCATCGGCTACCACATTTGCCTTTCCCGGGTGGTAACGAATCTCAAAGTCGTAATCATTCAACAATTCAATCCACCTACGCTGCCTCATATTCAGTTATTTCTGATTAAATATGTGTTGAAGACTTTTGTGGTCGGTATATATAATACTTTTGACCCCATATAAGTAGTGCCTCCAAGTCTTTAATGCAAAAACAACCGCGCCTAATTCCAAATCATGCATCGTATAATTTTGTTCGTGAATCTTCAATTGTCTAGACGCATAAGCAATCACCTTCGTTCGTTGCATTAATACACAACCGAGACCTTGCTTTGATGCGTCACAATAAATCACAAAATCATCATTCCCTTCAGGCAATGACAATATAGGTGCCGTAGTTAGCTTTTTCTTCAATAACTGAAACGCTTTCTCTTGTTCATCATTCCATTCAAATTTCTTCCCTTTATGCGTTAATGCAGTCAAGGGTTTTGCTATTCTGGAAAAGTCTTTGATGAACCTTCTGTAGTAACCAGCTAGTCCTAAAAACTGGCGTATGTGTTTCGGAGTTTTCGGGGTTTCCCACTTTTCAACAGTTTATATCTTTGCCGAATCCACCTTAATACCTTCTTTGTTCACTATGTGACCGATGAATTGAACTTCTTCCAACCAAAATGCACACTTTGAAAACTTAGCGTACAATTCTTCCTTCCTCAATACTTCTAACACCTTTCTCAAATGTTCACCGTGTTCTTGATGATTCTTTGAGTAAATAAGTATGTCATCAATGAAAACAATGACAAACTTGTCAAGGTATGGTCCACACACTCGGTTCATAAGGTCCATGAACACAGCTGGTGCATTAGTTAAACCAAATGGCATGACCATAAACTCGTAATGACCGTAACGTGTTCTGAAAACAGTCTTTGGAATATCATCTTCTTTCACCCGCATTTGATGATACCCAGAACGTAAGTCAATCTTTGAATAAACAGACGAGCCTTGTAGTTGATCAAATAAGTCGTCGATTCTCGGTAGTGGGTAGCGGTTCTTGATGGTAAGTTTGTTCAACTTTCGGTAGTCGATACACAACCTGAATGTACCATCTTTCTTCTTGACAAACAAAACAGGAGCTCCCCACGGTGATGTGCTTGGTCGAATGAAACCACGCTCTAAAAGTTCTTGTAATTGGCTTTGCAGTTCTTTCATCTCGCTGGGTGCGAGTCTGTAAGGAGCACGAGCTATTGGTGCAGCTCCTGGTACAAGATCTATTTGAAATTCAACGGATCGCTGTGGGGGTAATCCCGGTAATTCTTTCGGAAATACATCGGGAAATTCTTTTGCAATGGGAACATCATTGATGCTCTTTTCTTCAGTTTGTACTTTCTCGACGTGTGCTAGAACAGCATAGCAACCTTTTCTTATTAGTTTTTGTGCCTTCAAATTACTAATAAGATGTAGCTTCGTGTTGCCCTTTTCTCCGTACACCATTAAGGGTTTTCCTTTTTCTCGTATAATGCGAATTGCATTTTTGTAACAAACGATCTCTGCTTTCACTTCTTTTAACCAGTCCATACCGATTATCACATCAAAACTCCCTAACTCTACTGGTATCAAATCAATCTTAAATGTTTCGCTAACCAGTTTAATTTCGCGATTCCGACATATATTATCTGTTGAAATTAATTTACCATTTGCTAATTCGAGTAAAAATTTACTATCCAAAGGCGTCAATGGACAACTAAATTTAGCACAAAAATCTCTACTCATATAGCTTCTATCCGCACCCGAATCAAATAAAACGTAAGCAAATTTATTGTCAATAAGAAACGTACCCGTAACAAGCTCCGGGTCTTCCTGTGCCTCTGCCGCATTAATATTGAAAACTCTTCCGCGACCTTGTCCATTCGTGTTCTCCTGGTTCGGGCAATTTCTAATAATGTGGCCCGGTTTTCCACATTTATAACAAACTACATTGGCATAACTTGCTCCGACACTACTTGCTCCGCCATTACTCGTCCCGACACCATTTGTTCCTTTCGTTCTATTAACCCCTGGTCCGTAGACCTCACACTTCGCCGCGCTATGACCATTTCTTTTACACTTGTTGCAAAATTTGGTGCAGAACCCCGAGTGATACTTTTCACACCTTTGGCATAGCTGCTTCTGATTGTTGTTGTTGTTGTTGCGGTTATTATTGTTGTTGGGATGATTGTTGTAGTTGTTGTTGTTGTTGTTGTTGTTGTTGTTGTTGGGCCATTTGTTATAGTTGCGATTGATGTTGCGATTGTTGGGATAATTGTTGCGATTATTGTTGTAATTGCTGTTGTTGTTGTATTGGTGATTCTTTTCACCGTTTTCCTCCCACTTTCTTTTGACTTGCTTCACATTGGTCTCTTCAGCAGTCTGTTCTTTAATTCTTTCTTCAATCTGGTTCACTAGTTTGTGAGCCATTCTACATGCCTGTTGTATGGAGGCGGGCTCGTGTGAACTTATTGTTGGGATTTAACAAGTTCATAAAACTTAAAACCATATTAAGAATCAATGTAAGCGGAAACGTGTAATTACATATTTTAAACTTGTTATACTTTAAACCAATTAAAGTTAAATCCCATGGATCAAGTTGTGAAATAATACTTACAAACTTAACAAGAAAGGATAGAGTTTATACCTCCTCAAACTATGTTTGAGGGCTGTCCAAAAGCTAGTTAGATGATGAATAAATGTGTATAACTTCAAGTCTTTGAAGCACCAACAATACACCTTAAGTTAGCTTGACTTTAACACCTTTGCAACCTTGTTTATCAAGCTTGAAACCCTTTCTTTGTACACAACATAATTCGGACAGCAGCTTCCAAGGAATGATGATGATGAATTAAGTTCCAAAAGTATGAAACCTCAAGAGATTATACCCCAAGCAATAACCCAGCACTTTGTACTTTGGTTAGGCTTTATTGGACACTTGATTTTACTTGTAAATGAGCTTGAACAACCCTTTGTTTCTGCTCATAAATTACGACCAGCAGCTCCAGAAAACAAGCTGAAATTGTTGCTGTTTTTAAGTCACTTCTTGATGTATTGAATGCATATATTGGTCTTAGAAAGCCTTGGTACATATGCATCTTGAACATAGAAGTAATGAGCTAGATTACCAAGCTCAAACACACTCTTTTTAACACATGAATTTCGGCCAGAATTCAGTAGTAACAAGCTGAAAGATTCTGCCAGCATATATTAGGAAAGAGTGAGCTGAATAAATTTAACATTCAAGTTGAATACTTGAGTCAAATGCTTGGTTAAAGAGTCTTACACATGCACATAAGGAAGTGTGATCTTAAAGTAACAAACAAGCATGGGTATGACATCCTTGGAGTCCCCAAACCGTCACCCAAGGGTGTTTTTTAAAAGGAAAACTGCAGTTTTTTTATAAACCTATTATAAAACCCCATGCTTTAATATATAACAAGATTTTATTAAGTACAAAACTTGTTATATAATACCATGTAATTATTTTGTTACTTGCATTTTATAAACCCTCTTATAAAATATAACACATCATAATTATTTAAACCTATAAATAATTAAATTCCTTATCATATAAATTATCCAAATAATTTATCTCAAGTGATAATATTTTAGAAAACCCATTTTCTAAAATTCAAGTGTCGCGTATTTATTTAACGAACCAATCGTTAAGATTAAATACTTATAAAGTGTCGGTAAGCTTGTTATTGGGTATGACCCGACTTGGATCATAACACATTAGCCACATTAATTTAATATGTCTCTCGGGCATATGAAATACCTTCAATCTCCCACTTGCACGAGAAACATAAGAAATTAATGCAAGTGATGGATACAGCCTAACACACCGTCCATCACCCCTAATATGTTATGACTTTATGCCATTCAATAACATCATCCCTTTCGAGCTCCCTACTCGAACTGATATATATAGGTGAATCTTATCATTATATCCTTTCATCCTAGATGTCATGTCAAATCCAAGAGATACAGAGTGACCACTCTCTTATAGATTCAACTTTATCAGGCCTTAGACATCTGACTCTCAACGAATAAGAGGGACAAATTCCATCTTGACTACATACGTCCTAGATATACACTTTTGTATTATACCTGAGCTCTTCCTTGTGAACTACCATATTTCAGAATAGCTAAAAAAAGAATCAAGGTATAATACTCGGTGAATATTAGGACCCAATATGTATCTCAGGTCAGAGGATACGATGATATTCGCCTTTACTCAAGATTACATGTGATCAACCACAAAGGCTCCATACAGTAAATCTTGAGAGCGGGTCTTCCAATATTTGTATCCCACAAATATCTATGAACCTTGGTAGCAACCTAGCCCCACATTCAGTCCGTGAATGTATACCAATCCAAGTTCATAATAGTCTAAACCTCACACTTGCTCCCACAAATGTGATCGACTACGGAATTTAGAATAATGTCTTATTCATGGATAAAATATGCAAAATAGGAACATAACTCAAAATAAATTAACCAATAATTATATTAATGAGTTTAAACCACTTCGTTCCGTTACAATACTTAAAATAGATCATGACCAATCACTAGAATATCGAAGCCCTAATGCACAAACATGTCCTTCATGTTTTGCTCCATGTAAGAGCTTCGTGAGTGGATCCGCTATGTTAAGATCTGTGTGAACTTTGCGAATACATCTCTTTCCCTTTTCAACTTCATTCCTTATGTAGTTGAATCTCCGTTCAAAGTGACGGGTCTTTTGGTGAGCACGAGGTTCTTTGATTTGAGCAATCACACCTTCGTTATCACAAAAGATCTCAAGAGTGTCCTGAATGGTAGGGACCACTCCTAAGTCGTCGATGAATTTCTTCATCCTTGTAGCTTCCTTAGCTGCCAATGAGACGGCGATGTACTCTGATTTTGTAGTGGATAAAGCAACAACATTATGTTTTAAACTCTTCCAAGAGACCGCACCTCCATTTAAAATGAAGACATAACCGGATTGTGATCGAGAATCATTTCGATCAGTTTGGAAGCTCACGTCCATGTAACCTTTTACAGTGAGTTCCTCCTCACCAGACCCGTATATATGAAACATATCATTAGTCCTTCTAAGGTATTTCAATATAATTTTAACCACAGTCCCATGACTGTTTCCATGGTTATTCTAGTATCTACTTGTCATGCTAAGAGCGCATGACACATCCGATCTAGTGCATATCATCTCATACATGATTGACCCAATTGCAGACGCATATGGGACATGTATCTTGCTTTCTTCTTCATCTTTCGTGGTGGGGCACTGAGATGAACTGAGAAGCGTTCCTCTTTGAAAAGGTACCAAACCTTTCTTAGAGTTTTCCATCTTGAACCTTTTCAAGTCTTTTTAATGTATGCACTTTGATTCAAACCTATCAATTTCTTGGATCTATCCCTGTAGATCCTTATCCCCAAAATGTATTGTGCTTCTCCAAGATCCTAAATGGAGAAGCAGCTACTTAGCCAAGTTTTTAACTCCTTGCATTTGCGGAATATTATTTCCAAATAATAATATATCATCCACATATAGTACAAGGAACATGATAGTGCTCCCACTAGCTTTCTTGTATACATAAGCTTCATCACCGTTATTAATGAAGCCAAATCATTAAAACGATGATTCCACATTCTTGATGCTTGTTTCAATCCGTAGATTGATTTCTTTAACTTGCATACTTTATATATGTATCCAAGTTTCCATGTATCTTGGTTTTCTCCTTAAAAGGCCATTTACAATCAACTAACTCGGAGTTAGTAGGTTGTGTAACCAATTCCCAAACTTGGTTGTCATACATGGATTGCATCTCAACGTTCATGGCTTCCTGCCATTTAACTTTATCAGACCTTGATAAAGCATCTTGGTAGTTAGTTGGTTCATCCAAATGAACCGCATAGCAACCATCCATGAGAATCCAAATCTCTCAGGAGAATTACTAATCCTACCAGATCTACGAACGTTTTGTATACTTTGATCATCCATTTGATCATTCTTAACATTTTCATGTTGAGTGCTAGTGTCAACCAATTATGTATCATTTCCTTGATCTTGAACCTATTCAAGATCTATCTTCCTTTCACTATTACCTTCCATAAGGAACTTAGTTTCAAGGAATTCATCCTTTCGAGCAACAAAATATTCTGCTCGGTTGGATCATAGAAATAGTATCCCATATCATCCTTGGGATATCCTATGAAGATACACTTTGTGGATCGAGCATTCAACTTATTAGGGACGTAACGCTTAGGGTAAGCTTCACATCCCCATACCTTTAAGTATGAAAGAGATGGATGTTTTCCAAACCATATCTCATGAGGAGTTCGTTCCACTTTCTTGGTTGGGGCCATATTTAGAATATGAGCCGCGGAGCATAGATAATAACCCCAAAATGTATTGTTGAGTTGATTATGTACTTCATTTTGATATACATTGAATGCTTTAAAAGTTTTGTCTTTATGTCTTAACAAGTAGACATATCAGAAACTACTGAAGTCATCAATGAAAGTAATGAAGTATCTTTCACCATTCCTAGTCATGGGCTTAAAGGGTCCACATACATCCGAATGTATTAATCCCAATGAGTCCTTAGCACTTTCATAAGTCCATTTGAAAGGTGCTTTGGTCATTTTGCCTTGTAAACAAGATTCACATACATCAAATGAATCCAGCTCACTTGATTTTAAAAGACCATTCTTTTAAAGTGTATGCATTTGATTCTTGTTTATGTGACCAAGGCGACTATGCCATAAGTAGGAATCACTCAAATCCCTTTTGAGTTTCTTGGTGTTTGCTTGGTATATTGAGCTATTGAATGATGTGTTATCATGAACCAATTCATAAATACCATTTAAAGGCGAAGCCTTAAAATAGAACATATCATTTAAAGAACCATGAATATCATCATTAATTAAGATTAAGATTGAAATCATATTTTCTTAAACGGGAAACAGAAATAATGTTTCATGTCAACAGAGGTGCATACAAAACATTTTTCTAAATTAGCTCCAATCCAGTTTAAAGCTTTAACATAAAGTCTCCTTGAGTTTTTACGTGCATCTTTGCACCATTTCCATATAGAGACTTTAGTTCCCGCATTTAGTTTACTTCTTTTGAACCCTTGCAATGAATAGCAAATATGAGTTCCACATCCTGTGTCTAATACCCATGTATTAGAAGAAGTAATACTAAGCTCAATGTATTCCATATGCATTACCTGAGGTTTGCTCTGCATCCCTCTTTGTTTTCAACTCCTTTAGGTAGACCGGGCAGTTGCGTTTCCAGTGACCTATCACACCGCAACCAAAGCACGGATCTTCCTTGGGGTTTGCTTGTCCGGCAACCTTTTGCTATTTATTTATTGTTGGTTGGGGCAACCAACTTCCCTTTTCCTTTGCCCTTGGAGGTGGGTCCTTTCTTCTTAGCCACCTTTGGCTTAGAAGAGGATTCATCCTTGGATCCACCTTCTTTGATCATGAGCACGGGTGAAGCCTTTTTACCCATGCTTGATTCAGCCGTCCTTAGCATGGCAATGCTCTTATCCCAACTATTCATGTTGGAATTCAACACGAATGTGTCAAACCTTTTTGACAAAGAATTGAGGATAAGGTCCGTGGCTAATCCATTAGACACGGAACAATTGAGACGGTGCAATCGATCAATGAGGCTTTTCATCTTTAGTACACAAGATGAAATGGATTGGGAGTTCTTTTCTTTTCGAGGATTGACCTCAATGATAGGTTATTAAAGTTGATTGGTGCGTTTGGAATGTTGTTGTTGTTATTGGCGGCCATCTACAAAATTTAACAAAGTCCTTTTAAGTATTGATTTTAAATTTAATAAACAATACCCTTTTATTTTTAATTGTTTTATTAAATCTTAGAATCCAACGGTAAATCAAATTTCGGTTAGGTGACCTTTATCCCGTTATTTGATTTAGCTAGGTAGTCATTTATGTGACAATTGCAATCCTTTTGCAACTTCTAAGTTATGGGATCATGCAATCCTTTTGCATGGCATATTTATCCCATCAACGCCCATTTGTTCCTCATGCTTCGGTGACCCTAAGTTCATGATTCCTAAATCAAGTCGTCCTACTTGTGTAAACATGTAGACTTAACATACAAGTGGTTAGGTGACCTTTATCCCACATGTATGCGAAGTGTACCTTATTCATATTAGTTCACTCATGACGGTTAGGTGACCTTTATCCCATCAAGAGATTCCTAATATGTCTAAGTGTTTCCACAAAAGGATGGCGTTTAACTTGTTTACCTTGTTTGTAAAAGGGATTTTAAGTTTTCATTAATTCTAGTTTGAGAAAACTTTTATGCCATACACCAACATGCATTTAGTGTATGGTACTTATGAAAAACCATTTTCAAGTCTTGTAATTAGCCAATTACTTGATATAAACCATTTTATATATATGTGATCCTTTTCTTGTTCTTAATAACCATTTATTAAGGTCTTTGGTTGCTTTTAATTTAACCAATTAAATTGTCGTTTTGCATGTCATTAATACGTCTAATTTAACCAATTAAATTGTCGTTTTGCTTGTTGTTATCTTGTGATTAATTGTATCAACCAAACATACAATACAATAAACATACAAACAACCACACATGCAAAACAAGTATGTTCACAATCTAGCCATTTTGGTGGACATTTGTTTAGCCGAAAACAAATGCCACCGGATAAGGGGTAATTACACAAAGTAGGAGATTTCAAATCTCCCACTTAACCTTGCATCCAAATGCTTCTTCATGTGTTCTTCAAGTCTTCATCATTCTTCATCATTTTACAAAATATATCCTAATACATTTTGTCTAAAAAATGAAATTACAACCTAATCTATTTTACATACCAAATATAAAATAAATTACATAACCAAATGAATTATTACATGCCAATTGAATAAATATTATTACAAACCAATTGAATAAATATCAATCAACCATGCATGCAACCAAACACAAGGTCAAGGCTTAGATTGTGAACATCATCAACATAAGTGATAGGCAATACAGAATCACAAGTGATTGGAAACACAGAATCACAAGTGATCTGCAACACAGAATCACAAGTGATTGGCAATACAGAATCACAAGTGATCGGCAACACAGAATCACAAGTGATTGGCAGTACAGAATCACAAGTGATTGGCAGTACAGAATCACAAGTGATTTGCAGTACAGAATGCAGAATCACAAGTGATTTTGGCAGTACAGAATCACAAGTGATTTGCAGTACAGAATGCAGAATCACAAGTGATTTTGGCCAAAATGACAACCACCCAAAACCCAAAATTTTACATTCTACTTCATGCATGTTCATAGAATGCAAAATTATAGTGGGTTTAATAACCATCTCGAAGCATATTTCAACAACTTCGGCTCTAGATACCATTGTTGGGATTTAACAAGTTCATAAAACTTAAAACCATATTAAGAATCAATGTAAGCGGAAACGTGTAATTACATATTTTAAACTTGTTATACTTTAAACCAATTAAAGTTAAATCCCATGGATCAAGTTGTGAAATAATACTTACAAACTTAACAAGAAAGGATAGAGTTTATACCTCCTCAAACTATGTTTGAGGGCTGTCCAAAAGCTAGTTAGATGATGAATAAATGTGTATAACTTCAAGTCTTTGAAGCACCAACAATACACCTTAAGTTAGCTTGACTTTAACACCTTTGCAACCTTGTTTATCAAGCTTGAAACCCTTTCTTTGTACACAACATAATTCGGACAGCAGCTTCCAAGGAATGATGATGATGAATTAAGTTCCAAAAGTATGAAACCTCAAGAGATTATACCCCAAGCAATAACCCAACACTTTGTACTTTGGTTAGGCTTTATTGGACACTTGATTTTACTTGTAAATGAGCTTGAACAACCCTTTGTTTCTGCTCATAAATTACGACCAGCAGCTCCAGAAAACAAGCTGAAATTGTTGCTGTTTTTAAGTCACTTCTTGATGTATTGAATGCATATATTGGTCTTAGAAAGCCTTGGTACATATGCATCTTGAACATAGAAGTAATGAGCTAGATTACCAAGCTCAAACACACTCTTTTTAACACATGAATTTCGGCCAGTATTCAGTAGTAACAAGCTGAAAGATTCTGCCAGCATATATTAGGAAAGAGTGAGCTGAATAAATTTAACATTCAAGTTGAATACTTGAGTCAAATGCTTGGTTAAAGAGTCTTACACATGCACATAAGGAAGTGTGATCTTAAAGTAACAAACAAGCATGGGTATGACATCCTTGGAGTCCCCAAACCGTCACCCAAGGGTGTTTTTTAAAAGGAAAACTGCAGTTTTTTTATAAACCTATTATAAAACCCCATGCTTTAATATATAACAAGATTTTATTAAGTACAAAACTTGTTATATAATACCATGTAATTATTTTGTTACTTGCATTTTATAAACCCTCTTATAAAATATAACACATCATAATTATTTAAACCTATAAATAATTAAATTCCTTATCATATAAATTATCCAAATAATTTATCTCAAGTGATAATATTTTAGAAAACCCATTTTCTAAAATTCAAGTGTCGCGTATTTATTTAACGAACCAATCGTTAAGATTAAATACTTATAAAGTGTCGGTAAGCTTGTTATTGGGTATGACCCGACTTGGATCATAACACATTAGCCACATTAATTTAATATGTCTCTCGGGCATATGAAATACCTTCACTTATATCTTCTTGGATTCTTTCCGGTAATCCTTTCACAAACGCGTCGATCTTCTCTTCCTCATCTTCGAATGCTCCCGGACACAATAGGCACAATTCTGTGAATCGTCTTTCGTACGTGGTAATATCAAATCCTTGGGTTCGTAACCCTCTAAGTTCTGTCTTGAGCTTATTAACCTCGGTTCTGGGACGGTATTTCTCGTTCATCAAGTGCTTGAATGCTGACCACGGTAGTGCGTACGCATCGTCTTGTCCCACTTGCTCTAGATAGGTATTCCACCATGTTAACGCAGAACCTGTGAAGGTATGCGTAGCGTACTTCACTTTGTCCTCTTCAGTACACTTACTTATGGCAAACACCGATTCGACCTTCTCGGTCCACCGTTTCAATCCGATCGGTCCTTCGGTTCCATCAAATTCCAAAGGTTTGCAGGCAGTGAATTCTTTGTAGGTGCATCCTACACGATTTCCTGTACTGCTAGATCCAAGGTTATTGTTGGTATGTAGCGCAGCCTGTACTGCGGCTATGTTTGAAGCTAGAAAAGTACGGAATTCCTCTTCATTCATATTCACAGTGTGTCTAGTAGTCGGTGCCATTTCCTTCAAAATAGTCAAATGGAACAAGTTAATCATACAGAATATTAAGAGTAGTTAATAGTATTTCGTAGCATAATATGAATTCATTTATAAAAGCTTTTTCTTCATATTAGCGTTTTATAAGTTTAAATTCGGGTAGTACCTACCCGTTAAGTTCATACTTAGTAGCTAATATACAATTCAACTACTACAATTCTATATGAAAAACTGATTATAATAATATTTCGCGTTCAAACTTTTACACAATATTTTACAAACTTACAATACCGCTTATTTTACATATAGCATGAAATATAGCACACAATAAATTTGATACAAGATGGTTGTGAAGATAATTCTAGCTAGTACACAAGTCGTTCAGCAAAGGCAATAAAGACACGTAATTCATACGTCCAGAAACAAGTCATGCATTCTGGTTTTACTAGGATTACTTCCCATCCTTGGTCTTGTGGAACATAACCGTTATGGCCGTTGATAAGACAGCGTGTTGTAACGTTGTCAAAGGGACGAGGGTTACGTAATGTCCAACAGTCCCGTAACAATCTAAAAACCTCATTTCTTACCCCAATTACCGACTCCGTCACTTGTGGGAATGTTTTGTTTAATAGTTGTAGCCCGATGTTCTTGTTCTCACTTTGGTGAGAAGCGAACATTACTAATCCGTAAGCATAACATGCTTCTTTATGTTGCATGTTAGCCGCTTTTTCTAAATCACGAAGTCCAATATTCGGATATATTGAGTCAAAATAATTTCTTAACCCATTGCGTAAAATAGCATTTGGGTTCCCCGCAATATATGCGTCAAAGTAAACACATCGTAACTTATGGATTTCCCAATGTGATATCCCCCATCTTTCGAACGAAAGCCTTTTATAAACCAAGGCATTCTTGGAACGTTCTTCGAATGTCTTACAAACTGATCTCGCCTTAAATAGTTGTGCCGAAGAATTCTGACCGACTCTAGACAAGATTTCATCAATCATGTCTCCGGGTAGGTCTCTTAAAATATTGGGTTGTCTATCCATTTTGTGTTTTTATACTGTAAAATAGACAAGAGTTAGATTCATAAAAAAAATACTTATTAATACAAGCAATTTTTACATATATCATAAAGCATAAGCACACTATATTACATATATTACACCACACAAATACAACTTTCTTATTCCGGCTCGCTTGTTTCTTCTTCTTCGGTTTTGGTTCGTTTTGCCAAGTTTCTAGGGATATATGATGTTCCCCTAATACGAGCCGTAATTTTCCACATTGGTTTAGAAAAACCTGGTGGTTTAGAGGTTCCCGGGTCATTGTTACAACTTAAGGACTTCGGGGGTTGACGATACATATAAAGTTCATCGGGGTTGGAATTAGATTTCTTTATTTTTATGCCCTTTCCCTTATTATTTTCTTTTGCCTTTTTAAATTCAGTTGGGGTAATTTCTATAACATCATCGGAATTCTCGTCGGAATCCGATTCATCGGAGAATTGGTAATCCTCCCAATATTTTGCTTCCTTGGCGGAAACACCATTGACCATAATTAACCTTGGCCGGTTGGTTGAGGATTTTCTTTTACTTAACCGTTTTATTATTTCCCCCACCGGTTCTATTTCTTCATCCGGGTCCGATTCTTCTTCCGGTTCCGATTCTTCTTCCGGTTCCGACTCTTCTTCCGGTTCCTCTTCGGGAAATTGTGAATCAGTCCACGAATCATTCCAATTTACATTTGACTCTTCATTATTATTAGGTGGGTCAATGGGACTTGTTCTAGAGGTAGACATCTATCACATAATATCAAACGCGTTAAGAGATTAATATATCACATAATATTCACATGTTAAAAATATATAGTTTCCAACAAAATTTGTTAAGCAATCATTTTCAAGTAATCACTGTCGAAGTCCAGACTCACTAATGCATCCTAACAAACTCGATAAGACACACTAATACAAAATTCTGGTTCTCTAAGAACAACGCTCGGATACCAACTGAAATGTCCCGTTCTTACTGATTAAAAACGTTCCATATTAATTGATTTCATTGCGAGGTTTTGACCTCTATATGAGACGTTTTTCAAAGACTGCATTCATTTTTAAAACAAACCATAACCTTTATTTCATAGATAAAGGTTTTAAAAAAAACTTTACGTAGATTATCAAATAATGATAATCTAAAATATCCTATTTACACACGACCATTACATAATGGTTTACAATACAAATATGTTACAACAAAATAAGTTTCTTGAATGCAGTTTTTACACAATATCATACAAGCATGGACTCCAAATCTCGTCCTTATTTAAGTATGCGACAGCGGAAGCTCTTAATAATCACCTGAGAATAAACATGCTTAAAACGTCAACAAAAATGTTGGTGAGTTATAGGTTTAACCTATATATATATCAAATCATAATAATAGACCACAAGATTTCATATTTCAATACACATCCCATACATAGAGATAAAAATCATTCATATGGTGAACACCTGGTAACCGACATTAACAAGATGCATATATAAGAATATCCCCATCATTCCGGGACACCCTTCGGATATGATATAAATTTCGAAGAACTAAAACATCTGGTACTTTGGATGGGGTTTATTAGGCCCAATAGATCTATCTTTAGGATTCGCGTCAATTAGGGTGTCTGTTCCCTAATTCTTAGATTACCAGACTTAATAAAAAGGGGCATATTCGATTTCGATAATTCAACCATAGAATGTAGTTTCACATACTTGTGTCTATTTTGTAAATCATTTATAAAACCTGCATGTATTCTCATCCCAAAAATATTAGATTTTAAAAGTGGGACTATAACTCACTTTCACATATTTTTACTTCGTCGGGAAGTAAGACTTGGCCACTGGTTGATTCACGAACCTATAACAATATATACATATATATCAAAGTATGTTCAAAATATATTTACAACACTTTTAATATATTTTGATGTTTTAAGTTTATTAAGTCAGCTGTCCTCGTTAGTAACCTACAACTAGTTGTCTACAGTTAGATGTACAGAAATAAATCGATAAATATTATCTTGAATCAATCCACGACCCAGTGTATACGTATCTCAGTATTGATCACAACTCATACTATATATATTTTGGAATCAACCTCAACCCTGTATAGCTAACTCCAACATTCACATATAGAGTGTCTATGGTTGTTCCGAAATATATATAGATGTGTCGACATGATAGGTCGAAACATTGTATACGTGTCTATGGTATCTCAAGATTACATAATATACAATACAAGTTGATTAAGTTATGGTTGGAATAGATTTGTTACCAATTTTCACGTAGCTAAAATGAGAAAAATTATCCAATCTTGTTTTACCCATAACTTCTTCATTTTAAATCCGTTTTGAGTGAATCAAATTGCTATGGTTTCATATTGAACACTATTTTATGAATCTAAACAGAAAAAGTATAGGTTTATAGTCGGAAAAATAAGTTACAAGTCGTTTTTGTAAAGGTAGTCATTTCAGTCGAAAGAACGACGTCTAGATGACCATTTTAGAAAACATACTTCCACTTTGAGTTTAACCATAATTTTTGGATATAGTTTCATGTTCATAATAAAAATCATTTTCTCAGAATAACAACTTTTAAATCAAAGTTTATCATAGTTTTTAATTAACTAACCCAAAACAGCCCGCGGTGTTACTACGATGGCGTAAATCCAGTTTTACGGTGTTTTTCGTGTTTCCAGGTTTTAAATCATTAAGTTAGCATATAATATAGATATAGAACATGTGTTTAGTTGATTTTAAAAGTCAAGTTAGAAGGATTAACTTTTGTTTGCGAACAAGTTTACAATTAACTAAACTATGTTCTAGTGATTACAAGTTTAAACCTTCGAATAAGATAGCTTTATATGTATGAATCGAATGATGTTATGAACATCATTACTACCTTAAGTTCCTTGGATAAACCTACTGGAAAAGAGAAAAATGGATCTAGCTTCAACGGATCCTTGGATGGCTCGAAGTTCTTGAAGCAGAATCATGACACGAAAACAAGTTCAAGTAAGATCATCACTTGAAATAAGATTGTTATAGTTATAGAAATTGAACCAAAGTTTGAATATGATTATTACCTTGTATTAGAATGATAACCTACTGTAAGAAATAAATATTTCTTGAGGTTGGATGATCACCTTACAAGATTGGAAGTGAGCTAGCAAACTTGAAAGTATTCTTGATTTTATGAAACTAGAACTTTTGGAATTTATGAAGAACACTTAGAACTTGAAGATAGAACTTGAGAGAGATCAATTAGATGAAGAAAATTGAAGAATGAAAGTGTTTGTAGGTGTTTTTGGTCGTTGGTGTATGGATTAGATATAAAGGATATGTAATTTTGTTTTCATGTAAATAAGTCATGAATGATTACTCATATTTTTGTAATTTTATGAGATATTTCATGCTAGTTGCCAAATGATGGTTCCCACATATGTTAGGTGACTCACATGGGCTGCTAAGAGCTGATCATTGGAGTGTATATACCAATAGTACATACATCTAAAAGCTGTATATTGTACGAGTACGAATACGGGTGCATACGAGTAGAATTGTTGATGAAACTGAACGAGGATGTAATTGTAAGCATTTTTGTTAAGTAGAAGTATTTTTATAAGTGTATTGAAGTCTTTCAAAAGTGTATAAATACATATTAAAACACTACATGTATATACATTTTAACTGCGTCGTTAAGTCATCGTTAGTCGTTACATGTAAGTGTTGTTTTGAAACCTTTAGGTTAACGATCTTGTTAAATGTTGTTAACCCAATGTTTATAATATCAAATGAGATTTTAAATTATTATATTATCATGATATTATCATGTATGAATATCTCTTAATATGATATATATACATTAAATGTCTTTACAACAATAATCGTTACATATATGTCTCGTTTAAAAATCATTAAGTTAGTAGTCTTGTTTTTACATATGTAGTTCATTGTTAATATACTTAATGATATGTTTACTTATAATAGTATCATGTTAACTATATATATATCCATATATATGTCATCATATAGTTTTTACAAGTTTTAACGTTCGTGAATCACCGGTCAACTTGGGTGGTCAATTGTCTATATGAAACATATTTCAATTAATCAAGTCTTAACAAGTTTGATTGCTTAACATGTTGGAAACATTTAATCATGTAAATATCAATCTCAATTAATATATATAAACATGGAAAAGTTCGGGTCACTACAGATATGATATGTCAAAACCTTGTATACGTGTCCCGATATTTAAAGTGCGTAAAATAAATAACAGAAATTAAATGACGATAAATAAAATTGTGAGAATATAAATTGCGATAATTAAATTGCGATAAAAAAAATGTAATCGTCGGGAAACAGTCAAAGGTCAATTGAATATATGAAACAGTGCAAAATTTTTGAGATTCAATTAAATAGACTTTGCTTATCATGTCGAAACCCTATAAAGATTAAGTTTAAATTTGGTCAAAAATTTCCGGGTCGTCACAATTGAAAACTCCCATGAGTACTTATGAAAGGTTGAAAAAAGATGAATCAGGAAAACCAACTTGTCAAAAGACCTACAGAGGTATATTTGGATCTCGATTATACTTACCTACTAGTAGATCAGATATAATGTTCTGTACATGTTTATGTTCAAGATATCGACCTTAAAGAATCTCATTATAAAGCTATGAAAAGAATCTTTAGGTACATAAAAGGTACCCCTAACCTGGGTCAGTAGTTAGGAGGAAAACTGGTCAATTGGTCAAGTAAAAAAGCAGAACTCAGTTGATAATTCAACTGCAGAAACTGAGTATGTTGTTGTTGGTAGTTGTTGTGCTCAAATATTATGGATGCAACATTGGCTTGCTGATTATTATGTAAAGATCTCTAAAACTCCTATCATGTTTGACAATGAAAGTGCAATTTCCATCACAGAGAAGCCAGTCTTTCACTCCAGAACTTTACATATTAAGATCAAACATGACTTCATCAAGGATTGGGTGGAGAAAGGCAAAGTGGTCCTCAAGTTTGTAAGTACAAATGATCAATTAGCTGATAATTTACTAAACCTCTTTGTGAAGAGATGCATTTTTAACGACTTGGACAATTAGGGGACTCCGTGTATATTCAGTTATAAATTACTTATCAAAAATATCAAAATAGATTTTATTTATCGATAATCAGACTTTGTTTTCGCAATCATTGTAATAAAACAAGTTTTTAATTTTTAACGGCTACTTTAAAAAAACGGTAACTTTTTAATCAAATGATAATTTTTGGGTTAGTTTGAAAAATTCTCTACTTCGTTGTATGTTGAATGTATAATTACCTCTCAGAAACCTTTGGTATATACTTTCTCCTTAGTTGCAATTACAAACACTTTCAAAACGCTCATTTGAATGATGCTTGATTTCAATTTGTTTCTATGTTTTGTTAATTTTCTTTTAATTTTAAGTATTATATCTTCAAAGAAAATGGTAAAGTATATTGCGTATATTCTTATTCCCACTCTCAACATGGTTAGGACTAAATGAATTAAGGCTGATAAAGATGTTCAAGTGGGTATATATAATCGGGTGGCTAGTACTGATATTCTCGAGAATTTTTTATTCGGGGCTATGAACAATGAGTAGGCCAAAATAGACGGTTTATTTTGTGGCGGTGTCGTTAGGTCGCCGACCATCTATCAAGGTATGTCAGAGGGAATTTGGGTTTTGAATTTATAATATGCGGGGCCTAAATCTACTACTCCTTCATATGGGTGAATAAGGGAACTATGACCTACGGTCGTTCGTTTAAGAAGACAATAGAATCGAACCTTTCGCAGTAGCAAAACTATTACTAGACTTATTATTCTAAGGAGTAGTTCAAGATAATTTGGGTTTTCTAATGTTCTATGATAGACAGATAAATAAAGGAAAGCGATATAGATAAAAATTGTAATTCAGATACGGTTAAAGCAAGTGCATGTTATGATTTCATCAGGTACATATCTGAAAGTGTAATGTCGGCTCATGAATAGGTGATAACCTTAAACCCGTTACACTGGTCCTACCGGCCCTATGAGAGGACTGACATGTCACTCAGTAAATACATTAGGATTGAAGATTCTGAATAGACATCAATGTCCCATACCCCCGATGCCCAAGAAACATGAACAAAATGGAAACACTAACGGCTCATCAATAGTAGCAACCCGCTGAGGTGACATATTAACGATCCTTAAGGTCTAAACTTTCTTAAGCATAAGCAAAGATAGAAGGCATCCCTGATCCAAGAGACATGATGTGTTTTCAACGCTTTCATTGATGATTGGACTTAGTAAATCAGTAAGGCCCTTAATTAAAAGAGAAGAACCATAAAGAACACCATGGCCAAGTTACAGAGTAACCTCCATGAATACGTTCAGTTATCCTAATGGTCTAATCCTTTATGGGTGATATGGCCAAAACGGACGGTTTTATTTGTGCGGTGTCGTTAAGTTGCAACACGTCAGAATCAGCCACCAAGAGGGGGTACTATTTTAAATTTATATTTAGCGGAGCCTAAATCGTACTACTCCTTATTATGAGTAAGGGATGTATGACCTATGGTCGTATTTTTAAGATATCAGTAGAATCGAACCTATATTTAAAGCTTAAGATAGTTATAAAGGAGCAGTGGTTACCTAATTTTGGGTTTTTTCTAGTTTATAAGATAGATAAAGTAAATGCAATAAAATTCGTGATTCAGATAAGGTAAAAACAAGTGCATACTATGATTTTATCAGTTATTCTACCGAGACTATGGAATGCTGGCTCATGAATAGGTAGAGGCCTTGTATTCATTACACTGGTCCTAAACGCCCCTGTCAGAAGACATGTCACTGGGTAATGCGATAGGCTTGAAGATTCTGAATAGATAGCAACGTCCCTTACCCCCATGCCCGTGCAGTCTGAACAGGCATACACGTTCAGATAGCTCATCCAATTGAGCGACTCGATTGGGTGACGTATTAATATTCTACAAAGGTCTAAATTTTCTTAAGCATAATAGAATATAGATTTTACCATATTCGAGAGACGTGATGTGTTTCAATGCTTTCGTTAATGATTGGTTTTAAAAGATAGTTAGGCCCTTTAAAAAGAGTTCAACCATAAAGAACACCATGGCCAAGTCCAGTTGACTTCCATGAACATGTTCGGTTATCCTAATGGTCCAATCCTTTATGTGTTTAAACAAACAGTTCCTGAATTAACTAAGAATCCCTCAAGTGGGGTGCAATACTAGAGACCGCGTTATGGTGCAGTATACTAATCAGCACTGATCGGGTTCCATGGCCTTACTTAGTAGAGGTACAGCTTACAATAACTGTTGTGCTTCAGCATGCACGTACGAAGCTTATATGCTTGGTGACTACACTAGCATGGTCTGGGACCGACAATGTACTAGGGGTCTAGTTAGATGTTTCACTACGAAAGAGTCCTCAGTCAGAATCCAAAGCTTGATAGACTTACTATAACCGACGTGCCTCAGTTGATCTTACGTTGTATCCGATAGACTTCTCTTACCAAGGGGTGACACATATAGTGTACTATGAATCGGGGTTCGCGACTTCCCAATAACAGAGCCAATAACCACGTTCTATTAGTTGGAAAAGCGATTGAGTTTAAAGCATAAGAAGAAAGCAATTCAACAACATGCGCAAACCATAATACTATTTCGACATAATAACTGGTTATATCATAGCATACACTAAAGATAACTACTCGCTAATCATGGCAACAACATCACAGAACATAATGATAAAAGTCATTATAATAAGATAAAGGATAGAAGTACCAGTAGATTAAAAGAGTTTCAAATACAAAAGTGACAACTTCATACTCCAGACCGCTACTAATACAATCTTCAGCATTCTTCTCCGGGTACTAGATTTCCTGCACGGAGTTGAAGACCGTGAAAGTATGACTAATATTGTACAAGAAAGAGAAAGAAGTGAATTGAAATGTGTGTTGTAATGAATGACAAAGACCCTTTAAATAAGCATGAAATTTGCCTGCAAACGGCTGGCAGGCCGTTTGGCAAGCTGTTTACAGGGGATGTTTGCCAGGCCAGCCTGTTTAACGTGCCCCTTTGATCTGGGCGTTTAGCAGGCCATTTACCATACTGGCAGGCTATTTGGCAGCCCGTTTGGCAAGCCGTTTGGCTTGCTGATTCGCTGGATCGTAACTTGATTTCTTTGTCTTTCACCGTTTTCGCTCCAGAATCTTCGTTTTAGCTCTGATTCTCTTGATTCTTTTTGCACCGTCTTCGTAATTACTTGCTCTTCAATTCTAACCGATGAAGCGGGTATTTTGCTGACAAAGTTCGAATCTTTCTTGTTTTTAGGCCTTAATACCGGGGTGAAAACGTGACTTTTTAGCCTATATCAAATACCCCACACTTAGACTTTGCTTGTTCTCAAGCAAACTCTCATTTTTACCTTGAGAAATCTTTTTGAAGTTTTTTTCTAATAGCCTAAGCGATTTGCATTTTAAAATAAGAGCGAAAAGTAAGATTAGTTATCAATGTTAGGATTGAAACTATCTCTGCAAGCATGCGAGGAGGTTACATGAATTAGGCTAGCTTTCACGGGTCACTCAAATCACACAAGTGTTTAAGGTTCCCTATAAATCTAAGAAATGAATTCACTCAGAGCCAGTCATGCTGTATCCATTTACATAGGCTCGATGAGGACTCAAATCCTTGCTACTAATGTGAGAACGATAGTAACCATAGCTTCTAGGTCATTTGTCGATGATAGAAAGGAATTTTGGAGTGGTAGTGAAGTTGTTTTTGAGGGGTGAGAAAAAGGTAATACAGTCTTTCTGTAGACTTTTATCTGGAATTTAAGATAGGTAGGAGTGCGGATATTTTTAAGAAGCACTTTTGAACTTTTCTTTATTTGACAATCATTTTCGTCAAGCTCTTCTTCGGCGTTTCTCTTTATAAGTTCTGCTCCTTTTTTCAGAACTTTGAAAATATATATATATATATATATATATATATATATATATATATATATATATATATATATATATATATATATATATATATATATATATATATATATATATATATAGGGGTAGGATCAATGGGGAAGTAACCAATCGGGGGGAAGCGGGGGGAAGCAAAAAAAAAATTAATTTTTTTTTAAATTTTTTTTTCCCGGCATCAAGATCACACAAAAATATGAACATTTAGAAGAGACACTTCGTGATGAATGTTATTATTTAGGCGGGAAAACGATTGACAAAAATAACATTCAAGATACTATTGTTCGTGAAGAATATGAACGTTTTTTTTCCATGTTTTGTGAAGTAAAATTTAGCCTGATTTAGAGTTTATGGTTTAGGGTTTAGGGTTTGGTTTTTGGGTTTATTCCATAAACCCAAAACACCAAACCCTAAACTCTAAACCCTAAACTCTAAACCGTTCGTGTTAAAAACTCAATCTAAATCCTAAATCTAAACACTAAATCTAAATCCTAAACCCTAAATTTCTAAACCCTAATATCTAAACCCTAATATCTAAACCCCAATAGCTAAAACCTCAAAATACACTCGAAAAACACGATAATTGTTATATATTACTTCTTCGAGCGTTTTCCCGCCAAAAAAAAACATTTATCACAAAGTGTCTCTACTAAATGTTCATAATTTCATCTCATCTATAATGTTCGTGAACAAAGTTTTTTTCAAAAAACGAAAAAAAAAGTTTTTGCTTCCCCCCGCTTCCCCCCGAATGGTTACTTCCCTCTTGATCCTACCACTATATATATATATATATATATATATATATATATATATATATATATATATATATATATATATATATATATATATATATATATATATATATATATATATATATATATATATATATATATATATATATATAGTGGGGGGAAGCAAAATGTTTTTTTTCATTTTTTGAAAAAACTTTGTTGACGAACATTATAGATTGGATGAAAATATGAACATTTAATAAAGACACTTTGTGATAAATGTTTTTATTTTGGCGGGAAAACGCTTGAAGAAGTAATATATAAGAATTATCATGTTTTTCGAGCGTATGTTGAGGTTTTAGATATTAGGGTTTAGATATTAGGGTTTATATGGTTTAGATATTAGGGTTTAGAAATTTAGGGTTTAGGGTTTAGATTTAGGATTTAGATTGAGTTTTTAACATGAACGGTTTAGAGTTTAGGGTTTAGGATTTAGGGTTTAGGGTTTAGAGTTTGGTGTTTTGGGTTTATTCCATAAACCCAAAACACCAAACCCTAAACCCTAAACTCTAAATCGGGCTAAATTTTACTTCACAAAACATGAAGAAAAAAACGTTCACATTCTTCACGAACAATATTATCTTGAATGTTATTTTTGTTGATTGTTTCCCCGTCTAAATAATAACAATCATCACGAAGTGTCTTTTCTAAATGTTCATGTTTTCGTGTGATCTTGATGCCGGAAAAAAATCCAAAAAAAAATAAAATAAAAATGCTTCCCCGCTTCCCCCGATTGGTTACTTCCCCATTGACCCTGCCCATATATATATATATATATATATATATATATATATATATATATATATATATATATATATATATATATATATATATATATATATATATATATATATATATATATATATTTGGATTTCAACTCGAGAAACTTTTTGTCGGTAAACTTTTTCAAGACCTTTGCCATGATACTTGAGAGGTTTATAAAATCGAGTTTTCGGGCGGAATCTCAGTTTCTGGATTTTTTGAGTGAGAGTAAAGATGATGGTGAAGTAGAAGTAGTGGAGGTACGAAATGTTTGTTTTTGACAAATAGCTAGCTCTTCTGATTATAACCGAATTACGTTTCGCAGCTTTGGAAATTTAGATGTAAAGCAAGTTCTGATTCTGAGCACAAACATCGGCACTCCCAACGAAAAACAGTGAAGCATTAAAGATGAATGCTGGTCTTATTTGGGTGCCTCACCATAATCAATTTAGGTCGATAATGCCTTAGTCTTGCAATGCTCTATTAGAGATTTGGTTTATCCTAACAAGATTTCCATCCTACTTAAGCCTTACATTTATTTACAAATAGGTTTTCAAAAATACTTTTTCAGAAAGGCTTTCTTTTGTTAAAAATTTTTGAAATTTGGCTTAAGAACTTGAAATCTTCGTAATGGGTTATTTTAATACAGCATAAAAAGATTATACCAACATCCCACACTTAGATGAATATTTTCCTCAATGTTCCTATTGTATCCCACACTTAGGAGTTTTAGTTGAAGATTTGGAAGTATTTGTCTAGTGTTTATTTGGGTTGGGATCCCACACTTAGTGATAAGCTAGGATGTGGCATAGTTTTAAAGTTTGAGCTAGTAACGGGAAGAAATAAGTACCCCTAACAGATGTTGCTTGTGAAGATACTGGCTGGCATTCAATCCTTGTGTCCTTTATTGATCGGCTCATTTGTCATCCTTTAAGCTTCTACTCTACTTTATTTCACGGGTTGCCTGCCGAGAAGCGCTTTTGTTTAAGGTCGTTGGCTCGACCGTAGTGCTGCTTGGAAAGCAACATTCCTTGCTGGTGGTTGTAATCTTGGTCTTCTCGAGGGAATGTGAGTCTTGGCGGGTAAATCCTGAGAAAGTGTCGGACCAAAAGTGGTAGAAGATCCGGTACTTCTCTTGAAGATCTTCTGAAAGATAGGTAGTGTGCAGTCTTGGCTCTTGATAAGTCTTGAAGTCCGATGAGAATATGGTCCAGGCTCTGCTGGTTGACCCATGAATGTCAATCATAGAGGCGGTGCTGGTGGTGATTATCTCTCTGATAGGATGCTCATTTTGGAGGTCTTCAAACATTGTTAGAAACTGTATCTTCAGTATTTCAAAATCTTCGGAATGGTGATAGCTTTGCATAGATTGGTCAGAAGGCGAAGCTGAAAAGAAGTGAAAAGTAATCCTGATCCAAGCATTAATGTCACCGTCTTTGAGTATATCTCCTGACATCCAGCTTTAAATGTGAAACTTGGATCCGTAGATTTGTGGAAGATACGTGCTATCTGTTTCGTAACGTAGGTGGAAATGTTGACTCGGTCTGGTTCAAGATGAGAGAACGAATTGCTGCGTCGTACTTCTTCTATGACTGCGTCTGGCAACTCTTTGATAATCAGATCAGCGTGGTGATCAATTGTTACATAAATCACTAGCCTGTCCGGTGTGCTTTCGAAATTATCTTTTTCCAAAATAGAGAAAAAGATGTGAATATCCTCGATCATTTGCAAATCAGAGTGGTAAGTCAGGCGTCCGGTGGAAAGATCCATATGCTTCCGAATGAGAGTCAGTAGTGCTCGTTGGTTTGCTTTGAAAGGAAGTGCAGATCCTACTAAGGCATTGTAAACCTTAGAGTAAATGATCTTCTGATCTCGACAGAATCTTGTCTCAAGGATAGTGCGGACTACTGAATTGTGCTCTCGTTGCCTTTCTTCGTGGTAGATATGATCCTGAAGGGTATTGATAAAATCTTGAATGCGTTCTTCTAAGATTTCAACATCATTGTCTTCTCGTTGGGGATAGAGGTTGTACTCTTCTCGGATAGCCATGATTCGTTCCGTTAAGCGTCGTGTAAAATCAATTGTTGATTTACGGATGGCTTCGAGAATATTTTCAAATTCATCGGTGTCATTGATGAAAGTTATCATGTCGGCATGTGTAGATATGACTGAAATCCAATATGAAGAAGAGTTCGGCTCCCCTTGATCTGGTTCGGTTGGAGAGCGTGAGTTATCTAGAATATCTTCATGTTGCTCTTCCTCATCATCATCGGTATAATAGTCATCTGAAGATTTGTTTGATGAACATGATTCTTCAGTATTCTGGTTCTTTACTTCAACACTTGCAGGGTCAATTTCTATATCCTTAACCTCAACCTTATCAGTCTTCTTCTTGAAACGAATTATTAAATTGTGATCTTCCGTCTCAAGCCTCATTAATTCTTCATGATGCTTCCGTTGCCTCTTCCTTTTCAGATTCTCCCTCTTCCTCTATTTCTTCGCTGTGATCCTCTTCTTCCATTTCTGGGTCATCTGCAGACTGTGATTTGACACCCATTTCGATATCATTGACTAGTGGTGAAGACTCATCATCGGAAGTGATCCGTCTGGTGGAAATAGCAAACATCTATGCCTGTCCGGAAATGAAAGGACCCGTTCATACCAATTATAAATGATTCACAATAGTTGATTTCATTGCGAGGTATCTGACCTCTAAATGATATATTTTACAAACATTGCATTCGTTTTTAAAAGACAAACTTTCATCACATCGAAAGTTGACGGCATGCATACCATTTCATAATACATCCAACTATAAATGACTTAATAATAATCTTGATGAACTCAACGACTCGAATGCAACTTCTTTTGAAATATGCCATGAATGACTCCAAGTAATATCTCTAAAATGAGCAAATGCACAGCGGAAGATTTCTTTCATACCTGAGAATAAACATGCTTTCAAGTGTCAACCAAAAGGTTGGTGAGTTCATAAGTTTATCATAAATAATAAAATTCATCATTTTGATAGACCACAAGATTTAAACACAGTACACCTATCTCGTGTACAAAACCATTTTTCATAATGCTTGGCAGAGTAGGTTCGTATCCTTTTCTCCCCCGTAGGTTGCCTCACGAATTTTAATAACCGTACACATATCTCGTGTAGAAAATATAATACACATAACCTGTGTATAAAAATCATTCTCTCGATACATAACATTCAATTTGATTTCATTGCTTAACATGGTAACTGATCTTAACATATAATGCGCATCAATAATATCCCCAAAACAGAACATCTCGTATGTATAATATATAAACTTCGAAGTACTAAACACCACGTCCACTAGCTCTTCCGTCTAGTGAACATTTTGGGTGAGGGTGTTAAACCCTGTAGCTACCTTTAGGATTCGCGTGAATTTGGGCCATACCCATTTCTAATTCTTAGGTTACCAAGCAATAATAATCAGGGGAAAATATTCACAACAATTAGTGGCAATTATTGAGACGACCCGTCCTAATCCATAAGGACGAATACAATAACATATGGATACATTACGAGGTATTTGACCTCTATATGATACATTTTACAAACATTGCATTTGTTTTTAAAATACAAACTTTCATTTCATCGAAAGTTGACAGGCATGCATACCATTTCATAATATCCAAACTTTAAATGACCTAATCTGTCATTTATTTAATAATAATCTTTATTGAACTCAACGACTAGAATGCAACGTCTTTTGAAATATGCCATGAATGACTCTAAGTAATATCTTTAATGTAACGACCCAACCCGTATTAAAACCGTCCCATAAAAATTTTTCCTTTTAATACGCTTTAAATAACACTTTAGGTCCCAATTGTATTTCCATAAACATCTTTAATTACAATAGAAGGTTTAATAACCTTAAAACATTTAATACATTAATTAATTGTCCAAACGGACAAACACGACCCGACTAGTTTAGTTTCCAACCAACACCGAGCATGGTGATTTGGGACTACGCTACCCAAATCCTAATCGAATACAAAAGCAAGATCTTCTTAGCAACCTAGCCAAGATCTCTAATCCCCAAGCTTACCCGAGCCGCCATGCATGCGATCCTATAAAAATAGCAACAACGAGAGGGTAAGCTAACGCTTAGTGAATGATAATATACTACATACATATATATGTATAAAATGGACACGCCACACAAATATCAAATACCGCATACCAAAGCATCCATGAATAAGGCAACTACACTAAGCATATCGTACTATCTCTAAGCAACAAGCTAAAGATATCAAAAAGTATAAGTTCACCAACGACGATGTGAACAACACCAATAAGCTACACCCGGAGGGTTAGCTACATCACGACAATACAACGTTATACGTTTACAATATTTAACATGCTAAACAATCACAAACACAATATGGTTAACCATAACGCTATGGTGCTACCGGCTCGTGGTTCACACCATACGTATTTGAGTCATACTCTTTTATAGTGCTACCGGCTCGTGGTTCACACTTCGACGCTACCGGCTCGTGGTTCACACTCGATGCTACCGGCTCGTGGTTCACATCTATTTTTATAGTGCTACCGGCTCGTGGTTCACACTCCATCCCACACATGTTATGGCACTACCGGCACGTGGTTCATACCATAACATTCACAAATAAACACGCCATATACATGAACGCATAATTATTCCACTCACAATATTAACCCTTCGCCATTAGGGTTATATAATCCACATCACTCGCCCATGTGATAACATACACAAAGTGTGCACCTCGTCAAAGGTGGCCAACCAAACGCACAACCGTGCCAATTAGACCTATACACAAGTCCATCAATCCACCTATATGTGAAGTGAGCTCTATAACTGAGAACCACTTCACCCGACCCGCACCCATCCTACACATACATATGCACATAGGATATTAACACTCACCTTGTCGCCTTGATGAACGCTTCCGAATAATCCGCAACTCGCCGAAGGAATGTACCTATTCCATTATCATAAATACCACAACACAATTAGGATGGATTTACAAACCAACCCAATTCGACCCTTAGTGCAATTTCGACCCAAATGCACTTCCAAGCACAAACCGTGCGCAAACTAAACAATAATCACTGAAACAAGTGATAATGGTCCTAATATGCCAATTAAACCCGAACACAAGTGTTAAACACTTATCGTTCTCAAAAACGCCCATAAACCCTAATTTTGACCCATAAAGTCAAAATCTCATCAATTACAAGTTTTGACACCAAAACATATTTAACTCGGTTTTATACTTCAACTTAATCCATTTTAAGTTTATAAACCTCATCGAATCGACATTCGGGTCATAATCCTCAACAAACCCTAATTTTGACTCTAGTCAAAATTAGTCAACCACGAAAACCCTAAAAGTCTCCAAAACACCAATAATCACTAATGCTAGTGATTGTACACCATTTACAAGTCTTAAACATGGCTAAATCATTAACCAACCCAAAACCCGCCAATAACAACAATAAACTTGAATCTTGATGTTAATCTTCAACTAACAACTAAATGGGTTCCATCTATGAACATACAAGCCAAAAGCCCCAAATTTGAATGATGAACATGAAAATGAAATTCGGAGTTAGAGCTTACCACTAGTATCACCGTGTAGCTAAGAACGAGGAGAACAAACTTGTCAACTACGCCAAAGATCAAAACCCGCTTCTTCCTTTCCAAAATCCCACTTGAATCACTTGGGGTATTTGAGTTTCTTGGGAGAAAATGAAAGAAAAAGGAAAAGAAAATAAGAAATGAAATGAATGGATGAGGTTAAATCCTCAAATCTGGCTCAAACGCGAAAAGACCAAATTGCCCTTGAACTTCATTTGAAATTACAAGAATCTGGTGCCAGTTCGAGCAGTATGTCGCGCCGCGGCATTAATGGTCGCGCCGCGACCTTTGCCTGAGTCTGGTGCCTTCTTTACCACACTTTCTGATCTGAATTCTAGTTGATTGCCGCGCCGTGGCCTCATTTGTCGCGCCGCGACACACGGCGTGATCTGAGTAATTTTCTTACATACAAGACCTCAACACCCGAACATGTCCCGAACCCTTTATACGCCTATCGTACATACACAATACACCAATAAGTCATATACGGGGAAAACGGGGTGTTACAACTCTCCCCCACTTAGATTTAATCACGTCCTCGTGATCCTAGTCACGAACCCAAACGGACCCACACTCAATGGTCGTCGAACATGCATTTCAAACCGACTTCTACCACAAATTCGCTAACCTAATGGTTAATCCAATGACAAATTACACATTTGATCGCATCCTGAGACGTACAATACACGTAACAATCGAAGTCTACAACGATCCCTTAGACAATTCTTCTCAAAGAGTTACTCTTAACAGCTAAATCGTCACCCGCGATTTATCAAATTCCATAATTTCGAGCACTAGCACTAACTCAATCCCTCACATCGAGAAAACTCAACCAATCTCATATCGAGATATCAATTCCTTAGCATACCCTTACCGAGTACGACGCTAAAAATAACCAAGTCTCAACCTAAGGTCAACAACCCGAAACGATGAAGACCGAACCAAACGAATCCTGACGGATAACACCAATCACTAAACATCCTTTGTAGTGCGCAATACGACCAATACGCAACTACCGTAACATCATAAGCAACGGCTAAAACCAAAAGCGCCCAAAACGACTATGCCAGCGCTAATCCTAAGGTATACAAAATCGACTATTGTCACACCTGTAACAACATGTGAGCGAAACACGGCTATCACATCACTAATCACGCAACATGGTCCTCACGACCCCACCATCGGTGTATAAAACAACCGATAGATCACTCAACACCGGATGAAGTTAGCGGACCCCGTCAACGGTCATGCTTCACCGATATATCACTACTCCCATGATGAAGTCAGCGGACCCCGAAGGTCATGCTTCACCAATCAACAATACCATGATGAAATCAGCGGACCCCGAAGGTCATGCTTCACCAATCAACAATACCATGATGAAGTCAACGGACCCCGAAGGTCATGCTTCACCAATCAACGCCCTTTTGGCCTTGAACAATGAGTAGCGTAACATTGCGCTCTGCTACGCCATAGTGAATCCTAACGGATACCACTAACCATTCACTCACTCGAGCAAGAACCACCTATATCAAACATAGGCACAAAACAATAATTCTCTAGAAGAGAATCCGACACACACCTCCCTTAACCGAAGGATTTCACCTTGCTCACCAAACACGTCCATTATCTCTCAACGAGATTTGCCACATTACCACCTCGGTGATAATTCAAATCCAAACCATAAGTACAATTTATCCGAAATTGTAATCTACCACAAATCGACCAAAACCAGGTCTCGACAACATTTTCCGGATCTACCAAAAGCATCATCCGAAATCTCACACTAAAACTTCCTCGTGCGGGAGTGTAACTCCCCCACTTGGAACTACGTCCCATATCCACAACTCGTACAACAGTACAATGCTACCAAAGGTAGACTTTACAAACGATTGGGCTCACACGACCCATCACCATATCTTGCTCCAGCCTTGAGCAGACGAAGGATTTCAATCAATCCTTAAACACTTCGAACAAAAGTGTACCACAATTACACAAACCACACCCTCATAATCATCCAATTGCTCTAGTTTGTCAATTTCCACCTAGTCACTCATGTACCTAAGGGTTTCACTCCGGCACCCTAAGTACAATGTAACCAGAACACAATCGGAGTCGAACACCACGCTAGTAGGTATGATAGAGGCACCTAATGTCGCGTCATGCAGACTCTTTTAGCAACATACATCGAGATCAACACTCGATTTCTTGGGAATCATCTCACCCGTCGAACCTCATGGTTCATCAACTTCAACACAAAAGCAAACACGCGCTTAACAACCGAACACCAAAACTCATTTCCATGGTTTGGTAGAAACATTTCCCAAATACTAAGGAATGCTTTGTTGCACCAAGTCTTACACCCTTCGCCCGACAATCAAACGTCACCATAGGGTACTTCCATTCGGAACGTCACCCATATCAATAACATGCACAAACAATGCATCTAATAAACTCAAATTCAAAAGGCACTTAATAAATAATCAAAGGACATATTTATTAAAATGAAATGTACCTTAACGTCTCCTTGCCGCACCTGTCCCCATTAACTTGGGACATTCCGACTTACGATGTGCTTCTTCTTGGCAATTGAAACACACCATACCATCACCCTTTGGTACCGAACATTCCCAAGACTTGTGACCCCTCTTGCCACAATTGTAACATCTAGATGCACTAGAATCCGGTATACCCGTCCGCGTACCACCCGTGCTCACACTCGGACCCTTAGTCCTCTTACTCGGAGCACCATACGAAACAACCCTTCTCAAACTTGAAGGTTCTCCAATCTTTGATCGTGTATACGACTCGAAACCTCTAGCCACGACGAATAATTCCGCAAACGATTTCGCGTGACCCCAGCTAATCTTATTCTTCAAGTCATCATTCAAGGTTCGATAGAAATCTTGCATCAACAAATTATCATTCCCCGAATACTCCGGGCAAAAATGAGCCTTCGCCATAAAGGTCGTCTTGAGAGTATTCAAATCCATAGAACCCTGTTGCAAATTTCACAACTCATTACGCATTTCCGTCAAATCGACTGAAGTCCGGAACTCCTCGAAGAATTCCTTCTTAAACCCGTCCCACGATAACGCCATAAACGGTTCACCACCGACAAGATCAATCTTACCATCCAACCAATCCTTTTCCCTACCCCGCAACAAGCTCGTAGCGAGTCTTGTCCTCTTCTCAGGAGGGCATTCAATAGTACGAAAACACCCTTCGACATCCGAGATCCAAGTTGTGCTTACCAAAGGATCCGGTTTTCCATCGTACATCGGGGGTTTAGTCCTCATGAAGCTCTTAAGACAATGCTCCATTTCCCCACTACTCAGAAATTCGGATTACTTCCTATCCATTTCTTCTCGAAACGCACTCATTTGCTCCGCAACGGTGGCCGCAACTCTAGCGTTAAACTCCTCGTCATTCGTCTCGATCTCGTTTTGCGTCGTCATTCTAAAGAATGCAAAATGATTAGTCCACGAACGTATAAAACGACACGCATAACACCGCCCCATCTTGCTCAACACTCATCGTACATCACTTGTTTGACACGATTTGCAGCCGTAATAAGGTTTGCAAACCCTTATTACGCACACACGTCGTCTCCACTCGTTAGTACAACGACCGCCTCGCTCGATGATATAACCAACACAACGACGATTCCACGCGATATAAACACATGCAAGGGAATAGCATCACAACATAAGCCAAAAATTCTAGTTAGTCCACCTACAAACAAGGCACTAACTATAACCCATTTCGACCCGTAATCCTACAAGTCCCGCAACAAATAAGCACACACAAAAGTATAAGTCTAGGCACCTATCTCAAGTCACCTAAATCCCTTAGACCATGCTCCGATACCACTTGTAACGACCCAACCCATATTAAAACCGGCCCATAAAAATTTTTCCTTTTAATACGCTTTAAATAACACTTTAGGTCCCAATTATGTTTCCATAAACATCTTTAATTACAATAGATGGTTTAATAACCTTAAAACATTTAATACATTAATTAATTGTCCAAACGGACATACACGACCCGACTAGTTTAGTTTCCAACCAAAACCGAGCATGGTGATTTGGGACTACGCTACCCAAATCCTAATCGAATACAAAAGCAAGATCTTCTTAGCAACCTAGCCAAGATCTCTAATCCCCAAGCTTACCCGAGCCGCCAAGCATGTGATCCTATAAAAATAGCAACAACAAGAGGGTAAGCTAACGCTTAGTGAATGATAATATACTACATACATATATATGTATAAAAAGGACACGCCACACAAATATCAAATACCGCATACCGAAGCATCCATGAATAAGGCAACTACACTAAGCATACTGTACTATCTCTAAGCAGCAAGCTAAAGATATCAACAAAGTATAAGTTCACCAACGACGATGTGAACAACGCCAATAAGCTACACCTGGAGGGTTAGCTACATCACGACAATACAACATTATACGTATATAATATTTAACATGCTAAACAATCACAAACACAATATGGTTAACCATAAAGCTATGGTGCTACCGGCTCGTGGTTCACACCATACGTATTTGAGTCATACTCTTTTATAGTGCTACCGGCTCGTGGTTCACACTTCGACGCTACCGGCTCGTGGTTCACGCCTCGTTTTATAGTGCTACCGGCTCGTGGGTTACACTCGATGCTACCGGCTCGTGGTTCACACTCCATCCCACACATGTTATGGCACTACCGACACATGGTTCATACCATAACATTCACAAATAAACATGCCATATACATGAACGCATAATTATTCCACTCACAATATTAACCCTTCGCCATTAAGGTTATATAATCCACATCACCCGCCCATGTGATAACGTACACAAAGTGTGCACCTCGTCAAAGGTGGCCAACCAAACGCACAACCGTGCCAATTAGACCTATACACAAGTCCATCAATCCACCTATATGTGAAGTGAGCTCTATAACTGAGAACCACTTCACCCGACCCGCGCCCATCCTACACATACATATGCACATAGGATATTAACACTCACCTTGTCGCCTTGATGAACGCTTCCGAATAATCCGCAACTCGCCGAAGGAATGTACCTATTCCATTATCATAAATACCACAGCACAATTAGGATGGATTTACAAACCAACCCAATTCGACCCTTAGTACAATTTCGACCCAAATGCACTTCCAAGCATAAACCGTGCCCAAACTAAACAATAATCACTGAAACAAGTGATAATGGTCCTAATATGCCAATTAAACCCGAACACAAGTGTTAAACACTTATCGTTCTCAAAAACGCCCATAAACCCTAATTTTGACCCATAAAGTCAAAATCTCATCAATTACAAGTTTTGACACCAAAATATATTTAACTCGGTTTTATACTTCAACTTAATCCATTTTAAGTTTATAAACCTCATCAAATCGACATTCGGGTCATAATCCTCAACAAACCCTAATTTTGACTCTAGTCAAAATTAGTCAACCACGAAAACCCTAAAAGTCTCCAAAACACCAATAATCACTAATGCTAGTGATTCTACACCATTTACAAGTCTTAAACATGGCTAAATCATTAACCAACCCAAAACCCACCAATAACAACAATAAACTTGAATCTTGGTGTTAATCTTCAACTAACAACTAAATGGGTTCCATCTATGAACATACAAGCCAAAAGCCCCAAATTTGAATGATGAACACGAAAATGAAATTCAGAGTTAGAGCTTACCACTAGTATCACCGTGTAGCTAAGAACGAGGAGAACAAACTTGTCAACTACGCCAAAGATCAAAACCCGCTTCTTCCTTTCCAAAATCCCACTTGAATCACTTCGGGTATTTGAGTTTCTTGGGAGAAAATGAAAGAAAAGGGAAAAGAAAATAAGAAATGAAATGAATGGATGAGGTTAAATCCTCAAATCTGGCTCAAACGCGAAAAGACCAAATTGCCCTTGAACTTCATTTGAAATTACAAGAATCTGGTGCCAGTTCGTGCAGTATGCCGCGCCGCGGCATTAATGGTCGCGCCGCGACCTTTGCCTGAGTCTGGTGCCTTCTTTACCACACTTTCTGATCTGAATTCTAGTTGATTGCCGCGCCACGGTCTCATTTGTCGCTCCACGACACACGGCGTGATCTGAGTCATTTTCTTGCATACAAGACCTCAACACCCGATCATGTCCCGAACCCTTCATACGCCTATCGTACATACACAATACACCTATAAGTCATGTACGGGGAAAACGGGGTGTTCAAATGCAGAGCGGAAGATTTCTTTAATACCTGAGAATAAACATGCTTTCAAGTGTCAACCAAAAGGTTGGTGAGTTCATTAGTTTATCATAATCAATCATTTCCATTATTTTAATAGACCACAAGATTTTCTTTTCCATTTCTCATAAATATCATCTCATATCAGGCATTTCGCAAACTGCATAGAGATAAAATCATTCATATGGTGAACACCTGGTAACCGACCTTAACAAGATGCATATAGGATATCCCCAAAACAGAATCCTCTCGTCTGTATAATAATAAATTGAAGTACTAAAACATCCGTACCTCGGATGGGGTTTGTTAGGCCCATAGATCTGTCTTTAGGATTCGCGTCAATTAGGGATACTGTTCCCTAATTCTTAGGTTACCAAGCTAAAAAGTAGCATATTCGATTCGATAATCCAATCATAGAATGTAGTTTTGATTACTTGTGTCTATTTCGTAAAACATTTATAAAAGCAGCGCATGTATTCTCAGTCCAAAAATATATATTGCAAAAGCATTTAAAAAGGGAGCAAATGAAACTCACAATACTGTATTTCGTAGCATTAATGCAAATGACGGCACTGAACAAGTGCAGGGTTGGCCTCGAATTCACGAACCTAAATTAAGTATATATATTTATATGTTGGTTAATATCTGTCTAACAATTTAGGTCAAGTCATAGTGTATCACAATCCTAATGCTCGAGATTATCATGCAAAAGTCAACAAAAGTCATCTTGACCCAAAATGACTTCTAAAATCTATACATGTTTATTATATAACTTAAATATAGTCGTTTTATATTTTTAAATATATTTATCATGAAGCGACCCGTCCTAATCCATAAGGACGAATACAATAACATATGATTACATCGCGAGGTATTTGACCTCTATATGATACATTTTATAAACATTGCATTCATTTTTAAAAGACAACCTTTCATTACATCGAAAGTTAACATGCATGTATACCATTTCATAATATCCAACTTATAAATGACCTAATCTGTCATTTACTTAATAATAATAATCTCTATTGAACTCAACTACTTGAATGCAACGTCTTTTGAAATATGCCATGAATGACTCCAAGTAATATCTTTAAAATGAGCAAATGTACAGCGGAAGATTTCTTTCATACCTGAGAATAAACATACTTTCAAGTGTCAATCAAAAGGTTGGTGGGTTTATTAGTTTATCATAATCATTCATTTTCATCATTTTAATAGACCACAAGATTTCCAGATATTTAATTGTACATGTAACCCGAGTACAAAATTATACGCGTAACCCGCGAATTAAAAATCATTCATATGTTGAACACTTGGAAACCGACATTAACAAAATGCATATAGAATATCCCCAAAATCGAAATCCATCTATATTAATAACTCGAAGTACTAAAGCATACCATTTTCCAGTATGGGGGGAGTTAGTGCCCGTAGATCTACCTTTAGGATTCGCGTCAATTAGGGTGTCTGTTCCCTAATTCTTAGGCTACCAAGCTAAAAGGGTGATATTCGGTATTCATGATCCAACATAGAATGTAATTTTGATTACTTATTTCTATTTCGTAAAACATTTATAAAAGCAGCGCATGTATTTTCAGTCCCAAAAATATATATTGCAAAAGCATTTAAAAAGGGAGCAAATGAAACTCACAATACTACGTTTGACGTCATTGAACAAGTGCAAGGTTGACCTCGGATTCACGAACCTATATCATTTGTATATTTATTAATACACATAATTGTAATCGAACAATTATATATATAAATTTCTTAGTCATATCATTTTTATATTTATACGATATATATGTTTCATATATTCATTTTATATATAACAACATTAATTTTGCTATATTATATGTATTAAATATATTATTATAAAACTAGTATTTGTTTGATAAAATAATATTAATAATAATAAATAAAAAGTTGCATTATTTTTTATATTAATAATAATAATGATAATAATAGTAATAATAACAATAATGTTAATTTTTTTAAAAATATTACTTTTAATAATAATAATATAAATGATCACTTTTAATAATAATGTTAATAATAATATGTAGATGATAATACTTGTAATAATAATTAAATAGTAATAATAATGAATTTTATAGCATAATCATCATCTTAATCAACGGATTATCATCATGAAATCATCACATCATCATCATCAAATCCGTTCATCATTATCATCGTTTTAGTTATCTATCATTCATCATCATCCTAAGTTTTATTACGACATCACCATCATTTTAACCATAACAATCTTCGAACATCAAAATCAAACCCTTATCATTGTCATTTTAACCATAATCTTAACACATTAGTAACGTTAATCATAATAGTTATAATGATAATACTAATAATTATACTTACATATTTGTAGTCATTTTCATGTTTATAACCTAATATTTTCTTTATCATGAACCATATTAATAATAACAATAATTATCATAAAAATAATAATAATAATAATAATAATAATAATAATAATAATAATAATAATAATAATAATAATAATAATAATAATAATAATAATTTTTATATTTATACCTTAAATAAGTGTGTTTGTGTTGTCGTTGACAGGTACCCGTAAACAGAAACGATAGACTGTAAATTCTCAGCCCAATACATCATTCCAATTGCCTAATCCAATAACTAAATAAAAGAAGTCCACTTTATGTAATGATTTGTTGGGCCTTAGTAAAATAAAAGAGAACCTAAGCCCAAAAAACAAATTTAAAGGCCTGCTATCAATCTGTCTCGATCTTCCAGGTGTACCCATCGACATCCATACATCAAATAGTAATCGGTCATGGTTTCATGGAGTATCCAAATTAAAATAGCAGATAGCAGCGTGATTGTAACAAAGACAGAAACACTCGGATTGTGGGTGATCTTGATTGACAGGAAAAGAGAAAAAAAATTATACAGCAGCAGCAGCTTCACGATGAATATTAAGAATCCAAACATTGATTTTAAGATTCGTATACTTTTAGACTATGATTACTATATGAAATATGTAGTAAATCATCAGTATAATCTTCAGAGGTCATCAATTGAGCCTTAATTGCAACAGGTAACTCGAATTTGATTTTAGAAGAATTGTTTGACTTTTTGATAAACAAACTTTGACTCTTGAATTCTCAATCAATACGAGAAATTAGAAATTGAAATTTTGCAGGAAGTTCGACCACAAGATTCCTAATACTACTACAATTTTAGATTTTTAAGAATGAATTGAATATGAGCTTTTGGGTATAACGGTTTGAAAACAGAGATATTGACGTCTCTATTTATTTTTTTGTTTGGATTATTTATAAAATCGCAGTAGAGGATAATAGAGTGTAATTATATGGAGGTTGGATTGAATGATTGTAGAAGAAATCACGGAGATAATTGACTTGATTGTAGGGTTCTATGTCGAGTATGTCACAGGTTAAACAGAAAAAAAAAATTGAAAGTGATATATAACTCCATATGTTAATTATATTGTATCTGTATCCGTATATCTATTTATCTATATTTCTGTATCCGTATATCTATTTATCTATAAAGAAACATATTAATATTAATAATACAAACATTAATTTTTAATATTAATATTAATAATAATAGTGAAACTAATAATAATAATAATAATAATAATAATAATAATAATAATAATAATAATAATAATAATAATAATAATAATAATAATAATAATAATAATAATAATAATAATAATAATAATAATAATAATAATAATAATAATAATAATAATAGAAATAATAATGATATTAATATCATCATAATAATATTAATAAAAATAATGATAATAATAAAATTGATTATTTTTAGCAATAATAATAATATTAATAACACTAATAATAATACTAGTAGTTATATCAATAATAATTAATTATCATAATAATGATATTAATAATGATAGTAATCATAATAATAATATTAATATAACAAATTAATATTAACGTACTAATATTTACATAGACTGAAATATTCAAGTTTCATATAATATTTAAAAATTATATATATATATATATATATATATATATATATATATATATATATATATATATATATATATATATATATATATAATTTATAAATATTATATATATATATACATATATATCTATAATATACCAATAATAATTTTGTATAGAAATTATGAAAATATATTATATAATAATTTACAATTATATATTCTATATTAATAAGTATTCATTTTTATCTTTGTTTAATATCAATCAACTGACAATTGGGTGTTACTGTCGATTACACAATAAATTCAAAATCATATATATATATATATATATATATATATATATATATATATATATATATATATATATATATATATATATATATATATATATATATATTCAATATTCATAGACACGCTTTAAATATACGTTGCAAGTTATTTATATGTTTAATTCTAAAAATTAATATTCCAATTTATTGTGTATATATATATATATATATATATATATATATATATATATATATATATATATATATATATATACACATGTCTATTAACAAATGGTTGTTCGTGAATTGATGTAGTGACCCGAACTTTTCTATGTTTATATATATTAAATGAAATTGACATTTACATGATTAAGTGTTTCCAACATGTTAAGCAATCAAACTTGTTAAGACTTGATTAATTGAAATAGGTTTCATATAGACAATTGACCACCCAAGTTGAAAGACGATTCACGAACGTTAAAACTTGTAAAAACCTATTTGATGACATATATATATATATATATATAATTTGATGACATATATATATATATATATATATATATATATATATATATATATATATATATAGTTAACATGATATTATGATAAGTATGTATCTCATTAAGTATTTTAACAATGAGTTATATACACAAAAATGAGACAATTGAATTAAGAAACTCGAAAACGATATATATAATAATTATCATTATAACAACGTCTTACTAATTACATATGAACTACATATGTAAAAACAAGACTACTAACTTAATAATTTCGAAATGAGACATATATGTAACGATTATCGTTGTAACAACATTTAACTATATATATATCATACTATGATATATTAATATATCATAATATCGTGATAATGTAATATTTTAACATCTCTTTAGATATAATATACAATGGGTTAACAACATTTAACAAGATCGTTAACCTAAAGGTTTCAAAATAACACTTACATGTAACGACTAACGATGACTTAACGACTCAGTTAAAATGTATATACATGTAGTGTTTTAATATGTATTCATACACTTTTGAAAGACTTCAAGACACTTATCAAAGTACTTCTACTTAACAAAAATGCTTACAATTACATCCTCATTCATTTTCATCAACAATTCTACTCGTATGCACTAGTATTTGTACTCGTACAATACACAGCTTCTAAATGTATTTACTATTGGTATATACACTCCAATGATCAGCTCTTAGCAGCCCATGTGAGTCACCTAACCATGTGGGAACCATCATTTAACATATAGCATGAAATATCTCACAAAATAACAAACTAATGGAGCCTATATGGTGACACCATAATTCACGTGAATGAACACACACATACACACTTTCATTTTGCAACTTACATGCATCAAACTACTCTCTCTCAAGTGTTCTTCCATTGTCCTAAGTGTTCTTCATCATCTTCATCAAAATCTAGCTCAATCTAGTTCATAAATCCATACATAAACCAAGTTATAAAAAAACTACTCAAGAACACACCAACAACACTTCCAAGTTTGCTAGCTTACTTCCAATCTTGCAAATCCACTTTGAGTAATCATCCAATCTCAAGAAATCTTTCTTATTTACAGTAAGATATCTTTCTAATACAAGGTAATAATCATATTCAAACTTTGATTTAATTTCTATAACTTTAACAATCTTATTTCGAGTGGAAATCTTACTTGAACTTATTTTCGTGTCATGATTCTACTTCAAGAACTTTCAAGCCATCCAAGGATCCTTTGAAGCTAGATCTATTTTTCTCATTTCCACTAGGTTTATCCACAAAACCTGAGGTAGTAATGATGTTCATAACATCATTCGATTCATATATATAAAACTACCGTATTCGAAGGTTTAAACTTGTAATCACTAGAACATAGTTTAGTTAATTCTAAAATTATTCGCAAAAAAAGTTAATCCTTCTAACTTGACTTTTAAAATAAACTAAACACATGTTCTATATCTATATGATATGCTAACTTAATGATTTAAAACCTGAAAACACGAAAAAACCGTAAAACCGGATATACGCCGTCGTAGTAACACCGTGGACTGTTGTGGGTTAGTTAATTAAAAACTATGATAAACTTTGATTTAAAAGTTGTTCTTCTGGGAAAATGATTTTTCTTATGAACATGAAACTATATCCAAAAATCATGGTTAAACTCAAAGTGGAAGTATGTTTTCCAAAATGGTCATCTAGACGTCGTTCTTTCGACTGAAATGACTACCTTTACAAAAATGACTTGTAACCTGTATTTTCGACAATAAACTTATAATTTTTCTGTTTAGATTCATAAACTTAAGTTTAATATGAAATCATAGCAACTTGAATCACTCAAAACGGACTTAAAACGAAGAAGTTATGGGTAAAACAAGATTGGATAATTTTGCGTGTTGTAGCTACGTGAAAATTGGTAACAAATCTATATTAATCATATCCTAGCTAACTCATATTGTATTATATATGTATTCTAATATATTATGTAATCTTGAGATACCATAGACACGTATGCAAATTTTTTGACATATCATATCGACCCATGTATATATATTATTTGTAACAACCATAGACACTCTATATGCAGTAATGTTTGAGTTAGCTATACAGGGTTGAGGTTGATTCCAAAAATATATATACTTTGAGTTGTGATCTAGCCTTAGACGTGTATACATTGGGTCGTGGATTGATTCAAGATAATATATATCGATTTATTTATGTACATCTAACTGTGGACAACTAGTTGTAGGTTACTAACGAGGACAGCTGACTTAATAAACTTAAAACATTAAAACGTATTAAAAATGTTGTAAATATACTTTGAATATACCTTGATATATATGTACATATTTGTTATAGGTTCGTGAATTGACCAGTGGCCAAGTCTTACTCCCGACGAAGTAAAAATCTGTGAAAGTGAGTTATAGTCCCACTTTTTTAATCTAATATTTTTGGGATGAGAATACATGTAGTTTTATAAATGTTTTACAAAATGGACACAAGTACGTGAAACTACATTCTATGGTTGAATTATTAAACCGAATATGCCCCTTTTTAGTCTGGTAATCTAAGAATTAGGGAACAGACACCCTAATTGACGCGAATCCTAAAGATAGATCTATTGAGCTCAACAAATCCCATCCAAAGTACCGGATGCTTTAGTACTTCGAATTTATCATGTCCGAAGGGAGTCTCATAATGATAGGGGATATTCTATATGCATCTTGTTAAGATCGGTTACCAGGTGTCCACAATATAAATGATTTTTATCTCTATGCAGTTTGCGAAATGCCTGATACGAGATGTGTATTTATGAGAAATGAAATCTTGTGGTCTATTATTACAATTTGATAAATATATAGGTTAAACCTATAACTCACCAACATTTTTGTTGACGTTTTAAAGCGTGTTTATTCTCAGGTGATTATTAAGAGCTTCCGCTATTGCATGCTAAAATATGAACAAGATTTGGTGTCAGCATGCTTGTGTAATATTGTTTAAAACTGCATTCGAAATTTACTTTGTTGTAACATATTAATATTGTAAACCAATATGTATTGGTAGTGTGTAAGTGTGATATTTTTAGATTATCATTTCTGGATAATCTAGGTGGTGTCATTTTAACCTTGTCGATAAATAAAGGTTATGTTTTTTTTTTAAAAACGAATGCAGTCTTTGAAAAACGTCTCATATAGAGGTCAAAACCTCGCAACGAAATCAATTAATATGGAACATTTATAATCAATATGAACGAGACATTTCAGTTGGTATCCGAGCGTTGGTCTTAGAGAACTAGATAATTTACATTAGTGTGTCTTATCGAGTTTGTTAGGATGCATTAGTGAGTCTGGACTTCGACCGTGTTTCTTTAAAAATGATTGCTTAATATTTATCGTTGGAAACTACAAATTGTAACATGTGAATATTATGTGATATATTAATCTCTTAACGTGTTTGATATTGTGTGATAGATGTCTACCTCTAGTACAAATCTCATCGACTCACCTAATAATAATGAAGAGTCGAATATATTTTGGGAAGATTCACAAATTCCCGAAGAGGAACCGGAAAACAAGGAACCGGAAGAGGAGGAACCGGAAGAGGAGGAACCAGAAGAAGAGGAATCGGAAGAGGAGGAACCGGAAGAAGAAGAAGAAGAAGAAGAAGAAGAAGAAGTTCCGGAGGAAGAAATATTGATACCTAAAGTAAATCGATTAAATAAAAGAAAATCCTCAACCAACGGACCAAAGTTAAAAATGGTCAATGGTGCTTCCGCCGAGGAAGCAAAATATTGGGAAGATTACCAATTTTCCAATGAATCGGATCCCGATGAGGATTCCGATGATGTTATAGAAATTACCTCTACCCAATTAAATAAATCAAAAGAAAATAATAAGGGAAAAGGTATAAAAATAGAGAAACCTGATTCCAACCCTGATGAACTTTATATGTATCGGCAACATCCGTATTTCCTAAAATGTAACAATAACCCGGGAACCTCTAAACCACCAGGTTTTTCTAAACCATTGTGGAAAACGACGGCTCGTATTAGAGGAACACCATATATCACTAGAAAATTTGGAAAATGAACCAAGTCCGAAGAAGAAGAAGAAACCAGTGATTCAGATTAGAGGGATGTAATCATGTTGTGTATTATATGTATTGTAGTGTGCTTGTACTTTTATGTTCTATGTAAAAATTGCTTATATTGTTTGTTAATTATCTTTTACGAATCTAATCCTTGTCTATTTTACAGTATAAAAATAAAATGGACGTTAAGGGTAGACAACCGAATATTTTAGAAGACCTACCAGAGGATATGATTGAGGAAATCTTATCTAGAGTCGGTCAGAATTCATCAGCACATTTAGTTATGGCGAAATTAACTTGTCAAACATTTGAAAGATTTTCCAGATATGCCTTAGTTTATAAAAGGCTTTCTTTTGATAGGTGGGGTATATCACATTGGGGAGACCGTAAGTTACGCCGTGTTTTCTTTAAAGCGTTAAAAGCGGGGAACTCAAATGCAATTTTACGCTACGGGTTAAGAACCTATTTTGACTCAACATATCCCAACATAGGATTTCGTAAGTTAAAAAGAGCTTCTAACATGCAACATAAAGAAGAATGTTATACTTACGGGTTAGTATGTTCGCTTCTTACCAAAGTGAGAAAAAGAACATCGGATTACAACTTTTAAATAAAACCTTCCCACAAGTGACGGATTCAGTAGTTGGGGTGAGAAACAAGGTTTTTAGATTATTACGGGGATTTTGGACATTACAAAACCCTCGTCCTTTTGACGAAATTACAACATGCTGCCTAGCCAATGGTCATAACGGTTACTTTCCACTAGACCAAGGATGGGAAGTCGTCTTAGTAAAACCAGAATGCTTGACTAGTTTATGGACTTATGAATTACGTGTATTTATTTCTTTTGCTGAACAATTTGCGTATTAACTAGAATTGCCTTTATAGCTGCCGAGTAGCAAAGTTATTATGTGCTATATTTCATCCTATATGTATAATAGCGGTATTGTAAGTTTGTAAAATATTGTATAAAATTTGAACGCGAAATTTTATTATAATCAGTTTTTTCATATAGAATTGTAGTAGTTGAATTGTGTGTTAGCTACTAAGCATGAACTTAACGGGTAGGTACTACCCGAATTAAAACTTATAAAACGCTAATATGAAGAAAAAGCTTTTATAAATGAGTTCATATTATGCTACGAAATACTATTGACTACTATTAATATTCTATATGATTAACTTAATTCTTTTGGACTATTTTTGAAGGAAATGGCACCGACGACTCGTCAGAATTTGAACATGAGCGAGGAAGACTTCCGTGTTTTCCTTGCAGCAAATATAGCCGCAGTACAGGCTGCAATGCAAAACAATAACAATAACTCTGAATCTAGCAATGCAAATACAAGAAATCGTGTAGGATGCTCCTACAAAGAATTCGTTGCCTGTAAACCTCTGGAATTCGATGGAACTGAGGGTCCAATCGAATTGAAACAGTGGACCGAAAAGGTTGAATCGGTGTTTGCCATAAGTAAGTGTACTGAAGAAGATAAAGTAAAGTACGCTACGCATACCTTCACAGGTACTGCATTAACATGGTGGAATACCTATCTAGAAAAAGTGGGACAAGATGCTGCGTACGCACTACCGTGGTCAGCATTCAAACATCTGATGACTGAGCAGTATCCTCCCAGAAATGAGGTCAATAAGCTCAAAGTAGAGTTTAAGGGATTACGAACACAAGGATTCGATATTACCACATACGAACGACGATTCACGGAGTTGTGTTTATTGTGCCCAAGAGCGTTCGAAGATGAAGAGGAGAAAATCTACGCATTTATAAAAGGGTTACCAGAAAGGATCCAAGAAGATATAAGTTCACACGAACCCGCCTCCATACAAAAGGCAAGTCGAATGGCTCATAAACTCATAAATCAGATCGAGGAAAGAATTAAAGAGCTGGCGGTCGAAGAAGCCAACACGAGACAAATCAAGAGAAAGTGGGAAGAAACCAGTGACAAGGGTCACAGTTTTAACAATCAACACAGCAATCATAACTTCAATCGCACCAAATTTCGCAACAACAACCGCAACAACAACAACAACCATCTCAACAATAATAACAATCGTAACAACAACCATCCCAACGATAATAACAATCGCAACAACAACCATTTCAATAACAACAAACAACAGAAACAACCATGCTTCAGGTGTGCAGAGTACCATCCGAATGTGTTCTGCACGACATTTTGCACTAAGTGTAAGAGAAGTGGTCATGGCACGACAAAATGTGAGGTTTACGGACCAAAGAACAACAAAAATAAAGAAAAAAATAATGTCAGAACAAATAATGCCGACGTAGTTTGTTATAAATGTGGAAAAACGGGCCACGTTATTAGAAATTTCCTAAACTAAGGGAATACTAATGGGCAAAGCCGCGGAAGAGTTTTCAATATTAATGCAGCAGAAGCGCAGGAAGACCCGGAGCTTGTTACGGGTACGTTTCTTACTGACAATACATCTGCTTATGTTTCATTTGATTCGGGTGCGGATAGAAGCTATATGAGTAGAGATTTTTGTGCTAAATTAAGTTGTCCACTGACGCCTTTGGATAATAAATTTTTACTCGAATTAGCAAACGGTAAATTAATTACAGCAGATAATATATGTCGAAATCGAGAAATTAAACTGGTTAGCGAAACATTTAAGATTGATTTGATACCCGTACTGGTTGAAAAAGGATAGAGCAGAGATCGTATGTTACAAAAATGCAATTCGCATTGTACGGGAAAAAGGAAAACCCTTAATGGTGTACGGAGAAAAGAGCAACGCGAAGTTAAATCTTATTAGTAGTATGAAGGCGCAAAAACTAATAAAAAAAGGTTGTTACATCATTCTAGCACACATCGAGGAAGTTAAACTTGAAAAAAAGAACATCAGTGATGTTCCCATCGCAAAAGAATTTCCCGATGTATTTTCGAAAGAATTACCGGGATTACCCCCACATCGATCCGTTAAATTTCAAATAGACCTTATACCAGGAGATGCACCAATAGCTCGTGCTCCATACAGACTCGCACCCAGTGAAATGAAAGAATTACAAAGTCAGTTACAGGAACTTTTAGAGCGTGGTTTCATTCGACCAAGCACATCACCGTGGGGAGCTCCTGTTTTGTTTGTCAAGAAGAAGGATGGTACATTTAGGTTGTGTATTGACTACCGAGAGTTAAACAAACTTACCATCAAGAACCGCTACCCACTACCGAGAAACGATGACTTATTTAATCAACTACAAGGCTCGTCGATTTATTCAAAGATTGATTTACATTCTGGGTATCATCAAATGCGGGTGAAGGAGGATGATATTCCAAAGACTGCTTTTAGGACGCGTTATGGTCATTATGAGTTTATGGTTATGCCGTTTGGGTTGACTAACGCACCAGCTGTGTTCATAGACATCATGAACCGAGTGTGTGGACCATACCTTGACAAGTTTGTCATTGTTTTTATTGATGACATACTTATTTACTCAAAGAATGACCAAGAGCACGAAGAATATTTGAGAAAAGTGCTAGAGTTGTTAAGGAAAGAAAACTGTATGCTAAGTTTTCAAAGTGTTCATTTTGGTTGGAAGAAGTTCAATTTCTCTGTCACATAGTGAACAAAGAAGGTATTCAGGTGGATCCGGCAAAGATTGAAACCGTTGAAAAATGGGAAACCCCGAAAACTCTGAAACACATACGCCAATTTTTAGGATAGCTGGTTACTACAGAAGATTCATCCAAGATTTTTCCAAAATAGCAAAACCCTTGACTGCATTAACGCATAAAGGGAAGAAATTTGAATGGAAGGATGAACAAGAAAAAGCGTTTCAATTGTTGAAGAAAAAGTAAACTACGGCACCTATATTGTCATTACCTGAAGGGAATGATGATTTTGTATTATATATACCGACCACAAAAGTCTTCAACACATATTTAATCAGAAACAATTGAACATGAGGCAGCGCAGATGGATTGAATTGTTGAATGATTACGACTTTGAGATTCATTATCCCCCAGGAAAGGCAAATGTGGTAGCCGACGCCTTGAGCAGAAAGGACATAGAACCCATTCGAGTAAAAGCTATGAATATAATGATTCACACTAACCTTACTACTCAAATAAAGGAGGCGCAACAAGGAGTTTTAAAAGAGAGAAATTTAAAGGATGAAATACCCAAAGGATCGGAGAAGCATCTTAATATTTAGGATGACAGAACCCGGTATAGGGCTGAAAGGATTTGGGTACCAAAATTTGGAGATATGAAAGAAATGGTACTTAGAGAAGCTCATAAAACCAGATACTCAATACATCCTAGAACGGGGAAGATGTACAAGGATCTCAAGAAACATTTTTGGTGGCCGGGTATGAAAGCCGATGTTGCTAAATACGTAGGAGAATGTTTGACGTGTTCTAAGGTTAAAGCTGAGCATCAGAAATCATCAGGTCTACTTCAACAACCCGAAATCTCGGAATGGAAATGGAAAAACATTACCATGGATTTCATCACTAAATTGCCAAGGACTGCAAGTGGTTTTGATACTATTTGGGTAATAGTTGATCGTCTCACCAAATCAGCACACTTCCTGCCAATAAGAGAAGATGATAAGATGGAGAAGTTAGCACGACTGTATTTGAAGGAAGTCATCTCCAGACATGGAATACCAATCTCTATTATCTCTGATAGGGATGGCAGATTTATTTCAAGATTCTGACAGACATTACAGCAAGCATTAGGAACTCGTCTAGACATGAGTACTGCCTATCATCCACAAACTGATGGGCAGAGTGAAAGGACGATAGAAACATTTGAAAACATGCTACGAGCATGTGTTATTGATTTCGGAAACAGTTGGGATCGACATCTACCGTTAGCAGAATTTTCCTACAACAACAGCTACCATTCAAGCATTAAGATGGCACCGTTTGAAGCACTTTATGGTAGAAAGTGCAGGTCTCCGATTTTTTGAAGTGAAGTGGGGGATAGACAGATTACAGGTCCGAAGATAATACAAGAAACTACTGAGAAGATCATCCAAATTCAACAACGGTTGAAAACCGCCCAAAGTTGACAAAAGAGCTACGCCGACATTAAAAGAAAAGATATAGAATTTGAAATTGGAGAGATGGTCATGCTTAAGGTTGCACCTTGGAAAGGCGTTGTTCGATTTAGTAAACGAGGGAAATTAAATCTAAGGTATATAGGACCATTCAAGATTATTGATCGTGTCGGACCAGTAGCTTACCGACTTGAATTACCACAACAACTCGCGGCTGTACATAACACTTTACACGTCTCAAATTTGAAGAAATATTTTGCTAAAGAAGATCTCACTATTCCGTTAGACGAAATCCAAATCAACGAAAAACTTCAATTCGTCGAAGAACCCGTCGAAATAATGGATCGTGAGGTTAAAAGACTCAAGCAAAACAAGATAACAATTGTTAAAGTTCGATGGAATGCTCGTAGAGGACCCGAGTTCACCTGGGAACAAGAAGATTAGATGAAGAAGAAATACCCGCACTTATTTCCAGAAGATACGTCAACACCTCCAACTGCTTAAAATTTCAGGACGAAATTTATTTAACGGGTAGGTACTGTAGTGACCTGAACTTTTCCATGTTTATATATATTAAATGAAATTTTTATTTACATGATTAAGTGTTTCCAACATGTTAAGCAGTCAAACTTGGTAAGACTTGATTAATTGAAATAGGTTTCATATAGACAATTGACCACCCAAGTTGACCGGTGATTCACGAACGTTAAAACTTGTAAAAACTATATGATGACATATATATGATTATATATATATTTAACATGATATTATGATAAGTAAGTATCTCATTAGATATTTTAACAATGAGTTATATACATAAAATTGAGTTTATTGAATTAAGAAACTCGAAACAATATATATAACGATTATCGTTATAACAATGTCTTACTAAATACATATGAATCATATTAAGATATTGATACAATATGTTTAATCATGATAAATGATAAGTAAACATGTCATTAAGTGTATTAACAATGAACTACATATGTAAAAACAAGACTACTAACTTAATGATTTCTAAACGAGACATATATGTAACGATTATCGTTGTAACAACATTTAACTATATATATATATCATACTAAGATATATTAATATATCATAATATCATGATAATGTAATAATTTAACATCTCTTTAGATATAATAAACAATAGGTTGACAACATTTAACAAGATCGTTAATCTAAAGGTTTCAAAACAACATTTACATATAACGACTAACGATGACTTAACGACTCAGTTAAAATGTATATACATGTAGTGTTTTAATATGTATTCATACACTTTTGAAAGACTTCAAGACACTTATCAAAATACTTCTACTTAACAAAAATGCTTACAATTACATCCTCGTTCAGTTTCATCAACAATTCTACTCGTATGCACCCGTATTCGTACTCGTACAATACACAGTTTTTAGATGTATGTACTATTGGTATATACACTCCAATGATCAGCTCTTAGTAGACCATGTGAGTCACCTAACACATGTGGGAACTATCATTTGGCAACTAGCATGAAATATCTCATAAAATTACAAAAATATGAGTAATCATTCATGACTTATTTACATGAAAACAAAATTACATATCCTTTATATCTTATCCATATACCAACGACCAAAAATACCTACAAACACTTTTATTCTTCAATTTTCTTCATCTAATTGATCTCTCTCAAGTTCTATCTTCATGTTCTAAGTGTTCTTCATAAATTCTATAAGTTCTATTTTCATAAAATCAAGAATACTTCCAAGTTTGCTAGCTTACTTCCAATCTTGTAAAGTGATCATCCAACCTCAAGAAATTTTTCTTATTTACAGTAAGATATCTTTCTAATACAAGGTAATACTCATATTCAAACTTTGATTCAATTTCTATAACTATAACAATCTTATTTCGAGTAGAAATCTTACTTGAACTTGTTTTCGTGTCATGATTCTGCTTCAAGAACTTTCAAGCCATCCAAAGATCCTTTGAAGCTAGATCTATTTTTCTCATTTCCAGTAGGTTTATCCACAAAACCTAAGGTAGTAATGATGTTCATTACATCATTCGATTCATATATATAAAACTACCTTCTTCGAAGGTTTAAACTTGAAATCACTAGAACATAGTTTAGTTAATTCTAAACTTGTTCGCAAACAAAAGTTAATCCTTCTAACTTGACTTTTAAAATCAACTAAACACATGTTCTATATCTATATGATATTCTAACTTATTGATTTAAAACCTGGAAACACGAAAAACACCGTAAAACCGGACATACGCCGTCGTAGTAACACTGCGGGCTGTTTTGGGTTTGATAATTAAAAACTATGATAAACTTTGATTTAAAAGTTGTTCTTCTGGGAAAATGATTTTTCTTATGAACATGAAACTATATCCAAAAATCATGGTTAAACTTAAAATGGAAGTATGTTTTTCAAAATGGTCATCAAGACGTCGTTCTTTCGACTGAAATGACTACCTCTTACAAAAACGACTTGTAACTTATATTTCCAACTATAAACCTATACTTTTTCTGTTTAGATTCATAAAATATAGTTCAATATGAAACCATAGCAATTTGATTCACTCAAAACTGATTCACTCAAAACGGATTTAAAATGAAGAAGTTATGGGTAAAATAAGATTGGATATTTTTTAATTGTTGTAGCTACGGGAAATATTGTAACAATTATATACAAATCATATCCTAGCTAACTTATATTGTATTATACATGTATTCTAATATATTATGTAATCTTAGAATACCATAGACACGTATGCAAATGTTTTGACATATCATATCGACCCATGTATATATATTATTTGGAACAACCATAGACACTCTATATTCAGTAATGTTTGAGTTAGCTATACAGGGTTGAGGTTGATTCCAAAATTATATATACTTTGAGTTGTGATCTAGCCTGAGACGTGTATACACTGGGTGGTGGATTGATTCAAGATAATATATCAATTTATTTATGTACATCTAACTATGGATAACTAGTTGTAGGTTACTAACGAGGACATCTGACTTAATAAACTTAAAACATCAAAATGTATTAAAAATGTTGTAAATATATTTTGAACATACTTTGATATATATATGTATATTTTTGTTATAGGTTCGTGAATCGACCAGTAGCCAAGTCTTACTCCCGACGAAGTAAAAATCTGTGAAAGCAAGTTATAGTCCCACTTTTAAAATCTAATATTTTGGGATGAGAATACATGCAGTTTTATAAATGTTTTACGAAATAGACACAAGTAAATGAAACTACATTATATGGGTGAATGTTTGAAGCCGAATATGCCCCTTTTGCTTGGTAGCCTAAGAATTAGTAAACCGATCTACTAATTGACGCGAATCCTAAAGATAGATCTATTAGGCCTAACGAACCCCATCCAAAGTACCGGATGCTTTAGTACTTCGAATTCGTTTTTATCATGTCCGAAGGATTTCCCGGAATGATAGGGGATATTCTTATATGCATCTTGTTAATGTCGGTTGCCAGGTGTTCACCATATGAATGATTTTTATCTCTATGTATGGGATGTATATTGAAATATGAAATCTTGTGGTCTATTGTTATGATTTGATAATATATAGGTTAAACCTATAACTCACCAACATTTTTGTTGACATTTTAAGCATGTTTATTCTCAGGTGATTATTAAGAGCTTCCGCTGTTGCGTACTAAAATAAGGACAAGATTTGGAGTCCATGTTTGTATGATATTATGTAAAAACTGCATTCAAGAAACTTATTTTTGATGTAATATATTCTTATTGTAAACCATTATGTAATGGTCGTGTGTAAATGGTATATTTTAGATTATCATTATTTGATAATCTACGTAATGCTTTTTAAACCTTTATAGATAAAATAAATATGAATGCAGTCTTTGAAAAACGTCTCATATAGAGGTCAAAACCTCGCGACGAAATCAATTAATATGGAACGTTTATAATCAATATGAACGGGATATTTCAAAGAAGATCTCACTATTCCTTTAGACGAAATTCAAATCAATGAAAAACTTCAATTCATTGAAGAACCAGTTGAAATAATGGATCGTGAGGTTAAAGGACTTAAGCAAAACAAAATACCAATCGTTAAGGTTCGATGGAACGCTCGTAGAGGACCCGAGTTCACCTGAGAGCGTGAAGATCAGATGAAGAAGAAATACCCACACTTATTTCCAGAAGATGTGTCAACACCTCCAACTGCTTAAAATTTCGGGATGAAATATATTTAACGGGTAGGTACTGTAGTGTCCCGAACTTTTCCATGATTATATATTATATGAGATTAATATTTACATGAATAAATGTTTCCAACATGTTAAGCAATCAAACTTGTTAAGACTTGATTAATTGAAATGAGTGTATGTAGACAATTGACCACCTAGTTTGTCTGATGATTCACGAACGTCATAATTTGTGATAATTATATAATCGTTTTATTTTTTTTATGATGTAAGTTTTTATTTTATAAATATATATATAAAAAGAAATATAATTAAATCAAAGATGTACAACTAAAACACTATTTGCTACAGTAAAACACTATTTGCTACAGTAAAACACTATTTGTTACAGTAAGTTTTCGCTTTGCTACAGTAAAATACTATTTGCTACAGTAAAATACTATTCGCTACATTAAGATACTACTTGCTACAGTAAGATACTATTCGCTACAGTAAGACACTATTTACTACAGTAACACTATTTACTCATATTGAATCTGTATCCGTACTCGTACAATATACAACTTCTAAATGTATATACTATTGGTATATACACTTCAATGATCAGCTCTTAGCAGCCTTAATGAGTCACCTAAACATGTGGGAACCATCATTTGGCAAATAGGAAGAAATATCTAACAAAAATACAAACTAATGGAACATTATATTCAAGGGTAGGATCACGTTTTTCTTCACCAACCATAACACTTTCATTTTTCAACTTTCATGCATCAAACTTATCTCTCTTAAGTTCTCTCTTGGTGTTCTAAGTGTTCTTCATCATCTTCAACAAAATCTAGCTCAATCTAGTTCATAAATCCTAACCTAGATCAACTTTCAAAACAACTACTCAAGTAAACTTCAAGAACACTTTCAAGTTTGCAAGTCTACTTCCAAACTTTCTAATCCATTCCAAGTAATCATCTAAGATCAAGAAACCTCTGTTAATTATAGTAGGTTATCATTCTAATTCAAGATAATACTCATATTCAAACTGTGATTCAATTTCTATAACTATAACAATCTTATTTCGAGTGGAAATCTTACTTGAACTTGTTTTCGTGTCATGATTCTACTTCAAGAACTTTCAAGCCATCCAAAGATCCTTTGAAGCTCAAGTTATTTTTTCATCATTTCCAGTAGGTTTACCTACTTTACTTGAGGTGGTAATGATGTTCACAACATCATTCGATTCATATATATATAACTATCTTATTCGAAGATTTGAACATGTAATCACTAGAATATAGTTTAGTTAATTCTAAACTTGTTCGCAAACAAAGTTAATCCTTCTAACTTAACTTTTAAAATCAACTAAACACATGTTCTATATCTATATGATATGCTAACTTAATGATTTAAAACCTGGAAACACGAAGAACACCGTAAAACCGGACATACACTGTCGTCGTAAAATCGGGGGCTGTTTTGGGTTAGTTAATTAAAAACTATGATAAACTTTGATTTAAAAGTTGTTCTTCTGGGAAAATGGTTTTTCTTATGAACATGAAACTATATCCAAAAATCATGGTTAAACTCAAAGTGGAAGTATGTTTTACAAAATGGACATCAAGATGTCGTTCTTTCGACTGAAATGACTACCTCTTACAATATTGACTTGTAACCAGTATTCCCGACTATAAATTTATACTATTTCTGTTTAGTTTCATAAATTTTAGTTCATTACAAAACCATAGCAACTTGAATCACTCAAAACGGATTTAAAACGAAGAAGTTATGGGTAAAACAAGATTGCATAATTTTGCTTGTTGTAGCTACGTGAAATTTGTAACAAATCTATACAAATCATAACTTAACTAACTTATATTGTATTATACATGTATTTTAACATATATTATGTAATCTTGGGATACCATAGACACGTATACAATATTTTGACATATCATATCGACCCATCTATATATATTATTTGGGAACAACCATAGACACTCTATATGCAGTAATGCTTGAGTTAGCTATACAGAGTTGAGGTTGATTCCAAAATAATATATATACTTTGAGTTGTGATCTAGGCTGAGACTTGTATACACTGGGTCCTGGATTGATTCGAGATAATTTATATTGATTTATTTCTGTACATCTAACTGTGGACAACTAGTTGTAGATTACTAACGTTGGACTGCTAACTTAACAAACTTAGATCGTTAAAATGTAATAAAAAATGTTGTGAATATATTTTGATCATACTTTGATATATATGTATATGTATATATTCGTTATAGGTTCGTGAATCGACCCGTAGCCAAGTCTTATTTCCCGACGAAGGAAAAATCTGTGAAAGTGAGTTATAGTTCCACTTTAAAAATCTAATATTTTGGGATGAGAATACATGCAGTTTTATAAATGTTTTACAAAACACACACAAGTATGCGAAACTACATTCTATGGTTGAATTATTATAACCTTATATCACCCTTTTTAGTCTGGTAATCTAAGAATTAGGGAACAGAAACCCTAATTGACGCGAATCCTAAAGATAGATCTATTGGGCCTAACAAACCCCATCCGGGTTATGGATGCTTTAGTACTTCGATTTTATCATGTCCGATGAGAGTCCCGGAATGATGGGGATATTCTAGACGCGTTCTGTTAATGTCGGTTACCAGGTGTTCACCATATGAATGATTTTTATCTCTATGCAGTTTATGCGAAATGCCTGATATGAGATGGATGTTTATGAAAAATAAAATCTTGTGGTCTATTATAACAATTTGATATATATAGGTTAAACCTATAACTCAGCAATATTTTTGTTGACGTTTTTAAGCATGTTTATTCTTAGGTGATTATTATAAGCTTCCGCTGTTGCATGCTAATTAAGGACAAGAATTGGAGTCAGCATGCTTGTAATATATTGTTTAAAAACTGCATTCGAATATTTAAATCGATGTGTAATATTATTGTAAACCATTATGTAATGATCGTGTGAAAAATGTTATCTTTTAGATTATCATTACTGGATAATCTACATTATGATTTTAAAACCTTTAACGATAAAATAAAGGTTATGGATTGTTTTAAAAACGAATGCAGTCTTTGAAAAACGTCTCATATAGAGGTCAATACCTCGCAAGGAAATCAATTAATATGAAACGTTTATAATCGATATGAACGGGACATTTCACATAGTGGACCTCATAACAGAGACCCGTACTCATAATCACAATGTATCTGATAGTTCAATCATTTGATATTATCTTTTAATTCCGTCGATAAATATATTGAAACAAATACGTGTATGTAAAGTATTATACATCTAATACTTTATTAATGTTTTCCGTTACTATAACAATATATTATATATATGCATTTCTATACACATAAATGTCCGTGAATCGTCGAGCACAGTCAAAGGTAATTGATTATATGAAAGTAGTTCAAAAATTTTGAGATTCAACTTTACAGACTTTGCTTATCGTGTCGGAAACATATAAAGATTAAGTTTAAATTTGGTCGTAAATTTTCGGGTCATCACAGTACCTACCCGTTAAAGAAATTTTGTCCCAAAATTTGAGTAGGGTTGTCATGATTAACAATAAGAAAGTTTTCATGACGAATATGAGTTGAGGAAATAGAGTTTTATTACCATAGAGTAATATGGATAAAAGAATTCGATTTTTGTGAAGAGTACGAGTGAAGCTATCACAAAAAATGAAATGAGAAAAGTAAAGTTTCGTCATATCTTTTGACGTAGATGGGGTTGATTTCCGGAGTTCAAGGGATTTAGAGAAAATCTTCGTAATAAGATTTGGTTATTCGATAATTAAGGGAATTAGAATCCTCTTTGGTTAAATGCGATGATATGTCTCGATTGCTCTGTCTGATACTTCACTATAAATCCTGCCTCTTCGTTTCCTTATTTCCACAGCTCATACCTTCTATTCTTTCTCCCTCAATTCATACTTTAAAGCATTCGCCAATAAGTTCCATCCAGTTCTGATTCTCCTAACTTTCATATCTGCCATTCTTCTTTTTCATCTGCCACCGAAAGAATCTATTTACTTCTACTATACTCTTAGTTTTATAGTATTTTTAGTTCTCCCGTGTCTTTTCGTTGCAATACATATTGATATACACGGTTTGTAATTTATGTATTGTCGTCGGGCCTTATATCTTTCCTTATTTTTTGGAGTCCCTGCTCATGTTTTTTCATAATCATTGACATCTACGGTTAATGATCTTTTCAGTTTGCTGCGATTTATACCCCCTTTATATTTCGGAGCTTCATGCTTTTGTTTTCTTTTTGCAAGTAATGGTCCAGATTTCGTAGGTATGGAGTTTCAAATTATCATAATATACAAAGTAGAAAGGAAAGGTAGTAGCACGATTTGATTTGTCAAATTACCAGAATATCTGAAAAAGACTAAATCATCAAGAAAATATTTTCTTGATATTTTTAGAGGTTAAATAGAATACAAGAGTCGTGTAACATGGCACATGATGACGGTATGGTCTGTGAATTATCATGTTTCATTAGAAACTCAGCATGTCTTACTGTAATATAATCACGTTGATCAAGTGTCATTATATTATACTAACTCATTTTGATCAAGTCCCCAACACTTCTTCAAAAACATTCATATTTTAAATTCGAATCTTTCAGAATTTAGAAACTAAAACAGTTTCCTTTCTGATGTAACACTGATATAGCGTAGAGATAAATGATTTCAGATATGAATAGTTATGATAATATCTTCAGAAATATCGAGGATATTTATAATGAAAGATACAATAATATCCTAGAATATCTAAGATCAGAGGATGATGAAGAATATTGTTCGCGAGAGTTTAGAGTCAGGAGCAAGGTATTCGTTAATGACTTCAGTAGACACTGAATCATTTAGATTCTTTGAAGGAAGGTTTAGTCTTTGTGATTTATCCACAGCCTCCTTCATGGTTTGCTCAACCGTTTTTCAGCACCAAATTTTTCTCATTTTCTGAACTTTTTCAACACACTACTCTTTATCATCAAACTCTCGACTGTTAAGGTCTTTTACAGTTTTTGCTGCTTCATCAGCATTTTTCAAAAATTCAAAGAACTAGTTCGCAGTTTAGGGTGTTTTTCAAAAACTTCACATTCGAAGTATGTAAGTCTAGGAGATAGACATTATATGTATATATATACTGTTAGCGTAGAATTTCTGCGAAATTCGAGAATAATGATTCAAGCTTTTTGGTATGGCAACTACCATTACAAGATGCAAATGAGTACATGATAGAGTTTCAATGAATAAGTATAGTGATTTTTCGAAGAGGCTTAAGTCAAAGGGTAATGAAGTTGTTGATACATTTACTGTTAATATGGTGGAATGTAAAAGGTTACCCGGTAACTATGACGAAAGGGCAACACATATATCGAAGTTATAATAAGACTGTTTCGACTGATAAGTCGAAGTTGACTTGCTGGAGCCGTGACAAAACTGACTATTTTGGAAAGGAATTGCAAAGTTATTTTTGGTAATAAATGCCAAAGGAGCTGACACAGATATGTGTTAGTCTATGACTTTGGTTTCGAGAGTTTCTAGGTGTATCGCTATATGCATAATCCTTCTTTCCGTTGATAACGTGTGGTTGGATCATCCTCTCGGTTGTTTCTTAATTGAGGGGTTTTCAAGAATCAGGAAGGGTTTGAACGCAGATTGTAATCTTCAATATACATATGATGTTCTAGAATTTTGAACGATACGAATATTTTTCGGGGTTTATGAATAGTAGTGATGTTCTATCATAGTTTTGAATTCAAAGTATGGCTTTGAAAAATGTAGGAATCTAAAAGTGATGATATCGGTTATATCTCGACTTGGATTCTGATATTTTAAAATCAGAATATGTAATTGGATTTGAATGAGTATGGTTGTTTTTGATTTCTATGAAAGAATATATATTGTTGTGAAAATAGTGAGTATAATTGATGATTTCTGAATCAGAATCGAAGAATGTAACATATTAATTGTGAATTTATATATTTCTCGGGTATTACCTACCCGTTAAAAGTTTCGCAAATAATATTTTGTACAAGAGAATTTTTATTACAGTCTTTATGAAAATATATGTATATCTTCTTCGGATGTAATACAGATTTAATGAGTTAATATTAAATAAAACTCATTTGATTTTCGGCTGGAACTAGAAATGAATAATCTCTAACATTAGAGATTACATAATCTTCACAGAGTATTTCACTATTGTGATCAATATTTTGCTATTTATTCTTATTGATATTTCCTCGGTGAATCATGTTAATGCTCATAGAACTCTTGCTATCTTCGAATGATGTTTTCTAGAAAGTCTCGAGTATATCAAAAGTGTAAAATCAAACATGTAATTGAATAATACACTTAGTTTATTATGAAACGAAATTTATTGAGTTGAAACAGAGATTGTGATTAACGATGGTTAAGTCGTTAATCAAAGGATTATAGCATATTAGTAATATGAATTTAACCGAGTAGTATCTACGCTTTTTCAATTCATACATAATAGCTTAGTACAAAAAGATATATTATAGTTTCAAAATTTATATATATAAGATATACATATAAATTCTTCAGTGGAAATGGGTTAATACTTCATAACTCGTTATTTCAATATACCCATTGATGATTGTGTTGTCGATATCATCGATGGTTATGTAGTTGGTGTAGCTTGTGGTACTACAGGTGTTGCTGGTGTTGGTGGTACAGATGGTGATGCTGATGTTGCTTGTATAACAAGTTTATTTTTGTAACGCACGCACCATTCCTGTAAGGGTTTCTATTCTTCCCTGTATCATCTCTATCTATCCATTCATCTTGACTTACGGTTATGATTAGAATAAATAATCTCTAAGACTTTAGAGATTTCATAATCACCGTAGAATATTTCTCCGATGAAGTTATGAATCAATACTTCATCGTTTATTGTTGTTAGTACTCCTTGGTATCTATGGTGTGTATGTTATTGATGCACGAAGTATAGATTTTAGATATGATATTGAGGTGTGGGATGTAGATGTTGTTGTTGGTGGTGGTAATGATACTGTTGATGTTAATGATGTGATGACCCGGGAATTTCTGACCAAAATTTAAACTTAATCTTTATATGAAATAGACACGATAAGCAAAGTCTGTAATATTGGAGTCTCAAAACCTTTGAACTGTGTTCATATATACATTTGACCTTTGACTAATCCTGATGATTCACGAACAATTAGGTATAAATGATTATGTAAACATATATGTGTAACTACATTCCATACACAGGGAATAATATATATATATATATATATATATATATATATATATATATATATATATATATATATATATATATATATATATATATATATATATATATATATATATACATATATATATATATATATACATATACATATATATATATATATATACATATATATATATACATATATATATATATATATATATATATATATATATATATAATTAATGAATATTAAAGATTCAATAAATTACACAAATGGTAAATATGATATAATAAATGAAAATATATTAAACTTAAGTAATAAGTTTGAATACAATTGTTATATTAATCTTATGATCATTACTAGTAGTATTATTATTAATAGATATATTGTAATGTATAAATATAAATATAAGAATATATATATAATACTTTGATTAAATAAAGTATACTTTAATTAATGGAAATTTAAAATGTAAAATAATAATTAGAATAATTAGATTACTGATTTAATAAATATATATATATATATATATATATATATATATATATATATATATATATATATATATATATATATATATATATATATATATATATATATATAAATATATATAAGTTATTATGGATTTATATATGATTTCTATTAAATATATATTGAATATATATATAGTAACTATTCAGTAAATATCATCATATAATATAATAATACATAAATAATAAATGGTATTATATTAAATTCAATCACAAGTTTGAATATAATTGTTATATTAATATTATGATTATTACTTTCATAATTATTACTATCAACAGCATTAATAATTGTATTATTAATAAATTTTATGTCCAACATAAGATAGATATTTATATATATGAAATTGATATAAGTTGTTTATATTATCAAAAATTTTTAATATTATTATTATCATTAATATTATTATAAGTAGTATTATTATTAGTATTAATAAAATGTATTATTTTTATTGGTATTATGATTGTTATTGTAAACATATTAAAATTTATCAATTTTATGATTTTTGATGTTACCATTATTTATTATTATTATTAATACTATTATTATTATTTTTTTATACTATTATTATTTATTACTTTTATTATTATTATTATAATTATTATTAAAAGTATTATGATTAATATTAATATATTTATTATTTGTAATAGCTATTAAATATAAACCAAAACCAAGTAATTACAAAACTTTTACAAATTCGCTATCTGATTTCTGTTAATGAGCTGTCGAATTAAAATCCGTGATTTCCTTTGTCAATACAGACAACTCCAAAAATCAGTACAAGTTTGTTTTTTTATTTATTCTGGTCTGCTTCGAATTATTACTATCAAATTCTTTCATATACATAATCAATTGATAAATCCATTTTTTTATGTGAGGAAGTTGTTCAACTAACCATTGTCATTATCAATCATCAACTGGATTGCTTTCAATTAATCGAATTAAACAGAAAAAGATGAGAAGTCGACCAAAAACACCCTGTTCGTGACTCTTTTTAGCCGAAGCTCAAAATTAAAAGAAATTTCAAAATAGTTAAATGCAGTGTTGTTCTAAATCCTTCGCTTAAACTACCTGAAAGATCCCAGGTTCCAATTCGTTTGATTAAATCCAAATTTCTGAAGTCAAACTTTTAATTACAAAAGTCAAACATTATGTTCTTGATAAAATTTGATCGTTATGTTATGTTTTGGGATCAATTGAGAAGTCAGATAGTTTAAAGGAGTCATTTGAAACACAAGTTGTGTTGAAAGCTTTATCTAAAACGTTCTTATTTATAAAATCAAATTTTTTTTATGTTTTCAATCGACGCACAGCAGCTTGCTGATATGCTTTTATTTTAATTTTTTTTTTTTTGCTTGCGTAATTGAACACATAATCTATTGCAGGCAGTTTACATTTATGTTTTAGGTTTAATTCAAACCTTATATTAGTTGTGATGTTGTTAAATTGTTGCCATGGTCGAATTAAGGGAGATGAAGAAGGAATAAGGAGAGACAGAAACTACGACTTAATAAGAAATAGAATGAATATTAATTCAGATAAACATAAACAGCTCGATGGTTAAGGGAGAGTGTGGTTGAGCGGGAGGTCGCGTGTTCGAGCCTCGTCGTGGGCAAATCTTTTTATACAAAGCTTTAAAGGGTATAAACATTTATTTATTTATTTTTAATTAATGTTATTATTAATTATTATGATTATTATTATTATTATGATTACTATTAGTTGTTAATGTTATAATTATGATTATAATCATTATTGTTATTAGTATTATTATTTTTATTATGATTATTATCATAAAATTATTTATTATTAACATTGTCCTTACTAATATTATTATTATTTTTGTATTGTGCTTAAGTATTAGTATTGTTATTGCGATTATAACTATGATTACTATTATTATTATTATTTTAATAAAGATAATAAAGTTTAGGATTAGATCATTAAAAGTTAAGACTTGTATCTTTTTTTTAAAAAAATTTATAGTATTATGGTTATTATTACCAGTTTTATCATTAGTATTAGTAATATAAATATTATTATTATCAATTATCAGTATCACAACTATTAGTATTATTATTTTCATAATATGTATTAAATATTATATATAGATATTAAAATCAGTGTCATAAATATCATTAATAGTAAAATTCATATTTTACAGTTATAACTATTATATTCATTATCATTATCATAACCATTAGAATAATTATTAACATTATTATCTTATTTATTAATAATAAGAATTATCATTATTATCATTTTACCATTTCTAACATTATTAAGAATACTACATTATTTTTAACAAACAAATTATATAAAAATATATTCAATACATATAACATACTGAAATTTAGATTTTTCTATACAAAAGGAACATATGAAACACACACACACACACACACACACATATATATATATATATATATATATATATATATATATATATATATATATATATATATATATATATATATATATATATATATATATCATTAATATATAATGACATAATTAATAGCATTATATATATATATTGATTCGATTACAAATAGGTATATTAATAAATATACAATTGTTATATGTTCGTGAATCCAAGGCCAATCCTACACTTGTTCATTGACGCCATATGTATATTTACTACAAAATACAGTATAGTGAGTTTCATTTGCTCCCTTTTTAAATGCTTTTGCAATATATATTTTTGGGACTGAGAATACATGCGCTGCTTTTATAAATGTTTTACGGAATAGACACAAGTAATCAAAACTACATTATATGGTTGGATTATTAACCGAATATCGCCCTTCAAGTCTGGTAACCTAAGAATTTAGGGAAATGGCCCCTTATTGACGCGAATCCTAAAGATAGATCTATGGACCTTGACAAGTCCCATTCAGGGTACGAATGCTTTAGTACTTCGAGATTATTATTAAACAGACGAGAGGTTCTATTTGGGGATATTCTATGCATTAAAGTTAACGTCGGTTACCAGGTATTCAATCCATATGAATGATATTTTTGTCTCTATGCATGGGACGTATATTTATGAGAAATGAAAATCTTGTGGTCTATTAAAATGATGGAAATGATTATTTATGTTAAACTAATGAACTCACCAACCTTTTGGTTGACACCTGAAAGCATGTTTATTCTCAGGTATGAAAGAAATCTTCCGCTGTGAATTTGCTCATTTTAGAGATATTATTTGGAGTCATTCATGACATATTTCAAAAGACGTTGTATTCGAGTCGTCGAGTTCATCAAGATTATTACTAAGTCAATTATAGTTGGATATATTATAAAATGGTATGCATGTCGTCAATTGTTGATGTAATGAAAGTTTGTCTTTTAAAAATGAATGCAATATTTGTAAAATGTATCATATAGAGGTCAAGTACCTCGTAATGAAATCAACTATTGTGAATCGTTTATAATGTATATGAACGGGTCCTTTCAAATGACGGTGGTACTGTTGATGCCAGTGATGCTGCTGTGAAGACCCGTCCTAATCCATCCGGACGAAGTCCATATCGATTATAAACGATTCACAATAGTTGATTACATCGCGAGGTACTTGACCTCTATATGATACATTTTACAAACATTGCATTCGTTTTTGAAAAGACAATCTTTTATTACATCGAAGGTTGACAGCATGCATACCATTTTATAATATATCTAACTATAATTGACTTAATAATAATCTTGATGAACTCAACGACTCGAATGCAACGTCTTTTGAAATATGTCATGAATGACTCCAAGTAATATCTTTAAAATGAGCAATTGCACAGCGAAAGACTTCTTTCATACCTGAGAATAAACATGCTTTCAAGTGTCAACCAAAAGGTTGGTGAGTTCAATAGTTTAACATAAATAACCATTTCATAATTTTAATAGACCACAAGATTTCATATTTCCATTTCTCGTAAACATACGTCCCATGCATAGAGACAAAAATATCATTCATATGGATTGAACACCTGGTAACCGACATTCACAATATACATATAAGAATATCCCCATCATTCTGGGATCCTCCTTCGAACATGATTTAAATTTCGAAGTACTAAAGCATCCGGTACTTTGGATCAGGCTTGTTGGGCCCGATAGATCTATCTTTAGAGTTCGCGTCAATTAGGGTGTCTGTTCCCTAATTCTTAGATTACCAGACTTAATAAAAAGGGGCATATTCGATTTCGATCATTCAACCATATAATGTAGTTTCGATTACTTGTGTCTATTTCGTAAAACATTTATAAAAGCGCATGCATTCTCAGTCCCAAAAATATATATTGCAAAAGCATTTAAAAGGGGATTAATGAAACTCACGCATATAAATATTGTAAAACAGTTAATAAATCATTTGCATGTATTCTCAGCCTAAAAACGTAAAGAGTAAAAGGGAGCAAATGAAACTTACACATATAAATATTGTAAAACAGTTAATAAATCATTTGCATGTATTCTCAGCCCAAAAACCATACTGTATTTTGTACTAAAAATACATATGACGACATTAAACAAGTGTAGGGTTGGCCTCGGATTCACGAACCTATATCAATTATTGATATATTAAATAATATTAACACATATAATAAATGTGTAAGATAGTAAAACAAGTTTTATATATTATACTTGTTATATTTAATAAGTTATATGTTATATTTAAGTATTTTTAGTATTAAATTATTATAATTTATTATTTACCTATATAACAAATACTATTTAGTTAATTTAGTAAAACTATTATGTAATATCATTTAGTAAAATATTAATATTGTAAATATGTTATAAATATTATACATTAATGCTTTATATATAATATAACGTATTAAAATATAATAGTATATAATATGATTATGATATACGTAGTATTTATATAATAATATTTGTTTGTTATAATTAATAATAATGGAAATAAAATAATAATAATAATAATAATAATAATAATAATAATAATAATAATAATAATAATAATAATAATAATAATAATAATAATAATAATAATAATAATAATAATAATAATAATAATAATAATAATAACAATAATAATGATAAGAAAATAATAATAGGATTATAATATTAATAAATAAAGGAATAGATGAGTAACTACCTCAAAGGAGTAACCCTAAAAAAATGCCCAAGTCCAGGTTTGAACCGCGACATCCCGCTAACCCGATAACACTCCACTGCCTCAAATTCCCTGATTTAATTCACTCTATATTCTTATAACCCGTATTATTTCTGTTTGTTTTTCTTTCCAAATCATCATCAACATTTTCGTTATCTATCTTAACCATTATCGTCATCCCATTCCGTGTTTCACCATTATCATAATCTATACAGATATCATGAATCATTATCATGTAATCATTATAGAGTTATCACCATAAATCATTATCATAATCGCCGTCCATGATCATTCTTTATCATATATCATTCACTTAATCACCATTACCATTCTTATCCTAAATTTAATTGTGTATCATCAAGATCATGTTGTCATTGCTTCAGTCGATTCTTGGCCCAACATAAAGCATAAATTGGGATCTCATCCCAAACACATAACAAGTATACGGCTTGCAAAACTAATAGAAACATGGCCGTCCAAATGCAGGCCCAACTGAAGGTATCGACCCAAAAGAAAACACAAGTCCAAGTAAGAGATGTGGATTTCGTTTGTGTTTTAAAAAAAAATAAACGGATGGCAGCAAGACAGAAATATAACATGGGTGTAATATTTTAATAGAAGGCACAAGTTTTTCATGTGCTTATTGTCCTCTACTAACTTGCCTTTTACCAAGAGTCAAAAGCATTTTTGTTTCTTTATTCAAAAGTAATGGAGAGTACTCCAATTACAGCTGACATAATCGACAATTAAAGCCTATAATATCATCACTTTATTATTTATTTATTTATTTTTTTTTAAACAGTCCGAACAATAGAGCATGCAGCAGCAACAGCTTTCTTTGGTTTCTTGGTTCAGGTGGTGTTCGAATTAAACAATAAAACAGGAAGCGTAGTATATCTAGTTTGTAAAATGAAAAGGTTGTGTTGGTGTAGAGCTTGGTGACAATGAAATAGGAAATGATATCGTACCAGCAGTAGTTTAGCAGCGATTTGTTTGTAGATCTCCCATGGTGTCTCCTGTTTGTAGATTGTTCATGTTGGTTGATGTTTGATGATAATATTCATGGTGAGATGGTGGTGTTAAAGTGGCGTAGGTTGGTGGTGATTAAATGGTGGTAATAGGTGGTTGTTGTGAGTCAAGACGGTGTTCGATGGTATTAAAACATAGATGAAGTCGAACAGCAGTTTAACAAGGTTTGTTGATCATGGTTGGTCGTTTTATCGGGTAAGAAAAACAAAAAGGAAACGAGCAGGCTTCTTTGGTGATCGATGGTCATCGAAGGGGTGGCTTTGTGGTGTTCCTCTTCGACAGTAGCAACATGTATCCAAATGGTTTTGGTTCTCTACCTCATAGAAATCAATGAGTGTTGCTTTTGGGTTGGGTTTAGTCGATCAATAGACAGGAAAGGAGAATAGTAGAAAAATCATTCAATAAGATGGTGAGCAATAATTGAGTATTAACAGATGCTCAAACATTAATAACCCTCAAGTGGGTTTCGGTTTTGAGGGTTACAATTGCTGAAATGTGTTGCAAGTTCGGTGGTGGTTTGATTATCGGTTGGTCATTTGAGCATGAGATGAAAAATGGTTTTGTGTTAGTTTGGTAGGAGAGTAGAGAGAGAGAGAATTTTGCTGAATTTTAGGAATGTCTCGGTTATGCATATAATGGATATCTATATAATATAATAGAGTTAGTGGGGATCTCATATTCTCAAATAAACATACATGTACGAACACAGTGTTTCCCATTTCTAACAGATTTTAACTTTGTCGACCTAATTCCTTAAATAAATATAATATAAATAAAAGGTGGTGATGAGTTGTATCAATTTATTAGTATGTATACCTATAATATATATATATATATATATATATATATATATATATATCTACCTTTCCATGTTAGAGGGAAAGCAATATATCACCTGTTATAATTTCTATTTGCACAAAGATGTTCAAATGAGTTGGCAATGAAAAGGAAGTTAATGGGAAGTTAGAAGATCGAATAATGGTACACTAGTTCCTCTAAAGTTGATTGCAACTTATAACAAAGTATAAAGAGTAATGAAAAGAAAGGCATATTACAATTAAAAGTGTTTGTTTGTGTTTGTAAAAAGCATAAGATATCTGACTATATATTTATATGATTCACTTGTCTAAATGCAGCTTATATGTACTACGTATGTAAAATCATTTAAATGTGTTTAAGAGGATTTAACAATCACCAATATGTTTTTGATTTAAACCTTATAATTTACTAGGTTTATATATTATACATTTTCCTAAAATGAATAAAAAAATACGTAGTACCATAATATTAATTATTATCAACCCTTAAGATTTTATATGTTTATTTATTGACCTATATACATTTAAATCCTAGGAACACATAAGTTGTTCGTGAATCGTTGGGTATGGTCGAAGGTCAATTGAATATATGAAACAGTTCAAACTTTTTGAGACCCAACCTTACAGACCTTGCTTATCGTATCGAAACCATTTAAGATTTAAGTTTAAATTTGGTCGGAAATTCCCGGGTAATCACAGTACCTACCCGTTAAAGAAATTTCGTCCCGAAATTTGAGTGAGGTCGTCATGGCTAACAATAAAAATGTTTTCATGACGAATATAAGTTGAAAATTAGAGTTTTATCATCATTGGATAATGATGATAAGATTAATTCGATTATTCAAAGAATACGAGTGAAGCTATCGCAAAAGAGTGAATTGAAGAAAATAAGGTTGTCCTTAGCTTTTGATATAAATAGGGTTGAATTCCGGAATTCAAGGGTTTCAAGAGGAAATCTTCGAAATCTAAAAGATTTGATTCTTCAACAAATAAGGAAATTAAGATCTCTATAATTAAATACGGTGATCTGCCTCGATTACTCTGTCTGATGTTCCCATTATAAATTAAACTCTTCCGTTCCATTATCCTCACTATTCCTATACTTTCTTTCTTAGTTCATACATCCAAAAGATCGTGAAAATGCTTAATCCAGTTCTGATCCTTGTCCTTATCCTTACTATCACAACAATCATTCTCCTTTTCCAACTTCTACCGGAGGAATCTGTTTTCTTCTACTTCGCCCTTGGGGTTATAGTGTTTTTAATTCTCCCGTGTCTTTATGTTGCGATAAACATTGACATACACAGTTAATGTGTTGTTATAGGGCTTTATATTTTCCTTTAAATTTCAAAGTCCATGCTTTTGTCTTTAATAATCATTGTCATTCACAGTTAATGCTCTCTCCTATTTGCTGTGATTTATACCCCCCATTTCTATTTCGGAGATTCATTCTTTTGTTTTCTCTTCCCGACATTAAATCAAGCGAATAATGGTCCAGAGTTCGTAGATATAGAGTTTTGAATGATTATAATGTTCTAAGTAGGAAAGAACGTGATAGCACGATTTGATTTTCAAATTTATCAACATCACGGAAGATAGATCCATCAAGAATACATTTTCTTGATATGTTCAGAAGTTAAGTAGAATGAAAGAGTTATGTAACATGACACATGATGACGGTATGATCTACTGTGAACCATCATCACGTTTCATTAGAAACTTAGCATGACTTACTGTAATATAATCACGTTGATCAAGTGTCATTATATTATACTAACTCGTGCATCAGTTCCCAACACTACTTCAAAAACATTCATATTTTAGACTCGAAAGTTACAGAATATAGAAACTAACAGTTTTAATATGATGTAATACTGATAACAAGAAGAGATTAATGATTTCAGATAAGAATAGTTATAAAATATCTCCAAAAATGTGGAGGATATTTATAATGAAAGATATGATAATATCTCGGAATATCTAAGATCAGAGAATGATAGAGACTATTATCTGCAAGGGTTTAGAGTAAGGAGCAAGATATTCACTAAAGACTTTAGCAGACATTGAATCATTTGGATTCTTTGAAGTCAAACTTATTCTTTGTGATTTGTCCACGGCTTTCTTCCTAGTTTCGCATAATCTGCTTTTCGGTACTAAATTTTCTATTGAACGTTTCCAATATAATGATACATAGGAAGCACGAGGAGGTGTATAATTTCGGACGAGAATATTTATGACAATATCCTCAGAAATATCGAAGATATTGATGATGATATTTTGAAATTTATAAGTTCGATGATTGATGGAGAAAGATTTTCCGCAAGATTTTAACATGACTTCGGAACAAGATATTTTCTAAAGATTTAAACGGATCCAGAATTACCTGAATCCTTTGAATATAGGGTTAGGTCCTTGTATTTGTCCTTGGTCTCCTTCATGGGTAGCTCAACCTGTTTTTTCAATACCCAATTTTCTATCGAGCGTTCCTAACACTCCTTTCTTTATCATCAAACCTTTGGTCGTTTAGACCATCTACCATTTTTCTGTTTCCTCTGCATTTAATGCTATGATATCTGAATCATCGGTTATTAATTCGAGGTGGTTTCAGGAAAATTGTGTTTTTAGATGATTAAACGCTGATGGTAATATGGTGGGATATGAAAGGTTCCCTGGTAACAATAAAAGAGCACGCATATATATCAACGTTATGATAAGGTTGTTTTGTACGAAAAGTTGAAGTTGTCTTGCTGGAGCTGTGACAAAATTGGCTATTTTGAAAAGGGATCGCAAAGTTATTTTTGCTAATAAATGCCAAAGGATCTGACGCGGCTACGTGTTGAACTTTTACTCAAATGCCGAGAGTTTCTCAGGTGCATAACTATATGCATAAATCTTTCCTTTCGTAGATGAAGTGCGGTTGATTCATCCTACTGATTGAGGTGTTTTCAAGAATCATGAAAGGTTTGAACGCAGATTGTAATCGTCAAGATACAAATGAGGTTTAAGATGAGATCAAGTGGAAACTTGAAGAATTGTTTAGTTTCATATGTTATAATCAATATTTTAATTCATTTTTAATTGTCCAATCTTATTAGTCCACAGTCGATAGTCCACAGTTGACAGTCCAATAATTCATATATAGTTTAATATATAATATTCGAATTAATTAATACGTGTCGTGTCCCGTATACGTCTCAGACTCGATCATAACTCAAATTGTATATATTATTGTAAAATCAACCTCAACCCTGTATAGAGAACTCGATCATTACTGCATATAGAGTGTCTATGGTGATTCCAAATAATATATATATATATATATATATATATATATATATGCGTCGATATGATATGTCAAAACCTTGTATACGTGTCCCGATATTTAAAGTGCGTAAAATAAATAACAGAAATTAAATGACAATAAATTAAATGCGTAAAGTAAATAACAAAAATTAAATGACGATAAATAAAATTGCGAGAATGTAAATTGCGATAATTAAATTGCGATAATATAAAATGTAATCATTTAGCTAGGAACAATTAGCTAGGAACAGTTAGCGTAGATTCTTAATAAAATTTCTCATAGTTAATTTGTTTGTTTCTAACAAATTTTATTTTGTCTAATGTTTTCTTCATTATGCCACTTGTTGGATTCTGATAAATCAAAATCAAAAGATGAAATTGGATGAATACGGTTATTCTGTGGTGAACGGATTTGTATAACGGTAGATGTAAGTAGGATAGTAAATGACTGTTGAATCAGCTTCGAAGAATGTACAATGTAAGTTATTAATGTGAAATCTGAATATTCCTCGGGTATTACCTACCCGTTAAAATATTTTCACAATTAACACTTTGTACGAAAGAATTTTTAATTACAATCTTTATGAAAACATATATACATATATATTTTCTTCAGATGTAATTATAGATTTCATGAGTTAATATAGTATTAATCTCATTTGATTTACCGTTATAACTAAGATACATAATCTATAAAACATTAGAGATTACATAATCACCATGTCGAAAGAAGGTAAAATAGATAGAACGATACGTAGAACGATGATTATGCTCGTGATACAGAATGTGATATTGAGGCAAGGATTGTTGATGATATAGGTGTTGTTACTGATGGTACTGTTGGTGTCAGTGATGTTGCTGAAGCTGGTAAGTTTTGCACCATGTTCTCCAAATTTGATTATTCGAGCGCGAAGTTCGTTGACTTCTTCTATTATTCCGGGATGATTGTCGGTCGGAACGAGCGTATGAATAAGATCTAGAATTTTAGATAGAATATAATCGTGGCTAGGTATTCAGGAAATGAGTGAGAAAATAGTAGCTCGAACAGGTTCACCGGTAAGTGCTTCAGGTTCACCACCAAGAGGTGAATTCGGTTGGTGAAAAGGATCACCTTCTTCTCGTCTTCATTGATTAAGTAGGCTACGATCTCATCAAATGAATTCGGGATAGATGATTGGTTGATTTATTCTGGTGACACTGCTTTTGAAGCTTAGGTGAAACTCCATATCAGAATAGCTGTCGGAATCCGAGGAATTCGAACTGGTTGAGGGATTCATCTCGTACGATCAGATGAAGGATTTTTCGATAAGAAATAGTTTATAGGATGTAGATTAGTACCCTGCAATACATAATTTACATATGCATATATTATACTAAAATCCCATAAGTTACGGAGAAATCTACGGAAGCTGTCAGGCAAAGGTAACAATAACAGATACGCTAAGATATGAATTTATCTATACACTGTCTATGCAATCATTGCAGTAAGATGTGTCTAGACTAAGAATGATAAACAGGTAATTTACTAAGGATGATAAGCAGATGATTTTTGACACGAAATGATAAGCAAAACTTTTGACATGCAGACACGGTCGAAGTCCAGACTCACTAATGCATCCTAACAACTACTAGTTAGACTCACTAATGCAAGACCTGGTTCGCTAAGATCACCGCTCTGATACCAACTGTGAAGACCCGTCCTAATCCATCCGGACGAAGTCCATATTGATTATAAACGATTCCCAACAGTTGATTACATCGCGAGGTACTTGACCTCTATATGATACATTTTACAAACATTGCTTTCATTTTTGAAAAGACAATCTTTTATTACATCGAAGGTTAACAGCATGCATACCATTTTATAATATATCTAACTATAATTGACTTAATAATAATCTTGATGAACTCAACGACTCGAATGCAACGTCTTTTGAAATGTGTCATGAATGACTCCAAGTAATATCTTTAAAATGAGCAATTGCACAGCGGAAGACTTCTTTCATACCTGAGAATAAACATGCTTTCAAGTGTCAACCAAAAGGTTGGTGAGTTCATTAGTTTAACATAAATAACCATTTCATAATTTTAATAGACCACAAGATTTCATATTTCCATTTCTCGTAAACATACGTCCCATGCATAGAGACAAAAATATCATTCATATGGATTGAACACCTGGTAACCGACATTCACAATATACATATAAGAATATCCCCATCATTCCGGGATCCTCCTTCGGACATGATTTAAATTTAGAAGTACTAAAGCATCCGGTACTTTGGATGGGGCTTGTTGGGCCCGATAGATCTATCTTTAGAGTTCGCGTCAATTAGGGTGTCTGTTCCCTAATTCTTAGATTACCAGACTTAATAAAAAGGGGCATATTCGCTTTCGATCATTCAACCATATAATGTAGTTTCGATTACTTGTGTCTATTTCGTAAAACATTTATAAAAGCGCATGCATTCTCAGTCCCAAAAATATATATTGCAAAAGCATTTAAAAAGGGATTAATGAAACTCACGCATATAAATATTGTAAAATAATTAATAAATCATTTGCATGTATTCTCAGCCCAAAAACGTAAAGAGTAAAAGGGAGCAAATGAAACTTACGCATATAAATATTGTAAAACAGTTAATAAATCATTTGCATGTATTCTCAGCCCAAAAACGTAAAGAGTAAAAGGGAGCAAATGAAACTCACCATACTGTATTTTGTACTAAAAATACATATGACGATATTAAACAAGTGTAGGGTTGGCCTCGGATTCACGAACCTATATCAATTATTGATATATTAAATAATATTAACACATATAATAAATGTGTAAGATAGTAAAACAAGTTTTATATATTATACTTGTTATATTTAATAAGTTATATGTTATATTTAAGTATTTTTAGTATTAACTTATTATAATTTATTATTTACCTATATAACAAATACTCTTTAGTAAATTTAGTAAAACTATTATGTAATATCATTTAGTAAAATATTAATATTGTAAATATGTTATAAATATTATACATTAATGCTTTATATATAATATAACGTATTAAAATATAATAGTATATAATATGATTATGATATACGTAGTATTTATATAATAATATTTGTTTGTTATAATTAATAATAATGGAAATAATAATAATAATAATAATAATAATAATAATAATAATAATAATAATAATAATAATAATAATAATAATAATAATAATAATAATAATAATAATAATAATAATAATAACAATAATAATGATAAGATAATAATAATAGGATTATAATATTAATAAATAAAGGAATAGATGAGTAACTACCTCAAAGGAGTAACCCTAAAAAAAATGCCCAAGTCCAGGTTTGAACGGCGACATCCCGCTAACCCGATAACACTCCACTGCCTCAAATTCCCTGATTTAATTCACTCTATATTCTTATAACCCGTATTATTTCTGTTTGTTTTTCTTTCCAAATCATCATCAACATTTTCGTTATCTATCTTAACCATTATCGTCATCCCATTCAGTGTTTCACCATTATCATAATCTATACAGATATCATGAATCATTATCATGTAATCATTATAGAGTTATCACCATAAATCATTATCATAATCGTCGTCCATGATCATTCTTTATCATATATCATTCACTTAATCACCATTACCATTCTTATCCTAAATTTAATTGTGTATCATCAAGATCATGTTGTCATTGCTTCAGTCGATTCTTGGCCCAACATAAAGCATAAATTGGGATCTCATCCCAAACACATAACAAGTATACGGCTTGCAAAATTAATAGAAACATGGCCGTCCAAATGCAGGCCCAACTGAAGGTATCGACCCAAAAGAAAACACAAGTCCAAGTAAGAGATGTGGATTTCGTTTATGTTTTAAAAAAATAAACGGATGGCAGCAAGACAGAAATATAACATGGGTGTAATATTTTAATAGAAGGCACAAGTCTTTCATGTGCTTATTGTCCTCTACTAACTTGCCTTTTACCAAGAGTCAAAAGCATTTTTGTTTCTTTATTCAAAAGTAACGGAGAGTACTCCAATTACAGCTGACATGTCGACAATTAAAGCCTATAATATCATCACTTTATTATTTATTTATTTTTTTTATTTTTTTTAAACAGTCCGAACAATAGAGCATGCAGCAGCAACAGCTTTCTTTGGTTTCTTGGTTCAGGTGGTGTTCGAATTAAATAATAAAACAGGAAGCGTAGTATATCTAGTTTGTAAAATGAAAAGGCTGTGTTGGTGTAGAGCTTGGTGACAATGAAACAGGAAATGATATCATACCAGCAGTAGTTTAGCAGCGATTTGTTTGTGGATCTCCCATGGTGTCTCCTGTTTGTAGGGTGTTCATGTTGGTTGATGTTTGATTATAATATTCATGGTGAGATGGTGGTGTTAAAGTGGTGTAGGGTGGTGGTGATTAAATGGTGGTAATAGGTGGTTGTTGTGAGTCAAGACGGTGTTCGATGGTATTAAAACACAGATGAAGTCGAACAGCAGTTTAACAAGGTTTGTTGATCATGGTTGGTCGTTTTATCGGGTAAGAAAATCAAAAAGGAAATGAGCAGGCTTCTTTGGTGATCGATGGTCATCGAAGGGGTGGCTTTGTGGTGTTCCTCTTCGACAGTAGCAACATGTATCCAAATGGTTTTGGTTCTCTACCTCATAGAAATCAATGAGTGTTGCTTTTGGGTTGGGTTTAGTCGATCAATAGACAGGAAAGGAGAATAGTATAAAAATCATTCAATAAGATGGTGAGCAATAATTGAGTATTAACAGATGCTCAAACATTAATAACCCTCAAGTGGGTTTCAGTTTTGAGGGTTGCAATTGCCGAAATGTGTTGCAAGTTCGGTGGTGGTTTGATTATCGGTTGGTCATTTGAGCATGAGATGAAAAATGGTTTTGTGTTAGTTTGGTAGGAGAGTAGAGAGAGAGAGAGAATTTTGCTAAATTTTAGGAATGTCTCGGTTATGCATATAATGGATATCTATATAATATAATAGAGTTAGTGGGGATCTCATATTCTCAAACAAACATACATGTACGAACACAGTGTTTCCCATTTCTAACAGATTTTAACTTTGTCGACCTAATTCCTTAAATAAATATAATATAAATAAAAGGTGGTGATGAGTTGTATCAATTTATTAGTATGTATACCTATAACATATATATATATATATATATATATATATATATATATATATATATATATATATATATATATATATATATATATATATATATATATATATATATATATATATATATATATATATATATATATATGTATATATATATATATATATCTACCTTTCCATGTTAGAGGGAAAGCAATATATCACCTGTTATAATTTCTATTTGCACAAAGATGTTCAAATGAGTTGGCAATGAAAAGGAAGTTAATGGGAAGTTAGAAGATCGAATAATGGTACAAAGCTGATTGCAACTTATAACAAAGTATAAAGAGTAATGAAAAGAAAGGCATATTACAATTAAAAGTGTTTGTTTGTGTTTGTAAAAAGCACAAGATATCTGACTATATATTTATATGATTCACTTGTCTAAATGCAGCTTATATGTACTACGTATGTAAAATCATTTAAACGTGTTTAAGAGGATTTAACAATCACCAATATGTTTTTGATTTAAACCTTATAATTTACTAGGTTTATATATTATACATTTTCCTAAAATGAATAAAAAAATACGTAGTACCATAATATTAATTATTATCAACCCTTAAGATTTTATATGTTTATTTATTGACCTATATACATTTAAATCCTAGGAACACATAAGTTGTTATTGAATCGTTGGGTATGGTCGAAAGTCAATTGAATATATGAAACAGTTCAAACTTTTTGAGACCCAACCTTACAGACCTTGCTTATCGTGTCGAAACCATTTAAGATTTAAGTTTAAATTTGATCGGAAATTCCCGGGTCATCACAGCTGCTGGTGCTTGTGGTATTAAGGCTTGCGCTATGGATGCTGTTGTTGGTACTGGTGTTGTTGATGTAGATGTAAGTCTATCTTCCAAATTACGTACTGTACTTTCCAGAAACTCCATTCATTCTTCAAGCCTAGCACGAAGCTCTCTAACTTCCTACACTAATCATACTTGATTAGTAGTCGGGAGTAGAGGCTGAATCACCAACATTATTCTATGAATGTGTTCTTCGAGGCAGAATATACTGGCAAAGAGTGTGAAAACGGTATTGCGAATTGGTTGACCAGTGAGCGCGTCAAGTTCTCCGATGTCGGGAGGCAAATTTGGTTCGCGGTAGGGTTCTCCCTCTTCATTTCTCCTGCGGGTGAGTATGTCTCGAACCCACCTCCATCTCCTCTAGAAAGAAGTGTAGTCAAACAGTTGGGGCACTTCGGTCACACTACCTTCAGAGTCTTCATAATCGCCTTCGGAATTATATGAATTCGAGGATCCATCTTACACGATCAGTAAAGGAGTTTCGATATGAAACAATTTTTGGATTCGGATGATATTCTAATTACATAGAATACCTATTTATAGTCCAAAAGATTCCGTAGATTACGAAGGAACTTTCGGAAGCTGTCAGGCAGAGTTTATAGTAATAGATATGCTATGATATGAATTTTTTCTATATACTATCTATGCAATAATTGCACTAAAACGTGTCTAGACTTTAGAATGATAAGCAAGTAATTTCCGACAGGAAATGATAAGCAAAACTTTTGACATGCAGACACCATCGACGTCCAGACTCACTAATGCATCTTAGTAACTATCCGTTAGACACACTAATGTAAGACCTGGTTCGCTAAGAGCACCGCTCTGATACCACATGAGAAGACCCGTCCTAATCCATAAGGACGAATACAATAACATATGGATACATTACGAGGTATTTGACCTCTATATGATACATATAACAAACATTGCATTTGTTTTTAAAATACAAACTTTCATTTCATCGAAATTTGACAGGCATGCATACCATTTCATAATATCCAAACTATAGATGACCTAATTTGTCATTTATTTAATAATAATCTTTATTGAACTCAACGACTAGAATGCAACGTCTTTTGAAATATGCCATGAATGACTCCAAGTAATATCTTTAAAATGACCAAATGCACAGTGGAAGATTTCTTTAATACCTGAGAATAAACATACTTTCAAGTGTCAACCAAAAGGTTTGTGAGTTCATTAGTTTATCATAATCAATCATTTCCATTATTTTAATAGACCACAAGATTTTCATTTACATTTCTCATAAATATCATCACATATCAGGCATTTCGCAAACTGCATAGAGAAAAAAATCATTCATATGGTGAACACCTGGTAACCGACCTTAAAAAGATGCATATAGAATATCCCCAAAACAGAATCCTCTCATCTGTATAATAATAAATCGAAGTACTAAAGCATCCGTACCTCGGATGGGGTTTGTTAGGCCCATAGATCTATCTTTAGCATTCACGTCAATTAGGGGTACTGTTCCCTAATTCTTAGGTTACCAAGCTAAAAAGGGGCATATTCGATTCGATAATCCAACCATAGAATGTAGATTTGATTACTTGTGTCTATTAAAACATTTATAAAAGCATCGCATGTATTCTCAGTCCAAAAATATATATTGCAAAAGCATTTAAAAATAGAGCAAATGAAACTCACAATACTGTATTTCGTAGCATTAATGCAAATGACGGCACTGAACAAGTGCAGGGTTGGCCTCGAATTCACGAACCTAAATTAAGTATATATATATATATATATGTTGGTTAATATCTGTCTAACAATTTAGGTCAAGTCATAGTGTATCACAATCCTAATGCTCGAGATTATCATGCAAAAGTCAACAAAAGTCATCTTGACCAAAAATGACTTCTAAAATCTATACATGTTTATTATATAACTTAAATATAGTCGTTTTATATTTTAAATATATTTATCAGATTTTATTAGAGTAACTAATAATACAAGTCATTTATTAATAAATAAAAATTTATATTAAAATTTATATATGATAAAAATATACTTTTATATATCTCAGGTAATAAAATTTATACGGTTCACTCAATATCATAAAAATATGGTGGTATGTATTATTAATGTAAATATGTTACGTGTGGTAAAAATATCTTTGTATCACATATTTATTTGATAAAATATTATTGATAATAATAGTAAAAGTTATATAGTTTTGTAATAATAATAATAATAATAATAATAATAATAATAATAATAATAATAATAATAATAATAATAATAATAATAATAATAATAATAATAATAATAATAATATTAATATTAATAATAACCTTAATGATAATAACGATAGTAATAATAATAACAATAACAATTTTTAATGATAATACTTATTCTAATAACGATAATGATAATAATAATAATTATTATTAGGTAGTAATAACGACGATAATAGCGACGATAGTAATAATAATAATCATTTTAATAATAATCATACTAAAATTAATGATAATTCAATTGACTATATCTTTTAATCCGTTCATCGAAACCATACGCTTTCTAAATGAAAAGTTATTAATTTTTCGCCAGCTTTCCAACGACATGCATATCATATACCTTATCTCTGTAGTATATATATTAAATTCGTGATTTATCATAAACTATTTAACGACAAAAATGAACATGCAAGCATGCATAATCATATCTACTCGAGCACTACTCAGGGATACACTATTACTATATAAAAGATAAGATATGAATGCTCACCTATTAATATTGTGATTCAATATTGCAGGAAAGTATGTAGACGCAACGGAAATGATAAATGCTAGGTTGACCTCCCAAGATATACTCCCGAACAATACCCATAATCTCCATAGCTATAACCCATAATTTCCTTAGCTCTATCCCGCTCGAAAAACCCGTTTTGAACTAACTCGCTCATGACCTCGTTGTAATATTTTATGTGTAATAATAATAATAATACCACTCAATAATTGTAATACTAATATTAATAATATAAGACTAATAATAATAATCTCAATACTAATTACTAATAATATTAACAATAAATATATATAAGATAGATAGTAATACGGAGGAAGTAATATGATGAGTGTGTGTAAACTGAAATCGAACGAGGCTTTATAGAACTTGTCCTACCCATTTCTTCCATGCTATCGCATGGTTTGAAGTGCATTTAGACATGCGATCGCATGGCCACCTTCTCCTACTCATCTTCGCGCAATAATGTTGCCGACACTCGTTTATTATTATTTAATATATATATTTATTTAATTTATATAATTATATATATATATATATATATATATATATATTATATTATAGTTGCGAGCATAGTCGACTTGTAACTTTAATTCTGATGACTTATACGTTCACGCTCGACTTATGTCTCGGTTCTGGTTTTTCGAACGTCCTTTCGTACGCTAAGAAAACTAGCACTTTTCGTTTCGCGACGTGTACCTTTATCAATAATTAGACTTAAACATCGATAAACTAAATTACTCGAAGTATAACCTATACATTTGAGTGTTATGGTCATTTGCTTCTATAAACCAACATCTCGTTATTTATCAAAATATATTTAATTTAAAACATTTTATATCCAAGTTAATATTATATTTTGTAATATATATATATATATCATTTAAAATATAAACTTATTTATCTAATAATTTAATATTTAGTTTTTCAAAACTAATTATATTTCAAAGTTCATTTATAATCGTTTAAATAATAGAAAATATTATGTCATATCACGTTTACGTTTTTAAAACAATATATATATTTGTAATTTATAATACAAAGCTTTAATTAAGTTCTTCAAACTTCATAAACAAATTATCTTATAAAACGTTTTAATTATAAAGTTCTTTTTAAACTGAAACATTTTTGTACGTTTTAAGCGAAATCAAATATGAAAGTTTGTTTTTCAAAACTAAATATATTTAAGAATCATTTTATTAAAAGATTAAAATAATGGAAATCGTTATATCATAAAACATTTTAGAAAAGTAAAATTATGTATAACACCTAATAGGTTTTAAGTTTTTAAATTACCGAGGTTGGTGAAGCGTAGGATAAAGTCCAATGGTTAATTTACTTATTTGTTGACACCCAACATCTAAAATATCTACACTCCGTTCTTACTTTCACATTAAATAAAACGAAAGATATAATAATTATCTTATCAAAGTCACGGGGAAGAGTATGGTAAAGCATAAATTGGAAATCAAACAGTAATCTCCACTAATCCTTGTCTAGTTCTCGTTAATTGACACATTTCTTCTTACATGCAAATTACCTTACCATTTTCCGAATGTTGTCAAAAAGGACAGATTTCTTAAATCATAGTGGACCTCATAACAGAGACCCGTACACATAATCACAATGTATCTGATAGTTTAATCATTTGATATTATCTTTTAATTCTGTCGATAAATATATTGAAACAAATACGTGTATGTAAAGTATTATACATCTAATACTTTATTAACGTTTTCAGTTACCATAACAATATATTATATATATATACATATCTATACACATAAATGTTCGTGAATCGTCGAGCACAGTCAACGGGTAATTGATTATATGAAATTAGTTCAAAAATTTTGAGATTCAACTTTACAGACTTTGCTTATCGTGTCGGAAACATATAAAAATTAAGTTTAAATTTGGTCGGAAATTTCCGGGTCTTCACAGTACCTACTCATTAAAGAAATTTCGTCCCGAAATTTGAGTAGGGTTGTCATGATTAACAATAAGAAATTTTTCATGACGAATATGAGTTGAGGAAATAGAGTTTTATTACCATAGAGTAATATGGATAAAAGAATTCGATTTTTGTGAAGAGTACGAGTGAAGCTATCACAAAAAATGAAATGAGAAAAGTAAAGTTTCGTCATATCTTTTGACGTAGATAGGGTTGATTTCCGGAGTTCAAGGGATTTAGAGAAAATCTTCGTAATAAGATTTGGTTATTCGGTAATTAAGGGAATTAGAATCCTCTTTGGTTAAATGTAATGATATGTCTCGATTGCTCTGTCTGATACTTCACTATAAATCCACCCTCTTCGTTTCCTTATTTCCACAGCTCATACCTTCTATTCTTTCTCCCTCAATTCATACTTTAAAGCATTCGCCAATATGTTCCATCCAGTTCTGATTCTCCTAACTTTCATATCTGTCATTCTTCTTTTTCATCTGCCGCTGGAAGAATCTATTTACTTCTACTATACTCTTAGTTTTATAGTGTTTTTAGTTCTCCCGTGTCTTTTTGTTGCAATACATATTGATATACACGGTTTGTAATTTATGTATTGTTGTCGGGCCTTATATCTTTCCTTATTTTTCAGAGTCCCTGCTCCTGGTTTTCCATAATCATTGACATCTACGGTTATTGATCTTTTCTGTTTGCTGCGATTTATACCCCCTTTCTATTTCAGAGCGTCATGCTTTTATTTTCTTTTCGCAAGTAATGGTTCAGAATTCGTAGGTATGGAGTTTTGAATTATCATAGTATACAAAGTAGAAAGGAAAGGTAGTAGCACGATTTGATTTGTCAAATTACCAGAATATCTGTAAAATTTATAGAACTCATTTTCAGATCACCGTTTATTTTAAAATCATATAAGTTTGAATTAAACTTATTTAATATCCATCGAATGGTAATTAAGTGTTACTGTCGTTTACTAAATAGATTCGAAATCATATAATATATATTTAATTTACATTATTTATATATATAGATATGTTTTAAATAATAATTACATTAATATCATATTTTTATTTTATTTTACATAATTAATTTTAATATCAACAACATAAAATATATCAAATTATATTTTCAATTATTATATATATATATATATATATATATATATATATATATATATATATATACACACACACACACACATATCTATTTACAATTAATTATTCGTGAATCGTCGAAAAAGGTCGAAGTCAAATGAATGTACAAAAATAGTTCAAAAATTTTGAGACGCAACATAACGGACTTTGCTTATCATGTCAGAATTATGAAATCGTATCGTGAGTTTGGTTCAAAATTAGTCGAAATATTCCGGGTCGTCACAAGAAAGATCGGTAGGTCGGTCAATTTTGAAGGTAACGCTCTCCCCATGTGATCGCAAGATCAAAGTTTGATTGTACACATCAATGACAGTCCTAGCCATATTCATGAAAAGTCTTCCTAACACTACTGGTGTGTGTAGGACTTCCTTAATGTCCATCACTACGAAATCCGTAGGATACAAGAATTTTTCAACTTTCACCAAGACGTTCTCAACTATGACCTTAGGATATCGAATTGTGTGATCGGCAAGTTAGATTGTCATTTTAGTTGGTGACAAGTCTCCTAACTCTAATCGCTTGAAGAGAGAGTATGGGATTAGGTTGATACTTACTCCTAAATCTACTAGTGCATGAATGGTTCTAGATTGGTAGATCGAGCACAAGAAAATGAATCGGCCCGTGTCTCCTAGCTTTGATGGTAGAGAGTTTCTGAGTAATGCAGAGCATTCTTCATTCAGTGGAATTTTGTTAGAATCTGGTATCCTTTCCTTAGTAGAGAGAAGCCTTCGGATGTATCTCTTCTGGTTGGGGACTTTAGACATGGTGTCCAGGAATCTTCCATCGAGTTTGAAGGAATCAAGCTTGGATGGTTCCTCATGTAGCCTTCCAGGGTTGGGTACACGAACTGGAGTTGTAGTGGGCAGCTTCTGAGTATATGTTGACTTGTTTTTGAGCCTACCTGACCTTCTCTGTGGTTCTTCCTCTGAGATTGTAGAATCCATCTGCTTAGCTTCCTCTATGTAGGGATTTTGGATAGTATTACTCAGTAACCTCCCTTGTGGTCGGGATTAAAGGCGTTGTGATAATTGTTCGAGCTGTGTCTCTAGACTTTTGAGTAGAGCTAATTGATTTCTCATTATTATCTCTGTCTGGTCTTGTCTGGATGCAGTTCTCTGGTTTAGTTGTTGTCCTTGTATGAACTGAGTCAACTGGTCATCAGCTCCGAGATTGGGGTTGGTTACTTTTGTAATTTCTGTGGCTGGGGAATTTTCCTCGACTGGCGGACCAGTGAGTGGAAGTGGTTGATCGTAGGAAAATTGAGATTGTTGGGCTAGATAAGGTGGGTAATTATAGCGAAAAGGCTGGTTGCTTCGTTGAAATTGGTTAACCCTAGGTTGTTGATTGAATCCGGGATTTGGTTGACGAGTTGGGTATTGAACGTAACAGACTGAACCGTCAGGGTTTTCGTACTCAACTTGATATTCTTCAGTGGGTTGTGGGTTGGTACAATTAACACACGCTTGAGCTTTGTTAACCTGCTGCGGCTGCGGCTGCGGCTGCATCTTCAATTCTCCGATTTGTTTAGCGAGAGATTTCATTTTATCCGTGAGGGATTTGATGGCCTCCGTTTGATTGTTAAGTGTAAAGAGTGGGGCACATGGTGAAGTTGTTTCACCACTATTCCAGTCATGATGATGCATTGTCATGTTCTCGAGCAATTCACATGCTTCGTCGGCGGTTTGGTTCATCAGATTTCCTTGAGCTGCTGTATCGATCGCCGTCCTATGATATACCGTAAGACCATTGTAGAATGTACAGATTTGAGCTGACCGTTCTAACTGGTGATTAGGGCATTTCTTCAGCAGGGTTTTGAATCGCTCACATGCAGTGTAAAGAGATTCATCATAACTTTGTTTGAAGTTAATGATGTCATTCTTAAGTTTGGTTTGTTTAGAAGGAGGGAAATATTTGGTTAGGAATTTAGTAGCCATCTCCGTCCATGACGTGATGGAATCTTTTTTCAGTCCATCGAACCATGTTTGAGCATGATGAGTGAGAGAATAGGGAAACAAGTATAGCCGGACTATATCTTGTCCTATCCCTGGCTGTTTGTAGGAGTTTGAAAGAGATATGAATTTATCAAGGTGAGAATTAGGATCGTCATTCGGTAATCCACGAAATTGATAGTTGTTTTGGATGAGCTGTATGATGTGATGCTTTAACTCGAACGAGTGTCCTTGAATCTCTGGAAATCTGATCGGTCCTCCACGACCTTCAATCGAGGGTTTGGTATTTTCTGCTAAAGTAACGCGTAACACCATTTGATTTCTGATTCGTGCTTCTTTGCGTGCTTTAGAGATTATAGCGTCTGGATCAGGTACAAAAAACAACGGCCCTGGTCTAGATCGGGTTTGAGTCATACATTGGGTATGCCTTTTTGTTTTTAATATTAAGCAGATAAACTAAATTTCTAAGGTAATCTAAGGTAATCTAAGGTAATCTTAATCTAAGGTAATCTTAATCTAAGGTAGTCTAATATAAAGTAATCTAATTTAATCTAAGGTAATCTAATTATCCTAAGGTTGAATATGTTTTTGGTTCTTGCTACTGATTCCCTGGTATTTTGATAACAGAGCTTCGCACGAACTATTCAATAAACCAAGTGGCCAGGCCTTACTATAATATAATCACGTTGATCAAGTGTCATTATATTATACTAACTCATGCTTCAGTTCCCAACACCACTTCAAAAATATTCTTATTTTAAACTCGAAGGTTTCAAAATTTAAAAACTGAAATAGTTTCTTTTATGATGTAACACATATAGCGCGAGGAGATAAATGATTTCAGATAAGAATAATTATAGAAATATCTTCAGAAATATGGAGGATATTTATAATGAAAGATACGATGATATCTTAGAATTTCTAATATCAGAGGATGATGAAGGATATTGTCCGCAGGGGTTTAGAGTCAGGAGCAAGGTATTTGTTAATGAATTCAGCAGATACTGAATCATTTAGATTCTTTGAAGGCAGATTCAGTCTTTGTGATTTGTCCACAGCCTCCTTCATACTTTGCTCAATCCGTTTTTCAGTTCCAAAACTTCTCTTTTTCTGCGCTTTGCCAGCACACTATTCATTATCATCAAACTTTTTACTGTTAAGGTCATTTTATAATTTTTGCTGCTTCATCAACATTTCTAGAACTATGTGAAGACCCATCCTAATCCATCCGGACGAAGTCCATATCGATTACAAACGATTCACAACAGTTGATTACATCGCGAGGTAATTGACCTCTATATGATAAATTTTACAAACATTGCATTCGTTTTTAAAAGACGAACTTTCGTTACATCGACAGTTGACAGGCATGTAAAGCATTTCATAATATATCCAAACATAATTGACTTAATAATAATCTTGATGAACTCAACGACTCGAATGCAACATCTTTTGAAATATGTCATGAATGACTCCAAGTAATATCTCTAATATGAGCAAATGCACAGCGGAAGATTTCTTTCGTACCTGAGAATGAACATGCTTTAAAGTGTCAACCAAAAGGTTGGTGAGTTCATTAGTTTATCATAAAGAATCATTTCATAATTTTAATAGACCACAAGATTTCATACTTCCATTTCTCATAATCATACGTCCCATGCATAGAGACAAAAAATATCATTCATATGGATTGAACACCTGGTAACCGACATTCACAAGATGCATATAAGAATATCCCCATCATTCCGGGATCCTCCTTCGGACATGATATAAATTTCAAAGTACTAAAGCATCCGGTACTTTGGATGGGGCTTGTTGGGCCCGATAGATCTATCTTTAGGATTCGCGTCAATTAGGGTATCTGTTCCCTAATTCTTAGATTACCAGACTAAAAAGGGGCATATTCGGTTTAATAATCCAGCCATAGAATGTAGTTTTAAGTACTTGTGTCTATTTCGTCAAACTTTTATAAAGCAGCGCATGTATTCTCAGTCCCAAAAATATATATTGCAAAAGCATTTAAAAAGGGAGCAAATGAAACTCACGCATATAAATATTGTAAAACATTTAATAAAGCATTTGCATGTATTCTCAGCCCCAAAAATGTAAAGAGTAAAAGGGAAATAAATGAACTCACCTAATGTATTTTGTAGTAAAAATACATAGAACGACATTGAACAATTGAACAATGCAGGGTTGGCCTCGGATTCACGAACCTATATCATTTGTATATATATTAACACATATAATTGAAGTCGAACAAATTTAAGTATTATTAGTGAATTAATTGTTATTTTAATTATGTGTTTCATTAATAACCTAATTAATTACATTTATTAATATTTATTATAAAAATATTAATATAGTTATGTTATATGTAGTAAATATAGTTTTATATAACTAATAGTAATTTGATAAAATGATATTGATAATAATAAATAAAAAGTTATTTCATCCTATAATACTAGTTATAATAATAAAATGGTAATTTTTATAAAAAGGATACATTTAATAATAATGAATACTAATAATAATAATAATAATACTAATATTTATATTAATAACTATAATGACAATAATATTACTAATAATAATACTAATACTTATGATATTAATAATAAAAATAGTAATAATAATAATAATAATAATAATAATAATAATAATAATAATAATATTAATAATAATAATAATAATAATAATAATAATAATAATAATAATAATAATAATAATAATAATAATAACAATAATAATAATAATAATAATGAAAATATAGATAAACTACCTTTGAAGAGTTAAAAGGCTTTTCCAATTAAAAAAATGCTTCATACCAGGCTCGAACTCGAGACCCCTCGCTTAAACACCCCATACTCTAACCAATGCTCTACTGATACTTTTCGGTTTTAACTCACGGCGTAATCTATATAACCCATTTACTCGGCCCAACAGAAAATAAATTTCGGCCCACACGAAATAAAAGATCTCGGCCCAACACACTTAATTATGTTTGAAGCCCAAAACGAAATAAAAAAAATCCCAATCACCAAAAAAAAACAAGTTTACGGACATGGTAGTGTGAAGGTCCACGTTCCAAATTAGTTAACTATGATTTCTTTTGTTTTTTTTTAAATAAATCGCAAAAGTGCATCTGCACAAACCATATCTTCGTGCCACGTTTTATTTATTTATTTATTATTATTTTTTTTATTTTTTTTTATAAGATATGATATTGCATGTGGCCGAGAGTTTTTGAAAAAGGTGGTCCACATCCCTTATCAATTACGTATGCCATGTTCTTCTGTAAACAATTCAATATAGTTGTAGTGGTGGGGTTCGGATGATAAAAAAAATTGAAAGGTGCCATAGCAGCGACTGAAAAGTAATTGAGGTCTTTTTTATGATTACTTTCACAACTCAACCCCTTTGTCATCATATATAAAAAAAAAACATCGATGGTCGTTCATTATTATTGTGGACTCGAAACAGGATATAACAAAATATATCGAGAGAAAGGAGATGGTGATCATCACGGTTGGGATTGCAGCAGTCGCAGGTGACCTCATTTGGTATTTGCTTTCTTCCGAATTGCAAAAAACAAAGAGAAGAGTGTGTTGGTTTATATGGGTCCATGTCAAAGGCAAAAGAAAAATCAAGTCCACTAATTTGTGTTAGTGTGTTTGGTGTTGTGGCCTGGTTGAACTAAACTGAAACGAATATTACATGAGGGGGTTTGTAAGTAGGGTTAACATGATAAAAGGTGGTGATCGAAGACGATGGTGATTGAATCGAAACAGAAAACAAATAAGCAGTTGTTTAAATGAAAGGTGTGTTTAGAGTTTAAGTCAAGAGAGGTGAATGAGATTGTGGGGACTTGATCACTTGAAGGGTGATGAAAAGGAAACATTTAGATCGAAGCGAGGTATGCGTGTGTTCTTGGGTATCTGATAACGACAAGAAAAGAAAAGAAATTATGATAGTGGTGATGAGACGGTTTATTGTGGTGTTAGTTCGCTTATGGTAACAAACAAGGAGAGTGGTGGTGGTTCGAAGAAGGTGGGGTTTAATAGTCCGAACATAACCAAAACAGAAAGGATAGTAGCCGCAGTTTTGCAGTGGCACGCGAATTATTCTAAACAGACAAATAGATGCAACAGTCATGATTGTGTGTGGAGAATGGTGATGTTAATTTGTAGCTTGTACAGGTGTGGTGACAATGTTTATAGCTGCTGTAGCAGAAGCACCGTACCATAGCAGCAGCAGTTTTTAATGGGTGGTTTAATGGCGACGACTGAATGGTGGTTTGGTGATGGTTAAAGGTGCGTACAAGTAGCAGTTGCAGTTGGGTGTCGTCCAAACAGAAAGACAAAAGAAAGAAAGAAAAACGCAGCATGCTTGATATGATGATCGAAGTGATTGTGTTCAACGATAGTGTTGCTTGCTTTTAAAAAAAAATGGTGAAGGTCGATGGTGTGGGTGATTGAAGAAGATGGATTACCGGGAAGAAATAAGAAGGAAATGTATATCTCTCCATCTAGTATTAGTATGCATGTATATATAAGAGATTAGATAAATTGATAGGAAAGAGAGTTCACTGAAGAAAACAAATTAGCATAGTAACCTCAAATAGTAACTCAAATAGTATAGCAGTCGGGTAATTAAGCAGGAGCAAGATAGATATTTTTATATCTCTTTATCCATGTACCTATATCTATATACAGATAATTTAGATAGGATGGATGTGAAAGAAAACAGAAAGCAAAAAGCAGGAATCTAAATAATTTAATAATAATATTTAATATTCATTGAATAATTAAAACGTGTGATTAAATTAGCCGTCGTCTACTATTTCATTCACGGATTGAAATTCCTGCTCCGTTGATAATGGATAAAAGTACACATAAAAATCTCAATTTTTTTATATTAAACATCTTTATTTATTCTAATCATTATTTTATAAAAACGATCATTAATTGTTTAAAACTATTAAATAAAAATTAAATCAACTGTCCACGCTCGATTCTAGGTAAAATATAAAAAGTTTTAAAATTTAACAAATAGCTTCTAAATAGATTTTTAATAAGTCTCTACTTTATATATCTCTATTTCGGATCACTGTTTATTTTAAAATCATATAAATTTGAATTTAACTTGATTAATAATTATCAAGATGACAAAAGAGTGCTACGAGCATTTATTAAATAAATTCTAAATTATATATATATATATATATATATATATATATATATATATATATATATATATATATATATATATATATATATATTCAATATAATTTTCACATATATATAGATTTATTGTAATATCATATATTATTTTATTTACACAAATGAACTAAATCACATAAGTTTCTATTTCAAATTAATATATATATTTAAATATATTTGTATTTATTTACAGATAGTGGTTCGTGAATCGTCGGGAATAGTCGAAGGTCAAATTAGTATATGAAACAGTTCAAAATTTTTGTGACTCAACTTAACAGACTTTGCTTATCGTGTCGAAATCATTTAAAGATAAAGTTTAAATTTGGTCGAAAATTTCCGGGTCGTCACAGTACCTACCCGTTAAAGAAATTTCGTCCCGAAATTTGATTGGAATCGTCATGGCTGACAATAAGTATGTTTTCATGACGCATACGAGCTGAAAATTAAAGTTTTGTCATCATTGAGTAATATGGATAAAACAATTCGTTTATGTGAAGAATACGAGTGAAGCTATCACAAAAAAGTGATAAGAGTAAATGCAGGTTTGTTTTAACCGATGACGTAGTCACGGTTGATTTTCGGAATTTAAGGGATTTAGAGAAAATCTTTGTAATAAGATTTGATTCTTCGAAATTTAAGGAAATTAGGATCCTCTTTGATTAAATGCGATGATGTGTATTGATTGCTCTATTGAATATTCACTATAAATCCACCCTCTTCATTTCCTTTATATTTTGGAGTTCCATCCTTTTTGTTTTCTCTTCCCGACTTTAAGTCAGACGAATAATGGTCTAGAATGCGTAGGTATGGAGTTTTGAATGAACATGGCTAATGTTCTAAGAGAGAAATTGTAATAGCATGATCTTGATTGGTTAATTTACCGGAATTCAAGAGAAAATATAGAACTATCAAGAAAATGTATTCTTGATATGTTTATAGATTAGATAGAATGTAAGAGTCGTGTAACATGGCACATGATGACGTTATGATCTGTGAATCATCACGTTCCATTCGAAACTCAGCATGACTTACTGTAATATAATCACATTGATCAAGTGTCATTATATTATACTAACTCATGCATCAGTTCCCAACATTACTTCAAAAACATTCAAATTTTAAATTCGAATTCTTCAGAAATTAGAAACTAAAATAGTTTCCTTTCTGATGTAACACTGATATCGCAAAGAGATAAATGATTTCAAATCAGAATAGTTATAAAAATATCTTCAGAAATATCGAGGATATTTATAACGGAAGATACGATGGTATCTTAGAATTATAGAATCAAATTGTGATGAAGAAGTTCATTCACGATGATTTAGAGTGATTAAGGAGCAAGATATTTGCTAAAGATTTCATCAGAATCATAATCATCAGGATTCTTTATGTACAAGTTTAGTCCTTGTGATTTGTCCACAGCCTCCTTCATAATTTCGCATAATCCGCTTTTTGGTACTAAACTTTCTATTGAGCATTTCCAACACATTATTTTTTTTTTTCCTTAAACTTTTGGCTATTAAGATCGTTTACAGTTTTTGTTGCTTCATTCAACTTTTTAAATTTCAGGGTATTGATTCGCAGACTGGGTGTTTTTCAGAATTTCAGAATGGAAGATTATAATTCTAAGAGATAAAGTTATATGTATACATATAACTGTTGATGTAGAAACACCACGAGATTCAAAATACTGATTGCTAACTCTCGGTAATTGGTACGATAATTCTCGTTACAAGATGTGGATGATTATATGAATAGGGTTTCAATGAATATAATAATTTTTCAGAAAATCAAAGATCAATGAAGTTGCTGGTAAGTTTACCGCTAATGTGGTGGAATATAAATGGTTCTCTGGTAACGATGATGAAAGGCAACTTATATATCAAGGTTATAATAAGGCTAGTCCGAATGAAAGTCGAAGTTGATTTGTTGGAGCTGTGACAAAATTGACTAATTTGGAGAGGGATTGCAAGGTTATTTTTGGTAATAACAACACCAAAGGAGTTAGCACAGATACGTGTTAAACGTTTACTCAGTTTCCGAGTGTTTTCAAGTGCATAACTATATGCATCAATCTTTTCTTCCGTAGATGAAGTGCGGTTGGTTCATCCTATCGATTGAAGTGTTTTCAAGAATCATGAAAGGTTTGAACGCAGAATGTAATCGTCAAGATACAAATGAGGTTTAAGGTGAAATCAAGTGGCAAACTTGAAGATTTGTTTAGTTTCATATGTTATAATCAATATTTTAATTCATTTTAATCGTCCAATATTGGTAGTCCTCGATTGATAGTCCACAGTTAGCAATTCAACAATTCATATATAATTTAATATATAATATTCGAATTAATTAATACGTATCGTGACCCGTATTCGTCTCAGACTCGATCACAACTCAAAGTATATATATTATTATAGAATCAACCTCAACCCTGTATAGAGAACTCGATCATTACTGCATATAGAGTCTCTATGGTGATTCCAAATAATATATATAGATGCGTCGATATGATATGTCAAAACCTTGTATACGTGTCCCGATATTTAAAGTGCATAAAATAAATAACAGAAATTAAATGACGATAAATAAAATTGCGAGAATATAAATTACGATAAATAAACTGCGATAAATAAATTGCGATAATTAAATTGCGATAAATAAATTGCGATAAAATAAAATGTAATACAGAATAAACAGTTAGCTAGGAACAGTTAGTTAGGATCTTGTTAGCGTGGATTCTTAACAAAATTTCATATTGTTAATTAGTCTGTTTCTAATCAATTTTTATTGTGTCCATTATTTCTTCATTATGCCACTTGTTGGATTCTGATAGGTCAAAATCCAAATATGAAATTGAATGAAAATGGTTATTCTGTGGTGAATCAGATTCGTATATCTGTGGATGTAAGTAGGATGGTAATTGACCGTTGAATCAGGTTCGAAGAATGTACAGTGTAACTTATTAATGTGAAATCTAAATATTCCTCGGGTATTACCTACCCGTTAAAATATTTTTATTATTAACAGTTTGTACAAAAGAATTTTTAATTATAATCTTTATGAAAACATATATACATATATATTTTCTTCAGATGTAATCATGAATTTAATGAGTTAACATGATATTAAACTCATTTAGTTTTCGGTTGGAACTAGAATAAATAATCTCTAAAACATTAGAGATTACATAATCACCATGTCGAACGAAGATAACTGATGTAGAACGTCATCTAGAATGATGATTATACTCGAGGTATAGATTGAGTTGTTGAGGCATGTGATATTGAAATTTGGGTTGTTGGTGGTACTGTTGGTGCCGGTGATTTGGATGAAGCTGGTACGTTTTGCATCATATTTTCCAAGACTACAACTTATGCGCGAAGTTCGTTAACTTCTTCTATTACACCGGGATGATTGTCGGTTCGGACGAGCGGATGAATGAGGTTTAGAATCTGAGATAGTATATGATCGTGATGAGATACTTTGGAAATGAGAGAGAAAATGGTGTCTCGAACATGTTCGCCGGTAAACGTTTTAGGTTCATTGTCAAGAGGTGAATTTGGTTAGTGGAAATGATCGCCTTCTTCGCGTTTCCATTGATTAAGTCGACTACGAACCCATCTCCAATTCATTCAGAATAGATGATGGCTAATTGATCGATTCATTCCGGTTACTCTGCTTTCGGAGCTCGAGTGGAAATCCATATCGAAATAGCTGTCGGAATAACTATCGAAATAGCTATCGAAATCTGATGGACTCGAACTTGTTGAAGGATTCATCTCGTACGATCAGATTAAGGATTTTCGATAAGAAATAGATTATAGGATGTAGATTAGTACCCTGCAATACATAATTTACATATGCATATATAATACTAAAATCCCATAAGCTACGGAGGAATCTACGGAAGCTGTCAGGCAAAGATAACAATAACAGATACGCTAAGATATGAATTTATCTATACACTGTCTATGCAATAAAGGCAGTAAGACGTGTCTTAGACTTTAAGGATGATAAGCAAATAATTTTTTGACACTAAATGATAAGCAAAATTTTTGACATGCAGACACGGTCGAAGTCCAGACTCACTAATGCATTCTAACGACTATCAGTTAGACTCACTAATGCAAGACCTGGTTTGCTAAGACCACCGCTCTGATACCAACTGTGATGACCCGTCCTAATCCATCCGGACGAAGTCCATATCGATTACAAACGATTCACAACAGTTGATTACATCGCGAGGTAATTGACCTCTATATGATAAATTTTACAAACATTGCATTCGTTTTTAAAAGACAAACTTTCGTTACATCGACAGTTGACAGGCATGTAAAGCATTTCATAATATATCCAAACATAATTGACTTAATAATAATCTTGATGAACTCAACGACTCGAATGCAATATCTTTTAAAATATGTCATGAATGACTCTAAGTAATATATCTAATATGAGCAAATGCACAGCGGAAGATTTCTTTCGTACCTGAGAATAAACATGCTTTAAAGTGTCAACCAAAAGGTTGGTGAGTTCATTTGTTTATCATAAAGAATCATTTCATAATTTTAATAGACCACAAGATTTCATACTTCCATTTCTCATAATCATACGTCCCATGCATAGAGACAAAAAAATATCATTCATATGGATTGAACACCTGGTAACCGACATTCACAAGATGCATATAAGAATATCCCCATCATTCCGGGATCCTCCTTCGGACATGATATAAATTTTGAAGTACTAAAGCATCCGGTACTTTGGATGGGGCTTGTTGGGCCGATAGATCTATCTTTAGGATTCGCGTCAATTAGGGTATCTGTTCCCTAATTCTTAGATTACCAGACTAAAAAGGGGCATATTCAGTTTAATAATCCAGCCATAGAATGTAGTTTTAAGTACTTGTGTCTATTTCGTCAAACATTTATAAAGCAGCGCATGTATTCTCAGTCCCAAAAATATATATTGCAAAAGCATTTAAAAAGGGAGCAAATGAAACTCACGCATATAAATATTGTAAAACATTTAATAAAGCATTTGCATGTATTCTCAGCCCCAAAAATGTAAAGAGTAAAAGGGAAATAAATGAATTCACCTAATGTATTTTGTAGTAAAAATACATAGAACGACATTGAACAATTGAACAATGCAGGGTTGGCCTCGGATTCACGAACCTATATCATTTGTAAATATATTAACACATATAATTGAAGTCGAACAAATTTAAGTATCATTAGTGAATTAATTATTATTTTAATTATGTGTTTCATTAATAACCTAATTAATTACATTTATTAATATTTATTATAAAAATATTAATATAGTTATGTTATATGTAGTAAATATAGTTTTATATAACTAATAGTAATTTGATAAAATGATATTGATAATAATAAATAAAAAGTTGTTTCATCCTATAATACTAGTTATAATAATAAAATGGTAATTTTTATAAAAATGATACATTTAATAATAATGAATACTAATAATAATAATACTAATATTTATATTAATAACTATAATGACAATAATATTACTAATAATAATACTAATACTTATGATATTAATAATAATAATAATAATAATAATAATAATAATAATAATAATAATAATAATAATAATAATAATAATAATAATATTAATAATAATAATAATAATAATAATAATAATAATAATAATAATAATAATAATAATAATAATAATAATAATAATAATAATAATAATAATAATAACAACAATAATAATACTAATAATGAAAATATAGATAAACTACCTTTGAAGAGTTAAAAGGCTTTTCCAATTAAAAAAATGCTTCATACCAGGCTCGAACTCGAGACCCCTCGCTTAAACACCCCATACTCTAACCAATGCTCTGCTGATACTTTTCGGTTTTAACTCACGGCGTAATCTATATAACCCGCTTACTCGGCCAAACAGAAAATAAATTTCGGCCCACACGAAATAAAAGATCTCGGCCCAACACACTTAATTATGTTTGAAGCCCAAAACGAAATAAAAAAAATCCCAATCACCAAAAAAAACAAGTTTACGGACATGGTAGTGTGAAGGTCCACGCTCCAAATTAGTTAACTATGATTTCTTTTGTTTTTTGTTTTTAAATAAATCGCAAAAGTGCATCTGCACAAACCGTATCTTCGTGCCACGTTTTATTTATTTATTTATTATTATTTTTTTTATTGTTTTTTATAAGATATGATATTGCCTGTGGCCGAGAGTTTTTGAAAAAGGTGGTCCACATCCCTTATCAATTACGCATTCCATGTTCTTCTTTAAACAATTCAATATAGTTGTATTGGTGGGGTTCGGATGATAAAAAAAAATTGAAAGGTGCCATAGCAGCGACTGAAAAGTAATTGAGGTCTTTTTTATGATTACTTTCACAACTCAACCCCTTTGTCATCATATATAAAAAAAAACATCGATGGTCGTTCATTATTATTGTGGACTCGAAACAGGATACAACAAAATATATCGAGAGAAAGGAGATGGTGATCATCACGGTTGGGATTGCAGCAGTCGCAGGTGACCTCATTTGGTATTTGCTTTCTTCCGAATTGCAAAAACAAAGAGAAGAGTGTGTTGGTTTATATGGGTACATGTCAAAGGCAAAAGAAAAAGCAAGTCCACTAATTTGTGTTAGTGTGTTTGGTGTTGTGGCCTGGTTGAACTAAACTGAAACGAATATTACATGAGGGGGTTTACAAGTAGGGTTAACATGATGAAAGGTGGTGATCGAAGACGATGGTGATTGAATCGAAACAGAAAACAAATAAGCAGTTGTTTAAATGAAAGGTGTGTTTAGAGTTTAAGTCAAGAGAGGTGAATGAGATTGTGGGGACTTGATCACTTGAAGGGTGATGAAAAGGAAACATTTAGATCGAAGCGAGGTATGCGTGTGTTCTTGGGTATCTGATAACGACAAGAAAAGAAAAGAAATTATGATAGTGGTGATGAGACGGTTTATTGTGGTGTTGGTTTGCTTATGGTAACAAACAAGGAGAGTGGTGGTGGTTCGAAGAAGGTGGGGTTTAATAGTCCGAACATAACCAAAACAGAAAGGATAGTAGCCGCAGTTTTGTAGTGGCACGCGAATTATTCTAAATAGACAAATAGATGCAACAGTCATGATTGTGTGTGGAGAATGGTGATGTTAATTTGTAGCTTGTACAGGTGTGGTAACAATGTTTATAGCTGCTGTAGCAGAAGCACCATACCATAGCAGCAGCAGTTTTTAATGGGTGGTTTAATGGCGACGACTGAATGGTGGTTTGGTGATGGTTAAAGGTGCGTACAAATAGCAGTTGTAGTTGGGTGTCGTCCAAACAGAAAGACAAAAGAAAGAAAGAAAAACGCAGCATGCTTGATATGATGATCGAAGTGATTGTGTTCAACGATAGTGTTGCTTGCTTTTAAAAAAATGGTGAAGGTCGATGGTGTGGGTGATTGAAGAAGATGGATTACCGGGAAGAAATAAGAAGGAAATGTATATCTCTCCATCTAGTATTAGTATGCATGTATATATAAGAGATTAGATAAATTGATAGGAAAGATAGTTCACTGAAGAAAACAAATTAGCACAGTAACCTCAAATAGTAACTCAAATAGTATAGCAGTCGGGTAATTAAGCAGGAGCAAGATAGATATTTTTATATCTCTTTATCCATGTACCTATATCTATATACAGATAATTTAGATAGGATGGATGTGAAAGAAAACAGAAAGCAAAAAGCAGGAATCTAAATAATTTAATAATAATATTTAATATTCATTGAATAATTAAAACGTGTGATTAAATTAGCCGTCGTCTACTATTTCATTCACGGATTGAAATTCCTGCTCCGTTGATAATGGATAAAAGTACACATAAAAATCTCAATTTTTTTATATTAAACATCTTTATTTATTCTAATCATTATTTTATAAAAACGATCATTAATTGTTTAAAACTATTAAATAAAAATTAAATCAACTTTTCACGCTCGATTCTAGGTAAAATATAAAAACTTTTAAAATTTAACAAATAGCTTCTAAATAGATTTTTAATAAGTCTCTACTTTATATATCTCTATTTCGGATCACTGTTTATTTTAAAATCATATAAATTTGAATTTAACTTGATTAATAATTATCAAGATGACAAAAGAGTGCTACGAGCATTTATTAAACAAATTCTAAATTATATATATATATATATATATATATATATATATATATATATATATATATATATATATATATATATATATATATATATATATATATATATATATATATATATATATATATATATATATTCAATATAATTTTCACATATATATAGATTTATAGTAATATCATATATTATTTTATTTACACAAATGAACTAAATCACATAAGTTTCTATTTCAAATTAATATATATATTTAAATATATTTGTATTTATTTACAGATAGTGGTTCGTGAATCGTCGGGAATAGTCGAAGGTCAAATTAGTATATGAAACAGTTCAAAATTTTTGTGACTCAACTTAACAGACTTTGCTTATCGTGTTGAAATCATTTAAAGATAAAGTTTAAATTTGGTCGAAAATTTCCGGGTCGTCACAAACTATTCTGCAGTTCAGGGTGTTTTTCAGAAACTTCACATTCAAGTATGTAAGTCCAGGAGATAGACGTTATATGTACCCATATAACTGTTGGCGTAGACATGCTGCGAGATTTCAAAATACTAATTGCTAATTCTCGATGATTTGTATAGCAATTCTCGTTACACGATGCGAATGAGTAAATGATGAGGTTTTGATAAATATAATGATTCTTCGGAATGCCCAAGATCAGTGAAGTTGTTGGTAAGTTTATTGCTAATGTGTTGGAATATGAAAGGTTCCCCAGTAAAGATGCAGAAAGGACAACGTATATATAAGGCTATAATAAGGCTGTTTCGACTGAAAAGTCAAAGTTGACTTGTTGGACCTGTGACAAAACTGGCTACATTGAAAAGAATTCACAAGGTTATTTTTGCTAATAAATGCCAAAGGATCTGTCGTGGGTACATGTTAAACTATTACTTTGGTTTCGAGAGTTTTTTAGGTGCATGACTGTGGGTAACATGTGGTTGGATCATTATCTCAATGATTCATTATTTGAAGTGTCTTCAGGAATTTCGAGGGATATGAACATAGATTGTAATCATTAATATACATTTGATATTCTAGGATTTTTGAATGATACAAATATTTTTCTGGGTTCCATGAATAGAAATGATGTTCTAGTACAGTTTTGTAGTCAAAGTGTAATGTTGAAAGATGTAGGAATCTAAAAGTAATGGTACCGGTTATATCTCGAATTGAATTCTGAGGTTTCAAAATCAGAATATGTAATTGGATTTGAATGAGTATGGTTGTTTTGATTTCTATGAAAGAATGTATATTATTGTGAAAGTAGGGAGTATAATGTATGATTTGCTGAATCAGATTCGTAGAATGTAACATATTAATTGTGAATTTATATATCCCTCGGGTATTACCTACCTGTTAAAAAAAATTCAGAATTAATATTTTGTACAAAAGAATTTTTATTACAGTCATTATGAAAATATATGTGTATATATTCTCTTCAGATGTAACATAGATTTTAATGAGTTAATACTAAATTAAACCCATTCGATTTACGGTTGGAACTTAGAATTGAATAATCCCTTGAAGGCTTTAGACATTACATAAGTATTTCTTCAATAATATTGAAATTATGAATCAATACTTCGTTATTTGTTGAGACGTGATTGTTGGTTTTTGTTAAATTCTTGTGAACTTCGCAAAGTACGAATGATGTTATCTGAAAATTTTTCGGGTACATCGATGATGAAAGTGTAAAATCAAATATATACTTGATTTATTATGAATTGGAATTTGTTGAATTGAAACAGAGATTTTTGTTAACGACGGTTAAGTTGCGGGCGAAGAACGTACATTATAGCATATTTGTAATATGAATTAACCGAGTAGTTAAGATTCACACACAATAGCTTAGCACGTAAAGATTTATTTTTATTTCAAAATATATATATATATAATATACATATAATTTCTTCAGAGGGAATGAGTTAATTCTTCATAACTCGTTGATACAAGATATGTGTTATTGATTCGTAATGATGTCTACAGTGATTCTTGAACTGACAGAGTTTGTGATGTTATAGGTGTTGTTGATTCTGATGTTGACTGTACTGGAGATGCTGGTGACGCTGACGGTACTGTTGATGCTGTTTGTAAAGCAAGTTTAGCTTGTTAATCACAAACCATTTTTGTCAGGGTTTCTACTCTTCTTTCTATCATTTTGGTTCGCTTAACTGATTTATGGTGAGGGCTAGATTAGATAATCTCTAAGACTTTAGAGATTACATAATCGCCGCGGAATGTTTCTCTAATGAAGTTATGAATTAATACTTCGTTAGTTATTGTTGTTGGTACTCCTTGGTATCTATGGTGCGTATGACTTTGATGCTCATGGGACAGATTGTGAAGTCGAGGTTTACGACGCGGTTGTGGTTGGAGGTGGTAATGGTACTGTTGGCGTTGATGATGGTGGTACTGGTTATGCTGCTGGTGCTACTGCTGGTGTTTGTAATCTCTGCACCATATTCTCCAAAGCCACTACCCGAGCGCGAAGCTCGTTGACTTCTTCTATTACACCGGGGTGATTATCGGTTCGGACGAGCGGATAAATAAAATCTAGAATTTGATGTAGTATATAATCGTGACGAGATACTCTGGAAATGAGAGAGAAAATGGTGTTTCGGATTGGTTCGCCGGTAAGTGCTTCAGGTTCTTCATCAAGAGGGCAATGTGGTGGATGGAAGGGATCACTTTCTTCTTGTCTCCAATGATTGAGGAGGCTACGAACCCATCTCTAATTCATCCAGAATAGATGATGGTTGATTGGTTGATCCATTCCGGTCACACTGCTTTCGGAGCTTGAGTGAGATTCTATTTCGGAATATGAGTGACTTGAACTGATGACGAATTCTATTTCGTACGATTGGATAAAGGATTTTTCGATATAAAATGATTTTCCGGCTATCGGGTGGTGTTCTATTTACATAGAATATCTATATATATAGAGCAAAAGATTTCGTAGTTTACGGAGGGATTTATGGAATATGTCAGGCAAAGTTTACAGTAAAAGATATGATAAGATATGATTTAGCAGATACGTTAAGATATGAAGTTTGTCTATACACTATTCATGCAATCAATGCAGCAAGACGTGTCTAAACTAATAATGATAAGCAGGTAATTTCCTAAGGATAGTAGGTAGATGGTTTCCGACTAGAAATGATAAGCAAAACTTTTGACATGCAGACACGGTCGAAGTCCAGACTCAATAATGCATCCGAACGACTTATCAGTTAGACACACTAATGTAGACCTGGTTCGCTAAGACCACCGCTCTGATACCAACTGAAAGGACCCGTTCATATACATTATAAACGATTCACAATAGTTGATTTCATCGCGAGGTACTTGACCTCTATATGATACATTTTACAAACATTGCATTCATTTTCAAAAGACAAACTTTCATTACATTGAAAGTTGACGGCATGCATACCATTTCATTATATATCCAACTATAATTGACTTAAAAATAATCTTGATGAACTCAATGACTCGAATGCAACGTCTTTTGAAATATGTCATGAATGACTCCAAGTAATATCTCTAAAATGAGCAAATGCACAGCGGAAGATTTCTTTCATACCTGAGAATAAACATGCTTTCAAGTGTCAACCAAAAGGTTGGTGAGTTCATTAGTTTATCATAATCAATCATTTTCATCATTTTAATAGACCACAAGATTTTCATTTCCATTTCTCATAAAAATACGTCCCATGCATAGAGACAAAAATCATTCATATGGATTGAACACCTGGTAACCGACATTAACAAGATGCATATGAGAATATCCCCTATCATTCCGGGATATCCATCGGACATGATAAAACAACATCGAAGTACTAAAGCATCCGCTACAATGGATGGGGTTTGTTGGGCCCAATAGACCTATCTTTAGGATTCGCGTCAATTAGTAGACTGGTTTACTAATTCTTAGGTTACCAAGTAAAAGGGGCATATTCGGCTTCGATCATTCAACCATATAATGTAGTTTCGATTACTTGTGTCTATTTCGTAAAACATTTATAAAAGCAGCGCATGTATTCTCAGTCCCAAAAATATATATTGCAAAAGCATTTAAAAAGGGAGCAAATGAAACTCACCATACTGTATTTTGTAGTAAAAATACATATGACGTCATAGAACAAGTGTAGGGTTGGTCTCGGATTCACGAACCTATATCATTTATATATATATTAACACATATAATTGTAATCAAATAAATTCATATTTTATATCTTAAATTATATATCTTATATATTTAATTTGTACATATTTAAAATAGTTAATATTTATATAGTTTAATATTATATTTGAAATCAATAATTTGTTATATGTAAATATTTATGTAAATAATATAAATATAATTATATGTAAAATTATGGTAGTTGGAATATATATCCACTTATATAGAAAATATTTATTTGTGATAATAATATTGTTAATGTAAAGTAGTAGTAGTAATAATAATAATAATAATAATAATAATAATAATAATAATAATAATAATAATAATAATAATAATAATAATAATAATAATAATAATAATAATAATGAAAATAATAATAATATTAATGATAATGATAATAATACTACTAATAATAATAACTATAAAAATAATGATTTTACTAATAATAATATTACTAACATTTATTTTAATAACTATAATGATATTAATAATAAGAATAATAATAATGATAAGTAAATAAATAAATAACTACCTCCAAGAAGTAGTCCTTAACACACAAAAAATGCCCAAGTCCGGGATTAAACCCGCGACGTCCTGCTAACCCGATAATACTCCTAAAAATAAAACGCCGTTGCCAAGGCTCGAACCCGAGACCTCTCGCTAAACCAAAACAACCCCTAACCATCCATCTGTGCATATTTTTCTGGTATTATTAGTATCATAAATATATTTAACCCGTTATATACTGTTTTCATATTTCTTCTCCTTCTACAAACATCGTCATCATCATTATCACATGTAACCTTTATTATCATATTCATGATCATCATCTAGTCATCATGATAGTCATCATGATAATCATTAAGATAATCATCATTCTTTCATAACCAAAAATCATCTTAATCTATACTTATCATTATCATTCAAATCTATAAGTATCATCATCATTTTATGTTATCATTGTCTAATCTGTAACATCATTAACTCGCCATGATTACTACATCATCATTTATCTAACCTCTGTAACATAAAACTCTTGGATCAAACCATCATCATTTATATCCTCTTGTCCATCAACATTCTTGATATCATTCGATCCAACAGTAACATAGATTGGATCTCGGCTCCAACCAAAAGCATTAGTACGGCCCATCAACAATTAAAATGGGAAAAACTTGTGGCCCATTGAATCAAATAATGGTTGGCTCAAGTTTCATCCCACATTCATTAAACAAACAACAATAAAATATCTATTTGATTATTGTGGGTTCCTATCATCAAGAATACGTAGGATTCTGAATTAAAGCAGGGAATACGAGGAGTACAGTGGTCAACCAAGAACGTTACTCAAAACAAAAACATGGCGGTCCAATCATTGCAATAACAACCCAATTAAATCATAGTTTACCAAGTAAATATTCCATGTAAATTAAAGGATTTTGGTTCCCTATCACCATCACTTTATTGTCACTATCTTCTCACCATTATTAGTATATCCTATATCATTTGAATGTAAAGGTGGGTTTATAAACAAAAGCTGTCTCCCACTCACTTTGTTTACATCTAATCCACTTGCATACAAATAAAATAGGTCATAGTTTGTTTTAGTTAATTTGTCCACACACACAGCTTTAATAGTCGACCCTTTTACTTCAGGGTTTGCATTGATCATTGAATAATCATCACCAATTACATTACCCTATTCATCATCGTTATTATCAGAAAAATAATAATCGTGACAGTAGGAAAGGATGGCAATGGGGGTGGTTTACTGTCTGAACTGAGAAAAAAAATATAGTGAGTAGTTGCAGTCTTACGTGAGCATCTTGGAGGTGGATGATGGTGGTTATTTGGTTTTTGTGGGTGGTATTTAGGGTGACGGATATAATGGTGATGATAGCCAGAGTCCGTTGGTGATTGAAGGTGGTTCTCAAATGATGAAAGTGATTGTTATGTAGGGTGATCAACGAATAATAAACGTGGTGTTGATTGAATATGGGGTTCGAAGATGATGGTTTGTTGGCTTGTCCCGAACAGAAAATAGAAAACAAGGGTATAGCATCATGTGGTTACGGTTGTGTGTTGATCAGGGTGGTGTTGCAAGGTTCTTTGATTATTTCAGCTTCCATGGTGATGGTGGTTTGAGTGGTGATCAAGGTTGAAGAAGGATGGCGGGTGAGGTGTTTGTTAACAGTTGTAACACAGAAAGACAATAAACTGTAGCAACAGAAGATGGGATGATCGAATAGCAGTTGTTGTGATTGAGACAAGAAACAAGAGTGCAACAGATGAAGTAGAAAAATGGGTTGTTTGTTCTTGGACTGTAACCAGAAATGATAGGCAGCAACAATAATAATTAGCGAAAGGTTTTATGGTTTCTGATGGAAATAGGAACAAAGATAACAGCAAGTTACATGGGTTTGGTTGGGTTTATACCGAAGTGAAAATAGAAAAAGTTGAGCTGGGTATCAAACAAGTTAATTTGAAGGCAGGAAACGATCCCTGGATCATTGGGTTTATAGTTTAGGAAGGTGGTGTGTCATGGTGGTCAAAGTGATGGTGATTGTTTGAAGAGTAAGATAGGTGGCGGTGGTGCAAAGTGGTGATGAGGATGGAAGAGTGCCGGTTAGAGAACAAAAGGAGATACATGGTTGGGTTATGTTTTTGATCGATGGAATTTGCAGGGTGTTAGTTTTGGTTCACCAAGGAAACAAGAAGTATAATTAGATAGATGGTGGAATAGAATATGATGCATGTATGTATCGATTAATAATTTTAAACTAACAAACTCCGTGAATTACGCAATCAATTAATAACAGAGAAAACAAATTAAAAATGATGGGATATGTAAAGTTAAGATGTGTGAAAACAAAAACAGTTATATAAATTATTTAATCCATAAATGATTTAAAAAGAAAGAAGTTGACACCCATTTTCATGCTAGTCGCCCGTGAATTTTTAGTTGTCATGTACTACCGAAAAATTTAACTTGTTTAAAAGTCCAATAAGATAATAACATCATAGTTCATACATTCAAAAATGCATTTACCTCAAAGTATTATTATTATAATTAGTTATATGTTTATTTTTAGTTTAACAACTTGTAAAACTAATAAGTTTGAAATATAAATTTTTACGTGTAATTATATTCGAAATGCTTTATATACATAATTACATTTTAATGACAATTTTATTATATCGTATATTATTTTACGTAACAACTAAATCATACAATAGTTTATTAACATATTTTAAGTTATAATATACATATATTTATATATACATATCTATTTATATAATTGTTCGTGAATCGTCAAGAGCAGTCGAAGGTCAAATGAATATATTAAACACAGTTCAAAGTTTTTAATATTTTAACATTACAGACTCTGCTTATCGTGTCAGAAACATATAGAGATTAAGTTTAAATTTGGTCGGAAATTTCCGGGTCATCACATTAAATGCGAATATTTGTTCTTGAAATGAAAATGATAAAACATTTGGACACCGTCCAGTTCTAGCAGCAAACAGCGTATAACTTCAATTAAAGCAGAAGCACTAGCTCTATGTACCTGAGATGAAACATGCAAAACGTCAACGAAAAACATTGAGTGAATCTACAGGTTTAGTAAATCATTTCTTAAGTTAGGCCACAAGATTTTTCTTAGAAAACATCGTAGGAAAAGTATACAGTATCATGAGCACTTGATTATAAAGCTTTAACCTTTGCGTGAGCTGAGCATACGTCTTTAGTTTACCCTATACTGGTGATACACTGATCAAGTGTACGTGTTACAACTACATAAGCACCTGTTTAACGTTGCGGTGAGGTTTGTAAAACCTAACGGTACCGTCCCTATAAGTCGAGCTTACAAAGTAATTAATATAATCAAGCTAAGGGATTTTTGATCTGAACTCATATGTATATTCTTAGTAAGTTACTTGTGCCAAACACATAAAACATTTGTAAAAATCATGCATCTCATCCCTGTAAAAACATAGTAGGGACTGTAGACTCATCTTAGCAAAAGCACTCGTAAAGATCTTAACAAATCGTACTGTTGTCGAAACTCTCGACTGAACAACGCAACCTAATCAAGTAAATCATCTTAAGTATACACTAATAGGTCAAACTTCGTCAACCCATAGTGTACGCAAAGTCCTAGTGCTCAGACTGACTCAACGAACAAGTAAAATCAACTAATCCAAGCAAGTCAACAAAAGTCAAACCAAAAGTCAACTCGGTCAAAGTGGTCACTAAAGTCAAACATCTCAGTAGGTCATGCAAACATGGTCAACAAGTCAAACCTAGGTCATCTAACATGTTATAGCTCGTAGTTTAGCAAATCGCATTTTCCACACCTTGTAGCATACTTTAGAAATTCGTACGTCGTAAAGAGATCCTACTATAGCACATAGCACATAAATCATATAATTATGATCAACTCCAGATCATAACTAGACTTAAAATATATTCCAAAAAGTCCATCGAAAGCCTCATACGATAAAAGTTAGAAGTCAGAAAGGATCAAGTCTGAGTTCATTACAGAAATTTCTGCTCGCGCGTCAGTTTTTAAACATTTTTCAAAAAAAATAGAGAATCGATTTTGATGAACGGCCAATTGGAGTCATCTCAAAACATCTCAAAGTTTAAGTGATAAAATAATCAGAAGCATTGATTTAGCTAATTTGTACAGATTTGCAAAACATTACAGACTCATCAGTTTTTGACCATCAATCAGACATATCTTTTAGACGAGCATATATCTCATGGAAAATCGCGTTCTCGCAAGTTTGTATACAAATCAAACATGTAAAGTAACATATAAACTAACATATTCCAGAAGATCAAAGTCTAAATCAATTCCTAGTTCATTCTAGAAATTTTTATGTGAACTTAAAAACTGATTCAGCATACTTTACAAATCAAATCTTCGTTTTATAATATCGGGAGCATTACATAACCTTTCGACGCAAATCTTTAGTCCAAATTGCATAAATTTTCACAAGGAATACAATAGTACACTTTATATAAGCTAAAACACAAAGCATGTAACTCAGAAAATTCGGATATCATGCAAACCCTAACGAAAACTTCGATTAAGCATATCTTGAGTATACGATAACGAAATCACGCAAAATCGGAGTCTAAAATTAATAACTTTTCGATATCTTTCTAATTAAACATATTAAAAAGTCAGATATCATGTCAATTAAATCAGATCATCAATAAACAAATACATTTTTCGAACAAACAACGTTAATTACGCAATCAATCAACAATTAACAACATCAATCACCATTAATTGAGCACTAGACTTGATTACACTATGTAATTGAACAAAAAACTGAATTAATGAAATTAGGGTTATTAGTTATACCTTAAATGATCAATTAAATGAAAATACTAGACGTAGAACGATGCGTAGAACAACTTTGATGCACAAGGTTTCTACCAATTTTTGATTTTTGATGGTGTTCTTGGGTGGTGGTGGTCGACGACACAAAGAGAGGGGGAGAGGGAAAAAAATCGGCCAAGAAAAAAGAAAATAAGGGTTTGTGGGTTTCCCTAGCTTTAAATACTTTGGATTAGGCCCTAATTCACACTAACTAGTGACCCACTACACAAATTAAGTCCATTAAAGGGGTGGTGATGGTGGGTTCGGTCGATGGGGCCCTATAGGGGTGTCCTGGGCTCGTTTTGCTAATTTACTTGAATGCGCGTGGTCCGTTTCGTTGCCGTTAATCGTATCGGGTCTCCGGAATATTAACTAGTCGTTGAATTGCAATCACCGAGTTTAATTCATTAAATAAATAATAAATTAAAAATAATATTCTTAAAGTCAATAATTATCGTAAATAATTATTGTGTCATTTTTCTGAGTTCCGTAAACTGAAAAGCAGTCTAGATGATAAACGTAATCGTAACGTTTCTAGTTATTTTGCTAACCGAAATAAGTTCGTAAATTAATATAACATATTAATTCAAACATTCCTCTAATAAGTATGTATTTAATTCTATTAAACACACAAATCTAAGTAATCACCGTTAAATACTTAAAGGAGAATTAACGATAGTAAACGAAAAAAGTCGGGTTGTTACAAACTCTCCGGTCCGAAGCACCGTGAGTAACCCTAGTATGAGATGATGATCTCAAAAAGGGTGGTTAAACATGACCCATCATCATTCGGGTTAGCCGAAATTGATGGCTCAGGGACGGTGTTAGGGTTTATGTTATGAGAACGTTAACTGAAACCGTAAAAGTGCGAAGTTATTATTTCGGTCGTGCGGGTTAGATTAGATTGTTAATATCCTTTATGATGATCCTGAATTGTGATCGAACATAAATTGTAATTGGTCGGATTGTAGATTTATACTTGAGTGCTTAGTTTTTGAAAAAGAATTGATCAAATGTTATAACTCCACTAACTGTGCAAACCCCAATTTGAAATCTGGATTCCAAGGATGAAAAATAAACGATATGATTAACCTTACTCGATTGGATCGGATAAGTTAATATCTTAGGTAAACATTAGCTCCGATATCAACCGGAATCTCTATCGGAGTTGTATTTTCAGCTGGATAATGCTACAGTAAGATTTTTGATTAATGCATCCGGTATTCTCTAACGAATGACCTTGTGGGTGTAATTATAGGAGGTTTGAGGGAATGATGACGTGGCACATGTCCCTTTCATGGTCATAACAAACTTCACCAGATTCGAGGGCTGACATGGCATCTGTTCCATTGGTATAACGAACAAATCCTAACAAACTTTCCCTAGATTCGTGGGTTAATGTGGAATATAACCCATTTGTGCATCTGCACCAGGACCAACCGTGTGTTCCGAGACCAAGTGCTTGTTCTGGGACCAAGTGCTTGTTCCGGAACCAAGTGTATGTTCCAACTGTGATGTGACGGATGACGCCTAACCCTTGGTTAGGTAAAAAAGGCTTTACCTGATGCTTATTCGAAATGTTTCTTCACGGTATTCTTTTATTCGGGTAAGATTGCAGCCAGTTTGTATTTTTATTTGTGTTATACTTATAGAGAATGTCGGATGGTCAGTGTACTTTTTCGGGTGATTTATACCGGTAGCTGGCGCACCTGCCAGGGTAAGAATGGGCTTATATGAAGTCACGGCTGGATTTTATCCGGTATGTTCCTTCCCGGATGTGCACTTGAATCTTCTTTTAGTCGGTTTGCCTAAGCATGTCCGGGAGAATGCATTCCCGGACCATTATGCCGACTAAGTTTCAGACGGAACATCATGAAGCTATGGAAAAGATGTGTTTCAATGCTACGAATTATTATGTGTATCATCAACTTTTGTTGAGAAGATAACACTTTTTAGAATAGTTTTGGTGGAATGCCTCCACGTTTTATCCCGAGTTATGTCTATTATACATGTGAACTTTTGTCCCTTAGTGCCATGTAAGGGGATAAAAGGACATATTAGTACCATATTGTTTTGTTCTTATCCTTTTATTCTATAAAGTTGCGAAAGGTACTTCCATTATCATAGTGTTGTCTCCCTACCGCCTGCTGTCCTTATCTAGCCGTTATACAGTGTTTGGATTATGCCAACCTGCTACATTGTCCTTTGTGTTTCAGCACCAACGTCGAATACTTTTTTACTTTACTCGTACAGTCTTAGTGGCACTATGTTTACCTTGCGCAACCAATGGGTATAAATGTGCATCATTAAAACCTTATGCAACTGATGTGCAGTCATGCGCATCATTAGGACCTTAACAACTTGGTATTGATTGTCATGAAACTTTCAGACTGGTAGTTAAGCCACAACTATTCCTACGGTTCATAGTATTGTGGTCTCTAAATCATGGGATATTTACCAGTTAGATGTCAAAAATGCCTTCTTGCATGGAAATTTATCCGAGACGGTTTACATGTATCAACCAGTAGGATTTCGAAGTAAAACATACTTTAATCATGTTTGTTTGTTGAAGAAGTCTCTTTATGGTTTTAAACGGGCTTCAAGAGCTTGGTATCAAAGGTTTATGGATTTGCTTCCACAATTAGATTCATAAATGGTCAATTTGATCACTCATTATTCATTTATCATAACGGCAAAGATGGCGCTTACATACTGTTCTATGTTGATGATATAATACTTACTCATCTTCGACATCCTTACGCTTTCATATTATTTCATTATATGCTCGTGAGTTTGCAATGAAAGATCTCGGACCGTTACCTTATAGTCTTGGTATTCCTGTTAAGCGCAATGTGCATGGGTTGTTTTTAAGTCAACAAGTTTATACCAAAGAAATGGTTGCTCGTGCTGGTATGAAGTTTTGCAATCCTGTTTCAACTCCTGTCGACACTCAAGGAAAGATTAGTTCTTCAAAATGGAAACCGTATCATAATCCAACATTATATTGAAGCCATGCAGGCGCTCTCCAATATCTCACTTTAACTCGACCGGATATATCCTATGCAGTGCGAAAAAATTTTTTACACATTCACGCTCCAATGGATGTTCATATACATGCCCTCGAAAGTTTTATCGTGTATATCCAAGGAACTGTTGCACTTGGATTCCATATTACTAGAACTCGTTCTCATGCTCGTGTGGCTTATACTGACGTGGATTGGGACGGTTATCCGGATACTCGTCGTTCTACCTCGCGTTATTGCGTTTATTTGGGTGACAATTCAAAACACCAGCCAACCATTTCTAGATCAACTACTGAAGCTGAATACAGGGTTGTTGCTTATGTTGTCACCGAAGGTTGTTGGCTTCAAAATCTATTGTTAGAGATTCAATGTCCTATCTCCAAAGCAACTTTGGTGTTTTGTGATAATGTGAGTGCCATCTACTTCTCCGGTGACTTCAATGTCCTATCTCCTAGCAACTTCAATGTCCTATCCCTAAAGAAACTTTGGTGTTTTGTGATAATGTGAGCTTCAATGTCCTTAACTCATTGAGTTAGATATTCATTTTGCTCGTGAGAAGTTCCCCATGGTCAAGTTCACGTATTACATGTGCCTACTCGTTTTCAAATAGCTGATATTTTCACCAAAGGATTGCCTCGTTTATTATTTGATGATTTCAGATCTAGTCTTTGCATTATTCCTCCGATCGCTAAGACTGCGGGGGAGTGCTATCGACATACTTAGTTACACTCCAATAATGAAAGTAATGTAATTAAATCTGATATTGATATGTAATTATATTTGCTTTAGGATTCTCTTGGCTTGGTGACTAAGATATATACTTATAAAATACCATATCATTCTAATGGAAAAGGATCGGCTTATATCATAATAACATGTACAATCAAAGAGAAACAAGACTCTTTGTGATAATAAAGTGCCAATGAGATTTCTTGAGTATACAGTTTAAAACTACCAACATAGAACTGGATCATATTTTACTCCACTCTCCCTCAAAAACTTCCTCTCCGTACGTTCACTACTCTTCATCTCCCTAATTTTGCACCAACTCTTTAAGCCGCCTCCTGCTTCTTTTCTTGTTTAAACCATCACCACCTTGTAATCTCTCCCAGATCTCCTTTCCGACCACCAGCATCTCGTCGGTGGTTCGGCTTTTAATGCTTTATGTCTGAATAAATGTCAACCTGCTGCTCCTCCTTTCTCCGGCGAAGTGACTGACTCGCTCAATTTTCTAGTCACATTTCCGGCATCTAGGTGGCGATTTCGTGTGGCTACTCACGAAATCTTGGTTTTGGTAAGTGTTTCAGGGTTTTCTTTCTGGTTATTACGTCCTTTCGAAGGGTGTGTTTGCTTCGTCATTTTCGGCATCCGCCCTTCACTGCCATCTTCTAGTTCTTTTGGGGTTGTAGGCGATGAGTTTCCTTGCGAAACCCTACTTTCTCCTTGGCCGGATTTCTGCTTGGTTTTGGGTGGGGTACAAGATGGTTGGCCGATGGTTGATTTGTGTTTGTGTGTTGAAACCCAATAACTCTGCTGATAAGGCCGCCGTCGGCGGCTACTGTGGGTAGTTGGCGGTTGCGGGCAGTCATGAATGGTTGCTAGTGGCTGTAGGTGGCGGCAATCAGTGGTAACGACCACATCTTGTTATTAGGGACTGTCTGGCGGCTACTGGTGGCTGACGACGATAGTTGGCGTCTCTCGTTGTTGTTGGTGACCGCTAGTAGTTGCCGGGGGCCTACGATGGTGTTGGTGGTGGTTGGTTGTCGCTGGCGGCTGCTGGTTTTAACTTGTGGCTACCGGTGGTAGCAAGCTACTACTTTGTTACTAGAGTTCTCGGGTTTGTAAATCTTTAAAAACTTGGTCGAAATGGCCCGGTGTCTTTATGGTAGGTGAAGCGACCCGTCCTAATCCATAAGGACGAATACAATAATATATGATTACATCGTAAGGTATTTGACCTCTATATGATACATTTTATAAACATTGCATTCGTTTTTAAAAGAAAAACTTTCATTACATCGAAAGTTGACAGGCATGCATACCATTTCATAATATCCAAACTATAAATGACCTAATCTGTCATTTATTTAATAATAATCTTTATTGAACTCAACGACTTGAATGCAATGTCTTTTGGAATATGCCATAAATGACTTCAAGTAATATTTTTAAAATGAGCAAATGCACAGCGGAAGATTTCTTTCAAACCTGAGAATAAACATGCTTTAAAGTGTCAACCAAAAGGTTGATGAGTTCATTAGTTTATCATATTCGATCATTTACATAATTTTAATAGACCACAGGATTTTCATTTCCATTTTTCATAAATATACATCTCATATCAGGCATTTTGCAAACTGCATAGAGATAAAAATCATTCGTATGGTGAACACCTGGTAACCGACATTAACAAGATGCATATAGAATATCCCCAAAACAGAATCCTCTCATCTGTATAATAATAAATCGAAGTATTAAAGCATCCGTACCTCGGATGGGGTTTGTTAGGCCCATAGATCTATCTTTAGGATTCGCGTCAATTAGGGGTATTGTTCCCTAATTCTTAGGTTACCCAACTAAAGGGGCATATTCGATTCGATAATCCAACCATAGAATGTAGTTTCGATTACTTGTGTCTATTTCGTAAAACATTTATAAAAGTAGCGCATGTATTCCCAGTCCCAAAATATATATTGCAAAAGCATTTAAAAGGGAGCAAATGAAACTTACAATACTGTATTTCGTAGCCATTATGCATATGACGGCACTGAACAAGTGTCGGGTTGGCCTCGGATTCACGAACCTATATTAATTATATATATTTATATGTTGGTCAATAACTGTCTAACAGTTTAGGTCAGGTCATAGTGTATCACAATCCTATTGCTCAAGATCGATATGCAAAAGCCAGCAAAAGTCAACAAAAGTCAATTTGACCCAAGATGATTTACAAAATCAATTAATGTTTATTATATAACATAAATAGTCATTTTATATATTTAAATATATTTATCAGATTTTATTAGAGTAAAAATAATACAAGTCATTTATTAATAAATAAAAATTTATATATGATAAAAATATACTTTTATATATCTTAAGTAATATAATTTATAAAGTTCACTTAATATCTTAAAAATATAGTAGTATGTATTATTAACGTAATTATATTACGTGTGGTAAAAATATCTTTGTATCGCATATTTATTTGATGAAATAATATTGATGATAATAATAATAATAATAATAATAATAATAATAATAATAATAATAATAATAATAATAATAATAATAATAATAATAAGTAAAAGTTGTATTATTTTTTAATAATAATAATTATTATTATTATTCTACTAATAATAATAAAAATATTTATATTTACTAATGATGATATCAATTATGATAAAATGATAATTTTAATTATAATGACACTTTTTAATATTAACTATAATAATAATATCTTAAAATAATAATTTTATTCAATATGATAATTTTTAATAATAATAACACAAAAATAATAATAACAATGATATTTTATAATAACAATGATATTTCTATTAAAAATGATAATCTTTATAAAATGATAATTTTAATTTTAACGATGCTTTTAATAATAATAATAATAATAATGATAATAATAAAAATGATATTTTATCTAAATCATAATCTTAACATTATTTTATCTATATCATAATCTTAACATTATTTTATACTCGACTTGTTTAATAGGTTTTAGTCCTCTTTTATATTGCATTCATAATAATGATAATAATATTAGTCATAATAATTAGATGATACTAATATTAATTTTAATGATAATGATACTATTAATAATAAATATTACTAATAACATTAATGATATTACTAATAACTATTTTAATGATAATAATAAAAATAATAATAATAATAATAATAATAATAATAATAATAATAATAATAATAATAATAATAATAATAATAATAATAATAATAATGATAATGATAATGTTAATAATAATCTTAATGATAATAACGATAGTAATACTAATAAAAATGACAATTTTTAATGATAACATTTATAACGATAATGATAATAACAAGATGATATGGTGCGCGCGTTGCGGCTGAAAATTGCTAGTGATCAGTTCCCCGGCTTTAGATTACAAACATAATTTACATTACACACATACAACGGACATTTTTTTGGAGTTACAAAGTCATTGATTTACGGGCATAACACATACACACATAATTTACAGGTTATACTACTGGTATTTTTTCATAATTCTACAGGTTACACTTGCGTTTCCAACAGCTGTTTAAGCAATACATGAGGGTCCTCATATCGCGGTAACGAAACACGCCCGTTTTCACAACAGCGATGATATTGTATTTGCTTGTGTTTAACGCTAGATATGATACGTTCAGCATGCCATAAGAGAGCACCACATTGCGAGCAAACGCGGACGCACTCACCAGAAAAGCGGTGAAAGCGCTTTAACATAGCAAAAACAGTAGGTATTAATAACAAAGTAAACGGACTGAAGAAGATCAATGTACATAACTAACAGTGATGATGCGCAAACAGAGAAGCTAGCACAGCAGGAAATATGTCACATTTTTGTGATGCAAGTGTGTTTGACGCAAAGCAGTTGACGATGTTGTTTGTACTATGTACAAAAGAAAGCTGGTGGTATGTAAATGCGCATAAACACATAAGCTAGCAAAATAAGTAAAAATATCACGTTTGCGGCATGTAAATATGTTTGATGAAAATCGGACTTTCACGCTTTTTATACGAAAAAGAAAAATAAAACTAAAAAAAAAGAAAAAAAAGATTGAAACTAAAACATACAATATCTAAAAGAAGGCTAGTGGTATGTGAAGTTGCAAGACAACAGTAGCGCAACATACACCTAAGAATATGGCATTTGTTACATGAGAAACAAATAGACTCGTTGTTCTCGAAGATGATAGTATTTATATAGATGATCATAGACGCGGTAGGTCAACCACGTTCATTGAAAATGGAAATTAAATCAAGTTGCACATGAATAAATGTAGGTGTATTTGTTGCATAGTTGAACTTTAAACTAAAAACCTATTCAGTCAGCGGACTACAAATTATATACTATGTTCATATATATCATAATCATATGTACTCCATTACACCATACAACTAATTATATTACATCAAATCCTATATCATATACGTACAACAAATTAGTTCCAGCATATAATCATGTTAACTATATACACCATCTACTAGACACAATAATGGAAAAAAGAGAGTAAGCGACAAAAACAAATGCAAATACGGATACTAAACAACAAATCACCAATTACCACATACTAGTAATTAGGAAAAACCAACATCGTAACCGTTAATAGCAATACAAACTGTACGTGCGAATTAGAAAAAATCGGAATATCATACCAGAGCAATCGAACGACGCAGACAAAGTGTATAGTGGCGCAACTCCTCGGTGTGCAAACATGACAGGCAATTGTACAGCAGGTTTAGAATAACAGCAGCTACACAAACATGATTATAGAAAAATAATAATCAGAACAACGAAGTAGCCATAAAAAAAGGAAAATTAACAAAATTCTCACCATTAACATAGGCAACATAATTAGGATCCAGAGAAGCCGACACCAACGAATTATTGTTGCAACAACGCAAGGCGTCTCGTTTAGCAACCTGTCCGGAGGAAACAACAGACCATACGGGCCATCCACTTGACAAAGGAACACAATCATCAAGTGCAGGCGCCTTACCATTATCTTTCTTTTTTTCTCAAGGGTATCATTATGAAAATCACCAAAATAATTTACGAAGACAAAAAAATACAGCGCCAAAAGGAGGAAATAATCGATCAATAAAAGGAAGCCCATAGTATCCATAAGAGAAGACAACAAACAACAATTAAAGGTATTGAATAACATCAATGGAAAGGAGGAAAGAATCGTACCTGAGTTGCAGATAAAGCGAGAAATATGAAAGCTACATGAAAACAATAGAACATCAGACCAAAATAACCAAAAAGAAAAAAAAGAAAAAAAAAAACCTAATCGATGTATCAGTAAATTAAGCACAGGATTCCGTATATACAGCAAACAAATTGCAAGCATTAGAAAGCATATCAAAAGAGCAATTTTAAGTACCTGTAAAAATTGCAGGGAAGAAGAAATTGAAACAGAGCAAGAAAGCTGATTGTTCAGGCGCCAAAAATAAAAAATTAAGAATAGGGATGATTAAAAGCTGAAAGACGATAGATAAGTGTAAACGTGGAGAGCATGCGTTGTTGATGTCCAATCACCCTTTACAGCAAGACAAAGGTTAAGTAAAAACATAGTGTTTTTGTTTTTCAATTTCCCATTAAACAGCGGGGAAAAAATATACGGTGTCATATTTATTCTTTTTCCCATTAAACAGCGGCGCAAAAAAAAAAGTTGAACAGTGTTCGGCCCAATAAGAATGATGTATTAAATGGGTGGGCCAATGGGAAGCAAGCTTACCGGGCATCATTAGAGATAGGGCAATAATAATAATAATTAGTTAATAATAATAACGACGATAGTAATAATAATAATCATTTTAACAATAATACTTAAAATTATAAATAATTTAATTGACTATATCTTTTAATCCGTTCTTCGAAACCATACGCTTTCTAAATGAAAAGTTATTAATTTTTTGCCAGCTTTCCAACGACATGCATATCATATACCTTATCTCAATCGCATAAGTATCAAATTCGTGATTTATCATAAACTATCTAACGACAAAAATTAAACATACAAGCATGCATAATCATATATACTCGAGCACTAGTCAGGGATACACTATTAATATATAAAAGATAATATATGAATGCTCACGTATCAATATTATGATTCAATATTGCAGGAAAGTACGTAGATGCAACGGAGATGATAAATACTAGTTTGACTTCACTCACAATACCCCCGAACAATACCCATCACCTAATTAGCTATAACCCATAATTTCCTTAGCTTTATCCCGCTCGAGACCCATTTTTAAATTACTCGAACAACACTCCGTCGTAGTATTTTATGTATAAATACTAATAATAATAATACAAAAACTACTACTAATAATAATAAGATTAATAATAATAATAATAATAATAATAATAATAATAATAATAAATTAAATATATAATGCGGAGTAATATTAGAGAATGAGAGAGATTTGAGAATGGATTCAGCTGGAACCAGAAATCGAGCGTTATATAGAACTTTTCCTCCACCTACCACTCATGTGATTGCATGAGGATGTGAGGAGGCACTCATGCGATCGCATGAGCCTCATTTACTGCACACCTTCGAAAAACATGTTGATACATATATTTTATATTTATATATATATTAAATCTTTAGAATTAATTAAATATTATATTATATTCTCGTGCCTAGTTGACTTGTAATTTTTGCACCGATGAATTGTACGTTGACGCCTAACTTACGTTCCGGTTCCGGTTTCTCGAACACATTTTCGTACGCTTAGAAAACTGATACTTTATGTTTCACGACACGTACCTTTATCAATAATTAGACTTATTCACCAATAAATTATACTAATTGAAATGTAATTTATACTTTTGAGTGTTATGGTCATGTGCTTCTATAAATCAACGTCTCATTATATATACATATGCTAATATTAATTTAAATCAAAATGTTTTGTATCTAGATAATTATTATTTTTAATTACTTTGTAATATATATATATATATATATATATATATATATATATATATATATATATTCTCAAATAAAAATATAATCTTGTACATATTATATGAGATTGAAATATTTATTTAATTATATTTTAGTTTTTCAAAAGTAATTATATTTCAAAGTTCATTTATAATCGTTTAAATAATAGAAAAATATTATGTCGTATCACGTTTACGTTTTTGAAACACTATATATATATTTATAATATAAAGCTTTACTTAAATTCTTCCAACTCTATATAATCAATTTACCTTTATAAATAACAAATTACAATAACTCAGTTTTTGAAATCGTTTTCCTACATTTGAAAATAGATCAGTCTAATATTATGAAATCCAGTTCTCCACTAACTTTTGTCTAACCTTCGTCAATTGACACATTCATTCTTACTTGTAAATTACTTTACCATTTATTCCGAATACCGTTAAAAAGGAAAGATTTCTCAAATCAACGTGGTCCTCACAACCGAGACTCCTAACCATACTACAATGTATCTGATAATTCAATCATTTGATATTATCTTTTTAATTCCATCAATAATATATTGTAACAAATACGTTCGTTTAATACATCTAATACTTTATTAACATTTTCAATTAATATATATATTATATACACATATCTATATACACTTAAATGTTCGTGAATTGTCGAGCACAGTCAAAGGGTAATTGATTACATGAATATAATTCTAAAACTTTTGAGATTCAATATTACAGACTTTGCTTATCGTGTCGGAATAATATAAAGATAAAGTTTAAATTTGGTCAGAAATTTCCTGGTTGTAACAGTAGGATCCTGGATTTTGATCTATTTGATTGGTGCTTGTCTGGTTAGTTCATTCCATTTATCCTATCATCAATTCTATTCGGGTGGACTCGGTGTCGTTGCCAACGTAGTTGACTTGGTTGACTTCAGAAAATTGATGTTTGCTAGGGTAGTCTCTCGGGGTCTTTTTCTGCCCGAACGGGGATTGGTACTTAATCGGTGGGCTCGGTGCTTCTCTGGGTTATTTGGAGTGGTCACGGTGTTTATCTGATATGAGAGACTTCTATGGTTTTGCAGGCCTCGAGATATGTGTTCTTGGGTTGCCCGGTGAACGATTTGGTTGTGCGGTTTTCGAGGAGTGACGGATGCGGGGTTGGATACAGGATCAGGTTTATATGTATGTGTTAGGTTAATGTTAGGTGGTTTGTTTAATGCGTAATTCTAATTACAATCACAATAGTACTCGCGATCTTTCATAGTAAGTCGTACAGAGCGAGAGTCATTGAGTATTGGTCATTTTGTGACCAAGTACTTTCACAACAATGTATTACTATTGATCATTTGATATCTCTCTCTTTCTCTCTCTCTCTCTCTCTCTCTATATATATATATATATATATATATATATATATATATATATATATATATATATATATATATATATATATATATATATATATAGAGAGAGAGAGAGATATCAAATGATCAATAGTAATACATTGTTGTGAAAGTACTTGGTCACAAAACGACCAATACTCAATGACTCTCGCTCTGTACGACTTACTATGAAAGATCGCGAGTACTATTGTGATTGTAATTGGAATTACGCATTAAACAAAAAAGTTTTTGAGCCTTGTGGTTGAAAGTTATTTTAGGATATTTGTATCTATATATTATATCTTTATATCTATATTATATATATTATTAAATTAATTATTGTAATTATGGGAGAGATGCAGTATTATTCGAGAAATAACCTTACGTTGTATCAACACGGAGTATGTTAAACATGGTAATATCTTACGTTGTATGTTGAACATTGTATGTAATGACCCTGGATTTTCCAACGTTTAATTATTAATAATTTATTATTAATGCTTGCGTTTTAATAAACGTGTTCTTATACGCGTTACTTGTTACCGTATTTAACTTTTCATGGCCCGAATTGTCTTTGTGACGCACGTACGTATCACGAATAATATTTCTGAATATTATTTACATTCATGATTTAATTATTATTAATCATTTTAATTAACTAAGGTTACTAGTTAATTACTTGGGCTTTGTTTATTTAATTGTTACTTACTTACATACTTGGGCTTTATAAATGTACATGGACTTAGAAGCCCACCCTACACACTTAATGGACTAAGTTAGCTCATCTTATTATGCAAGTATCACCTTTAGATGAAAATAGATTGATTAGATTGTAACAGGCTAGTTACTTGTACAATTACAACACTTTCCCATAACAACTTAACTTTATATCATTTTGAGCTAAATACATGCAAGTGACTAGTGGACTTTTCCCTCCCTTGGCTCCCTTGGAAACCGTCAGTTTTGATGGATGGGTGAGGGAGTTCATATTCAAATTTTTGTTACATATTACTAGCATTTTACTTCACTTTTTCACACACTCTTACTTGCAACTTCTCTCACTCTCTTTTTCTCTCAAGATTGTAAGTAACAAGGCTTCATCTTTCTCTTCTTTTTCTTGTGAAAACCGAACATATACATACATCATCATCATCATTTGCTTGTTTTGATTACTTGTTCTTTGTTGTTGATTATTTGCTTGTAGTTTATCTTTGTTAAAGATCAAGTTCTATAACTTGTATCTTCATCTAATCTTGGTTACTTTCATCTTTTGTTGTAAAGAACCAAGAACAAATAATCTAAACTTTCTAGTTTATAGTTCTACACTTAATGTTTGAAAGATTTAAAGTTCATGAGTTGTAAAAACCATACCTGTGTTCATGTTGTAAACTTAAAGTTTACTTTCTTAAGGATCAAAGCTTTGGCTTGAATCTTTCCAAGTATGAACAACCATGAGCTTAGTACTTATAGATTTAACTTATTTCTTCATTTTATGTACTTTAAAGTTGTGATGTTGTTAATTTGGTCAAGTATAACTAGTTAATCTTGATATCATATTTCTTGAAACTAAAAGTTAACTTTATAAGTTCAAGAACATAGAAGTATAACTTTCTAGTTATAACTTCATATATTTATGAAAGATCTAAGTTTCTATAGCTTATGGTCTACTTATTTTGTTGTAAACAAGAGATTATGAGCTTACATACACTTTACAAGATGAAAATCTAAGTTTCATAACTTATGGTTTCATTAAAGTAAAGATTCATGTCTTATAACTTAGGATTTAACTTAAGAACTTTAGATCTAGACTTTTGGGTCTAGGATCTTCAAGATCTAACTAAGAACTATGTTCTACAACTTAAGATCTTGATTAGTTATTTTACTTTCAAGTTTGTAGCTTAATATTACTTTTAGAGTTCATGTATGTGTCGGATCTAAGATCTTGATGTAACTTTGGTTCATCAAAGTACTTGCAACACTTAATTGAGTTGTGCTACTTATCTTAGACTTACACTTGTATTATGATGATCTAAACTTGGTAAAGATGATGCAAACACATCAACAAGTTGTACACTTGAAGCTATATGCATCAAGGATGAGAACCGTGATGAGCATCGAGCACCAAGAACCCACCAGAACACTAAACCTACTGTTTTTCGGGTCTGATCAGAATACCTATGCTACTGTAAATTTGACTTTCAATTAGCTCTATTCGAGTAGATAATTTTTCGTTTAAGACTCGTCTTAATCCGAGTAAACCTTTAGGATCTATGGCCCTCCGAACGTCAATATGTCCGTTGTGCTGAAAAAATTCTGACCTACTCGCACTTAAACTGTCGCCACGGTCAAACGAAGATGATTTTGGTTCTGGAATTTTTACAACAACTAAAGGACTCATATACGGATCCATGGCCACTGGTCCCACCTCAATTCAGTTTGTATAGAGGCCGTGGCAACTGATTGAATTCAGCCTTTGTTTTAAACTCTTTTCTAGAATGAAACTTACTTTATACTTTTTGTTTGATGATGAATGATGATGATACTTAAGATCTAATTTACATACTTATAAACCTATTGGGACGATTTACTCACTTAGTAACTTTTGACTTAGGTTGAGGACCTTTTGGACAAACGTACTTGCTTACTTTTCCCGAGTCAACTTTACTACTACTTTTCCACTGTGAGTTATAGCATCCCTTTTGACTTTAACTATTTTGGGAACTGAGTATACATGCGCATTTTACGTTTTACATACTAGGCACGAGTACTTAAACTTATTATATGTGTGGGTTATACAACGGCATAAACTTTCCCCTTAGCTCGGTAACGTTTAGTCATCGGTCTTTGGAACCGGTGAACGCGAATCTTAGATATGGATCCATAGGGTTTGACATCCCCACTCGGGCTAGTAGCGCTAGCATTTAACGGGTATTTAATACTTCGTAAACTTACGCACTCGCTAAGTGTACTTTTAGGGGGTGATAAACGTTAAGTTAGTTACCAAGTGCCCACGGTTAAACATATACTTTACATACTGTTTTGAAACGCTGTTGAAGCACTGAAATCTCGTGGCCTACCTTACATTACTGTTATACTTAAACTATAGCTCACCAACCTTTGTGTTGACATTTTTAAGCATGTTTTTCTCAGGTGCTTAAGGTTTGCTTGCTTCCGCTGTACTAGTCATGCTTTGTAGACACCCGCTGCTCTTGTTAGAGTTGTCACCGCATGAAACTTTTTATTTGCATTCAAACTATGTTACCTTTTGAAACAATGATTTGTAACGACCATTGGATCACGTACTATTACTAATTGCTTCTGTTCATTGTAGCATACTTTTGTTGTAAGACATTTGATGTTGTTTAAGACATCACCTTTATTCATGAATGCAAACTTCTTTTGAAACCGCATATAGTATTTGATCTTGTAATGATCCTGTTGTTGATTATTCGTACACGATGGTTTTATACGGGGCATCACATTTGGTATCAGAGCATTGGTTGTAGGGAATTAGGTTGCATTAGTGAGTCTGGACCGACCTGAGTAGGATTCACTAATAGGACTAATCTACAACTTGCTAGTTTACTTGTTTCCACGAAACTTACTGCATGATGCTGCTTACTTTTACTGTTGTATGCCGTATGCTACTACATGATTTCACTACTGCAAGCTATTATCTGCTTTTAATCGTATGCTACTTCTGTACGATTTGTTATTATTGCCATGCTATTCAATGATATACATGATTTAGACTGTCGTAGTTACCTTGCCTAATACGTGCTTGCTTTATGACTTACTGACATGGAAAAAGTTATTTTTCCTTGTTCAGATGTCGGATATTCCACCTGCATCATTTTGGACAGCGACACAGACTCATCAGCCACCTCACCGACCATTGTTACCGATTCTCAGATGCCGTCGTCGACACCTTCCAGTGACTCAAGCGCTTCATCCTCTGGAGCCAGTAGCCATATGCCCGACCCAGCGGTTACCTCAGACGGACACGTGGATCCACCGGAGATTCCAGCTCCACTTGCCCCAAGACCTCCGGAGCCACAGCACCATCCCGGTGGTGCTGTGATTCCCGCGGAACTTGGGGAAGGTCCAGTCCGTAATGAGCATAACCATTAGTGCAGACGCCTTCCTGATGGACGTCCCGTGCCGATCGGACCCGCCAGATACCGACAAATGATGGTCGCCCGAGGAGAGCCACCCGTGCAGCCACACCCAACCGATCTAGATTACCCATGATTCGCCGATTCTTCATCCGACGACTCATCCTCTGACGACTCTAGTGACGAGGATTCAGATGAGCCACCCTCCACCCCTCCGAAGAAGCGGTACCGTTTCGATGGTACCGTCATTCCAGGGATTAATGGAGGTCGACCATTCGTTGACGCTCATGGTCGGCGTCGTAGGGTTACCGCCCGAAAGCAGCTTGTGCCGTATCCTGCTGATCCCTTCATCCGTAAGCCTTACCGCTTCGCAGCCTCTACTTCTGGAGCCGGACCGTCTGCACCACCAGCTCCACCAGCACCACCCGTACCGACTGCACCGCCTGCCCCACCATCTCCCTCTGTCGAGGAACTGATGAGGGAGGTGGAGATCCTCCGTGCTCGGGTAACTGAGCTCGAGGACCAGATGTCCCACGTAATGGAAATCCTACACCCACCATCACCTTAGGACTTTTGTAGTAGATATCATTATGTAATCTCATTTGTAGTTTTATGTTTTACTTATGTATTGTACGAACCTATGCGAATGTATGAAACTTATTATTAATGAATGGAACTTTGTGTTGTTTAATTCTTGCACAGTGTTCTATTTACGTTACTGTATGATGACTTTGTGGTATCTGAATCTATTTGCGTTACTTAATTAGCATGTGTTGTGTTGATTCCATGCTGGTTACCATATATTGTATTATTACTATTTGAATGATGAATTTTGACTTGAGTCAAAATTTTTGTTTAGAACATCATGGCCAACGGAAGATCAACACCCACCGCAGCCCAAATTGAGGAAATGATCAATGAACGAGTCGCCGCAGCTTTAGCGGAAATGAACCCCAAGCTCCACCACCACCGATTATCCAGCCCATTTGTAATGGGTGTACATACAAAGAGTTTTAAAGCTGCAAGCCCCACAACTTTAGTGGAACTGAGGGACCGGTTGATCTCACTAGATGGTTTGAGAAATTAGAATCTGCGTTTCGAGTTAGTAACTGCTCGGAGGCGAACAAAACCAAGTATGCCTCATGTACGCTGTCTGACGTGGAACACATTGGCTCAAGCAAAGGGTATTGATGAGGCGTTTGCTACCCCATGGGAGGAATTCAAAGGGGCCCTGATTGAAGAATATTACCCTAGGACCGAGATCTAGAAAATGGAGATTGAGTTTATGCAGTTGAAGGTTGTGGGAAATGACCTCGATGGTTACAACCATAGGTATCTAGAATTAGCCCTGATGTGTCCTACCATGGTTACCCCAGAGTTCAAGCGTATGGAAAGGTACTTGTGGGGACTTCCTAAGTCCATTAAGGGAAATGTCACCTCGTCTAAGCCACCCAATGTCCCGAAAGCAATGCGCATAGCGCATACCTTAATGAACCAAATCATCACCGATGAACCGGAAAAGGCTAAGTCCGAAGCGAGTAGTAGTGATAAGTGTAAGTGGGATAGCAACAAGGGTAGAGCCTATGATCAAAACTCGGTGAAGCGACATGAGGGTTTCAAAGGAAACAATAACGGTGGGAACCCCAACCCGAACACTGGCTCAAACCCCAACTACAAGGGTACTCTACCACAGTGCAAGAGGTGCTACAAGCACCATACCGGGTACTGTAACGTTGTTTGTGAAAAATGCAAAAAGATCGGGCATATTGGCAGGGACTGCAAGATCACCACCATGACTGGGATGCCGAACCCCACTGGACTGAGAAAGTGTTATGAATGCGGATAAACGGGGCACTTCAGAAATGAGTGTCCCAACAAGCGAAAGGACGGTGGACCACCACGTGGAAGAGCATTCAATGTGAACGCAAGGGATGCCCGTGAGAACCTCGACTTGGTCACATGTATATTCACTATCAACAATCTATTAGCTTATGTTCTATTTGATACTGGTGCCGATAGAAGTTATGTATGTAGACACTTTTGCGATAAGATAAATTGGTCGTTAGTTCCTTTAAAGGAGAGTATGCTTGTAGGGGTAGACAATGGAAAACTTGAGAAAGTTGACCAAATTAGTCGAGGAGCTATTATCAACATAGCTGGTGTAGATTTCGAGATTAACTTGATACCCATTAAGTTGGGAAGCTTTGATGTTATTGTTAGTATGGACTGGTTGACCAAGATAAGGGCTGATATTATCTGTGGAGATAAAGCTCTTCGTATACCACACGGAGACGGTGAGCCACTGATTATTTATGGAGAGAGATGTAGCTCGAAACTGAATCTCATTAGTTGCATGAAAGTGCAAAAGATCATGAAGAAAGGACGTCTTGCTGTTTTAGCACACGTGAAAACATTAGAAACCGAGGTGAAGAGCGTAGAGGATGTGCGAATTGTGAACGAATTTTCCGATGTCTTTTCGGAAGAATTTCCTGGATTACCGCCACCAAGAGCAGTAGAGTTTCAGATCGATTTAGTGCCAGGAGCTGCACCTGTAGCTCGCGCAGCTTATCGACTCGCACCTTCCGAGATGCAAGAGTTGCAGAGCCAATTACAAGAACTGCTAGACCGTGGATTTATTCAACCAAGTTTCTCGCCTTGGGGCGCACCTGTTTTGTTTGTGAAGAAGAAGGACGGATCATTCCGCATGTGTATCGACTACCATGAACTCAACAAATTGACGATCAAGAATCGGTATCCTCTTCCCCAAATTGACGATCTTTTTGATCAACTACAAGGATCGAGTGTTTACTCTAAGATCGATTTGCGATCCGGTTATCACCAGTTAAGGGTGAAGGAGAGTGATGTGACGAAGATTGCGTTCAGAACCCGTTATGGTCATTATGAGTTTCTCGTGATGCCATTCGGTTTAACCAACACACCTGTCATGTTTATGGATCTCATGAATTGTGTTTGCAAGCCATACCTGGATAAGTTCGTTATCGTCTTCATAGATGATATCCTCATCTACTCCAAGAGCGAATAAGAACATGAACAACATCTTCGACTAGTGTTGGAACTCTTGAGACAAGAGCAACTTTACGTCAAATTCTCCAAGTGTGAATTTTGGTTGAAGGAAGTCCAATTTCTTGGTCATGTTGTGAGCGACCATGGTATCAAAGTTGATCCCGCCAAGATTCAAGCTATCAGCAAGTGGGAGACTCCCACTACAACAACTCACATCCGCCAATTTTTAGGTCTCGCCGGTTACTACCGAAGATTTATTGATGGTTTCCCTCTGATTGCGCGTCCTTTGACCGCCCTGACTCACAAAGGGAAGAAGTTCATTTGGCAACCCGAACAGGAATCTGCATTTCAAACCTTGAAGAAGAAGTTAACCACCGTACCTATCTTATCACTTCCTGAAGGCAGTGACGATTTCTTCGTTTATTGCGATGCTTCGAAAAGTGGTTTTGGTTGTGTACTGATGCAACGAACAAAGGTTATCGCTTACGCCTCCTGTCAACTAAAGATTCACGAACGAAATTACACTACGCACGATCTCGAGCTTGGAGCCGTTGTCTTTGCATTAAAGCTGTGGAGACACTACCTTTATGGAACTAAGAGTACTATTTTCACTGATCATAAAAGCCTCCAACACATCTTCGATCAGAAGCAACTGAATATGAGACATCGTCGATGGATTGAGACACTAAACGACTATGATTGTGAACTTCGTTATCACCCTGGCAAGGCTAACGTTGTAGCAGACGCTTTGAGCTGAAAAGAGAGGATGGCACCTCTTTGTGTTCGGGCACTGAACATCACCATTCATTCGAACCTCAATAGCCAGATTCGAGCAGCCCAAGATGAGGCTCTCAAGGAAGAGAATATATCCCATAAATACTTGAACATTCTTGCTTCTCGATTCGAAGTTAAGGAGACTGGACTTCGATGCTATGCCGGAAGGATTTGGGTACCTCTTTACGGAGATATACGGAACCTTATACTAGATGAAGCCTACAAGTCGAGATATTCGATTCATCCCGGAGCGGGCAAAATGTACCACGATCTTAAGGAACAGTATTGGTGGCCGAATCTTAAGAAAGATGTTGCAACGTATGTTGGTAAGTGTTTGACTTGTTCGAAGGTTAATGCCGAACATCAGAGACCTTCTGGGTTACTTCAACAACCGGAAATCCCGCAATAGAAGTGGGAAAGGATAACAATGGATTTCATTACAAAGCTACCAAAGACGGTGGGCGAATACGATACCATTTGGGTTATCGTTGATCATCTTACCAAATCTGCACACTTTTTAGCCATGAAGGAGACGGATACGATGGAGAGACTCGCTCAACTATACATTAAAGAGGTTGTATCTCGTCATGGTGTACCTTTATCGATCATCTCAGATCGCGATCCCCGTTTTGCTTCCAGATTTTGGCATTCTTTGCAAGAAGCCTTAGGGACACGTCTCGACATGAGTACTGCATATCACCCACAGACCGACGGACAAAGTGAACGCACGATTCAGACTTTAGAAGACATGTTATGTGCATGTGTCATTGATTTCAGAAAGGCTTGGGAAAGGCATTTGTCGCTAGCCGAATTCTCGTACAACAACAGTTATCACTCGAGCATTGATGCCGCACCTTTTGAAGCGTTGTATGGTTGCAAATGACGTTCTCCTATTTGTTGGGCCGAAGTAGGCGAAAAGCAAATAACTGGACCCGAGGTAGTCCATGAAACAACGGAGAAGATTGCTCAGATTCAAGCGAGACTCAAGACGGCCCGTGATCATCAAAAGAGTTATGCCAACCTAAAACGTAAAGATTTTGAATTCAACGTGGGTGACCATGTAATGTTGAAGGTCGCACCTTGGAAAGGTGTGATCCGTTTTGTAAAATGTGGGAAGCTCAACCCGCGATACATTGGTCCTTTTGAAATCTTAGAGTGTGTTGGACCCGTTGCTTACCGTTTGGATCTTCCAACTCAATTGAGCTCTGTTCATCCTACTTTTCATGTATCGAATTTGAAGAAGTGTCTTGCTGAACCAGAATATGTCATACCCTTGGAGGAACTTACGATTGACGACAAACTCCACTTCGTGGAAGATCCTGTTGAAATTATGGACCGTGAGGTCAAAACTTTGAAACGATACAAGATTCTGATCATCCGGGTACGATGGAATGCCAAACGAGGACCTGAGTTTACCTGGGAATGAGAGGATCAAATGATGCAGAAGTATCCTCACCTTTTCCTGACTCCTCCATCTACCTTAGCTTAAAATTTTGGGACGAAATTTTCTTTAACAGGTGGGTAATGTAACTTGATGTGTGAAATCGTGTCTATAAATTTATAAGTAGGAAATACCGGTTAAAAGGATTACTACACACTAACGGGCAGTGTACCCGATCGTGCAATAGTATACAGTTGGTAAATCCGTGATCGTTCCAAGGACAGTTTAAACGTGAGAATTAAGATTGTAACTAATGGAAATAAACTAAAGTTAATCTAATAAAATTTAAAGTACGAGATAGTTTGGTTTATGGCTATTTAACGATTAGCCGAATCAAGAGTAACTTTAAAAGTAAAGACAATGTTTTTGGTGTTTTATATTAATAAAATGTTTTTAAATAGATGTGATATCGATAAGATGAAAATATGTTCACCTAGACTTTCTTCACAAATGTTGGATGTTTCTAGATTACGCCCTGATCAATTGCCAAATGCTTGCAAATTAACTAATCGGTTCACCAAGAATTCCCTTGAGTAAACACTTCAAACTAGATTACACGACACATAATTCCCTGTAGCCTAGGACCTCTAATCTGTGATTAATCAAATTGACTGACTGATAGACCCAAACCGTGACCTAGGGTTCCCTAAGATCAACAATCGTGCCAACTCTCGTTGCACACAATCTATCCCTGCCTCAACTAATTATTTCCTACGATTCATTACCGTCTCCGGTTAAATGCACAAGTATCTAAGACAGTTTGATCAATTCACTTAATATGATAGACTCCAACAAACGTCACTAAATTGGACAACCAAATTAATCAATCAACTAAACGCTTAGAACTTAATGAACAATTGCAATAGACTCCAATGAAATCTCTCTCTATTAGACAATCACAATTATCAATCAATCCAAAAATAAGTATCAACAAGAACAATCAAGTGTTCAAGCTATCAATCATCAAACAAATAATAATCAATCATAAAATTACATCCAACAATGTATTTAGTCTAGATGAACATAAATAAATTAGCCAACAACCATGTTAAAAGATAAAATCAAAATCAATTGATAATTCATAAGTTTGAGAAAAGAATCAACCAAAGATGATGATGAATCTTCAATGTTTGTAGGATTGCAACGCGTTAATGGATCGATTGGATGGGATTGGTGACCTTGGAATTCCCCAAAAATCACCTTTTTTCGTCCTTTTTGCTGCTCCTAATCGTCCAAAGTGAAAGCTAAAAGATTAGGGTTAAAAACTGCCTTTTATATCACGTGGAAACCACCTGGCCGACCCAAAATGCGCGGTGCGCACAAAAATGAGCGGTGCGCAAACCCCAAATAAATTCTGCTGCACAAAATCTGAATTTTCTGATCTGTTTTGAAGCACATTTGCGCGGTGCGCACTCCAATGCGCGGCGCGCACTTCTTAACTCATTAAACCACCAAACATTCAATTGTATGTTGTAGAGCTCTGAGATACGGACGTCTGGGCTCTGACCTCACCTCAATCGGAGTTACGAGCAATGAGATATGGCCGTTTTCGTGAAGGCGCGCGGACTTTGCAATACCATCAACCTTCCACACAACTTCTCCATTGTTAAATGATACTACCCGAATGCAAGATCGATTAAACATACCATGTAAACGAAGTTTAAAACTCTCTAACTTTATGATTTGAATCTTCAATGTGAACCAGAATAAACTGTGCTGATAAATGAGCTCGAAAACACACTGAAAACCAATAAAACTTATACCGAAGCACCTCTTGACGTCAAAACACAAATCTTCATTAATACCACCAAATATTAACCGAACCGCATCCAAAAGGACCAAAATGCGACTGATATTGCTAAGATAAACGTATGAGAAATATGCAATATCAAATCACCCCACACTAGAGTCTTGCTTGTCCTCAAGCAAATTCGACTCGAAAATATCTTCTACCAAATTATAACGCCTTCATAAGTGTAAGTAGAACCAACGAATGATAACCAAATGAATCAACTAGCGTGGGTACGGTTTAAATAGAACATATCAACAAAAACGACTTCCACTTGTAATCCCAAAATCTCCAACTTCCCCAAACAGAGTATCGGCACAATAATAATAATTCGAACAAAGTGTGCCCAATAGATAATCCAATTAAATGTAGGAAATCTCAAACCTGATAATGTCTTCAAATATGTAAAACAATGGATACAAGTGGAAGCCGTGAGCCGAGAAGATAAACCAACGAACCAAAGAACCGTACGGGCTACTCCGCGATTGGTCAAGCCAATGCCTCCCACAGTACCTAACATCGTGAGATGTCGGTAAGAAAATAATGTGCTTAGGAGGATACACATTACGTCCGGATATCATCGATAATTATGAGGTAATCACCTAATCCGTTAGGTCAATCATAAAGATTGAGGTTCATCAGGCTTAAAAGCTGATATATTACCTTTCCGGAGGTTATCCACTGGGAATCTGATCAATCACTGACATTTTGTGTATCATGGTGCGCTTCCCATTTGGCCAGCAAATCTTCCTCATTGAGATAAGCTTTGACTACCAGTTTCCCTGTTTGATGTTGAGGCCTGGTAGATTTCCAGTCGATCATAGCAATGACTTTTCAAGACTTTTCGTCACCCTACAACTGGTCTGGACTACAACTTCTGAAATAAATCAGCAAGTGTGTCGTTCGGGAGACTTGACTCCCTTTAGGATGGAATGGATACATCCTGTATGGTCATATAAGGTGGTCGGGCGCATCATTGTCCTTGTTAGGAGAAACAATGAAGACCGCCCTATAAAAGTTTTCGATCTAGCGCATGGCCCGGCTACGACCACACGATCCAATCACCGTTCATACGGTTGACACCCGTTTTTGTAAAAGTGACCTACGTATGAACTGTTCTGTTCATGTAGGATTTCATATTCAAAATAATGAATATGTTTTGAAAGTTCAAGACTTTCTCCTCTAACAGTACCTCATCGTGAAATGATGGGTAATGAAATGGCACGCTTAAGAGGTATACGTACCAAGTAGAACAGTCGGAAGACTTTACTTCCTTAATTGAGTGGATCTGAGTCACTCGGAAGTGCCAATCTATGTCAATTGACACCGGTTTTGAAACAACTTTCGGAAGACTTTACTCCCGATAAATCCCGAAAACCTTCGGGTTCCATAGCTTTTGGCTATGGGTTGTGTTGTCTAAGCAAACACAAGCACGTAGCTATTGCTCCTAAAAAGGACAGCACTGGTGAAGCTCGAGGCTCCTCTTCCCACAGTATCACACCATTAGATGATGTAATAATAAAATGATATAGTTTCGGAAGTTTGCTATACCAAGTAACCAAAAGTTTTTGATCTGGCACGTGATTCGGTCACAATCACGCTATGCAATCACCGCTCTCTCATGGTTTACACCCGTTTTGGTACAGGTGACCTACTATTGAGTTCTTTGAACTAGTAGGATTTCATGTCCAATGGTAATGGACATGTGGAACACTTTTGGCTTCTTTTAAGTCACGAATTAGCCATAAAAAATTTTAATTTCCCAAAAAAATGACCTAAAACGTGATGTTTCATGCTTTTTAAAGTTCAAAATAACTGAAACCAAATCTAATAACCACGAGAATTCATACACCCGCGAGAATTCATACACCCACCCCACACTTGAGTTAAGTAATGTCCTCATTACGTTAAAACCATAAATAAGTATGAATTTGAGAGGACATTAGTATAAGGTGAGTTATAATTCTCGGAAATAATATGAAAATGAAATATATAAAACTTTACATAATCATGTGCAGGTGTCTTTGTAATGCCCGGACATCAAAATACGCAACAGTATGGCAGAATCTTTCTTCACTACCATGCAACAAACCAAATATCCAAAAGTACCTGCACATGAAACAAACCAATACAAAAAGAAAAGAAAATATTTTTGTGTTTTTTAAGGGTTATTCAAATTTTTAGGATTTTTAAAAGGTTTTCAAAACATCGTTTACAAACTCTACAACAATTCAAAACTCCGTAATTAGCCAGCTCCGGGATCGTAGGTTCCATCATCCGACAATTTTCGGGAACCTACTCCAATAACATTCACATCTACCTTTGACATGAGCCATTCGTCGGCTTCTTTATTAACCTGCGCAAATTCAACAAGTTTCGCCTTTTCGATAGGCGATAAATTCGATACAAGCCGGTTACACAATTTATAGTCCCCCCTACTTCTAGCCTCATGAACTCGTTTGTACAATTTTCTCATACTACGATCAACAACAAGTTCATCTACCAACTTCTCAACTAAAGGGTCAATGTAATGTGGGTTATCAATTGGTTGAGGTTCAACCACTTCACACTTAGGTATTTTAACCTTATCTTTTTCAACTGGGGTATCTAAAGGATCACCACAATTTTTAATAGTCACAACTGTTCCTAAATACCCCATGACCTTAGTAGGTAAGCTTCCACGTTTCTTTCTCATAAAGGTGACCGATTTGTCACCTTCTCTCAACGTAAGCTTACTCGCTTCCTCATCAACTAACATACGGGCGGTAAAGAGAAAAGGTCTCCCGAAAATGAGAGGGACATCGGTGTCCTCCTCTACATCCATAACCACAAAATCTGCCAAGAAATTCATGTCACCAATCCGGACATGCACATCTTCTGCCATACCAACCGGGCGTTTCTTGGCTTGGTCATATAAACTTATACTAATAGTAGTGGGTACTAAGTCAGGCAAACCTGATCGTTTATACAAAGCTAAGGGCATAACATTTAAACTCGCCCCCGAATCCGCTAACCCATTATACATAACAGAGTCTCTAAGTAAACAAGAAATTATAAATTCACCCGGATCACCCATCTTGGGTGGAAACACCGGATGTTCAACTTTCATTGGAACTGCCCGTGCAGCCTTAATCTCTTGCTTTGCCTTGAAATTTGCTTCATGCTCCGCTCTTCTCTTTTCCTTCCTAGCCTCTTTTCGCATTTCTTTTTGCATCTTGGAAGTACCTGAAAAAGAGCTATCAGTACAAACATTATTAAGGTTAGAAGGTCTCTCCACCACCTCGTATTCAACCCCCTTTATCGGGAAGGGAATCGGTGGTCGATACGGTTTAACCACCGGCTTCTCATTCTTAACAACTGGTGGAACATCTTCAACCTCTTTTAATTTTAATGTACTCTTCTCATCACCCGACTTCTCTCCCGACGAAGACACAATCACATGCAAATTTTCACCTTTTGAGTTGATCTTCGCATCACTAGGCGACTCACCCTGTTTCTTGTCATTCATATTTCCCGCAAGACTACCTATTTTCCTTTCCAAATTTTGTATAGCGGCTTGTTGATTGCGAAACATTTGATCATTCTTCTCATTGGTTTGAGTAACAGTAGTGACAAGCTGAGTTTGAGACACCACAAGCTTTTCTAACATAGATTCAAGATTCGACTCTTTCTCTTCAACTTGGGGCTTTTGAAAATACCCTGGAGCTTGCTGCTGAAAACCTCCACTAGAACTGGGTTGAAACCTCGAACCCTGATTACCTTGAGGATTGTAAGGATTATTGAAATTTCTGTTAAATTGAGCTCGTCCCTGAAATTGATTGTTGTTTTGTTGACTAATAAAATTGATCTCTTCTTTTTGGTTCATAGTCAACCCCGCATCGCAATCTTTACCTAAATGTAATCCCCCACAATACTCACAACCAACCTTCATACCATGAATATCCTTGTTTATCTTCTCCAAATTCCTACCAAAGGAATCCAACTTAGCACTTATAGACCCGAAATCATCATATGCACTAGTGGTTTCGGTTCTCTTAACTGAAGCAGAACGGGATGACTCATGATCTTGATGCCATTCGTGAGTGTAGGCGGCTTGCTTTTCAATGATCTCTAGTGCCTCTTCTTCGGTCTTATCCATTAAAGTACCACATGCTGCTTGATCAATACTCTGACGCGTTGGAATATCACAACCTTTGTAGAAAATCTGAACCTTCTGTAAATCATTCAACCCGTGTTGCGGACACGAGCGTAACAGAGTAGCAAAACGGTCCCAAGCATCAAACAATGTCTCACTGCTCTTTTGTCTAAATTGTGAAATTTCTGCTTGAAGTCGAGCAGCTCGAGATGCAGGGAAAAACTTAGCTAAAAACTTATCCTCCAAAGTCTCCCAAGATCTAATCGTACCCTCTGGTTGCTTGTCTAACCATCTCTTAGCTTCTCCCTTAAGAGTCCAAGGGAAAAGCCTAGTCTTGATTGAAGTGTCGGCAACCTCATGTAGCTTAAATAAGTTACAAACATCATTAAAATTACGAAGATGCTCGTTAGCATCCTCAGTATCTTTGCCATAGAATCGGCACTCAGTAGAAATCAAATTCAGGATCGGCCCTGTAATTTGAAAAGGCTGAGTAATATCCGGCTGAGTAATCGAATTGCCTTGGCCACCTCGGGTGACCTTTAACTTTTCTGCCATGGTCTGAGGACGAGGTGGTTGATCAGCCATCTCTTCAGTCTTGAAAGTATCTAATGAAATGTAAGATTCCTCTTCTTTGTTGATTTCAGGTGGTGTCTCGGGCACCACAGTCTCAGAACTACTACCCAAGTTAATTAAACTATCACTCGAAGAATGAGATGAATCCACTGTAGACTTTTGCTCTTGACTTAACGCTTTAAACAACTCTCTTTCAGGCTCGTCAAATGGTTTAAGAATCGGAGAATCTGAAGAACGCGTATGTGGCATGCACTACCTGTAACTGCAAGAACACGGCTAACAAAACAATTAAACGCACCGACTCAAATAAAATTAAACTAAAATAATTAAACTTAACTAAAAACGATTAGAAAACAAACTTAATTTTCAACACAACTGTCCCCGGCAGCGGCGCCAAAAACTTGATGTGTGAAATCGTGTCTATAAATTTATAAGTAGGAAATACCGGTTAAAAGGATTACTACACACTAACGGGCAGTGTACCCGATCGTGCAATAGTATACAGTTGGTAAATCCGTGATCGTTCCAAGGACAGTTTAAACGTGAGAATTAAGATTGTAACTAATGGAAATAAACTAAAGTTAATCTAATAAAATTTAAAGTACGAGATAGTTTGGTTTATGGCTATTTAACGATTAGCCGAATCAAGAGTAACTTTAAAAGTAAAGACAATGTTTTTGGTGTTTTATATTAATAAAATGTTTTTAAATAGATGTGATATCGATAAGATGAAAATATGTTCACCTAGACTTTCTTCACAAATGTTGGATGTTTCTAGATTACGCCCTGATCAATTGCCAAATGCTTGCAAATTAACTAATCGGTTCACCAAGAATTCCCTTGAGTAAACACTTCAAACTAGATTACACGACACATAATTCCCTGTAGCCTAGGACCTCTAATCTGTGATTAATCAAATTGACTGACTGATAGACCCAAACCGTGACCTAGGGTTCCCTAAGATCAACAATCGTGCCAACTCTCGTTGCACACAATCTATCCCTGCCTCAACTAATTATTTCCTACGATTCATTACCGTCTCCGGTTAAATGCACAAGTATCTAAGACAGTTTGATCAATTCACTTAATATGATAGACTCCAACAAACGTCACTAAATTGGACAACCAAATTAATCAATCAACTAAACGCTTAGAACTTAATGAACAATTGCAATAGACTCCAATGAAATCTCTCTCTATTAGACAATCACAATTATCAATCAATCCAAAAATAAGTATCAACAAGAACAATCAAGTGTTCAAGCTATCAATCATCAAACAAATAATAATCAATCATAAAATTACATCCAACAATGTATTTAGTCTAGATGAACATAAATAAATTAGCCAACAACCATGTTAAAAGATAAAATCAAAATCAATTGATAATTCATAAGTTTGAGAAAAGAATCAACCAAAGATGATGATGAATCTTCAATGTTTGTAGGATTGCAACGCGTTAATGGATCGATTGGATGGGATTGGTGACCTTGGAATTCCCCAAAAATCACCTTTTTTCGTCCTTTTTGCTGCTCCTAATCGTCCAAAGTGAAAGCTAAAAGATTAGGGTTAAAAACTGCCTTTTATATCACGTGGAAACCACCTGGCCGACCCAAAATGCGCGGTGCGCACAAAAATGAGCGGTGCGCAAACCCCAAATAAATTCTGCTGCACAAAATCTGAATTTTCTGATCTGTTTTGAAGCACATTTGCGCGGTGCGCACTCCAATGCGCGGCGCGCACTTCTTAACTCATTAAACCACTAAACATTCAATTGTATGTTGTAGAGCTCTGAGATACGGACGTCTGGGCTCTGACCTCACCTCAATCGGAGTTACGAGCAATGAGATATGGCCGTTTTCGTGAAGGCGCGCGGACTTTGCAATACCATCAACCTTCCACACAACTTCTCCATTGTTAAATGATACTACCCGAATGCAAGATCGATTAAACATACCATGTAAACGAAGTTTAAAACTCTCTAACTTTATGATTTGAATCTTCAATGTGAACCAGAATAAACTGTGCTGATAAATGAGCTCGAAAACACACTGAAAACCAATAAAACTTATACCGAAGCACCTCTTGACGTCAAAACACAAATCTTCATTAATACCACCAAATATTAACCGAACTGCATCCAAAAGGACCAAAATGCGACTGATATTGCTAAGATAAACGTATGAGAAATATGCAATATCAAATGTAACGACCCTGGATTTTCTAACGTTTAATTATTAATAATTTATTATTAATGCTTGCATTTTAATAAACGTGTTCTTATACGTGTTACTTGTTACCGTATTTAACTTTTCATTGCCCGAATTGTCTTTGTGACGCACGTACGTATCACGAATAATATTTCCGAATATTATTTACATTCATAATTTAATTATTATTAATCATTTTAATTAACTAAGGTTACTAGTTAATTACTTGGGCTTTGTTTATTTAATTGTTACTTACTTACATACTTGGGCTTTATAAATGTACATGGACTTAGAAGCCCACCCTACACACTTAATGGACTAAGTTAGCCCATCTTATTATACAAGTATCACCTTTAGATGAAACTAGATTGATTAGCTTGTAAGGAGGCTAGTTACTTGTACAATTACAACACTTTCCCATAACAACTTAACTTTATACCATTTTGAGCTAAATACATGCAAGTGACTAGTGAACTTTTCCCTCCCTTGGCTCCCTTGGAAACCGTCGGTTTTGATGGATGGGTGAGGGAGTTCATTTTCAAATTTTTGTTACATATTACTAGCATTTTACTTCACTTTTTCACACACTCTTACTTGCAACTTCTCTCACTCTCTTTTTCTCTCAAGATTGTAAGTAACAAGGCTTCATCTTTCTCTTCTTTTTCTTGTGAAAACCGAACATATACATACATCATCATCATCATTTGCTTGTTTTGATTACTTGTTCTTTGTTGTTGATTATTTGCTTGTAGTTTATCTTTGTTAAAGATCAAGTTCTATAACTTGTATCTTCATCTAATCTTGGTTACTTTCATGTTTTGTTGTAAAGAACCAAGAACAAATAATCTAAACTTTCTAGTTTATAGTTCTACACTTAATGTTTGAAAGATTTAAAGTTCATGAGTTGTAAAAACCATACTTGTGTTCATGTTGTAAACTTAAAGTTTACTTTCTTAAGGATCAAAGCTTTGGCTTGAATCTTTCCAACTATGAACAACCATGAACTTAGTACTTGTAGATTTAACTTATTTCTTCATTTTATGTACTTTAAAGTTGTGATGTTGTTAATTTGGTCAAGTGTTACTAGTTAATCTTGATCTCATATTTCTTGAAACTAAACATTAACTTTATAAGTTCAAGAACATAGAAGTATAACTTTCTAGTTATAACTTCATATATTTATGAAAGATCTAAGTTTCTATAGCTTATGGTCTACTTATTTTTTTGTAAACAAGAGCTTATGAGCTTACATATACTTAACAAGATGAAAATCTAAGTTTCATAACTTATGGTTTCATTAAAGTAAAGATTCATGTCTTATAACTTAGGATTTAACTTAAGAACTTTAGATCTAGACTTTTGGGTCTAGGATCTTCAAGATCTAACTAAGAACTATGTTCTACAACTTAAGATCTTGATTAGTTAGTTTACTTTAAAGTTTGTAGCTTAATATTACTTTTAGAGTTCATGTATGTGTCGGATCTAAGATCTTGATGTAACTTTGGTTCATCAAACTACTTGCAACACTTAATTGAGTTGTGCTACTTATCTTAGACTTACACTTGTGTTATGATGGTCAAAACTTGGTAAAGATGATGCGAACACATCAACGAGTTGTACACTTGAAGCTATATGCATCAAGGATGAGAACCGTGATGATCATCGAGCACCAAGAACCCACCGGAACACTAAACCTACTATTTTTCGGGTCTGATCAGAATACCTGGTGTAGTGACCCGAACTTTTCCATGTTTATATATATTAATTGAGATTGATATTTACATGATTAAATGTTTCCAACATGTTAAGCAATCAAACTTGTAAGACTTGATTAATTGAAATATGTTTCATATAGACAATTGACCACCCAAGTTGACCGGTGATTCACGAACGTTAAAACTTGTAAAAACTATATGATCACATATATATGAATATATATATAGTTGACATGATACTATGATAAGTAAACATATCATTAAGTATATTAACAATGAACTACATATGTAAAAACAAGACTACTAACTTAATGATTTTTAAACGAGACATATATGTAACGATTATCGTTGTAAAGACATTTAATGTATATATATCATATTAAGAGATATTCATACATGATAATATCATGATAATATAATAATTTAAAATCTCATTTGATATTATAAACATTGGGTTAACAACATTTAACAAGATCGTTAACCTAAAGGTTTCAAAACAACACTTACATGTAACGACTAACGATGACTTAACGACTCAGTTAAAATGTATATACATGTAGTGTTTTAATATGTATTTATACACTTTTGAAAGACTTCAATACACTTATCAAAATACTTCTACTTAACAAAAATGCTTACAATTACATCCTCGTTCAGTTTCATCAACAATTCTACTCGTATGCACCCGTATTCGTACTCGTACAATACACAGCTTTTAGATGTATGTACTATTGGTATATACACTCCAATGATCAGCTCTTAGCAGCCCATGTGAGTCACCTAACACATGTGGGAACCATCATTTGGCAACTAGCATGAAATATCTCATAAAATTACAAAAATATGAGTAATCATTCATGACTTATTTACATGAAAACAAAATTACATATCCTTTATATCTAATCCATACACCAACGACCAAAAACACCTACAAACACTTTTATTCTTCAATTTCTTCATCTAATTGATCTCTCTCAAGTTCTATCTTCAAGTTCTAAGTGTTCTTCATATATTCTACAAGTTCTAGTTACATAAAATCAAGAATACTTTCAAGTTTGCTAGCTCACTTCCAATCTTGTAATGTGATCATCCAACCTCAAGAAATCTTTGTTTCTTACAGTAGGTTATCATTCTAATACAAGGTAATAATCATATTCAAACTTTGGTTCAATTTCTATAACTATAACAATCTTATTTCAAGTGATGATCTTACTTGAACTTGTTTTCGTGTCATGATACTGCTTCGAGAACTTCGAGCCATCCAAGGATCCGTTGAAGCTAGATCCATTTTTCTCTTTTCCAGTAGGTTTATCCAAGGAACTTAAGGTAGTGATGATGTTCATAACATCATTCGGTTCATACATATAAAGCTATCTTATTCGAAGGTTTAAACTTGTAATCACTAGAACATAGTTTAGTTAATTCTAAACTTGTTCGCAAACAAAAGTTAATCCTTCTAACTTGACTTTTAAAATCAACTAAACACATGTTCTATATCTATATGATATGCTAACTTAATGATTTAAAACCTGGAAACACGAAAAACTTTAAAACCGGATTTACGCCGTCGTAGTAACACCGCGGGCTGTTTTGGGTTAGTTAATTAAAAACTATGATAAACTTTGATTTAAAAGTTGTTATTCTGAGAAAATGATTTTTATTATGAACATGAAACTATATCCAAAAATTATGGTTAAACTCAAAGTGGAAGTATGTTTTCTAAAATGGTCATCTAGACGTCGTTCTTTCGACTGAAATGACTACCTTTACAAAAAACGACTTGTAACTTATTTTTCTGACTATAAACCTATACTTTTTCTGTTTAGATTCATAAAATAGAGTTCAATACGAAACCATAGCAATTTGATTCACTCAAAACGGATTTAAAATGAAGAAGTTATGGGTAAAACAAGATTGGATAATTTTTCTCATTTTAGCTACGTGAAAATTGGTAACAAATCTATTACAACCATAACTTAATCAACTTGTATTGTATATTATGTAATCTTGAGATACCATAGACACGTATACAATGTTTTGACCTATCATGTCGACACATCTATATATATTTCGGAACAACCATAGACACTCTATATGTGAATGTTGGAGTTAGCTATACAGGGTTGAGGTTGATTCCAAAATATATATAGTTTGAGTTGTGATCAATACTGAGATACGTATACACTGGGTCGTGGATTGATTCAAGATAATATTTATCGATTTATTTCTGTACATCTAACTGTGGACAACTAGTTGTAGGTTGCTAACGAGGACAGCTGACTTAATAAACTTAAAACATCAAAATATATTAAAAGTGTTGTAAATATATTTTGAACATACTTTGATATATATGTATATATTGTTATAGGTTCGTGAATCAACCAGTGGCCAAGTATTACTTCCCGACGAAGTAAAAATCTGTGAAAGTGAGTTATAGTCCCACTTTTAAAATCTAATATTTTTGGGATGAGAATACATGCAGGTTTTATAAATGATTTACAAAATAGACACAAGTACGTGAAAATACATTCTATGGTTGAATTATCGAAATCGAATATGCCCCTTTTTATTAAGTCTGGTAATCTAAGAATTAGGGAACAGACACCCTAATTGACGCGAATCCTAAAGATAGATCTATTGGGCCTAACAAACCCCATCCAAAGTACCGGATGCTTTAGTACTTCGAAATTTATATCATATCCGAAGGGTGTCCCGGAATGATGGGGATATTCTTATATATGCATCTTGTTACTGTCGGTTACCAGGTGTTCACCATATGAATGATTTTTATCTCTATGTATGGGATGTGTATTGAAATATGAAATCTTGTGGTCTATTATTATGATTTGATATATATATATATAGGTTAAACCTATAACTCACCAACATTTTTGTTGACGTTTTAAGCATGTTTATTCTCAGGTGATTATTAAGAGCTTCCGCTGTCGCATACTTAAATAAGGACGATATTTGGAGTCCATGCTTGTATGATATTGTGTAAAAACTGCATTCAAGCAACTTATTTTGTTGTAACATATTTGTATTGTAAACCATTATGTAATGGTCGTGTGTAAACAGGATATTTTAGATTATCATTATTTGATAATCTACGTAAAGCTTTTTAAACCTTTATTGATGAAATAAAGGTTATGGTTTGTTTTAAAATGAATGCAGTCTTTGAAAAACGTCTCATATAGAGGTCAAAACCTCGCAACGAAATCAATTAATACGGAACGTTTTTAATCAATAAGAACGGGACATTTCAGTTGGTATCCGAGCGTTGGTCTTAGAGAACCAGAATTTTACATTAGTGTGTCTTATCGAGTTTTTTTAGGATGCATTAGTGAGTCTGGACTTCGACCGTGTTTAGTTGAAAAATGATTGCTTAACAAATTTTGTTGAAAACTATATATTTTTAACATGTGAATATTATGTGATATATTAATCTCTTAACGCGTTTGATATTATGTGATAGATGTCTACCTCTAGAACAAGTCCCATTGACTCACCTAATAATAATGAAGAGTCAAATGTAAATTGGAATGATTCGTGGACTGATTCACAAGTTCCCGAAGAGGAACCGGAAGAAGAGTCGGAACCGGAAGAAGAATCGGAACCGGAAGAAGAATCGGAACCGGATGAAGAAATAGAACCAGTGGGGGAAATAATAAAACGGTTAAGTAAAAGAAAATCCTCAACCAACCGACCAAGGTTAATTATGGTCAATGGTGTTTCCGCCAAGGAAGCAAAATATTGGGAGGATTACCAATTCTCCGATGAATTGGATTCCGACGAGAATTCCGATGATGTTATAGAAATTACCCCAACTCAATTTAAAAAGGCAAAAAAAATAATAAGGGAAAGGGCATAAAAATAGAGAAATCTAATTCCAATCCCGATGAACTTTATATGTATCATCAACCCCCGAAGTCCTTAAGTTGTAACAATGACCCGGAAACCTCTAAACCACCAGGTTTTTCTAAACCAATGTGGAAAACGACGGCTCGTATTAGGGGAACATCATATGTCCCTAGAAACTTGGCAAAACGAACCAAAACCTAAGAAGAAGAAACAAGCGAGTCGGAATAAGATAGTTGTATTCGTGTGGTGTAATATATGTAATATAGTGTGCTTATGCTTTATGATATATGTAAAAATTGCTTGTATTAATAAGTATTTTTTTTTTGAATCTAACTCTTGTCTATTTTACAGTATAAAAACACAAAATGGATAGACAACCCAATATTTTAAGAGACCTACCCGGAGACATGATTGATGAAATCTTGTCTAGAGTCGGTCAGAATTCTTCGGCACAACTATTTAAGGCGAGATCAGTTTGTAAGACATTTGAAGAACGTTCTAAGAATGCCTTTGTTTATAAAAGGCTTTCGTTCAAAAGATGGGGGATATCACGTTGGGAAATCCATAAGTTACGATGCGTTTACTTTGACGCATATATTGCGGGGAACCCAAATGCTATTTTATGCAATGGGTTAAGAAATTATTTTGACTCAAAATATCCGAATATTGGACTTCGTGATTTAGAAAAAGCGGCTAACATGCAACATAAAGAAGCATGTTATGTTTACGGATTAGTAATGTTCACTTCTCACCAAAGTGAAGACAAGAACATCGGGCTACAACTATTAAACAAAACGTTCCCACAAGTGACGGAGTCGGTAATTGGGGTAAGAAATGAGGTTTTTAGATTGTTACGGGACTGTTGGACATTACGTAACCCTCGTCCCTTTAACGACGTTACAACACGCTGTCTTATCAACGGCCATAACGGTTATGTTCCACAAGACCAAGGATGGGAAGTAATCCTAGTAAAACCAGAATGCATGACTTATTTCTGGACGTATGAATTACGTGTCTTTATTGCCTTTGCTGAACGACTTGTGTACTAGCTAGAATTATCTTCACAACCATCTTGTATGAAATTTATTGTGTGCTATATTTCATGCTATATGTAAAATAAGCGGTTTGTAAGTTTGTAAAATATTGTGAAAAAGTTTGAACGCGAAATATTATTATAATCAGTTTTTCATATAGAATTGTAGTAGTTGAATTGTATATTAGCTACTAAGTATGAACTTAACGGGTAGGTACTACCCGAATTTAAACTTATAAAACGCTAATATGAAGAAAAAGCTTTTATAAATGAGTTCATATTATGCTACAAAATACTATTAACTACTCTTAATATTCTGTATGATTAACTTGTTCCATTTGACTATTTTGAAGGAAATGGCACCGACTACTCGACACACCGTGAATATGAATGAAGAGGAATTCCGTACTTTTCTAGCTTCAAATATAGCCGCAGTACAGGCTGCGCTACATACCAACAATAACCTTGGATCTAGCAGTATAGGAAATCGTGTAGGATGCACCTACAAAGAATTCACTGCCTTCAAACCTTTGGAATTTGATGGAACCGAAGGACCGATCGGATTGAAACGGTGGACCGAGAAGGTCTAATCGGTGTTTGCCATAAGTAAGTGTACTGAAGAGGACAAAGTGAAGTATGCTACGCATACCTTCACAAGTTCTGTGTTAACATGGTGGAATACCTATCTAGAGCAAGTGGGACAAGACGATGCGTACGCACTACCGTGGTCAGCATTCAAGCACTTGATGAACGAGAAGTACCGTCCCAGAACCGAGGTCAATAAGCTCAAGACAGAACTTAGAGGGTTACGAACCCAAGGATTTGATATTACCACGTATGAAAGACGATTCACATAATTGTGCCTATTGTGTCCGGGAGCATTCGAAGATGAGGAAGAGAAGATCGACGCGTTTGTGAAAGGATTACCGGAAAGAATCCAAGAAGATATAAGTTCACACGAGCCTGCCTCCATACAACAGGCATGTAGAATGGCTCACAAACTAGTGAACCAGATTGAAGAAAGAATTAAAGAACAGACTGCTGAAGAGGCCAATGTGAAGCAAGTCAAGAGAAAGTGGGAGGAAAACGGTGATAAGAATTACCAATACAACAACAACAGCAATTACAACAATAATCGCAACAATTATCCCAACAATCGCAACATCAATCGCAACTACAACAAACGGCTCAACAACAACAACAACAACAACAACAACAACAACAACAACAACAACAACAACAACAACAACAACAGCAACTACAACAATCATCCCAACAACAATAATAACCGCAACAATAACAACAATCAGAAGCAGCTATGCCAAAGGTGTGAAAAGTATCACTCGGAGTTCTGCACCAAATTTTGCAACAAGTGTAAAAGAAATGGTCATAGCGCGGTGAAGTGTGAGGTCTACGGACCAGGGGTTAATAGAACAAAAGGAACAAATGGTGTCGGAACGAGTAATGGCAGAGCAAGTAGTGTCGGAGCAAGTTATGCCAATGTAGTTTGTTATAAATGTGGAAAACCGAGCCATATTATTAGAAATTGCCCGAACCAGGAGAACACGAATGGACAAGGCCGCGGAAGAGTTTTCAATATTAATGCGGCAGAGGCACAGGAAGACCCGGAGCTTGTTACGGGTACGTTTCTTATTGACAATATATCTGCTTACGTTTTATTTGATTCGGGTGCGGATAGAAGCTATATGAGTAGAGATTTTTGTGCTAAATTAAGTTGTCCATTGACGCCTTTGGATAGTAAATTTTTACTCAAATTAGCAAATGGTAAATTAATTTCAGCAGATAATATATGTCGGAATCGAGAAATTAAACTGGTTAGCGAAACATTTAAGATTGATTTGATACCAGTAGAGTTAGGGAGTTTTGATGTGATAATCGTTATGGACTGGTTGAAAGAAGTGAAAGCAGAGATCGTTTGTTAAAAAATGCAATTTGCATTATACGAGAAAAAGGAAAACCCTTAATGGTGTACGGAGAAAAGGGCAACACGAAGCTACATCTTATTAGTAATTTGAAGGCACAAAAACTAATAAGAAAAGGTTGCTATGTTGTTCTAGCACACGTAGAGAAAGTACAAACTGAAGAAAAGAGCATCAATGATGTTCCCATTGCAAAAGAATTTCCCGATGTATTTCCGAAAGAATTACCGGGATTACCCCCACATCGATCCGTTGAATTTCAAATAGATCTTGTACCAGGAGCCGCACCAATAGCTCGTGCTCCTTACAGACTCACACCCAGCGAGATGAAAGAACTGCAAAGCCAATTACAAGAACTTTTAGAGCGTGGTTTCATTCGACCAAGCACATCACCGTGGGGAGCTCCTGTTTTGTTTGTCAAGAAGAAAGATGGTACATTCAGGTTGTGTATCGACTACCGAGAGTTGAACAAACTTACCATCAAGAACCGCTACCCACTACCAAGAATCGATGACTTATTTGATCAACTACAAGGCTCGTCTGTTTATTCAAAGATTGACTTACGTTCCGAGTATCATCAAATGCGGGTGAAAGAAGAAGATATTCCAAAGACTGCTTTCAGAACACGTTACGGTCATTACGAGTTTATGGTCATGCCGTTTGGTTTAACTAATGCACCAGCTGTGTTCATGGACCTTATGAACCGAGTGTGTGGAACATACCTTGACAAGTTTGTCATTGTTTTCATTGATGACATACTTATTTACTCAAAGAATGACCAAGAACACGGTGAACATTTGAGAAAGGTGTTAGAAGTATTGAGGAAGGAAGAATTGTACGCTAAGTTTTCAAAGTGTGCATTTTGGTTGGAAGAAGTTCAATTCCTCGGTCACATAGTGAACAAAGAAGGTATTAAGGTGGATCCGGCAAAGATAGAAACTGTTGAAAAGTGGGAAACCCCGAAAACTCTGAAACACATACGCCAGTTTTTAGGACGAGCTGGTTACTACAGAAGGTTCATCCAAGACTTTTCTAGAATAGCAAAACCCTTGACTGCATTAACGCATAAAGGAAAGAAATTTGAATGGAATGATGAACAAGAGAAAGTGTTTCAGTTATTGAAGAAAAAGCTAACTACGGCACCTATATTGTCATTGCCTGAAGGAAATGATGATTTTGTGATTTATTGTGACGCATCAAAGCAAGGTCTCGGTTGTGTATTAATGCAACGAACGAAGGTGATTGCTTATGCGTCAAGACAATTGAAGATTCACGAACAAAATTATACGACGCATGATTTGGAATTAGGCGCGGTTGTTTTTGCATTAAAGACTTGGAGGCACTACTTATATGGGGTCAAAAGTATTATATATACCGACCACAAAAGTCTTCAACACATATTTAATCAGAAACAACTGAATATGAGGCAGCGTAGGTGGATTGAATTATTGAATGATTACGACTTTGAGATTCGTTACCACCCGGGGAAGGCAAATGTGGTAGCCGATGCCTTGAGCAGGAAGGACAGAGAACCCATTCGAGTAAAATCTATGAATATAATGATTCATAATAACCTTACTACTCAAATAAAGGAGGCGCAACAAGGAGTTTTAAAAGAGGGAAATTTAAAGGATGAAATACCCAAAGGATCGGAGAAGCATCTTAATATTCGGGAAGACGGAACCCGGTATAGGGCTGAAAGGATTTGGGTACCAAAATTTGGAGATATGAGAGAAATGGTACTTAGAGAAGCTCATAAAACCAGATACTCAATACATCCTGGAACGGGGAAGATGTACAAGGATCTCAAGAAACATTTTTGGTGGCCGGGTATGAAAGCCGATGTTGCTAAATACGTAGGAGAATGTTTGACATGTTCTAAGGTCAAAGCTGAGCATCAGAAACCATCAGGTCTACTTCAACAACCCAAAATCCCGGAATGGAAATGGGAAAACATTACCATGGATTTCATCACTAAATTGACAAGGACTGCAAGTGGTTTTGATACTATTTGGGTAATAGTTGATCGTCTCACCAAATCAGCACACTTCCTGCCAATAAGAGAAGATGACAAGATGGAGAAGTTAGCACGACTGTATTTGAAGGAAGTCGTCTCCAGACATGGAATACCAATCTCTATTATCTCTGATAGGGATGGCAGATTTATTTCAAGATTCTGGTAGACATTGCAGCAAGCATTAGGAACTCGTCTAGACATGAGTACTGCCTATCATCCACAAACTGATGGGCAGAGCGAAAGGACGATACAAACGCTTGAAGACATGCTACGAGCATGTGTTATTGACTTCGGAAACAGTTGGGATCGACATCTACCGTTAGCATAATTTTTCTACAACAACAGCTACCATTCAAGCATTGAGATGGCACCGTTTGAAGCACTTTATGGTAGAAAGTGCAGGTCTCCGATTTGTTGGAGTGAAGTGGGGGATAGATAGATTACGGGTCCGGAGATTATACAAGAAACTACCGAGAAGATCATCCAAATTCAACAACGGTGGAAAACCACCCAAAGTCGACAAAAGAGCTACGCTGACATTAAAAGAAAAGATATAGAATTTGAAATTGGAGAGATGGTCATGCTTAAAGTTGCACCTTGGAAAGGCGTTGTTCGATTTGGTAAACGAGGGAAATTAAATCCAAGGTATATTGGACCATTCAAGATTATTGATCGTGTCGGACCAGTAGCTTACTGACTTGAGTTACCTCAACAACTCGCGGCTGTACATAACACTTTCCACGTCTTGAATTTGAAGAAATGTTTTGCTAAAGAAGATCTCACTATTCCGTTAGATGAAATCCAAATCAACGAAAAACTTCAATTCATCGAAGAACCCGTCGAAATAATGGATCGTGAGGTTAAAAGACTTAAGCAAAACAAGATACCAATTGTTAAGGTTCGATGGAATGCTCGTAGAGGACCCGAGTTCACCTGGGAGCGTGAAGATCAGATGAAGAAGAAATACCCGCATCTATTTCCAGAAGATTCGTCAACACCTTCAACAGCTTAAAATTTCGGGACGAAATTTATTTAACGGGTAGGTACTGTAGTGACCCGAACTTTTCCATGTTTATATATATTAATTGAGATTGATATTTACATGATTAAATGTTTCCAACATGTTAAGCAATCAAACTTGTAAGACTTGATTAATTGAAAAATGTTTCATATAGACAATTGACCACCCAAGTTGACCGGTGATTCACGAACGTTAAAACTTATAAAAACTATATGATGACATATATATGAATATATATATATAGTTAACATGATACTATGATAAGTAAACATATCATTAAGTATATTAACAATGAACTACATATGTAAAAACAAGACTACTAACTTAATGATTTTTAAACGAGACATATATGTAACGATTATCGTTGTAAAGACATTTAATGTATATATATCATATTAAGAGATATTCATACATGATAATATCATGATAATATAATAATTTAAAATCTCATTTGAGATTATAAACATTGGGTTAACAACATTTAACAAGATCGTTAACCTAAAGGTTTCAAAACAACACTTACAAGTAACGACTAACGATGACTTAACGACTTAGTTAAAATGTATATACATGTAGTGTTTTAATATGTATTTATACACTTTTGAAAGACTTCAATACACTTATCAAAATACTTCTACTTAACAAAAATGCTTACAATTACATCCTCGTTTAGTTTCATCAACAATTCTACTCGTATGCACCCGTATTCGTACTCGTACAATACACAGCTTTTAGATGTATGTACTATTGGTATATACACTTTAATGATCAGCTCTTAGCAGCCCATGTGAGTCACCTAACACATGTGGGAACCATCATTTGGCAACTAGCATGAAATATCTCATAAAATTACAAAAATATGAGTAATCATTTATGACTTATTTACATGAAAACAAAATTACATATCCTTTATATCTAATCCATACACCAACGACCAAAAACACCTACAAACACTTTCATTCTTCAATTTTCTTCATCTAATTGATCTCTCTCAAGTTCTATCTTCAAGTTCTAAGTGTTCTTCATATATTCTACAAGTTCTAGTTACATAAAATCAAGAATACTTTCAAGTTTGCTAGCTCACTTCCAATCTTGTAAGGTGATCATCCAACCTCAAGAAATCTTTGTTTCTTACAGTAGGTTATCATTCTAATACAAGGTAATAATCATATTCAAACTTTGGTTCAATTTCTATAACTATAACAATCTTATTTCAAGTGATGATCTTACTTGAACTTGTTTTCGTGTCATGATTCTGCTTCAAGAACTTCGAGCCATCCAAGGATCCGTTGAAGCTAGATCCATTTTTCTCTTTTCCAGTAGGTTTATCCAAGGAACTTAAGGTAGTGATGATGTTCATAACATCATTCGATTCATACATATAAAGCTATCTTATTCGAAGGTTTAAACTTGTAATCACTAGAACATAGTTTAGTTAATTCTAAACTTGTTCGCAAACAAAAGTTAATCCTTCTAACTTGACTTTTAAAATCAACTAAACACATGTTCTATATCTATATGATATGCTAACTTAATGATTTAAAACCTGGAAACACGAAAAACACCGTAAAACCGGATTTACGCCGTCGTAGTAACACCGCGGGCTGTTTTGGGTTAGTTAATTAAAAACTATGATAAACTTTGATTTAAAAGTTGTTATTCTGAGAAAATGATTTTTATTATGAACATGAAACTATATCCAAAAATTATGGTTAAACTCAAAGTGGAAGTATGTTTTCTAAAATGGTCATCTAGACGTCGTTCTTTCGACTGAAATGACTACCTTTACAAAAAACGACTTGTAACTTATTTTTCCGACTATAAACCTATACTTTTTCTGTTTAGATTCATAAAATAGAGTTCAATATGAAACCATAGCAATTTGATTCACTCAAAACGGATTTAAAATGAAGAAGTTATGGGTAAAACAAGATTGGATAATTTTTCTCATTTTAGCTACGTGAAAATTGGTAACAAATCTATTACAACCATAACTTAATCAACTTGTATTGTATATTATGTAATCTTGAGATACCATAGACACGTATACAATGTTTCGACCTATCATGTCGACACATCTATATATATTTCGGAACAACCATAGACACTCTATATGTGAATGTTGGAGTTAGCTATACAGGGTTGAGGTTGATTCCAAAATATATATAGTTTGAGTTGTGATCAATACTGAGATACGTATACACTGGGTCGTGGATTGATTCAAGATAATATTTATCGATTTATTTCTATACATCTAACTGTGGACAACTAGTTGTAGGTTGCTAACGAGGACAGCTGACTTAATAAACTTAAAACATCAAAATATATTAAAAGTGTTGTAAATATATTTTGAACATACTTTGATATATATGTATATATTGTTATAGGTTCGTGAATCAACCAGTGGCCAAGTCTTACTTCCCGACGAAGTAAAAATCTGTGAAAGTGAGTTATAGTCCCACTTTTAAAATCTAATATTTTTGGGATGAGAATACATGCAGGTTTTATAAATGATTTACAAAATAGACACAAGTACGTGAAAATACATTCTATGGTTGAATTATCAAAATCGAATATGCCCCTTTTTATTAAGTCTGGTAATCTAAGAATTAGGGAACAGACACCCTAATTGACGCGAATCCTAAAGATAGATCTATTGGGCCTAACAAACCCCATCCAAAGTACCGGATGCTTTAGTACTTCGAAATTTATATCATATCCGAAGGGTGTCCCGGAATGATGGGGATATTCTTATATATGCATCTTGTTACTGTCGGTTACCAGGTGTTCACCATATGAATGATTTTTATCTCTATGTATGGGATGTGTATTGAAATATGAAATCTTGTGGTATATTATTATGATTTGATATATATATAGGTTAAACCTATAACTCACCAACATTTTTGTTGACGTTTTAAGCATGTTTATTCTCAGGTGATTATTAAGAGCTTCCGTTGTCGCATACTTAAATAAGGACGAGATTTGGAGTCCATGCTTGTATGATATTGTGTAAAAACTGCATTCAAGAAACTTATTTTGTTGTAACATATTTGTATTGTAAACCATTATGTAATGGTCGTGTGTAAACATGATATTTTAGATTATCATTATTTGATAATCTACGTAAAGCTTTTTAAACCTTTATTGATGAAATAAAGGTTATGGTTTGTTTTAAAATGAATGCAGTCTTTGAAAAACGTCTCATATAGAGGTCAAAACCTCGCAACAAAATCAATTAATATGGAACATTTTTAATCAATAAGAACGGGACATTTCACCTGGGCTACTGTAAAGTTGACTTTCAATTAGCTCTGTTCGAGTAGATAATTTTTCGTTTAAGACTCGTCTTAATCCGAGTTACGGTTTAGGATCTATGGCCCTCCGAACATCACTATGTCCTTTTAACGTTGTGCTGAAAATTCTGACCTACTCGCACTTAAACCGTCGCCACGGTCAAACGAAGATGAGTTTGGTTCTAGAATTTTTACAGCAACTAAATAACTCATATACGGAGCCATTTCCACTGGTCCCACCTCAATTCAGTTTTTATAGAGGCCGTGGCGACTGATCGAAATCAACCTTTGTTTTAAACTCTTTTCTAGAATGAAACTTACTTTATACTTTTTGTTTGATGATGAATGATGATGATGATACTTAAGACCTAATTTACATACTTATAAACCTATTGGGACGATTTACTGACTTAGTAACTTTTGGCTTAGGTTGAGGACCTTTTGGACAAACGTACTTGCTTACTTTTCCCGAGTCAACTTTACTACTACTTTTCCACTGTGAGTTATAGCATCCCTTTTTACTTTAACTATTTTGGGAACTGAGTATACATGCGCATTTTAAGTTTTATATACTAGGCACGAGTACTTAAACTTATTATATGTGTGGGTTATATAACGGCATAAACTTTCCCCTTAGCTCGGTAACGTTTAGTCATCGGTCTTTGGAACCGGTGAACGCGAATCTTAGATATGGATCCATAGGGTTTGACATCTCTACTCGGGCTAGTAGCGCTAGCATTTAACGGGTGTTTAATACTTCGTAAACATACGCACTCGTCAAGTGTACTTTTAGGGGGTGATAAACGTTAAGTTAGTTACCAAGTGCCCACGGTTAAACATATACTTTACATACTGTTTTGAAATTCTGTTGAAGCACTGAAATCTCGTGGCCTACCTTACATTACTGTTATACTTAAACTATAGCTCACCAACCTTTGTGTTGACGTTTTTAAGGATGTTTTTCTTAGGTGCTTAAGGTTTGCTTGCTTCCGCTGTACTAGTCATGCTTTGTAGACACCCGCTGCGCTTGTTAGAGTTGTCACCGCATGAAACGTTTTATTTGCATTCAAACTATGTTACCTTTTGAAACAATGATTTGTAACGACCATTGGGTCACGTACTATTACTAATTGCTTCTGTTCATTGAAGCATACTTTTGTTGTAAGACATTTGATGTTGGTTAAGACATCACCTATATTCACGAATGCAAACTTCTTTTGAAACCGCATATAGTATTTGACCTTGTAATGATCCTGTTGTTGATGATTCGTACACGATGGTTTTGTACGGGGCATCACATTGTAATTTATTTTTCCTTTTTAATATTGAATATAATGTTTGATTTAAATATTGATTGGTCCATATCCATTATATTTTCTTTAAATATTATGTGGTATATAAATATAAATTACGTATAATTAAAAGAATAGTAATATTCTTGATTGTGGTTGAAAGTTATTTATAGAATGTTATATGTATAGATTATATGTATAGATTATATATAGCGTTAAATTACTAACATCATTTTTAAAATTTATGAACACTACGGACTTTTAAACTCAAAAGAAATTTTAACATTTGTCAACATCACGGGCTCTTTTTTCTATTTTTTAGTATATGAATGTAAATTATATTTTTTTCACGGTTTTTTATACACATGTGCAATGCACGGGCTCAAAAACCTATATATATATATATATATATATATATATATATATATATATATATATATATATATATATATATATATATATATATATATATATATATATATATATATATATATATATATATATATATATATATAAACCAAAAGTTTTTTGTTGATTGTGGTTGGAAGTTATTTATGGATAGTTATATGTATAGATTATATACATTATTTACAATTATTATATATAAAACTTGTTATGTGACTTGGTACAATGTTTGTATTTTATTAAGGTGTGTTGTTGTCTTTTGGTAAGTTTAAGCACATTTGGTAACTGGTACTACGTACTTATGTTGACTTTTGGAATCTATGACATTTGGTAATGCTTGTATGTTTGTCATTTCACTTTAGTTACAATGTATTGTCTGTATGTTTGTCATTTCACTTTAGTTACAATGTATTGTCTTGTGTTTTTGGTTACACTGTATGACTTTGGTTACAATTTATTGTCTACACTTGGAGTCATTGTCTTGTGTTGTAAGGTTACTGATACACATATAAAACAGATGCAAAATTTAACAAAACAACCTTCATTCCATTACCATTACCATTTTACAAAGTACATCATACATACACCACAATTTCAATGACTAAAAAAATAAATACCAAACACAATCCAGCTAAATATACACATCATCTTCCAATTCGTCTCTCTTTTTTCTGCATCTTTGAGCTTTTCATCCACTTCCATTTTGGCATTCATAAGTGTAGCTAGGGCATTGATTGTATTTGGAGGATCATACCAAGCAAAGAAGTCGCACCTAGTGATCTGAGCAACAACATAAACAGGAAATGCTAACATCTTGTTAATTATTTCATAAAATTCGAAACAACATAAACAATCTTACCTTTTTTTCACATGTATAGAATCGACGTCCAGGGTTAGATTCAGTGCCAGATATTCGAATTACACAAGGTCGACCACACCAGCATTCCATTGTTATCGATTTGTAGCTCCAATTTCTGATTAATACGTTATGTAAATGAATTAGGGTTTCAAGTGAGAAGAGAGTGAAAAGCGGAGGATGAAAGTGGGGACCTTACCCGTTGGCGTTATTAAATACCAAAAAAAAAAATTTAATTCCGATAATACCCATCACGTGTAACTCACATGATGAGAGTTAACGTTCGATTTGGATGTCCAGTTGACGGAGGGACTCCAATTGCAAAATTAAAATAATAAAGGGACTCTGATTGCCAAATTAAAAACTGAGGGACCAAACCAGCGATTTGGGGTATAATAGAGGGACCAACTGAGCAAAAAAGTCAAATAATTATGTAGAAATACATTGTTGTAAGAAATAGGCCATGTTAGCTATTACACTTATCCAAGCTTAAATTTATATTTAATAATTCAATACAATAATAACTCGAATAATTTAGTTGAGTAATTTTTAAAGACATGACAGACTAAAAAAAAACATGAACATAAATGGATGAATAAACATATACGAAAAGTATTATAATACCTACGCCCACCAGAGGTGTCTTTGTTAAAAAAAAATTGTATATAATAATTCTAAAATATTTTACCACCGTCCAATGTACAGGCTATAAAACTAACACAACGGGCTCTTAAACTCAAAAGTATAATGAAAAAGATATTAATTGTGAGAAATAACAAAATTTGTAAACCTTAAATTACTAACACCGCTTTTAAAATTTATCAATATCACAGACTCTTAAACTCAAAAGAATTTTTAAAATTTGTCAACACCACAGACTCTTAATTAATTCTTATACTAAATCTATTTTTTTAGTATCGCTATTTACATACCAATATGAACTTAAAATTACATTTTTTTGCATGGTTGTTTACACACCCGTGCAACGCACGGGCTCAAAAACCTAGTATATATATATATATTCACACAAAAAAAAGTTTTAATAAATGCAATTTAAAACTACACTTACAAACCCCATTCATAATTGATCATTATCAATTCTGATTATTTGATAAGGTACCACACAAGAAGATTAACACACAAATAAATTATACTTAAACAAAAAAAAAGAACAATTATTCATGATCCTTTGGCATCTTTCTTCTTGTTGTTGTATTCCTTGAGTTTACTTGCGGTCATACTCATCCCAGGCTCAATTTGTCCTCGAGAAGTCTGATTCCCATAAACGTAGGAGCCGGTTTGAGACTTTTCTCGCGTACCATTAACCTGGTTTAGTGATGGTGGTTGATGGTTAAAGCTAAGGGGTATAAAATACTATTAAATTTTAGCAGGAAATACTATTAAATACGATACAATTTTACACAAGATATTTATTTATTTATAGAATGGATATACTTAAACCTTGCTACAACACTTATAGGCAGTGTACCTAATCGTACAGTAGTGTAGTTTTTAGTAAGTCCGGTTCGTTCCACAGGGAAAATCTTTTAATCAAAGCTTAACGCTATATTAGTTTAATTTATAAAAATACGAATATATATATATAAGTAATATTATTATTTTAAAGGGGAGTTTTTACCGTTTAATGACTGGTTTGTCGATTTTAAAACTTTAGTCGCAGTTAAAACAAAATGTAAAATATTAAATAAATAAAAGACTTAATTTAAAGCGTAAAGTAAATAACGATAATGAAATTGCGATAAATAAAAGTGCGATAAAATAAACTTGCGATAATTAAAAAGTACGTTAATTAAAATTGCAATTAAATACAATAACAATAAATAAAAGTGCGATAATTAGAAGTGCAATTAAATATAAAATAAAGGAAATTAAATATGAAATAAAAGAATTATGCTTATTTAAACTTTTCGTAATCATTATGTTTGACGTGTTGATTTTAGTTTTATGCCCATGGGTTAATTGTCCTTTGTCCTGGATTATTTAATATGTCCGTCTGGTTTTTGTTCATAACAGTCCATCAGTCATAAATATAAAGTGCGAGTGTCCTCGTCAAATTATCCTTATACCCGAAGTCAAATATTTCAACTAATTGAGGACTTAAACTGTAACAAGATTTTAATACTTTGTTTAATAATTACACCAGGATGTCGACTGAGTGTAACCCAAGGTTTTAATACTTTGTTATCAATTATGCCAAGTGTCCTTGTACATAATTTCACCCCTGTTTTAATAATTCTAGTGGCTATTAATCCATTCCCCTGTCCGGTTAAATGAACGATTATTCGTACATATAAATACCCCGCCCATCGTGTCCGATCGAGTGTAAATGGTTATTTATAGGGACGCCCAATTGTAAATCTTTATATTAACATTAACAAACTATCATTTAGTTAAACAAATATAAAGCCCATTAATAGCCCATAGTCTAATTTCCACAAGTGTCGTTCTTTTGTCCAAACCTCAATTATGGTACAGAGCCCAATTACCCAATTTTAATATTTTTAGCCCAACATCATGATTACTTCGGATTAAATAAGCATAATAATAACTTAGCTACGAGACATTAAATTAAAAAGGTTGAACATAACTTACAATGATTAAAAATAGCGTAGCGTTACACGGACAGAATTTCGACTTACACCCTTACAACATTCGCTAACATACCCTTATTATTAGAATTAAAATTAAAATTAAAATTAAAATATAAATATAAATATAAATATATACTACGTATATAGATAGAGAGATTGATATTATGGATCTTTTTTTACGTCGAACTGCGTTGGCTTTTATAGGGAATTGAGTCCAGGGGAACTCCGCGACTCGCGACATTTTCCTTCTTCAAACTCCGCAAGTTGCGGAGTTTGAAATTACAGCTCTCCCAGCTTTGGCTCTTTATTTGCCGACGAATTATAAATATATTATAATATATATATTAATTTTAAGAATTAATTATATATTATATTATATTTATATACATAGTTAACTTGTAATTTTTAGTCCGTTGCGTCGAGCGTTGAGAGTTGACTCTGGTCCCGGTTCCGGATTTTCGAACTTCTTAGCGAATAATTTAATATCTTGTACTTTGTGTTTTGAATCTTGTACTCTTGTAATTTCGAGACGTTTCTTATCAATAATTGGAACCTTATTGATTGTATTTTGTACTTTTGAGCTTTTTTTGGTCGTTTGCGTCTTCAATTCGTCGAATCTGCCTTTTGTCTTCACCTTTTATTATTTAAACGAATATCACTTGTAAATAGGACAATTGCAACTAAAAGCTTGTCTTTCTTGAGGAATAATGCTATGAAATATATGTTCGTTTTTAGCATTATCAGTGGTTGTTCATATTCATAAAGCACACTACCACCAGAAGGTGTCGATCGTACTGGTGGCCTAATTGCTCCAACTGATGGTGCTTGTTGATGATCGTCTGGGTCACGGCTCATAGTGTCGTTCACAATGAATGCATTTTCTTGGTTGTTTGAGAAATAGGTAGGTTGTTGGTTGGGATTCATTTTATAAATTAAGGATGAATATAAAGTTCAGAATATATGTGTAGTAGTATTATTAATTTAATTTATATTGAAATAATGAAGAAACTAAGGTAAGAAACAACCATGTACTTGCATAACCTTTGGCCAAGTCAAAGTCAACGTCCACCCAAAAGAGCTTACTCATTCCTAGCTTTCAATCGCCAATTATCGAGTTAATTAAATACTAGTGAAATGACCCGTGAAATCACGGATTTGTTTAAATGAAATAGTTTAACGATGTGTTTTATGTATTAAGTGAACGTAAATGCTAAAGTCATTTAATTTAATGACCCGTGGAATCACATATTCCGACTAAGAAACTTGTCATTGTTTTTACAAACATATAGACGAAACGTGATTTATAGTATCCGCAGCCTATCAATTAAGAGAAATTAACGACAATAAAAAAGTTTCCAGTCAGCTAAAGATATATAAAGATAACTAATAGTGATCACATTATGTATTCTCACCTTATAATAGCTTTATACCGTTGAGGATTAGATGATTAGCATGTATTGATTATGGTAGTTAATATCATAGTACATAGCTCGGAGAAGGAAAAAAAAAAAGCAAGCATGAATAATTGCCGCTAAAAAAATAGGGCATAAAGACGTATCACATTAAGGTTGAATAAATGAGTAAATATGATGAGTTTATATGTTTAAAATGGGCTCATATGATATAATCATATTTAAGTGGATAAATATGTTATTATTAAAGTTAAGAATGGTATATATGATAAAACCTTAAATAAATAATAAAATATTTAATTAATGTTAATGACATCATCAAGATTGCTTAGATTTTTTCTTTTTATTTTTGATTTTTTGTTAACAAGGGAAATAGCCTAATAATGACATCATCATTATAGATTTTAATAGAAACTATAGATTATTTAACCTTGAAATAAGTTTAATATATGTACCTTTATTTAAAGTTGTTTTAACGCTTAACATCAAAGAATTGCAGAATTCACTAACATAACTTCACTCCTACAAAATATGGAATAGGAACATGTTATAAAGCCGGATAAAGATTGTAGCGACCCGACAAAATCGTCATTGACGGCGCCGACTACTTAGGTCCCGTTACGTGGTCATAAGTCTTTATAATAACGTTTGACCAAAAATATGTCGCATTCATTTCAAATGTAAAGATTGTTTCAAGTTTACAAGAATAGTTCAATCACAAGTTATGTTACAATGTTATAAGTACAAATGAAACCTATGCGACACAGTTTAAAAATAAAGTCAAAAGACGCTCCATGTATGCATATATACTCGACATCCAATGCAAATATCAAGATAATGAGCGGAAGCATGTATCACATATCGTTCAAAGACCTGAGAAAAACATAGAAATGTGTCAACGAAAACGTTGGTGAAATCATAGGTTTAAGTAAGTAAGTGAGTAAGTAAAATGAACCACAAGATTTATAACATTTCAATAATAGTAAACCATTCCTAAAATTGTTATCACGAGTATATTTCATCCGAAGTAACGGTAGCGAACCGTCCGAATGAGGGTTTGTCAAACCCATATGGTCATACAACATAAGTTCTCGCTTACACCCGGCAAGTGTAACTAATGATAATCGAATTGAGGATTTTGTTCTAACTCGTATGTAGAATGTTTGTTTTCATACTTGTGTTCACTTTGTAAAATGAGACTATGATCTCACCTTAAGTGCACGAGTAATAAAGTACTTCACAAGTAAACGTGTGCAAGGACAATTGCTAGTCTTGACCTAAACAAGTAGGTTGTATCAATAACGGTAAACACGGTTGGTCAAAGTTATTCAATTAGTCCTATGGCTCGTTACTACTCGATTAATATAGCATGTGAATCAAATTGTCAAGTTTCATGTAAGAATCAAGTATACAAGAAGATTAGAACGGTTTAAACAAGTATTGGTTAAGTTTGGACAAAAGTCAACTTTGGTCAAGTCAAAGTCAACGAAAAAGTCAACATGTTCGGGTTGGGTCTCGAACTATTTTTCTGAGGTTTTTAATCATATATAAGCATGTTGGCCAAGTTTCATGTTAATCGGAGATGCGTAGCATAGTTAGACTTAAACGAAAAAGTGAAAATTTTGACAGCCGGGTTTGGAGCGCCGCTCAAGGGGTTTGGAGCGCCGCTCCATGTATCTGTTCAGCAATTCTGGCAGTTTTAACACTTAATGCACGAATTCAACTTCAAACAAACATAATTAATGAACCGTAAACATTCAAAACACGTATCTTATATCGTTGGAAAGGTAATTTAACGAGGAATACAACTAAACACTTTTCATCAAACAAAAACATCATTTAAAATAATCAACTTCTCGCCAAAAGATCATTTAACGCTCATCATCAAGGTTTCAAGTTCATAAAATGCATTTCATGATTAGGGAATCCAACCTATACATACGATATGCCATTTCGAAGGTAATTAAACATACATTGCAACTAAACACTTATCAACAACACTAACAAGCATTCGATGCATCAAAAGTTCGTTTTACTTCTATCAAACCCTAATTCAAAATCACAAATTTAACAATTATGTTTATGAAGCTTTTCCATGTCAACCTACATACCAAATTGAAGTTAGTGATGCTAGTAACACAATTAATACATGCACTTTTAACATTTACCAACATTTAAGCAACCAAATCTCAAAATCAAACACACCCATTTCAAGTTTAAGCTAGTTACATCAAAATAACAAGAACAAGCATATAAATCACATATTCATGTTAGCCTTGAGCCATAGACACTAATTAACACACTTTTAAGTTTAAAAGATCAAGAACAAGAAATTTAGTATTTTTAGAAAGTTACCCAAATGAGATGAAATTGGTATCAAGTTGTAGAGGATGAAGAGAGAATTCCAAATATGTAATTTGTTTGAATTTATGCTTGCTAGATCTTGAATAGATGATGAATTTGTGTTGAGTGAATTGAGAGAAAAAGTGAAAGTATGAGATGAGATGGGAGGTGAATGGTTGAGTGGAGGAGAAGCACTTTGACTAGTTGACCTAGTCAATTCTTTGCCCACTTGGCAAGTTTAGTCCCTCAAGTTTCAAAGCAGGTGCGTGAATTAACCGAACGAATTATTTTAAATACGTGAGAGTATACGGGAGATGTTAAAATCCGATAACGAAAATATTAAGAACATTAGCTAACGGAGGGTACGAATCTAGATACGAAAGATGTTATTAAAATAAAAAGACGGGCGTTAAAATAATTTTAACGGAAAAATGCGGGATGTTACAAAGATGACTAGTCTCCAAAAAAATTAACATAGAAATAGATTTTTCATTCATTCATATTATCTCTTCTCTTTATACATTAAAAGAAAGTGCTAATTGAGATATTATTAAATTCAACTTGTAATCTTCACCATTAGATTAATAAAATGACAACCACTACCCCCTTAATCTACACCATTAATCTAAGGCTACTTGTATCGGTGTAAAGTGACACCGTCACTTTGCACATGTGGAAAAATGACACCACCCTCCTCTCGTGATGGTGTGTCACTTTGGCGTTTGTCACAAAGAGACGGGATAAGTGACACCCGTTTTTTGTTTTTTTAATTTTTTTTATTGATATTATTTATATCCACATTTAATACTTAACTCGATTATATTTTAACACATCATCACAATACTCATGACTAACACCAAAAAGTAACACCACCAATACTCCACTCAACAAAGAAATACGTCATACTCATCAAAAAAGTACAAAAAGTCAAGTAACACCACAAGTAACACCGCTAACTATTAGAAATGGTCTAATTATATAAGTGAATAAGTCTCGACTCAAAACAAAATTCCCAATACTACCCCTACGTAGGAAATGCAAAAGTTTGGACATATTGAGAAATATTGTAGAACAAAAAATGCGTCACTCAAATGATACGATGAGGGATTCAACCTTCAAATTGGTCGACAACGTAGATCCAACCCTGATGCAGGACTACAACTATTAGTGTTTGATCGATTCAATTTTACCCTAAAGATTATGGTAACCTAGATTCCCATTCCAATTCGTCTTCATCCATGATGAGTATCAAAGAAGGTATGTTCTATTATTGAGAAAATTAAGCTTCTTTACAAAGTTTATATACTTTTGGTTGAATAATTCGGCTGCAGAAAAGTGTATAGTTGTCATCTGTTAGCTAGATTGAATGCTGCTTCGATTTGTTATTTAATTTAAAAAGTTTACATAGTTTTTGTTACATAGTTCGGCTGCAACAAAGTGCATAAAGTGTATAGTTGCTATCTATTAGCTAGATTGAATGTTTCTTCAATAGTATTGTTATATAGAACGATACAAATTTGAAGTTCACAACTTTTCTTCTTTGATTCATCTTGCTATTAGTTTTTATTGGTTTTTTTAATTTGTTATTCAATTTATGTTTTTTACATGCGAAATTTATTTTTCATTTATATATATTCTGTAGGGTGCTAATTGACTTGGAGTAGGCACAAGGCCTGGAATGGGAACATTCTTGATTTCAAATATAAGAGATGAATACCCGGACAGAATCACAGAATGAAGCTTACATTCTCCGTATTCCTTCCACCAAATGTCTCGGACACCGTTGTTGAGCCCTACAATGCAACACTCTCTGTCCACCAGTTGGTTGAAAAGGAAGATGAACGTATGGTTCTCGACAATGAAGCTTTTTATGACATTTGTTTTAGGACCCTCTGGCTCGCTACTCCAAGTTGTAAGTACCCCTGTTATAATCTGTGTAATTATATAAATCTTCATATGTGTCGCAGTAACTGATTTAAGTGTGATGTGTTGTGTCAATTGAAATAAGTAATTAAATTTGTGTGGTTTTTCATTATTATTCTTTAAACTACAGGGGGAGTTCCATACAAGCCAACATGACAATGATAGTAATGTGGATCATTTCAGAAATGTTATGGAATTAAACTCAGCTTACAGAATCTCTCATTTCATTTGTGAGCAAAGCCTTTAAATACTACATCATTGCGATTTAGCCTAGATACAAGATTCGATCCAATATCCACCACAGCACTTTCCATTTTGTATCTTACAACCAACCGGTGAACGACAACAAAAGAGCCCAGTTATAACAACTAATAGTATCTTTAATAGGTGAAAGTAACTGACCTTTATTCAAGATTCCTAAACATAAAAATACCAAACATATTATATCAACTGATTATATAGGGTTATTAGTTCACAGTATTTGATCTATGAACACCAGACTCTCAATTGAACAATAAATAAGAATTATAAGTACAAGAATTGAGAGAACACGATATGAAATATATGTTTGATAATATTGATCGTGCAAAAAGTACATCTATCAAATGAATCATACGTCCCTATTTATATAGATAAAAATCAAATCTGGAGATTTGGTTTCCAAAACTACTTAGCTATAAATATGGAAAAGATAAACTAAAAACAAACCAAATTTGCTAATAACTAGGAAGTAAATTCTGGAGATAAAATCAAATCTTCAAAACAAATCTTCTTAAATAACAAGCATATCTCCAGAATATTCTATGGCTTTTGCTTCAAGAAATCTTCAAACGTTTACTCCAGCAATTCCAGAGTCTGCAACTTCAGACTCTGAACCTTCAGACTCTAAAATCTGCAAAACACTTTTGACTCATCAGATTATTATTTTTATTTTTCCCAACAATCTCCCCCTATCTGATGATGTCAAAACAACCTGTACTCCTAAACAAACATCTTTGCATACTCCCTTTCAATTAGCTTGCAATTACCCTTCATATGAGAAATTTTCTTCAACATGCTCAGCTTGCTATGCAAGTGTTTTAATAACCGCACCCTGAAAGGAGTTGTCTGCTGTGTTTTACATCTGGACAGTAAACTGATCAACATATCAATGCTAGCCCCTTCAAACTGATCACACATAATTAACATCCTTTGATTTCCATTTGTCTTGATCATCAAAGCATCAAAATACTCAACATACTTATCATCAACAAACTCTAAATGTTTAGGAACAGCTATGCCTTTCCACTCACAAAAACCCAATCGAACAATTTGATTCAATTTAACTCTTAATCTCCTATCAGGTAAATGAGTCATGGCTAGCAATAAAGTGACACCTTCAAATTCAGATTTATCAACCTCAACCTTGACAACATCACCTTCATATCTTCTGAATCTAAATTTTTGTTCATCTGAGCTCTTAAATTACCTTGCATAGCAGCAACCACAACAGCACTAGTGCTTCCTTGAATATCACCAACACCACCAACAGCAACCATTTGAGTATCACCAACACCCCTATCAGTTATATTCTCCCCCCCCCCCCCCAACCTGATGCTCCCCCTCAACTTGAGCTCTCTTAGATTGCTCCCCCTCAGTGCCTTCAACATTCAATCTTTTTCTTTTCTCCCCCTTTTTGACATCATCTAAAGGCAGAGAAGATATGACCTACCAAATTTTAGTCTGTTGATTTTTGAGGGAACAAATATCAGAAGCAAACCCAGTAAAGCATTGTCTCAGTTCATCAACACCAACCATTCATTTTTCCAGCTCAGCCAACCTGTGATTAATTTCTGTAACAGACCCTGAACCACCTGCACTAGACAATCCCTGCATATCCCCAACCAACCTCCTTACCTCCAACAGCTCATCTTTTGAAACAAAATTATTATTAAAGTTAAGATTATTAATCTTAGACTGCACACCAGAGAGCTTGTCATCAAACTCCTTAGTCAACTTGGTCAAAGCCTGATGTAGGCCAACCATGGTGACTGGTGCCTCAGTCTGAGATGTAGTGCCAGAAGATAAGGGTAGGGTTGGTATGTCCTCACAGCCTTCCTGTTGTAAAGAAAGCTGATCCTTAGATATAGAAGATTTTGAGGCCTGTATCTCACCTTGTGACATGAGTGTGATATTGGCAGCCTATGCAAGTAAGTGTAAGGATGAAATATTTGGAGTGAGTAGTGGCAGACTTAAGTCTGGGGTAGCAGTTGGCTTGGTCATTGCAGTAGGTTATTGGATTTGTTTATTTGAGTCCAGGATTGGTGCTTCTTCATGTAAGTCAACTGAGTGGGTTTTCTCAGCGACTGTAGTGTGGGTATCCAAGGTAACTAACCTACCAGGTTCAGGTTGGGTCAAAGCACTGCCTTCACTAACCTCTAGCAGAGGTGATAAAGTAGTACTAGAAGCACCTTACCTAGTGAATTTTTGAGGTGAATTCACAAGTGCTGTAACATCTAGGGTTTTAAGTATGGTGGTATTCTCAATATGAACTGGTGAGTTCATAAGGTTGGTTAAATGGAGATTTTGTTCAGTAGCAGCGAGAGAAGATGGGTTAGAATGAGGTGAGATTTCCCCATTCATGTCCTCAGTCTGCTCTGTATGTGTAACATCATGGGGTGGAGTATACCGTTAATTCTAATGATACCAAAAAGGCTCTCATTATTGGTTTTAGCCCCAATAAGGCTCTAGTGTGCGGTTCATCCGCGGGTTACAAGCTTGTGTATTCAAAGTTGTTCCCTGTTTCGAAACAACCACACGTCGAGTAAAATTACCGAGCCAACTAAACCCGGTGTCGGTGTAAGGCGAAAAAGATACTCGAGAATGGCAATTTGTACAATCAATTCAATTCAATTCTGGGTAACAACTTTGACTCTGATTGCTCAGAATCTGCAGGTTGGTCTGCACGGCCAAGATTGACCCAATGCATCATAACAGAAAGTTATCAAAAAGATTGACACAATCATTATCAAATTAATACTCCTGACAAAAATTTTCAAAAAGTTACCATTAACTCCCTTCATTAATACCAAATTTGACCCTTTTATTTTAGGAAATAGAATAAAGAAAAAAAAATTTAACCTAAAAATGAAATTTAAAAAAAAAAAAACTTTATTTGATGAAAGAAGGAAACAAATTTATACACAAAAATACACTTGAGTAAACTTTTCCAGACTCTGAACAATATTACGTCACCCAGACTCTAAGAAAATAATTCAGACTCAAGAAATATCATCACTGGACAACATTTCAGTTGATGGATTTAACATTCCAAGTTGCCCAAGAAGATAAAAATGCCTTTCATCAGGAAGTGCTTTAGTGAAAATATCTGCCAATTGATCTTTAGTACCAATATGCTTTAAAAACACTTTGCCCTTCTCAACACAATCCCTTATAAAATGATGCCTGATTTCAATATGCTTGGTTCTGGAGTGAAACACTGGATTCTCAGTAATAGCAATAGCACTCTCATTATCACACATTATTGGAGTTTTGGTTAATGTTAACCCAAAATCCAAAAGTTGATGTTACATTCACAGTAATTGAGCACAATAACTTCCTGCAGCAACATATTCAGCTTCTACTGTGGAAGTGGCTACAGAATTCTGCTTTTTTCTAGTCCAGCTGACCAATTTTTCACCTAGCAATTGACATATACCAGAAGTGCTTTTTCTGTCTAATTTGCAACCTGCATAGTCTGCATCTGTGTAACCAATTAGATCAAACCCTGAGTCTTTGGAGTACCAAAGACCCAGGTTAGGGGTACCTTTTAAGTACCTAAAAATTCTTTTCACAACTTTATAATGAGAGTCCCTAGGATCTGATTGGTAACGTGCACAAAGACATGTAGCAAACATTATATCAGGTCTACTAGCAGTTAAGTATAGCAAAGATCCAATCATACCTCTATAGGTTGATTGACAAGTGAGTTTTCCAGATTCATCTTTACCAAGCTTTTCAGAAACACTCATTGAATTTCTTAAAGTAGAACAATTTTTAAAACCAAATTTAGTTAACATGTCAGAAATGTAGTTACTTTAGTTAATAAATATGCCTTCAGAACTCTGTTTAATTCGCAACCCAAGAAAATAGTTTAAAGTACATAAATTGCTCATTCTATACTCTTCAGACATAATGTCAGAAAACCATTTTCTTAAGTGTGGATTAGTAGACCCAAAAATAATGTCATCAACATAAATTTGAACAAGTAACACATCACCTTTGTCCTTTTTGATAAATAAAGTCTTGTCAATGGCTCCTCTAAAAAAATTCTTTTCTAGAAGAAATGTTGACAAGGTATCATACCAGGCTCTGGGAGCTTGCTTCAGACCATACAATGCTTTCTTCAATCTGTAAACATGCTTAGGAAATTTCTTACTTACAAAACCAAGAGGTTGTTTCACATACACTTCTTCTTGCAATTTACCATTCAGAAAAGCACTCTTCACATCCATTTGAAACACCTTGAAATCTTTATGAGCAGCATATGCCAGAAACAGTCTAATAGCTTCAATTCTAGCAACAGGAGCAAAAGTCTCATCATAATCTATTCCATCTTCTTGTCTATACCCTTGAGCAACCAATCTTGCTTTATTTCTGATCACAACACCATCTTTATCAACCTTGTTTCTGTAAACCCATTTAGTGCCAATTGCAGTTTTACCATCAGGTTTTGGAACCAACTCCCATACATCATTCCTTTCAAATTCTGTCAACTCTTCAGTCATAGCCTCAACCCAATCATTGTCAGCCAATGCTTCATATACATCTTTGGGCTCAATTAGTGAAAGAAAACAAGAAAAGAAGCCGTAGTTTGCAATAGCAAAGTCAGACACAGGTATCTGAGAAGTAGAGCTAGGTTTAGGCAAATCAGTAGGATCCACAACATAATCCTCAAGATGCTTTGGAGGAACTATATTTCTAGATAATTTTCTAGTAGGAACAGCAGGATCCAAGGTGATATTTGATGACTAATCACCCTCTTAAATAACAACAGACTCATCTTCTTGTGAAACTTCTTCTGTATGAGAATTATCTGCAGAATCATTTTTCAACCCAGACAAATTAGGTTCATCAGACTCAGACTCTGAATCCAGAGTCTGAACACTGTTTCCAGAAATTAAATTTGACAATTCACCAAGTACAGATTGCTCAGTGCTGGATGACTGATCCATTTCTATAGAACTTTCATCAAAAGAAACATTAATGGATTCTTCAATCTTCATTCTCCTCTGATTATATACTCTATAAGCTTTAGATACAGAAGAATATCCCATTAACACACCTTCATCAGATTTTGGCCTCATCTTTTCAAGCTGATCTCTTTGATTTAAAATATAGCACTTACACCCAAATACATGGAAGTAATGAATAGTAGGCACCTTTTTATGGTATAACTCATAGGGAGTTTTGCCATGTTTCTTTACAATCAAGACCTATTTTGAGTATAACATGCTGTATTAACTGCCTCTGCCCAGAACTTTAGAGCAACATTTGATTGACATATCATGGTTCTGGCTGCTTCAATAAGAGTTCTATTTCTTCTTTCAGCAACTCCATTTTGTTGTGGAGTTCTAACAGCAGAGAAATTTTGACCAATTCCAGACTCTTCACAAAAGTCAATTAATGTAACATTTTTGAACTCAGTACCATGATCACTTCTCAACTGTTTAACAAGAACACCTTTTTGAACCTGCTCTCTCTTGATCAAATTAATAATTTCTTCAGGAGCATCACTTTTTGCAGCTAAGAAAATAACCCATGAAAATCTAGAATACTCATCAACAATTACTAGAGTATATCTTTTCCCATCCAAACTACTAGTGTTCATTGGACCAAATAGATCCATATGGAGCATATGAAGAGGATCACTAATAGTAACTAGGGTTTTTGAGGGAAACTTTGTTTTGGTCTGTTTACCCATAATACAAGCAGAACAAGGTTTATCTTTCTTAAAAGGTTGTTGTGGAAGACCTCTTACAAGCTTCTTTTTGAAAAGCTCATTGATGTTTTTAAAATTAAGATGAGAAAGCCTTTTGTGCCAAAGCCAATTGAGCTCAGGGACAGTCTGAGAGTATAGACATGTCTCAATTTTAGCATCCACAGATTCTAGATCCAGCATATACACATTTTGAAATTTCCAGGCTACAAGTGTTGGCCTTCCTTTAGGATCATAAATAATACCAGCTTTCTTTCTTATTCTGATCTCACAATCTTCATCAGCAATTTGACTCACACTTAGCAGATTATGCTTCAACCCTTCAACTAAAGCAACTTTCTTAAATGAAACACTTCCAGCTATAACAGTACCATAACCAATAGTCTTTGCAAACGAATTATCACCATATCTTACAGAAGGACCTTTTTCTTTAACAAACTCTACAAGATGCTCTTTGCATCCAGTCATATGTCTTGAGCAGCCACTATCCAGATACCACATTCTACCCTGCTACACAAGACACAAACAAAGAAAAATGTTTAGTTTTTAAGGGGAACCCACTTTTCAGTGGGTTCAATTGGAGTACCCTTCACTCTCCAGACAAAAGCTTTGTTCCCAATCCAGATCAACTTTTTCTTAACAGATTTCAAGACACTTTTATTTTCACAAACTTTGGGTTTCCATTCTTTCTCAATTTTCTTAGGAAAACAAAATGTTCTCTTAACTGAAGGTTTTTCTTGACTCTTGATTTTTTCATTGAGTTTTGAAATTTTCCTTTTGAGTTTTTGAATAGTCTTAGATTGTTTTGACTTTGACCTTCTTTTAGTTAACCTTTTTGGATCTAGACAAGTGTCAGTGACAGAGGATGATTCAGAATTGCTCTTGCAACTTGACTCTTGGGTGTCAGACTCTAGGTCAGAACATACACTATTATTTTGAGAGACTAAACTATTAGAGTCTGAAGGTTTCAAAAGTTCAGACTCTAGTGGATTTCTGCTTTCAAGTATTATAGTCTCAGAAGGTTCAACAAGATCTAAAGATCTTACAAAAGCATTAGTTAAAATCTTTTTGTCACCATCAAATTTTACAAAAGTGTTTGGTAAAATGTCAGGTTTGAATACACTAGGATCAACTTCCACATTATTATTTAATATGTAGTTTTCACCTAGTATAGCTTTGACATCATTTGGAATTTGTTTGGCAATAGCATCAGAATTCTTTTTGGAAGATACACACCATGATTTACAAATTGATTCGTAGTGATTTGACCTTTTCATTGATCTTCCTAATTCAGTATTTAATCTTTTAGTTTCTTCTGTGTATGTCATTTTATAGGTGTCAAGTTCAGCCTCACATTTTTTTAAGACTTTAATTTCAGCATCTTTGTCTTTGATTATATTTTTAAGATCAAAAATTTGTGTTCTTAACCTATCAATGTCTTCTAAACACCACTTAAAGTCAAGTAACAAGTACTGAAACATTCTCACTTTTTCATTATCAAGATAGTTCACAAAGTTTTGTACCTTATAGGCAGAAGCTTTATTGCAAGTAGAGTCCTTATCCATCATCTCAACAGCTTTCAAATCTTCCTCAAACTTGCTAGAACCACCATCCCTTTCAATTACAGCCATATTTGGAGTAGTAATAGTACTGATAAGAAAAATATGGATCGTTTTAAAGATCACCGAGATAGGATTTACACCTTTCCCGCTCTGATACCAGTTATTAGTTCACAAAATTTTGTACCTTATAGGCAGAAGCTTTATTGCAAGTAGTGTCCTTATCCATCATCTCAACAACTTTCAGATCTTCCTGAAACTTGCTAGAACCACCAGCCTTTTCAATTATAGCCATATCTGGGGTAGTAATAGTACTGAATGATATTTTGATAAAAATATGGATTGTTTTAAAGATCACCGAGATAGGATTTACACCTTTTCCGCTCTGATACCAGTTATTAGTTCACAGTATTTGATCTATGAACACCAGACTCTCAATTGAAAAATAAATAAGAATTATAAGTACAAGAATTGAGAGAACAAGATATGAAATATATGTTTGATAATATTGATCGTGCAAAAAGTACATCTATCAAATGAATCATACGTCCCTATTTATACAGATAAAAACCAAATCTGGAGATTTGGTTTCCAAAACTACTTAGCTATAAATATGGAAAAGATAAACTAAAAACAAACCAAATTTGCTAATAACTAGGAAGTAAATTCTGGAGATAAACTCAAATCTTCAAAACAAATCTTCTTAAATAACAAGCATATCTCCAGAATATTTTATGACTTTTGCTTCAAGAAATCTTCAAACGTTTACTCCAGCAATTCCAGAGTCTGCAACTTCAGACTCTAAACCTTCAGACTCTAAAATCTGAAAAACACTTTTGACTCATCAGATTATTATTTCTATTTTTCCCAACAAGGGTGCATTCAAGAGGTAGAAGATATCAAAACCTTTGGAGGCTCACTCAGAAATCATGTGCTTCTTCGAATCGTTTGTATCAACCTCAAGTAAGAAACTTATACTAACAAATAACCATATTTCATGAATATTTTTACATAAACAGTGATCAAATTGTACGAAAAAATCATATTTGGTATTTTGTATCTATAGTGACAATGTTGTGGATCTTAATTTATGGAATGATGAAGCAACTGACATATAGAAATCTATGGAAGAACCAATTAGCAATGCAACAAGTACTTGATGGGTTAAAAACAATAACAGTTAGCTGTTGAAAATTATTATCATGTGATATCTTGATGTCAATGTAATTGCAAAAATATAGATTTAGCATTGAAAGATAATTCTTCATTGCTTTATTTGTTTTATGTTTTGCATAATGTCAACTTATTTATATTTTACTCAATGTCATATGTGATATTATACTCCTTGCTTAAATTTTGTTTAGAAGGTTAGTTTTAGAAACTGATCCAGAAGAGCACAACCATGAAACAAGCCCAGCATAAACAAAACCCATGTTAGGATTAATCGGTTTAGAAAGTCCATTTGGTTTACTAAGTTAGTAACATATAATAAAACAATTGAGTCAGTGTACTTTATGTTGACTGAACATTGTTGGAGGTGTTATGAGTAAAATAGGGATGGCAAAAAATACCGGCGCTCGATGTGGGAAATCCAGAACCCGACATTATTGAGCCGGCTTTGACCCTGGTCTTCGGATCTATGGTCGGGTATGCGAATGATTTTTAATTTTTTTCGGGTTCAGGTTCGGGTATGGTTTTGTATACAAACCCCTTTACATGACCCATATACTCGTATACCCGATCCGAGATTCTAATAATAATAATAATAAAAAATTAGTATTATATTATTATTGTGTGAATCTTGATAAGCATAATTTATTTATTTTTTGAAAAGCATGAAAAATTTTATTGATATTAACAAGTGATATACAAGCGGTACAAGATACACACTACTCAGCAAGAGCATATGAACATCACCTACAGACTATTTGCGACATTATTTATTTATTTTTTATTTTTTTTACTGCCAAAGAATAAATAATTTATAAAAAACTCCCTAGCAAGGCGCTAAGAGAGAAATTACAAAGGCATAGCAAGCCAAGAGTTCCAATTCGAAACTAAATGACTTCTATGTTCAATCCAACGAAAGGATAACAATTTAATAACAACAAAAATACTACTCTTATTACAAAATACATTATTGAAAACAATCCTGTTCTGAATCTCCAAATCGACCAAAGAGTACCGTTTCTAAATAAATGTCTAGCAACCAAACTAAGAACACATGGACAATAGTGCTGTACGACATCCCATTTTGTTGCTTTTTTTTTAATATGAAAATGGTCAAAAAAATAACTAAGAGTTATGTATGTAAATGGGTGTTTGCTATTTTGTTTTAGTATGAAATTTGTCAATACAGTAGACCAGGTTAGTCTACTCTATTTTGTTAGTTTATAAATGAGTGCTTGCTATTTATTTACTTTTAGTTTTCTGTTTTTTGTTTGATTTGGTGATTTTTAAATTTGTGAACTTTATGCATATGGTCTTAAAGGATCTTTTGGATATTGATATTACAAATCATGATGTATTAGTTTTTTGCTAAAAGACTCATCACTTTTGTAAACCATATTTGGAATGGATGGATGCAATTTTTTTTAACAGTTTGCTTATTGAATGGTTATTGATGATTCTTTTTTTTTTTTTTTTTTGTTCATCTTAATTGAGGTTTTATATTATTGTGTTGTATATATATATATATATATATATATATATATATATATATATATATATATATATATATATATATATATATATATATATAATCAATATATTATCTAAATTGCAACATACGTGATAAGGTGAATTATGTGCACGAGGTGCTGAAGCACGTAAGTTCTATCACATATGGTGATAGTTTACTACTTGATATTAATTAATATTAATGATGATTTTAATATCATTACTTAGCTTAAGACCCGTAAATTCGCGAGTTTTTTAAAGAGACAATCAAAAAATGAAATTATGAAAGTAAAATTGCACTAATCTTTTAGATAAATAGTAACGACTTATGGCGTTATAATATCATTATGGGTATCACCCATTATTAGGTTATTATATGTATTGTTTCATCTATAGTCTGGTTATTAGTTAAAGACCATAGTTGTCTTCCTACTATTGTCAATCAATTGGACTAATATCGAATTATGGGGTATTGGTTTTTGCTTATCTTAAGTTCTTATCTACTTATTGTGTAATTACATCATATAAGTGAACATAAACACTTTTCGGTTGACTATTTCTTAAGAAATAAGTTGTTAAAATTAAGCATGGTGACCTGATTGTTAAGCAGGAAAGTGCTTATAATAAGCATTCCCAAGCACCTACTAATTAGGTGCTCATGTTCATCAATCGAATTTCAAAATTTTCCATTATAGAAACCAAGGGATAAGGATGTAGAAAGGTGGACAGTGATATTATTATATCTGATGGAGAGACGTGTTTGGTTATAGTATATGTAATTGTCCTAAATCTCACTTGGTTATGCTTAGTAAACACAATGTTCTACTGTTCTATTGCGTAAAAGACACAATGTGTAACATCCATGTTACATCCGTCCCACATCGGTTGGAGAGGGGAACGAAGCATGCCTTATAAGGGTGTGAAGACCTTTTCTAGCATGACGCGTTTTGGGACCACAAGCACAGCAGATCTCATGAGAACTCTGCAGTTAAGCGTGCTCAGGCAAGGGCACTACCAGGATGGGTGACCTCTTGGGAAAGTGTTCGTCGTGTGTGATCGCCAAAAAAAATCCTTGAGCAACCTACGGGGGAGACAAGGGTACGCCCCTATCTCTGCAAAGCGGACAATATCATGCTACGGGGAACGTTTTACCTGGGATGTTACAGATGGTATCAGAGCCAGGCCCCGGACCAAACGTGCACAGCGAGGACGCTGTGTCCCATTAGGGGGGAGGATTGTAACATCCGTGTTACATCCGTCCCACATCGGTTGGAGAGGGGAACGAAGCATGCCTTATAAGGGTGTGGAGACCTTTCCTAGCATGACGCGTTTTGGGACCACAAGCACAGTAGATCTCATGAGAACTCTGCAGTTAAGCGTGCTCAGGCAAGGGCACTACCAGGATGGGTGACCTCCTGGGAGAGTGTTCGTCGTGTGTGATCGCCAAGAAAAATCCGTGAGCAACCTACGGGGGAGACAAGGGTACGCCCCTATCTCTGCAAAGCGGACAATATCATGCTACGTGGAACGTTTTACCTGGGATGTTACACAATGTTTCTTTTATTAACCTGGGTATCTAACATTTTTTGTGAACTAACTAATCCCAGGACGACTCCCGCTTTGTGAGCAGGAGTCATTGCAAGCGAACATCCGTAGCCATGAGGAAAAACTTTGTGAATGGCAGGAATTGAACCCTTGACCTCCACTTGGAAAGACAGGGTCTTACTATGCCACCACCATCCACATAGTTGACACAATGTTTTATTGTTCTATTGCTTACAAAAAACATTTGTGATTGGAAAAATCTTCTTATTGTGTATTTGAAATTTAGAGGTGACAATTTGAACCATCCGTCTTATGAATGGCTTGATGAAGGTCGAAGATCATCTTTAACAGTAAAAAGAAGTTTGTAAAAAATATCACCTTCGAAATGAAATTGGTCCAATGATATTCAAGTTTGTTCTTAGATCACTAATTCAACATGCTATTGCTCTGGTTTCTATTTCACCTAACAAATACTATATAAAATCTTATTAATATGACAATTCCAATTTTTATTTGTCCATAAACCCGCGAATTTCGCGGGTCTAGCATGAAAATTTTTGATTCTTTGAGGCGACTTTCGTTAAAGGTAGTTGTTTTGAAGTATCCGGCTTTAGCGTGGTTCCATATCAAGATCCTTTTAATGTGGAAATGAAATACATGGGTTTTAATAATGTCAATGGACATCGTCTAGAATCCATTGAATTTACTTTGCAAGATTTACAGTAAGTCTCACTGCTTTAAGTAAAAATAAAACATTTATATATTCATGTGTTTTACTTTTGCTAAACAGATGTACACATCTCTGTAAATAAGTTATTTACAAATGATTTAATAAAAAAAATTTCGCTCAATTTATGTGGTAATAACATTAAAGGATCGCTTATGTCACATAATGCGTTATAACTATATGTCTATCGTAAAATAATAGTTCACCAATAGATACAACTTGGTGTTACAAATTATATTTTTTTTAAACAATTGAACTTTACTTTTATTTAAAGATTGCATTATACTTAATTGATATCTACATTTTTTTTTTTTTGCTACATCCTTTGCCTTAAATGTTTAGTATACAAGATTTGTGCCAAATATTTACTTAAACTAACACATAATTTATAATATTATTTCAAAATATTATTGAACGAAACCCGCGATTTCGCGGATCTTAAGCTAGTTTCCATTAAACAGAATACATATTTATAGATAAGAAAATAACTCTTATTAAACTACTACATAATTAATTACCATATTAACAATTAGACAAAATTTATAAATAGTACCGAGGGCAATTTCGTCCTTTCACCATTTTTTTTCCCTCCCAACTAAAATTCCCTTCTGCCTTCCCAAATCCCCCAGAAGAGTACACCCAACTTCATTTCTATTCTCCAACCTATTCAACTCAAATCCCCCATAAGACGGTGGTTCATCGACGAAGCTATGATTCCGGTAATTTTTGACACTTAGGATCGGAAAACGATTTGGGTGCTTTTTATATTATGAATACTATATATTGGAATTTTATCTAATGATTTGGGTGTTATTATATGTTTGTGATAAGGAAACACAGAAACCACTATCAAAAGTGAAACCCAAATCTTGATATTTTATTTGTTTTTATTGTAATTTACTCCTTTATGTTTTCAGTTTATGTGTTAGATCTTAGATTTATAAATATTGATCTATCTATCTATCTATCTATCTATCTATAAACTATAATAAAGCATATGAATTATCCACGTGGCTCTCCACTAATTAACCTCTAATTACATTGTTAATGACCTGACGTACTGCCATTTATCCATCTCCTATTTGTTCATTTTTTTAACAACCAATAAAAAAACATCTCTCTCACTATGCCTATCTTATTCTCTTTGAATCCATAACCATCACAAATGAAATTCAATTAGGGTTCCGTAATTGAACCATCGACTGCAACATCTAACGTTTAAGATGATTAATTGTTCAACTAAAATGTCGATTTCATTAATCTGCTTGATGAGTTCATGAACAGAATTTCTGATTTCAATAACTTCTTTATGCGAAATATATATCGTTCTTAAGTTGGTATTCGATTGATGATGATTTTGGTCTTCTGTTACCCGCATTCGATCAGCCCTTTGTGTGTAAAATTTATACAAAATCGATTACGGCAGATCTAATTTTTATGGCTGATTAAATCAAAATAGGATTCTCCGATCTCAACAACAATTGGATTAATTAGAATCGTTCGAGTTTCATCAGATAATTAAAATCGTACGGGTTCGAAACTGCAGGTGTGTAAATCAGTTACAATTTTTACCATGTCTGTTGGGACATCAATGGCTGGGTCAGCGTGGTTATTATTATTACTATTTTTTAGTGAGCATGAGGTTGTTGTGATTTGATTTTGACTATGGTATGTTTGATTGAATAGGGATATATAGATTGAATGGTAAATTTTGTTTGCACACTGACTATTTGATAAATTTGGTAGATTATATCTTGAATGCACAATCACAATTTTTAAGATGTATGTATAAAAATGGCGTAAACAGTAAATGCGTACTCTCAATTGATATAATTAAAATTATCGTGCTTAAAGATTCAGGAAGACAGTGTGTACGATTGAAGGTGCGCGCTTAGATGATTGACTCTACAATCCATATCATTCTCGGGTTTAGTGGTCTTAGACAACAACACAAGGTTAGCTCTAAGTTATAAACATAATTAAGAGTGTATTCTAATCTGTTTGATTTAAAGGTTGTTGAGGCCACTTGCGGCTGTTCCTCTGGTCGCTCTAGCTGGCTTCGTTCTTTATGAATTTGGATTCCCAGGGGTAAGTTAAGTATGTTTAGACATATTTTTACATAATACAACCCATGCTTATTCTATATCTTTGTTTCTTTTTGTATATTTAGGTTGCTAGATGTGTTGAAATCAGGCTGCCTCGGCTCATTATTTTAGTTCTTATATCTCAGGTATACTTGAAAAATGACTCAACTTCGCTCGGTTTGGGTAATGGGTCCAACTATCTTTAGGTTGAAACGGATCATGGGTCAAACGAGTCAGATTTTCAACCGACTCCAAACGGGACAAACGAGCCAGATTTTCTAACAACTCCGAACGGATCAGGTTGGATAAGAGATCTAAACGGGTCAGGAGATAAATGGGTCACGTGACCTTTGTTATGTGAGGTATTGGCGCTAAAATGATGATGTGAGTTATAGTTAGTGCACACATATATCGTTGTTACTTTGCTTTCACATGTATCAATTTATATTGAGATACATTAGCATTTTATACTTCACATCTGGCTGCAGTTGTATCTCTATTGGCTAATTTTTGTTAAGGGTGAAATTTGTTGACTCGAATTATTAATATGCTTATATTAATAATCTTACTTGATTCTACCCTATTGACATTTTCAACTTCTGATTGTTTATATGATTTTCTTAATAATTATTCTATAAGCATATTATAGATAGATTGGAGCTTATTCTTTTTATTCAGGTGTGCAAATGTATTTTTCACAATTTAGAATATAGAAATCCATATATTTGTCATTTAATGCCTTTGGTGGTGCAAGTTTTATTATTACGATGTTTGCTTTGCTAATGTGCATTTGTGGTGCAGGTAGTTATGTGCTTTGAGATGGCTATATAATAAAATGCCGCATATAGATGGAAAAGTTTTTGTTTGAAGTCATTCAAGTAAGTAAGCTTCTAAAACAAATGTGACATGAAAAAGTTACATTTTGTTTGCTTTGTGTGTACCAGTAACGAATATTTAATTTATAACGAATATTTGACTTATGACATTAAGCATTATCAATTTGCAATTCATTTTAACAAGTGTTGATTTCATTTAGGTAAAGATATGCAATAACGATATTCATTGTTATGATCTTTAAGTCGTATTCACCATTTGAAGGACAATCGATTGTTCATCCTAAAGATTGAAGGTATTATGCCTAATTTAATATCCAATTTTTAGTATACAAATATTTGCTAATCATTTTCTAATAAAGGATAGCATTTCGAAACATAGTATCGAAATTTAAGTTTCAAACTTAAATTTTAGTTTCACGTGTTATGTAATATTGATATGTAGCAGTTTATTTAAATGATCCATAATCATATTCATTTTCGTAACCAGTTTAATTGTTTTTATAACGGTTGCTTTTGTTTCAGATCGCTTACCCATGGTTAACTAAGATTGTATTTTTGTTTTAGCTACAATGCATAAATGCAGGTTTGGTGGGTGGTTGTTCTAATGTGATGTTGGACAAAAATATTGATGGGTAAATTTGCATAGGTGATCTTACCTTGAAGGCGTCAAGTTGGCCATTTGCTAGAATGTATCTCAATTCACCTTGGTGAGGACCATTCGTATTGTATTCGAACCATGGTTTGTATACACGTGACATCACATTACATGTACCACCAGTGGCGGTACCAGGATTTTGTTTCACTGGGGGCAAAAAAAAAATTTAAAACCGTAGCAATTTTTTTGGGCAAAATATGGAGGCTTTGGGGCAAAAAATGGAGGTTGTTAGGCAAATTATGGAGGTTTTTGGGCAAAATTTGAAGGTTTGTGGATAAAATTTGAAAGTTTTGGAGTAAAATTTGGAGATTTTTGGGCAAAATCTGAAGGTTTTGGGGCAAAATATGTAGGTTTTGGGGCAAAAAAAAAAATCAACCAGGGGCAAAGTCAAAAAATCCAAAATTTTTACACTGAAAATTTCAAATCCACTGGGGGCGGCTGTCCCCACTTGCCCCTAAACAAAACCGCCCCTGGGTACCACGTGTGTCACAAGTTAATTCAATTATTTTTAATAGTTTTGTTAACTCTAACTATTTTACCAGATACTACCAAGTGTGTCGGAAGTTTGTGGTTCGAAGAAAGGATCTACAAATGTAAATAGTAACGGGATCTTAATCAACCACAGTGAAATCATGTTCTTGGAGAGAGAGTTACCTTGTGAATCTTTGAACAACCCTGCTTACATCAGTCCAATTCTTCGAACGTATGATCATTGCGGTAGTAACGTTAATGACAACATCTTTATAGAAATTACACGAGCGATTTTGAATTATAATTTTTTGCAGTCAATTGGAAACGCTTTCATGTATTTCATCATTTTCTTTTATCATTAAGCATGTAGATTTAACATGCGTGACTTAACATAACGTCTACATGTATTTGATCATTTTCTTTTATAATTAACCATGTAGATGTAAGATGCATGATATCACATATTGTTAGTTACACATGCAACATGTTTTCAATGTATCACATACAATATGTACGAATATTAACCTATTACTATACAAACTTTTTTAGCCACCGTGCAACGCACGGGCTATTAAAGCTAGTATTAGTTTTAAATTGAATTGATTTCATTTTGGGATTTTGTGTTTGACTATTATGTTTTCTTGAAGATGAAGAATAATACGGAGTACGTAGTAAGAAAAAAGTTAAAGGACAAACGAATGGTAAAATACATAAAATGTGCTGATTTAGTTTTATTGTATATTGTATATATTATTTTAATATATATGCATTTTTAACGAATGGATGGTTAGAGACGTAAATGAATGAACGAATTTTACACATGTACATGTATAATATATTATTCTATGACCCATCGTAACATTTTTATTTATTACTAATGCATAGTAAAAACGATGAAATTTATAAGCTTTATAATAGTACTCCTATATAGTTGAAACCACCTGAATGAAAAACGCCGAAGAATATATTAATAAATCACATATCAGACCTGAAAAGAAGGCCTAGATTTTTTACCGTTTTTAATTTGTTTCTTTTGCTTCTATTGTTTTTTCTTTTTTGTATAAAATCTATCAAACATGTTCCCGACGCAACTTTCGCTTCTATTGTTTTCTCTTTTTTCTATAAAATCTATCAAACGTGTTCCCGACGCAACGTGAGGGCACCATAACTAGTTGCTACTAATAATAACCTAAATAATATGGTAGATGATGGGACATGTTAGTGGAAGTTTGTTGACTTTTGTGGAGTCTAATTAAGTTTGAGGGCACCATTTTCATGGCGTCTAATTATTTTTATTTTATATTTTTTTAATTTTTTTGGGTAAAGGGTTTTACCCGATAAATATTATTAAAAAATAATAATAAGAATACATGAAAGCACAAACGAACTCAAGCGCACCTTGAAGCCCCACGAACAACCTAACGACCAAGCTAGAACTTAAACACAAAAAGAACTAGCAAAACAACACATCTAACTACCTGCCTAACCATGAACACATCCTATAACCAGCCTGATTTCATACCAAACGTAGTTCTTTCCTTAGAAAAAGTTTTCGAGGCCATAAACTCAGCAGTTTCATCTTTATCAGATTCAACATCGCTTTCTTCATCAATTAATCTAAATGCCTCTTCATTCAAAGCATCAAACGCATTCTGAGTCTTCACTTGTGAACTTTTACTTGTCCCAACTTCCGACTTCTTTTTGTCACCTGAAACACTCTTATGCAAACCAGTATTAGAATCAATATTCTTCTTGGGCCTATACATCAATCTTTGCTTCGGCTTACTTACACCAAAAGTAACCTTCTGTTTGTTATTACCCTTTATATCCTCTTTGGCCACCTTCTTGCCAACTACCTGAAAACCATCTTCATCGATAGACTGATTACCCTTGGTTATATTCGCCACTTTTGAAGTCACCACTTTTGAACAATGATCATCTGAATGCCCCAATTTTGGACACTGAGAATCTGTGTGTCTAAAGATAGCACAACACGCACATCGTGAAGGCTTCCATTCATATTCCACCTTTAAAGAACACACGGATTTACTCTTACCATCAATACTCGGAATCGCCAATTGTATATTCTCTTTTAACTCCTTATTCGACGATAATTTAATAAATGCTCGAGCAAAATTTGGCCTCCCCCATGACTCAAGACACATTGTGCTCGTGTATGAATCCAACCTCATTGGATAACCAATATTTGATGCTATGACACTCAAACTGGTCTCGGTAAATCCTGCAATCGGTATATCATGAATCTTCACCCAAACTGGGACCCGAGACAGATCCTCCTTTGTTAATGGAACATTAGGAGACCATGTGTTGAGAGTAATAGGCATTGAACGAATAATCCACGGGCCCGATTCTAGAACTCCTTGCAATCCCGTTTCTGAAGCAAACTTAAAGAAGAAGAAACCCTTAGAGTTCATCATTATTTTTTCCAACCCAAACTTCTTCCATACATTTGTAACATAGTTTTTAACCACCGGATATGCCACTCTATTTCCTAGAAAATACCCATAAAGAGTATTATTATATCGTTCATTTACTTCTATAATAGAATCCAATGGAAACTCAACATCTATACCATCATCTAAGCTAGTAGAAGGCTCAATGAACCTAAAATTCACTGTCTTCTTCTGAGTAGTTAATCCCCCAGCTACATGTAGATATGAACCAGAAGGAATATTACTTTTATCACTCTCAAGCTTACCCTCCATCGAAACATTCGAATCTAGCAATTTTTCCTGATCACGTTCATCAATTATTCTATCTGTGGTTTTTCCACCAGCATGAGTCGCTTGGACAGGAGCACCTTCCTTTACTTCAGCAGTTCCAGTCATCTTTATTTGCTCATCAGACTTAGGATTTGACTTCACCGACATGGTTTGCTGAATATTAATAGTTTGAACCTTATCCATAGCATGTGGACTCTTCACAATATCATCGGCAGTATAATTCTTATCATGGTCTCTAACTGCAGATACATGTGATGAAATTCTAACATTCTTTTGACTCTTATCAAGATTAGAACCCATTATGATCGAAGGAGACTTCTGACCATCTTGATTAACTTGATCTCCCACAGACTTCTCACCTAACATAATATTACAAACTTTAATGGGTTCATCATCTTCAGACGATGCCGCAACAGAATGAACGCTTACCCTATCCTCTTTATCATCAACATGAATATGAATATAGTCCGGAATAGGGCATGAAGATTATGAGGTATTCTTTACTGCATCATCCTGATATTGATCCACAGATGACGAGAGAATAGACGTATCAACACTTTCATTCGTCATCTCCGTCTCATCCATGCCAATTTTCTGATTACGAAGAACCCTAGGCACAACGTTTTGCGCCGTTTTTTGTTTAGTGTTTCCCCCCGATGATTTTCCCATGCGCACAGAACCTTGTAAGACTAATAAAACGGTTTAATTATTTTTTTTTAAATTTTTTAAAAACTTTTTCCTACTTAAAGGCCGGAGGTCCTCTCGGAAGCAATCTCTTTATCCGTCGAATAGAGAGAGGGATGACTTCCTCTACTTTTGAGAGTGTTTGACTCTGGGTGGAGAAATGACTTGTCTTTATTCTCCACTTATGTGGTATTGGGTTTTGCTGTTGTTGTTGTTGTTGTTGTTGTTGTTGTTGTTATACAGAAGAATGGATCAAAGAGCATAAAAGATAACAATATTTGGCAGTTTTAGCAATTGACGTCCAGCGTTCACCAGGCCGCCCAGCATCATGCATAAGCCCTGCAGGCAGCTTATATGCTTAAGCCCTTTAGTTAAGCGCGTAAGCGGTACGCAGCCACGTGAGCACACGCCACAGGCGTTCCAGATATTTCGCATAACTGAATTAATCAGCATTTGACATGTGTTTTCAGAGATTTTCGAACATTCTACGCCTATAAATAAACCCCTTGGGTCACCAAAAATTCACAATCTGAATTTCAGTTAGAGAGAACACTTTATCTCTCACACAGTTCTTTCTCACTCTAAAATATTAACTGCTTAGTAACAGAACGCTAGACGGATCAATTACAGATTGATCTAAAGATTTATTGAAGCCACCCCACGGATCTCTCATCCGTATTCCGGGTCTGCAGGGATTATTTCCCGAGGGTAAACATCAATCGACATTCAATCACTCCAGGCTAGGCGGCTATTGTTCTGTACTGGTACCTTACACCTGCTAGACGGAAAATAGTAACAACATATGGCGCCATCCATTTTAAAGAATCACTCATCTCTCAAGAGTAGGGAAACTCATACTAATCAGCTAGTACCTGTGACGACCCGGAAATTTCCGACCAAATTTAAACTTAATCTTATTAAAATTCCGACACGTTAAGCAAAGTCTATAAGGTTGAGTCTCAAAAAGTTTGAACTGTTTCATATATTCAATTGACCTTTGACTGCTCTCGATGATTCACGAACAATTAATTGTAAATAGATATGTGTGTATGTATATATAAATAATAATTCGAAATAATATTTGAAGTATTATATGTTGTTGTTATTAAAGCTAAGTATATAAAATAAAATAAAAATATGATATTATGATAATTAATATTTAAAACATATCTATATATATAAATAAAGTATATTAAATATATATTTTGTGATTTCGAATTTATTTCGTAATCGATGGTAACGCTCAATTGTTATTAAATGAATAGTAAATGAGTTAAAAAGGAACTTATGTGATTTTAAAATAAACGGTGATCTAAAAATGAGTTTTACAAATTATAGGCTTATTAATAATACATTTAGAAGTTATTAGATAAATTTTAAAACTTTTTATATTTTACTTGGGGTTGGGAGTGAATAATTAATATAATTTTTATTTAATAGTTAATGACCGAATTTTATACCATAATGACCAAAATAAATAAATAAAATTAATTTAAAAATATGCGATTTTTCTGAACACTTTTATCCACCACTTATTAACAAGTACGAAATTCAGTCCGTGAAAGGAAAATTAAATCAATAGTGGAAGGCGGCTAACTGATTTATATTATTTATGTAACTTTACTGTACGTTCACATGTATCTCAACTTTTTCAATTATTGTTATATTATTGATTTATTATTATTAATCTTTATATATAATATATATACATATATATGAATATGTTATGCATATACACATAGACACACATATAAGTATCTCCTTCAACCTTCCCTTCTTCCTCGTTCCTGTCGACCAAACTATCACCGGCCACCTATAAACGCCACCACCTCCTGCAGCCGCTACCCTAACTTCCACCATCTTAGAAACCATTGACCACCACCTTCCTATTATTTTTTTTTCGTTTCCTCCAACCATCGACTAGACCCAAAACCGGGTTCTTTAATCCTCCTTGCTGCTACTATACGAGCTGTACTTGTTTCTGTCTTCACAGCCAACCACCAATGTTGTTGCATACTACCATAATTTGTTTTTGTTTCTCGTTCAGACCCAAAAACCCACAACCCAAGAATCAACATTAACAAACTCCAAATAATTAAACATGTCTGTTATTGTTGCTGTTAGTCGGAGAACCACAACCGAAACCTTAATAGTTTCTTATAAACTTAAACTCAAAGATTATATCGAACACAACTATCATCATATTATTTTTTTTGCTACTGATTCAGCTTGTTTACTTCACGTTTATGTTTGCTACTATCTTTCTGTTATCCTTCAAGCACTGCTACGCTGCTACTTTGCAGTTTCTATACTATTACTGTTACGAGGTTACGATAAGGTTGGAGAAAAACATTACGCGTTCCTCTTGGGTTAATACACGGTTCGTGTAATTAGGCAACACAATACGCGTTTCGTGTAAGTCATCACCCATTTCGCGTAATTGTATTTCGAAGGCAATTATGATTAACTTGTGAAACTCGTTTATCTGTTGCTGTTTCTAATTCTATTTTTTGAATTTTGGTGTAAAGAACGATAATGATATTATGTTAAGTGATGATGAAGTTATATGAATGATGAGTACGAATAGATATAAGATGATGATCACTGTTACGATACGTATATGATGATTATGATAAATTGATATTGATAAAGGATAGATAATGATATTAGATTATGAAGAAGAAGGAAAACAGAATTTTTTGAGTTTAATATATTTAGGCTATGATATATTTCAGAAAATGAGCAAGCAAAAGAAGGGTAAAGAGTGTTTGTGTTAAACGAGAGGTCCTGGGTTCGAACCCAGGCCACTACAATTTTTATTTATTTTTATTAATTATAAGAGAAACTGATGTGGGTCGTGATTAATCGCTGTTGGGCCGAAGGGTTGTTGGGTCACCATGTTTATAAATTGTCTTAGGGCCATTAAACTCGTTTAGGTATTTGGGCCGAGAGTTGCTGTTGGGCTGCCTTTCTCTGTTGGGCCGAAATGTTATAAGTTATATGATTAATTTGGGGTTATAAATCGGAAAAAATGAAAAACAGTGCAGCGGTTAAGAGTGTTGATGGGTGAGTGGGAGGTCTTGAGTTCGAGTCCGGGCTATGGCACTTATTTTTTTAGGATTGCTTGAAGGTAGTCTCCTTTTATATTATTATTATTATATTAGTATTAGTATTATTATTATTATTATTATTAGTAAAATCATTATTTTTGTAGTTATTATTACTATCAGTATTATTTTTATTATGATTATTACTAAAAGTATCATTATTGTTAAAGTTATCATTTTTGTTAAAATTAGTATTTTTATTTTATTTTATTGGAATTAACATTTTTATTAAAACTTATCATTTTTATTATTATAATTATCATTATTATTATTATTAGAGTTATCATGATTTTTTTATCATAACAAATATTATTTTTATCATTATTATTATTATTAGTATTATTAATATATCAAATAAAGATTTTTTTTATATAAAAATATATTTATGACATCAAACATAACTACACTAATATCAATATTACACATTATATTAAATAATATTTTAATAAGTAAGTACTATATTAAAATTTAACATGATAAGTATTAGTTATATAAAATATATAGATTAAATATAAATTTATCTATATAACATAAAATATAACAAGTATATTATTAATAATAATATATATAAACTTGTTTGATTACTATTTGGTGTTAATATATATATACATGATATAGGTTCGTGAATCCGAGGCCAACCCTGCATTGTTCAATATAGTCATATGTATTTTTACTACAAAATACATTAGGTGAGTTTCATTACTCCCTTTTTAAATGATTTTGCAATATATATTTTTGGGTCTGAGAATACATGCGCTATTTTTATAAATGTTTTACGAAATAGACACAAGTAATCGAAACTACATTATATAGTTGAATGATCGAAGCCGAATATGCCCCTTTTGCTTGGTACCCTAAGAATTAGTAAACCAATCTACTAATTGACGCGAATCCTAAAGATAGATCTATTGGGCCTAACAAACCCCATCCGTTGTAGCGGATGCTTTAGTACTTCGATGTTGTTTTATCATGTCCGATGGATGTCTCGGAATGATAAGGGATATTCTTATATGCATCTTGTTAATGTCGGTTACCAGGTGTTCAATCCATATGAATGATATTTTTGTCTCTATGCATGGGACGTATATTTATGAGAACTAAAAATGAAAATCTTGTGGTCTATTAAAATTATGAAAATGATTATTTATGATGAACTAATGAACTCACCAACCTTTTGGTTGACACTTGAAAGCATGTTTATTCTCAGCTATGAAAGAAATCTTCCGCTGTGCATTTGCTCATTTTAGAGATATTACTTGGAGTCATTCATGACATATTTCAAAAGATGTTGCATTCGAGTCGTGAAGTTCATCAAGATTATTATTAAGTCAATTATAGTTGGATATATTGTGAAATGGTATGCATGCCGTTAACTTTCAATGAAATGAAAGTTTATCTTTTAAAAACGAATGCAGTGTTTGTAAAATGTATCATATAGAGGTCAAGTACCTCGCGATGTAACCAAATGTAATGTATTCGTCCAGATGGATTAGGACGGGGTATTATAGTTGGTATCAGAGCGGTGGTCTTAGCGAACCAGGTCTTGCATTAGTGTGTCTAACTGATAGTTGCTTAGATGCATTAGTGGGTCTGGACTTCGACCGTGTCTGCATGTCAAATGTTTTGGTTATCATTTAGTGTCGAAAATTACTTTCTTATCATCCTTGAAGTCTAGACACGTCTTACTACCTCTATTGCATAGATGGTGTATAGATAAATTCATATCTTAGTGTATCTGTTATTGTTACCTTTTCCTGACAGCTTCCGTAGATTCCTCCGTAACTTATGGGATTTTAGTATTATATATGCATATGTAAATTATGTATTGCAGGGTACTAATCTACATCATATAATCTATTTCTTATCAAAAATCCTTCATTTGATCGTACGACATGGATCCCTCAACCAGTTCGAGTCCCTCAGATTTCGATAGCCATTCCGATAGTTATTCCGACAGCTATTCCGACATGGATGTTCTCCTAAGCTCCGGAGTCAGCAGAATGAATCAACCAATCAACCATCTCCAATTCATTTGATGGGTTCGTAGTCGACTTAATCAATGGAGACGCGAAGAAGGCGATCCTTTCCACCAACCAAATTGCCCTCTTGACGAAGAACCCGAAGCATTCACCAGTAAACTAGTCCGAAATACCATTTTCTCTCTCATTTCCAGAGTATCCCGTCACCATTATATACTATCTCATATTCTAGATCTTATTCATCCACTCTTCCGAACCGACAATCATCCCGGTATAATAGAAGAAGTCAACGAGCTTCGCTCTCGAGTAATCAATTTGGAAAATATAGTGCAAAACGTACCAGCTTCAACAACATCACCCGCCTCAGCACCAAAGCACCAGTACCACCAACAACCCAAGTATCAATAATCCATGCCTCAACATCGCATACTATACCTCGAGTATAATCATCATTCTACTTATTGTTCTACCTCATTTATCTTCGTTCGACATGGCGATTATGTAATCTCTAATGTTTTAGAGATTATGTATTCTAGTTTTAACGGTAAATCAAATGAGATTAATATCATGTTAACTCATTAAATCCATGATTACATCTAAAGAAAATATATATGTATATATGTTTTCATAAAGGTTGTAATTAAAAATTCTTTTGTACAAACTGTTAATGGTGAAAATATTTTAACGGGTAGGTAATACCCAAGGAATATTTAGATTTCACCTTAATAAGTTACACTGTACATTCTTCGAATCTGATTCAACAGTCATTTACTATCCTACCTACATCCACAGATATACGAATCCGTTCACCGTAGAATAACGATTTCCATTCGATTTCATATTTGGATTTTGACTTATCAGAATCCAACAAGTGGCATAATGAAGAAAACATTGGACAAAATAAAATTTATTAGAAATAAACAAATCAACTATAAAAAATTTTGTTAAGAATCCACGCTAATTGCTCCTAGCTAATTGTTCCTAGCTAACTGATTACATTTTATTTATCGCAATTTAATTATCGCAATTTACATTCTCACAATTTTATTTATCGTCATTTAATTTGTGATATTTACTTTACGCACTTTATTTATTTTCATTTAAATTCTTATATTTATTTTTTACGCACTTTAAATATCGGGACACGTATACAAGGTTTTGACATATCATATCGACGCATCTATATATATTATTTGGAATCACCATAGACACTCTATATGCAGTAATGATCGAGTTCTCTATACAGGGTTGAGGTTGATTCTCAAATAATATATATACTTTGAGTTGTGATCGAGTCTGAGACATGTACACGGGTCACGACACGTATTAATTAATTCGAATATTATATATTGCTAACTGTGGACTATCAACTGAGGATTAATGACATTGGACAATTAAAATAATTAAAATATTAATTATAACATATGAAACTAAACATTTCTTCAAGTTTGCCACTTGATTTCATCTTAAACCTCATTTGTATCTTGATGATGTGGTGAAACAGTACCTTTATTTATGAAAGGATTTGAGTTATTTTGTTACACGAATCGATTTATTGTATATGTGGTATTTTAATGATTTTAGGTTGATTTCACACATATAGGAAACTAGTCCTATCCGCGTAGTTTAGTTTGTCGGTAAATCCGGTTCGTTCCACAGGGAGACAGTGTTCAATGGTTTTTAATAGTCTTTGAAGTTAAACTTATTTTAAGGGGGTTTTGGATTAGGAAATGATAATACTACATAATAATAATAAAATATAACTTAATCCTAATTTAATTGAACTACTTATTAATTTATACGAATACATTATTTATAATTATTAATTTAAAAGTGAATTAATTGAAATCATACTAATAAGTTTATTACTAAATGATAATTAATAAAATGATAACTTTTTAATAAAACTAATTGTTTAGAATTTTGTTTTGAGCAATTATAATATAAATTTATTTAAATTAACTAAATAACATATTTTAACTAAATTAATATAATTTAATAGGAATTATAATATTTATCTAGTTACAAACAAATTACTAATTATAAATTATAATAATTATAAATTAACAACTTAAATATAATAATAAAATAATTAAAACCCTAGATTTTTAACCTAGTTCGTACAGTACCCGTATTTGTACTTACGCGTTTCGCGTAGTATAATACGCGTTTCGCGTATGTTTTAAATCGTACACTTATCGTGTAGAGATATACGCGATCCGCGTATGTTATAATCGATGTGACAAACAGTTCTGGTACAAATTCGAGTATTTTGATATAAATATTTATATTTTAGTGCTGTAATTAATAATACGTAAATAATAATAATTATTATAATAATTTTACAATATATAAAATGGGAGTGTTTACTTAAATGTATCACCTCTAGATCCATGGATTGTTTTTGAGTTTAAGCCCTATTTAAAATGTTTAGTATAAAACTTATATTTTCCTTTCGAATAAATAATAAGTTTTGACTAACTAAATTAAATCTAATTTTCATTGGATTATATTTAGATAGTTACTAGTTCTTAAGAATTTAAATTGAGACCCAACCCAGTTTTGACCTTCGCCAAAACCCAAATCATAACGGTTTCCCATTTTATAATTTCATTATTATATGACTCGTGATATTACCCAAACCACCGAACCTTACTTTTAATTTAGTGTTAGTAAATTAGTTATAAGTTCGTCTAGATCACTTTTAATGTTGAAGCTTAATTTATATAAATAAAAATAACTTTCGTTATTTTAATCTAACAAATTAAGTGACAAGGGTTAAACATCCAAATACATAATAATGGTTCTTTCAATTAGGCTCAATGTTAAAAATACTAAAGTTACATTTTAATTTTTTTACAAATAATAACAATCCATTTCACTAGGGGCTCTACATCGAAGCAAACACTAGAAAAATTAGCTACTCATTATACTAAGGGAAACATAAAAATATAAATATACAAACATAATAATAATGATAAAAACTGATAACGATAATTTTAACAGAATATACTTACTAAAAATTCTTCACTTTCATTAACTTCAATGGTAGAAAATTACAATAATAACACCCCTTTTGCGCGTACAATAATACCCTTAATCACGAACAATACACCCTTAACATTTGAAACTATCCTAATTATTGAACCTTGAAACTGAAAATAATACAGATTACTTGAAATTACAAAGACAGTAATAATTTTGTAATATCTCTCTTGCTCTCTGCTCTCTGAAAAATGTGTCTCTCCCACTGTATATGTGTACTCCGTATTATAAGTTGATGATGTAGTAGGTGGAATGATTGTATCCTCCTTTTCTTGCTGTACCATTGAAAAAAGAATTTATATTAAACAAAAAGCCACCGTCCCATACACATTTGAATCTGGATCTGGAAAAGAGATTACGCGTTTCGCGTAGGAGTCCACACGATCCGCGTAAGAGATAATTACTACGCGTTTCGCGTAGGTAGCTACACGATTCGCGTAAGAACAGCCGACAGTTTTCTTTGTTTTTATTTTATGTTTTGTTCTCTTTTGATCCCGCATTGACGTTTATCGATTTGGACCTTTTCATTTGAACTCTTTTTTTCTTCGCTCATCTTGAACTTGCGTTTGGGTAAACATTATCTTGATATGTAATTTTTTTAAATCCATCGTTTATTGTTGTTTTATCGTCGTTTCTTCAAACAGCAAGCTCGCGTTAACTTTTGTTGTTTTCTCGTGATTTATACATTTGAATGTCTTAGTAAACAGTAAAAACCTATGAAATATAAATGATATTGCGTCGAATAATATGTATGTTTAAAGCAATATCAAAATACCCCACACTTGAACGTTGCTTGTCCTCAAGCAATTACATCTTCTAAATAGAATCGGAACATTACATATTTTTCTTTATCGAACATTAAATCACACAACACACGCTACACGAAATGAAACACATGCTATATGGAATAAGTTGGAAACACTACACAATTTTTATTGAATCACACGCACACCACACGAAATGAAATTCTGACAACAGAAACAAAGTTGAAACTCGTGATTAAGGTTTAAAAATTTGGATCCTTAGGAAAAATTGGACCTTATGAAAACGTTTTAAGATTTTATAAAATTGCATTCTAGTTTTTACACTAGACACGTTTTCCGGTTTTAACCTCAAATTCCGGTTGAGGGTAACTGAAAACCGAAGTCTCAGTCGGCGATTAGCAAGCTATCCGCCCCCATAATTGAAGTATCATGGAACTTGAAACCGAATGTCCTAAAAATGGTTTTACACAATATAATTCATAAAATAGCACAAGTTTTAGAATAAAATTATATCATGTCCAAATATCATCGGTGAACCATGAGTTTGCACACCTCAATTTGTTATGGCATATGTATGTTGACCGCGGTCAAACATAGATGCGGTTGATCTTTACGGAGATCATCCATCTGGGGATTAGATTCATTAGTCTTAAAAGCTAATTTGCAATGTACCCCCCCCATTGTACGAGACAGATCCATCTCATGGTTAGGATAAGTCTGACCACCAAAAACCCTGTTTGATGCTGAGGTGAGGTGGATTTCCAGCCGATGATAGAGATGACTTTTCAAGATTTTTCGTCAACCTACAGCTGTTCTGGACTACATCTTCTAACATAAGTTAGCAAGTGTGTCATTTTGGAAGACTTTACTTCCTTAACGAGATATTCAGGTTTATACATTCCAAAGCGATGATATCTGCAATACTTCATAGAAACATGTGATAAATAGTTCTAAACATATAGAGTTTATAAATTCTGTTTATACTTGGTTTTCTTTTATATATTTCAATCAAATAAGCTTATGTATTTTTAATGTATGGAGACAATAATTTCTGTTTTTGACACCTAATCTTTAATTGTTTGTAATTACCTTAAAAATTGATTAGTTATATTTGTTTAAAAATTGTAAAAAATTTTCATAAAAACCACTAAATTATAAGTTCTCGAGAATTTATATACTCCCACCCCACACTTAAGATTATGTAATGCCCTCATTACATAAAATCAGATTAAATATATAAATTTGAGAGGACAAAAAGTGTACAGTATATAGAACTTCCTTTGTTAAGTAATTGAACATTGTAAAATGCTTATCGTATGAACATATCCAATCCGTTTTATCACAATAATACTTTTGTGTTTCGCTATGTCGAATCTCATCATCGTAAGTACATGTCAACAAATATGTCAATCACAAACGAGATGGGGTTGTACTTTAGTAGTACAAAAATTTTACCCCACACTAAAGTTTTTGTAAAGATAAATAAAGATAAGAATAAATTAACACACCATAAAAATCATTTTATACAAACAAATACAAAATAAATAATTCTAAAAAAAAAAAAACTAGAAAAATGACCACGCAGGGCCTCCCTGATCTTCCTGTTCTCGCTCCTGTTGCTGCCGTTGTTCGTTTAGGCGTTGTTCCTCGTAAAAACGCCTATAGGCTTCCTGAATCGCGGCTAGGGTAGCGTTGGGATCATAAGGTGGAGGTAGAGGGTCACCGTGTTCTTGCCACTGGGGGTATGATGGAAAAGCTGAGGGTGCCTAATGTTGTGGGTTAGCTGCGTATAAATAAGCCTGATGATGCGCCCACTCTAACTGTGCTCCCTGGCCCCTCTGATCGTAGCGAATGTTTTCTAACATATTATCCTGGGCCAGTTGGGTATGCCTAATTTCCCCTATTTGCCTAGACAAACTAGTGTATTGTTCTTCTGATCTCCGTCCCCAATTATCATACGAGTTCCTTAAATCTAAACTCAATGAATTAAATGAATTTTGTAGCATATCGAAATCAGAAACACCTACATTAGACGTACTAGCCTCAGCTGGCTGTCTTCGTCTCCTCCTAGTTTCCCTAGCGGGTTCCTCATCCTCCTCCATAGGAGCGTGAGCGACAACTTCTTGTCATCTCAAACTAATTACCCCGCTCCTCACGGTTATGGCCTTTGCCGTCCTATACACATCCAATCCTAAAGTTCTAACAGCTTGATTTACCGGTTGGATTGGAGGTTCTGATTCATTCGGGTCAAGTCCGAACCAGCTTCCTAGACACGTGATATAGTGACCCCCCGACATGTCACTCGTCCCTCGAGCACCCTTGCCAACATAGGCCAAAAAGTAAGCAACTCCATAGGGTATACTAATAAATGTATCCCTATCTCTGATCGCATCCAAGTACCAAATGTCAATATAATTAATAATTAATTTTATCTGTATTATTAAACGACCTTTGGTTTATTGTGTTTGCTATAAACTTATGAATTATTCTGAAGCAAACATCAGTGATCCTTAGATAAGATTCCTGGCCTGGCTCATATGTATTTCTATTAGTGAAAGATTGCCAAACTATGCCAGAATTATAGTTACCTGTATATCTAGCCCCTGTAAAAATATATTCCCTAAAACCAGGAGCTATCATCTCGTCTACGGTGTAAATCCCTAATGCGATAGTCACGTCGCTTAGGGACATTGCTCTATCTACCCCACCCAGCCTAAATTGTAGAAAATTAATATCATCGATATTTTCTGGGTGTTAACTTATTCTAACGGTAGAGTAGAACTCTAAACACCATTCTCTGTATACAGAGCTATTTAAACTAAACAATCTCTCAAAATCATTAAAAACCAAAGTCATTCCAAATTCATTTGTAAAACTTTGATTTAAAATTCCCCTTATTTGCACATCTAAGTTGACTGGTGGTCCTAAAGGAGCCCAGTCCACAACGTATACTGGAGAGATGTTTCTAGTGACCAGAGAAAGTAAGTCCTTAACCTTTTGTAATCGGTTAAGTACATCATCAGGAAATCTCAGGTTTGAGTGTAGATTCTGTAGTTGTTGTTCCATTTCTGGGGTTACTTGTTCTTCCCCTTGCTGTTGGTTAACAGCTCTTATTCTAAAGAATCCCTGCATAACATTTTAAAACAAGAGAATCATCCCAATTGAGTATGTTAATGTTAGCAAAGAATTTATCCTTGACATACAAGCTTGTTTCAACACCACATGAATCAATATCTTAACAATAAATAAAAACAAACAAAAATAAATCAAAAATTCCTAATCAAAAATCAAGTTTCAAAAACAAAATGTGAATCACAAGTGGAAATACGCAATGAGCTAAGCATGTATAATCCAATTCAATCACATTGTGTATAATCCAGCTTCTAATCATCATCACAATCTATACTCGATTCATGAGAATTACAAAAAATTATCAAATTTAGACGAAAATTAAAATCACACAATCAATCAAACAAACTTATATTCAAAGCTTCTACTACTATCAAAGCATCTAAAAATATCTAAAAAGACCCAAAATAACACAATTTAATAGCAATTCTTCAATTTCCCCAATTTACATAAACCCTAATTTTTCAATAATCCATTTAAACATCAAATTCTTATGCTAATCGGGTTTAACATCACACTAACAACATAGATATAGCATTAATCAAGCAAAATTCAACAATATCATGCATTAATTCGGATTAAAGCCATAAAAATAATAAATGAAAAACTTGAAAAACAAGCGGTAAAAACGGGTTTAGGACCCTTACCAATCTCGGCATGTTGAAAGGTAGATGAATTGGAGGAGATTTATAGTGTTAATTTAGTGTTTGGGTTTGATTTTTGTGATTTTTGGGATTTTATTTCGTCCTCTCAGTAAGCAAAAACCATAATAATGTGTGAAGGAGAGAAAAGAATTCGACCAGATATCTGGACTGATTTTAAACCTAACGCGTTTCGCGTATATGTACGCATTTCGCGTGGATATTAAATCTACGCATTTCGTGTGGTGTGTCACACGTTTCGCGTAAGTGGTCTGTCTTTTTTTTTTTCAACTTTATAATCAATTAAAACTTTAAAATTTCTTTTATAAATTTATATGTGTTGTTACGGAAATTTCAGTTCTAATACCTAGTCTTTATCCGTTTATAAATTTTAAAAATTAATTTATAAAATTTAATAATTTAAAAGTTAAAGTTTTTAATATTTTATGAAAATAAAAATAAAAACAAAAACATTCTTATTTATTTATTAAAATTTTTTTATTATATATATATATATATTTTTCTCAACTTTATAAGTACTTAAATTTCAAAATATCAATTTTAAATTTATATTTGATGTAACGGAAATTTCGGTTGTTATACGTAGTCTTTATCCGTTTATAAATTTTTAATACCAATTTATAATTTAATACTTTAAAAGTTAAAGTTATAATATTTTTCAAAAACAACTTGAAAATGAAACACTCTAAATTTTTTTATTTTTTTATTTTTTATTTTTTAAAAGAAAATTAATATTTAGAATTAAAAACAAGTACATGAAAAATAAAAATTAAATGAATTTAAAATACACTCTATATATTATTATTTTTTTTATATATACTTTTAAACCAACTAATTTTCAAACTTAAAACTTTGTTTCCTATCAACTAGGTAGAGACAATCTCGGTTGTTACACCTATCATTACCCACGACAAAGGTTTATAAGTTATATATTTTTACGGTTATTGATAGAAAAGTATATTTTTAGTAGTTTTAATTTTTTTTCTTTTGTTTTTGGTGGTTTACCATTTAAAAGATATATTATGAATCCAACAATAAATTTCGTGCAATTTGAAGAACGACAATTCAGTTATTACACTTAGCATTATCGTTTTCAATGAAAACAGGTTAAACTCAAGGTTTATCAATTTTAAATGGGTAGACCATTTTTAATAAAATCACAACAAACAAATACAAACTAAAACACACCAAAACATAAACACACAAAAATTCAAAAATACAAAAATGCGTAAAAATACAAAAAATGCACAAAAATACAATTGGCGAGAAAAAGACTTAGATTGTGAAACCGCGTCGATTTGCTTCATAGTGGAGTCGTACCATTTCGCCCCCCATGGCTTCATAGGCGTAACCTCGTTGGTTTAAGAGGTTTTCCTTTAAACATTTAAAAGGCCCTTCTCGGCATAAGGTTACGTACTCGAAATTAGAGTCCGTCTGGTTCTTTGGACAATTTCCATAATGAGCTGGTTTTCCACATTTTACACATTTGCCCAAATGACGTGGTCGACGTTTCTTAGCTGATTTTGATTTTCCTTTGGCATAATTTTTCTCGTTAAGTTCTTGCCTTATTTCTTTACTCGCCTGATCGCATCTTCTCTTTATATCTAACACATCTCTCGGTAAAATTTTATCGCACATTAAAAAGAAGTGGTTGTAGACATATTGATTGCGTATCTTGAAAATAGACAATAAATAAAAACGAAAAGAAGAAAATAAAAAGGTAGAATGGAGGGAGAAGACTAGTTCTTTAGTGTCAGCTAGGGAAAGACCAAACGAACCCCACTCTTAAAGATGAAAATAAAGTTTGAGAATGGAGTTAACAAGCTTTAAAGTTACCCTGAATTTACTTGTCCTTAGGGTAGAATGTGATCTCGTCTCTTTCTGTAGTATTGATCCCTTCAAAGTATAATTTGAGTCGATGACCGTTCACTTTGAAAGTTCCACCGTCTTTGCTATATAATTCTGCATATCCAGATGGAAAAACTTGTTTTATTATATATGGTCCAGTCCATCGGGATCTAATTTCCCAGGTGAAAACTTAAAACGTGATTGGAATACTAATACTTTATCCCCTTGTTCAAATTCTTTCTTTTCCTTTAACCTTGCATCGTGCCATCTTTTAGTTTTCTCCTTGTATGTTTTAGAGTTTTCATACGCTTGTAGTCTTAATTCATCTAATTCATTCAGTTGCAAGAATCGGTTTTCTTCAGCTTTTACAAGGTCGGTATTACATTCTCTCAGAGCCCAGTATGCCTTGTGTTCAACTTCGACAGGTAGATGACACGCCTTACCGTAAATCAATCGAAAAGGTGTAGTACCGATGGGCGTTTTGAATGCAGTTCTAAATGCCCAAAGTGCATCATCTAGCTTTTGATGCCAGATTTTTGGATTATTTTTAACCGTTCTTTCTAAAATTCGTTTAAGACCTATGTTCGTGTTTTCAACTTGACCACTCGTTTGAGGGTGGTAAGAAGTTGAAAAACGATGATTAACTCCGTACTTTTTAAGAACTTTCTCTAGTAGTAGATTTGTAATATGAGTTCCACGATCACTGATTAATGCTTTTGGAATCCCAAAATGTGAGAAAAGATTTTTAAGAAAGGTGACAACAACTCGAGCATCGTTAGTGGGTAGGGCTTTTGCTTCAGCCCATTTAGAAACGTAATCGACTGCCACGAGAATGTATTTGCATTTGTTAGAAGCGGAAAATGGACCCATGAAGTCAATACCCCATATGTCGAATACTTCGCATACTAAGATGCCTTGTTGTGGCATTTCGTCTCTCTTGGAGATATTTCCAGATCTTTGAAAAGAATAACAAGTTTTTACCATATTGTATGCATCTTTAAAAATTGTAGGCCAGTAAAAACCTGAGTCAAAAACCTTTTTGGCTGTATAGCTATGTCCGAAATGTCCACCAGCCGGTCCTTCATGACAGTGCTCTAGAATTTGTTGCGCTTCTTTGCCGTATACACATCGACGAATAACTTGGTCAGCCCCTATACGAAAGAGGTTAGGGCTTTCCCAAAAGTAAAACTTCAGATCAGCAAAGAATTTCTTCTTTTGCTGATAAGTTTGATTTTTAACAAGAATTCATGCGGCTAGATAATTAGCATAGCCCGCAAACCATGGAATTTCTTCTTCTATTTCAATTCTCATAAGGAACTCGTCTGGAAAAGTATCGTGAATAACAGATTCTTCGAGTGTTTCTAAGTTAGGATTTTCAAGACGGGATAAGTGATCTGCAGTGAGATTTTCAGCACCTTTTTTATCCTTAATTTCAATGTCGAATTCTTGTAGGAGTAGAATCCAATGAATTAGTCTAGGTTTAGCATCTTTCTTTTTGAATAAGTACTTTAGGGCTGAATGATCAGTATAAACAATTGTTTTAGATAACACTAAGTAAGATCTAAACTTATCGAAAGAAAAAACTACTGCAAGGAGCTCCTTCTCAGTAGTCGTGTAATTCAACTGAGCTCCTGTAAGTGTTTTACTTGCGTAATAGATTGGTTGAAATTTGTTATCTTGACGTTGACCTAAAACAGCTCCCATCGCGAAATCACTAGCATCATACATTACTTCGAAAGGTTTGGACCAGTCGGGTGATACCATAATGGGCGCATTCGTAAGTTTATCTTTTAGAATGGAGAAAGCTTGTAAGCATTCGTCATTGAAGTCGAATGTACTATCTTTCTCGAGAAGTTTAGTCATGGGTCGAGCGATTTTGGAAAAGTCCTTTATGAATCGTTGATAGAATCCCGCATGACCTAAGAAACTACGAATTCCTTTAACGTTAGTTGGAGGAGGAAGCTTTGAGATTACATCGATCTTAGCTTTGTCTACTTCCATTCCATCTCGAGAAATCTTGTGTCCTAAAACAATGCCTTCCTTCACCATGAAGTGGCATTTTTCCCAATTTAAAACAAGATTTGATTCCTCACAACGAATTAACATTCGCTCGAGGTTAGAAAGGCATGAATCGAAGGAGTCTCCAAAAATAGAGAAATCGTCCATAAAGACTTCCATACTTCCTTCTATCATGTCATGAAATATTTCCATCATACACCTTTGAAAGGTACCTGGCGCGTTGCATAATCCGAACGGCATTCGTCGATATGCGAATGTACCAAATGGACAAGTAAATTTTGTCTTGTCTTGGTCTTTTGGATCAATGGGAATTTGAAAATAACCGGAGAATCCATCAAGGAAACAATAATATTCTTTTCCCGCTAAACGTTCTAGCATTTGGTCAATATAAGGAAGTGGGAAATGATCTTTCCTTTTGGCGTCGTTTAAACGACGGTAGTCTATACAGACTCTCAAACCAGTGACCGTTCTTGTAGGAACGAGTTCATTCTTATCATTAAGGACGACAGTTGTACCTCCTTTCTTGGGTACTACTTGTACAGGACTAACCCACGGGCTATCGGATATAGGGTATATTAACCCGGCATCAAGTAACTTTATAACCTCCTTCTTGACAACTTCTTTCATGTTAGGGTTTAACCTTCGTTGTCTTTGTACTACGGGTTTAAAATCTTCTTCCATTAGAATCTTATGAGTACAATAAGCTGGATTAATCCCTAGAATATCAGTTGTTTTCCAAGCAATTGCTTTCTTATGACTTTTTAGAACGGACATTAACCTACTCTTTTCGTTATCGGAAAGTTTTGATGAAATTATAACAGGTAATTGTGATGTACCTTGGAGATAAGCATACTCCAAATGTTCCGGGAGTTCTTTAAGCTCCAAGGTTGGCGGTTCTTCCAAGGAAGATTTTATTCGGAACCTGTTACTATCGGTAATTTCTTCAAAGGGTTCATCTTCTTTGGGAGTTTCTTCCTCACAATAATCTTCATCGATTACTACTTTCAATAATTCGTCAAGTTCAAGTTCTACATCGAATTCATCACCTTCACTCATTGAGATGAAGTTTGAGGTGTCGACATTTAGTAATTCTTGTAATTCTTTTTCGACACAACAATCAACAATATCTACCTTATAACATTCGTCATCAGAAGAGATAGGTTGTTTCATAGCTTTATCTATGTTTAGGGTAACTCTGTCTTCCCCTACACCTAGACTAAGCTTTTTGTCTTTAACACGCACAATTGCGTCAGCGGTATTTAAAAATGGTCGCCCTAGAATTAGGGGAACCTTGCTATCTTCTTCCATTTCGAGAACAACGAAGTCGGCAGGAAAGATTAAATGATTGACTTTAGCTGGTAGGTTTTCGGCAATACCAATAGGATAGTTAAAAGTTCTATCTGCTAGGCGTATACACATCCTAGTTGGTTTTAGATCTCCTAGGTTTAGTTTTAAGTATAAGGAGTGTGGCATAAGATTGATACTTGCGCCTAAGTCAGCTAATGCATCGTACATTACTGAATCTCCCATCAGACACGGAATAATGAAACTACCAGGATCTCCAAGTTTCGGCGGCATCTTTTACTTTTGCAAAATTGCTGAGCATTCCTCATTGAGGAATGTGGTTGAAACTTCTTCATATTTACCTTTATCGGCTATGAGATCCTTAATAAACCTTCCATAATTTGGCATACCCCTAAGAACTTCTGCGAGTGGCATGTTAATGCTAATTTGCTTGATCATATCTGAAAATTTTTGATATTGGCTCGCGAGTTTGTCTTTCTTTAATGCTTTCGGGTATGGAATAGGTGCTTTGTGCACCTTCAATGGTGGTTCTTCAATTTTCTTTGATATGATCTCAGGTGGATCATCTTTTTCTTGTTCTTTCTCAACATGTTCATCTATATCAACAGGTTCTTGTAAACTAGAAGAAGATAAAGGAACTTCTGAGGTCTTACTAGTTTCTGGGTTAACAGTTAAACCACTTCTAGTAGTTATAGCATTTACATGCTCAATCCTTGTTTGATTGTTGTTGGGATTCACTTGAGTATTTGAGGGGAGAGCACCTGGTGGCCTCTCTGATAGTAACTGTGAGATCCTTCCAACATCTCCTTCTAAATTCTGAATCGTAGCTTGTTGATTTCGAATTTGTTGAGTTTGAATTTCCGCAGTTTGCTCGTGTTTAACCATAAAATCTCTTAACAGATCTTCTAAACCGGATTTCTTCTCGGGTTGTGGTTGTATAAGTGCTTGTAGTTGTGGTTGTGGTTGATTGTGTTGGAATTATTTTGATAAATTCGTTGAGGTTGATTTCGGTTGTTTAGGTTATTGTAACCTGGTGGTGGATTTCTTTGATTTTGATTTTGATTTTGATTTTGGAAATTTCGGTTGTTTTGGTAAACCGGATTTCCTCCTTGATAGTTATTATTATTTAAACCTGAAGGTCCTCCAGTTTGATAGTTTTTAATTGGAGGATATTTTCGGTTATTTGCTTCTATCGCTGGAAAATCGTTGAAATTCATCTCACCTTTTCGTAAGTAACCTAGGAAATTTGCTTGCTCTTCCATCATTGTTTCATCACAATCTCTAGTAAGATAGGGGCCTTGGCACATTTCACATCCTACCCTGATAACATGCATTTCCTTGGTTACTTTCTCAATTTGTCTTGCTTGATTTGCCATTTGAACTTTTAAGGTTGCAATTTCATCATTGCTTTCAATATTAGCAACGGTTGATGATCTAGAGAATTCTATCTCTTGATGCCAATATGGGAATGAACTGCTATATCGGCAATGATTGTGTGAGCGTCTTCTGGTGTTTTCTTCATTATCGAACCACCGGCTGCAACATCGATATCTTTTCTAGTAGAAACATTTACTCCTTTATAAAATATTTGGACTTTTTGGAATGTATTCAACCCGTGTTAAGGACATACCCTAAGCATTTTGTTGAATTGCGTCCAAGCTTCATAAAGGGTTTCGTTAAGTTTTTGTTTGAAATGATTTATTTCACTTTGCAATTTCGCTGCTTTTGAAGCAGGGAAGAATTCTGAAAGGACCCGTTCATATACATTATAAACGATTCACAATAGTTGATTACATCGCGAGGTATTTGACCTCTATATGATACATTTTACAAACATTGCATTCGTTTTTAAAAGACAAACTTTCTTTACAACGAAAGTTGACGTCATGCACACCATTTCATAATACATCTAACTATAATTGGCTTAATAATAATCTTGATGAACTCAATGACTAGAATGCAACGTCTTTCAAAATATGCCATGAATGACTCCAAGTAATATCCTTAAAATGAGCTAATGCATAGCGGAAGATTTCTTTAATACCTGAGAATAAACATGATTTAAAGTGTCAACCAAAAGGTTGGTGAGTTCATAGGTTTATCATAACAATCATTTCAATATATTAATAGACCACAAGATTTCCGTTTATAAATATATGTACACTCGCAAGTGTATAAAAGTATTCTATAAGTTGTAGGCACCTGGTAACAAGCCTTAACGTTCATGTTTTACCCTCTGAAGTACACCAGATCAGGTGTGTTTAAAATAACCTCGAAGTACTAAAGCATCCCATAGTCAGGATGGGGTTTGTCAGGCCCAATAGATCTATCTTTAGAATTCGCGCCTACCGTACATAGACAAGTAGTTTAATGTTACCAAGCTAAGGGTATATTTCTGATTTAAACCCACATAGAATTAGTTTTAGTACTTGTGCCTATTTCGTAAAACATTTATAAAATAGCGCATGTATTCTCAGCCCAAAAATATATATTGCAAAAGCAATTAAAAAGGGAGCAAATGAAACTCACAATACTGTATTTCGTAGTAAAAATACGTATAACGTCATTTGACAAGTGCAAGGTTGGCCTCGGATTCACGAACGTATCAATATTGAGATTCAATATTGCAGGAAAGTACGTAGACGCAACGGAGATGATAAACACTAGATTGACCTCACGAGCATACCCATGAACCATACCCATCACCTCCATAGCTATAACCCATAATTTCCTTAGCTTCGACTCATTAAAAAAAACTATTTTGAAATCACTCGGACAGTACTCCGTCGTAATATTTTATGTATACTAATAATATCTTGAAATAATACAGAGCAAATATATATATATATATATATATATATATATATATATATATATATATATATATATATATATATATATATATATATATAATCGATTGAGAGAGTTTAGAGAAATATATTTTCAAGTTTCTATGAAATAATGAAACCTATTGAATTCTATTTATAATAGATTTTTGAATTATTAAAGTGAATTATTAAAGTATGAATTATTAAAGTGAATTATTAAAGTATGAATTATTAAAGTGAATTATTAAAGTATGAATTATTAAAGTGAATTATTAAAGTATGAATTATTAAAGTATGAATTATTAAAGTGAATTATTAAAGTATGAATTATTAAAGTGAATTATTAAAGTATGAATTATTAAAGTGAATTATTAAAGTATGAATTATTAAAGTGAATTATTAAAGTATGAATTATTAAAGTTAAAGTAAAGTAAAAGTAAAGTAAAGGTAAAGTTAAAGTATAGTAAAAGTATAAAAACTATGTATGTATAATACGCGTATAAATATATATAATATTAATTTAAATTGTTATATATATTTAATGAAATAAAATATAAATATCGTTATATTTATTATACTGGTTAAGTAATGAGTTGTCAAAAGTGATTCTAGATATTTATAAAAGTTATATACGTTTTAATAATAAAGTTCTTTTTAAACTGAAAACGTCTTTGTACGTTTGAAAATAGATTAATAGAATATTATGAAAACCAATTGTCCACTAACTTTTGTCTAACTTTCGTAAATGATACTTTTTGTTTTTATTTATAAATAGCTTTACAAATTATTCTGAATATCGTTAAGAGGAATAGATTTTCTCAAATCATAGTGGACTTCTCAACAGAGACTTGTAATCATAATTCAATGTTTCTGATAATTCAATCATTTAATATATATATTTTTTAATTTTGTCGAAAATCATATTGAAACAAATACGTTCATGTAAAGTATTATACGTTTAATACTTTATTAATATTCTCAAGTTATAATATATATATACATATACATATCTATTTATATATAACGGTTCGTGAATCGTGGGAATTTGGTCGAGGTTATAATGAATGTATGAACACAGTTTAAAATTCTTGAGATTTAACTTAAAAAAACTTTGCTTATTGTGTCGGAATAATATAAAGATTAAAGTTTAAATTTGGTCGAAAATTTCCGGGTCATCACAAATTCTGACAAAAATTTTTCCATCATGTCATTCCAGTTTTCGATATAACCTTCTGGTAATGAGTCTAGCCAATCTCTTGCATCGGCCTTTAAGGACCATGGAAAGATTTTCAAACATACGACTTCATCGGAGACTTCCTTAATTTTGAATAGTTTGCAAATGCTTACAAACTTACCAAGATGCTCGTTAGCATCCTCATTTGGAGCTCCACCGAATTGGCATGTATTAGTCACCATGTGAAGGAATTGACCTTTTATTTCAAAGCCGTCAGTCATCGTAGGTTGGATGATTGTGTGGCCTTGACCTGTTCTTGTCGCCTTCATTAATGCTTCCATCGTTTGATTTGTAACAGCCATATCTGATTCTATGATTTGTTGAATATCTGGTTCAGAGTTAGAATCTAATGAAAGTGATTCTAAGTCCTCAGCGAGAGATTCTACTTCTTGAGCTCTTAAGCATTCGTTAAATTCTCTTTCGGGTTCAGGATATGGAGAAGTTAATTCAGTGTTGGAGGAACGTAAATTCATGCATTAATTTCTATCATAACATTAAAAGCTTTTCTAGGAATGAATTCCTATAAAAGGATCGAATAACCTAAAGTCTATTAAAATCTTTTAAACGTAACTGATCCCCGGCAGCGGCGCCAAAAAGTTGATGTGGTGAAACAGTACCTTTATTTATGAACGGATTTGAGTTATTTTGTTACACGAATTGATTTATTGTATATGTGGTATTTTAATGATTTTTGGTTGATTTCACACATATAGGCAACTAGTCCTATCCGCGTAGTTTAGTTTGTCGGTAAATCCGGTTCGTTCCACAGGGAGACAGTGTTCAATGGTTTTTAATAGTCTTTGAAGTTAAACTTATTTTAAGGGGGTTTTGGATTAGGAAATGATAATACTACATAATAATAATAAAATATAACTTAATCCTAATTTAATTGAACTACTTATTAATTTATACGAATACATTATTTATAATTATTAATTTAAAAGTGAATTAATTAAAATCATACTAATAAGTTTATTACTAAATGATAATTAATAAAATGATAACTTTTTAATAAAACTAATATAAATTTATTTAAATTAACTAAATAACATATTTTAACTAAATTAATATAATTTAATAGGAATTATAATATTTAACTAGTTACAAACTAATTACTAATTATAAATTATAATAATTATAAATTAACAACTTAAATATAATAATAAAATAATTAAAACCCTAGATTTTTAACCTTGTTCATACAGTACCCGTATTTGTACTTACGTGTTTCGCGTAGTATAATACGCATTTCGCGTATGTTTTAAATCGTACGCATATCATGTAGAGATATATGCGATCCGCGTATGTTATAATGGATGTGACAAACAGTTCTGGTACAAATTCGAGTATTTTGATATAAATATTTATATTTTAGTGCTGTAATTAATAATACGTAAATAATAATAATTATTATAATAATTTTACAATATATAAAATGGGAGTGTTTACTTAAATGTATCACCTCTAGATCCATGGATTGTTTTTGAGTTTAAGCCCTATTTAAAATGTTTAGTATAAAACTTATATTTTCCTTTCGAATAAATAATAAGTTTTGACTAACTAAATTAAATCTAATTTCATTGGATTATATTTAGATAGTTACTAGTTCTTAAGTATTAAAATTGTGACCCAACCCAGTTTTGACCTTCGCCAAAACCCAAATCATAACGGTTTCCCTTTTTAAAATTTCATTATTATATGACTCGTGATATTACCCAAACCACCGAACCTTACTTTTAATTTAGTGTTAATAAATTAGTTATAAGTTCGTCTAGATCACTTTTAATGTTGAAGCTTAATTTATATAAATAAAAATAACTTTCGTTATTTTAATCTAACAAATTAAGTGACAAGGGTTAAACATCCAAATACATAATAATGGTTCTTTCAATTAGGCTCAATGTTAAAAATACTAAAGTTACATTTTAATTTTTTTACAAATAATAACAATCCATTTCACTAGGGGCTCTACATCGAAGCAAACACTAGGAAAATTAGCTACTCATTATACTAAGGGAAACATAAAAATATAAATATACAAACATAATAATAATGATAAAAACTGATAACGATAATTTTAACAGAATATACTTACTAAAAATTCTTCACTTTCATTAACTTCAATGGTAGAAAATTACAATAATAACACCCCTTTTGCGCGTACAATAATACCCTTAATCACGAACAATACACCCTTAATATTTGAAACTATCCTAATTATTGAACCTTGAAACTGAAAATAATACAGATTACTTGAAAATACAAAGACAGTAATAATTTTGTAATATCTCTCTTGCTCTCTGCTCTCTGAAAAATGTGTCTCTCCCACTGTATATGTGTACTCCGTATTATAAGTTGATGATGTAGTAGGTGGAATGATTGTATCCTCCTTTTCTTGCTGTACCATTGAAAAAAGAATTTATATTAAACAAAAAGCCACCGTCCCATACACATTTGAATCTGGATCTGGAAAAGAGATTACGCGTTTCGCGTAGGAGTCCACACGATCCGCGTAAGAGATAATTACTACGCGTTTCGCGTAGGTAGCTACACGATTCGCGTAAGAACAGCCGACAGTTTTCTTTGTTTTTATTTTATGTTTTATTCTCTTTTGATCCCGTGTTGACGTTTATAGATTTGGACCTTTTCATTTGAACTCTTTTTTTCTTCGCTCATCTTGAACTTGCGTTTAGGTAAACGTTATCTTGATATGTAATTGGTTTAAATCCATCGTTTATTGTTGTTTTATCGTCGTTTCTTCAAACAGCAAGCTTGCGTTAACTTTTGTTGTTTTCTCGTGATTTATACATTTGAATGTCTTAGTAAACTGTAAAAACCTATGAAATATAAATGATATTGCGTCGAATAATATGTATGTTTAAAGTAATATCACTTGACGATTACAATCTGCGTTCAAACTGTGACAACCCGGAAATTTCCAACCAAATTTAAACTTTAATCTTTATATGTTTCCGACACGATAAGCAATATTTGTTAAGTTAAATTTCAAGAATTTTAAACTATGTTCATACATTCATTCAACCTCGACCAAGTTCCAACGATTCACGAACCATTAAACGAATATGAATATATATGTATATGTGTATATATATTATAACTTGAAACGTAAACAAAATATTAGATTAAATACATTATATGATTGTATCTATTTCAAAATGTTTATCAATGGAATTAGAAGATAAGATCAAATGATTGAACTATCAGATATATTGAATTATGATTACAAGTCTCTGTTGAAAGGCCCACATTGATTTGAGAAATCTTTCCATTTTAACAATATTCGGAAAATGGTAAAGTGATTTATAAATAAGAACAAATTGTCAATCATTGAGAACTAGACAAAGGATAGTGGAAGATTGAATCTCATAAAGACTCGATTGATCTATTTAGTTTCAAACGTACAAAAACTTTTTCAGTTTAAAAAGAACTTTATTATTAAAACGTATATAACTTTTATAATTATCTAGAACCACTTTTGACAACTCATTACTTAACTAGTATGATAAAGATAACGATATTTATATTTTATTTTATTAAATATATATATAACGATTTAAATTAATATTATATATTTATACGCGTATTATACGTACATAATTTTATACTTTTACTATACTTAAACTTTACCTTTACTTTATTTTTACTTTACTTTAACTTTAATAATTCACTTTAATAATTCATACTTTAATAATTTACTTTAATAATTCATACTTTAATAATTCACTTTAATAATTCATACTTTAATAATTTACTTTAATAATTCATACTTTAATAATTCACTTTAATAATTCATACTTTAATAATTCACTTTAATAATTCAAAAATCTATTATAAATAGAATTCAATAGGTTTCATTATTTCATAGAAACTTGAAAATATTTTTCTCTAAACTCTCTCAATCGATTTGCATATATATATTTACTCCGTATTATTTCAAGATATTATTAGTATACATAAAATATTACGACGGAGTGCTGTCCGAGTGATTTCGAAATTATTTTTCGAGTAGGATAAGATTAAGGAAATTATGGGTTATAGCTATGGAGGTGATTGAGTATGGTTCATGGGTATGCTCGTGAGGTCAATATAGTGTTTATCATTTCCGTTGCGTCTACGTACCTTTCCTGCAATATTGAATCTCAATATTGATACGTGAGTACTCATAATTTAACTTTTACATACTAATAGTGTATCCCTGACTAGTGCTCGAGTATTTAGGATTATGCATGCTTGTACTTTTGATTTTGCCCTTAGACAGGTTAGGTTGAATCTTGAATTAGTTACACTTACGGTTGAGATAAGGTATAAGATATGAATGTCCTTGAAAAGCTAGCGAAAAATTAAGAACTTTTCCTTTAGATATCGAATGGTTTCGATGAACGGATTAGAAGTTATAATCAATTGAATTTTCTATATTTTTATTAAAAATGATTATTATTATCGTCGTTTTTATTGTCGTTCTAGTTTTATCTTATTATTATCATTATTATTATCTTTATCAATAAAAGGGATTTATCATTAAAAATTGTTATTTTTTTATTATTATTACTATCGTTATTATCGTTAAAGTTATAATTAGTATTATTATTATTATCTAATTATTATTATTATTATTATTAGTATTAGTATTATTATCATTATTAATATGTATATCATTATTTAAAAATGGTTATTGTTATTGTTATTATTATTATTACTATATTATCATTAAGATAATTATTAGTATTATCGTTAATAATGTTATAGTAACTATCATTATTAATATTAGTGTAATTAAAACAAATATTTGTAACACCTAATTATTTTGATTACTATTATTATCATTATTATGAACACGATATAAAAGACGATTAAAAGCTATTAAACGAAACGATTAGGAAATAATAAGTAAGAGTATCATGATGAAATTAAAATATTATAAGATATTGATTTAGATAAAATTATCGTTCTTATTATTTTTATCATTACTATTATTATTAAAGGTATCGTTAGTATTAAAACTATCATTTTAACAAAAATTATCATTTTAATAGAAATGTCATTGTTACTATAAAATATCATTATTATTATTATTTTAAATAGAATTATTATTTTAAAGATAATATTAAAAATTATCGTAAATATTAAAGTTATCATAATTAGAATTATCGTTTTATCATAATGTCATTTTAGTAATTATAAATATTGATATTTTTATAATAATAATAATTATTACAAAATAATACAACTTTTACTTACTATCATTATAGATATTATTTTATCAAATAAATATGTGATACAAACATATTTTACTACGTGTAATAACTTACTTTAATAATACCTATCATATTATCTTTATGATATTAAATGAACCCTATAAATTTTATTACTTAATATATATAAAAGTATATTTTATTATATAAATTTAATATAAAATTTTATTTATTAATAAATAAATTATATTATTTACTCTAATAAATCTTTTAAAAATATTTAAAAATATAAAACGACGATATTTAAACTATATATTAATCATGTATAGATTTTTGGAAATTATTTTGAGTCAAATTTACTTTTGTTGACTTTTGCATATTAGTCTCGAGCATTAGGATTGTGGTACACTATGACTTGACCTAATTTGTTAGACAAATATTGACCAACACATAAATATATATAATTAATTTAGGTTCGTGAATCCGAGGCCAACCTTGCACTTGTTCAATGACGTTATATGTATTTTTACTACGAAATACAGTATGGTGAGTTTCATTTGCCTTTTTACCCTTTATATTTTTGGGACTGAGAATACATGCGCTTTTATAAATGTTTGACGAAATAGACACAAGTAATTGAAACTACATTCTATGGTTGAATTATCGAAATCGAATATGCCCCTTTTTATTAAAGTCTGGTAATCTAAGAATTAGGGAACAGACACCCTAATTGACGCGAATCCTAAAGATAGATCTATTGGGCCTAACAAACCCCATCCAAAGTACCAGATGCTTTAGTACTTCGAAACTTATTTCATGTCCGAAGGAGGATCCTGGAATGATAGGGGATATTCTTATATGTATCTAGTTAATGTCGGTTACCAGGTGTTCACCATATGAATGATTATTTTTGTCTCTATGCATGAGACGTATATTTATGAGAACTGGAAATGAAATTCTTGTGGTCTATTAAAACGATGGAAATAAATGATTATGATAAACTAATGAACTCACCAACCTTTTGGTTGACACTTTAAAGCATGTTTATTCTCAGGTGTTAAAGAAATCTTCTGCTGTGCATTTGCTCATTTTAAAGATATTACTTGGAGTCTTTCATAACATATTTCGAAGAACGTTGCATTCGAGTCATTGAGTTCATCAAAGATTATTATTAAATCAATTTATAGTTGGATAGTGGATATTATGAAATGGTATGCATGCCTGTCAATTTTCGATGTAAAGAAAGTTTGTCTTTTAAAAATGAATGCAATGTTTGTAAAATGTATCATATAGAGGTCAAATACCTCGCAATGTAATCAACTATTGTGAATCGTTTATAATGTATATGAACGGGTCCTTTCACAAACCTTTCATGATTCTTGAAAACACCTCAATCGAGAGAAAGAACTAACCGCACTTCATCTACGGAAGAAAAGATTGATGCATATAGTTATGTACTTGAAAACACTCGGAACCTGAGTAAACGTTTAACACGTATCTGTGCTAGCTCCTTTGGCTTTGTTATTACCGAAAATAACTTTACAATCCCTCTTTAAAGTAGCCAATTTTGTCACAGCTCCAGCAAGTCAACTTCGACTTTTCGTTCGAAACAACCTTATTATAACTTTGATATATATATGCGTGCTCTTTTATTGTTACCAGGGAATCTTTTATATTCCACTATATTACCAGCAGATGTACCAGCAATCTCGTTGCTCCTTGGCTTAAATCTCTACGACAAATTAATATATTTATCTATTGAAGTCTTATCATGAACTCAATATATTTATCAATTGAAGTCTTATCATGAACTCATCGGTATCTTGTAACAATAATTACCATACCAAGTACCGGAAGGCATCAATCGATAATCTCGAAGTTCTCAACGATTCTACGACAACAATTATATATATATATATATATATATATATATATATATATATATATATATATATATATATATATATATATATAACTTCTATCTCCTGTATTTACGAATTTCAATTCTGAATTTCTGAAAAGCGCTTTAGCTTATGAATCAGTTTCCTGAGTTTTGAAAAAGCTGATGAAGCAGTGAAAACTGAGGACTGCCTTAACAGTCAAAAGTTTGATAATAAAGAATGGAGTGTTGGAAAAGCTCAAAGATTTTGATACTGAAAAATGAATTGAGCAAATCATGAAAGAGACTCTGAACAAGGACTAAACTTGTACATAAAAGAATCCTGACGATTCTGTTTCTGATGAAATCTTTAACGAATACCTTGCTCCTTAATCGCTCTAAATCATCGTGAATGAATTTCTTCATCACAATTTGATTCAGAAATTCTAAGATATTATCATATCTTTCATTATTAATATCCTCAATATTTCTGAAGATATCTTCATAAATATTTTCGTCCGATATTAATTATCTCTCCGCTCTATCTGTGTTATATCTTAAAAGAAACTGTTTTAGTTCTAAAATTCTGAAAAATTAGAATTTGAATCATGAATGATTTTGAAGTAGTGTTGGGAACTGAAGCATGAGTTAGTATAATATAATGACACTTGATCAACATGATTATATTACAGTAAGTCATGTTGAGTTTCTAATGGAACGTGATGATTCACAGATCATAACGTCATCATGTGCCATGTTACATAACTCTTTCGTTCTATTTAACCTCTAAACATATCAAGAAAGTATTATCTTGATAGTCCTATCTTTTATGTGATTTCTGTAAATTTACAAATCTAATCATGCTACTACAATTCCTTTCTGCTTAGAAAATTAATTATGATCATTCGAAATTACAAACTTACGAATTCTAGACTATTGCTTGTTTTACTTAAAATCAAGAAGAGAAAACAAAAGCATGAAGCTCCGACATAGAAGGGAAAACATAAAGCCCGATAACAACACAAAAATTACAAACCGTGTATATCAATGCGTATAGCAATAAAAAGACACGGGAGAATTATAAATACAACAATCCCAAGAGCGAAGTAGAAGTATACAGATTCCTCCAACGGGAGTTGGAATAGAAGGATGATTGTTGCGATAGTCAGAATAAGGTCAATGATCAGAACTGGATTAAGCATTTTCACGATCTTTTGGAAGTATGAATTGCGGAAGAAAGTAAGATAAGAGTGGTGATAGTATGGAAACAAAGAAGTTAATTTATAGCGAAATATCCGACGTAGCAATCAAAGCAGATTACCGTGTTAAATTAAAGGGGATTCTAATTTCCTTAACTATAGAAGAATCAAATCTTATATAGATTTCGAAGATTATCTCTAAATTCCTTGAATTCCGGAAATCCACCGTGACTACGTCAAAAGTTAAATCTCTATATCAATCTTTTGTGATAGATTCATTCGTACTCTTCGAACAATCGAATTGTTTTATCCATATTACTCAATGATGATAAAACTCTATTTATCAACTCATATTTGTCAAGAAAACATTTTTATTGTTAGCCATGACCACCTCACTCAAATTTCGGGACGAAATTTCTTTAACGGGTAGGTACTGTGACGACCCGAAAATTTCTGACCAAATTTAAACTTAATCTTATTATAATTCCGACACGTGAAGCAAAGTCTATAAGGTTGAGTCTCAAAAAGTTTGATCTGTTTCATATATTCAATTGACCTTTGACTGCTCTCGATGATTCACGAACCATTAATTGTAAATAGATCTGTGTGTATGTATATATAAATAATAATTCGAAATAATATTTGAAGTATTATATGTTGTTGTTATTAAAGCTAAGTATATAAAATAAAATAAAAATATGATATTATGATAATTAATATTTAAAACATATCTATATATATAAATAAAGTATATTAAATATATATTTTGTGATTTCGAATTTATTTCGTAATCGATGGTAACGCTCAATTGTTATTAAATGAGTTAAAAAGGAACTTATGTGATTTTAAAATAAACGGTGATACAAAAATGAGTTTTACAAATTATAGGCTTATTAATAATACATTTAGAAGTTATTAGATAAATTTTAAAACTTTTTATATTTTACTTGTGGTTGGGAGTGAATAATTAATATAATTTTTATTTAATAGTTAATGACCGAATTTTATACCATAATGATCAAAATAAATAAATAAATAAAATTAATTTAAAAATATGCGATTTTTCTGAACACTTTTATCCGCCACTTATTAACAACGAAGTACGAAATTCAGTCCGTGAAAGGAAAATTAAATCAATAGTGGAAGGCGGCTAACTGATTTATATTATTTATGTAAATTTACTGTACGTTCACATGTATCTCAACTTTTTCAATTATTGTTATATTATTGATTTATTATTATTAATCTTTATATATAATATATATACATATATATGAATATGTTATGCATATACACATAGATATACATATATGTATCTCCTTCAACCTCCCCTTCTTCCTCGTTCCTGTCGACCAAACTATCACCGGCCACCTATAAACGCCACCACCTCCTGCAGCCGCTACCCTAACTTCCACCATCTTAGAAACCATTGACCACCACCTTCCTATTATTATTTTTTCTTTTCCTCCAACCATCGACTAGACCCAAAATCGGGTACTTTAATCCTCCTTGCTGCTACTATATGAGCTGTACTTGTTTCTGTCTTCACAGCCAACTACCAATGTTGTTGCATACTACCATAATTTGTTTTTGTTTCTCGTTCAGACCTAAAAACCCACAACCCAAGAATCAACATTAACAAACTCCAAATAATTAAACATGTCTGTTATTGTTGCTGTTAGTCGGAGAACCACAACCGAAACCTTAATAGTTTCTTCTAAACTTAAACTCAAAGATTATATCAAACACAACTATCATCATATTATTTTTTTTGCTACTGCTGCAGCTTATTTACTTCACGTTTATGTTTGCTACTATCTTTCTGTTATCCTTCGAGCACTGCTACGCTGCTACTTTGCAGTTTCTATACTATTACTGTTACGAGGTTACGATATGGTTGGAGAAGAACATTACGCGTTCCTCTTGGGTTAATACACGGTTCGTGTAATTAGGCAACACAATACGCGTTTCGTGTAAGTCATCACCCGTTTCGCGTAATTGTATTTCGATGGCAATTATGATTAACTTGTGAAATTCGTTTATCTGTCCGCCGAGTTGGATCTATTTGAAAATAGCTAGAATATAGCATTTTTGGTGCTGTTTCTAATTCTATTTTTTTAATTTTGGTGTAAAGAACGATAATGATATTATGTTAAGTGATGATGAATTTATATGAATGATGAGTACAAATAGATATAAGATGATGATCACTGTTACGATACGTATATGATGATTATGATAAATTGATATTGATAAAGGATAGATAATGATAATAGATTATGAAGAAGAAGGAAAACAGAATTTTACGAGTTTAATATATTTAGGCTATGATATATTTCAGAAAATGAGCAAGTAGAAGAAGGGTATAGAGTGTTTGTGTTAAACAAGAGGTCTTGGGTTCGAACCTAGGCCACTACAATTTTTATTTTTTTATTAATTATTAGAGAAACTGATGTGGGCCGTGATTAATCGCTGTTGGGCCGAAGGGTTGTTGGGTCACCATGTTTATAAATTGTCTTAGGGCCATGAAACTCGTTTAGGTATTTGGGCCGAGAGTTGCTATTGGGCTGCCTTTCAATGTTGGGCCGAAATGTTATAGGTTATATGATTAATTTGGGGTTATAAATCAGAAAATATGAAAAATAGTGCAGCGGTTAAGAGTGTTGATGGGTGAGTGGGAGGTCTTGAGTTCGAGTCCGGGCTATGGCACTTATTGTTTTTAGGATTGCTTGAAGGTGAAAGGACCCGTTCATATACATTATAAACAATTCACAATAGTTGATTTCATCGCGAGGTATTTGACCTCTATATGATATATTTTACAAACCTTGCATTCGTTTCTAAAAGACAAACTTTCTTTACAATGAAAGTTGACGGCATGCATACCATTTCATAATACATCTAACTATAATTGACTTAATAATAATCTTGATGAATTTCAACGACTCGAATGCAACGTCTTTCAAAATATGCCATGAATGACTCCAAGTAATATCTCTAAAATGAGCAAATGCACAACGAAAGATTTCTTTAACACCTGATAATAAACATGCTTTAAAGTGTCAACCAAAAGGTTGGTGAGTTCATTAGTTTATCATAATCATTCATTTCCATTATTTTAATAGACCACAAGAATTTCATTTCCAGTTCTCATAAATATACGTCCCATGCATAGAGACAAAAATCATTCATTTGGTGAACACCTGGTAACCGACATTAACAAGATGCATATAAGAATATCCCCTATCATTCCGGGAAATCCTTCGGACATGACAAAAATGAATTCGAAGTACTAAAGCATCTGGTACTTTGGATGGGGTTCGTTAGGCCCAATAGATCTATCTTTAGGATTCGCGTTAATTAGTAGATCGGTTTACTAATTCTTAGGTTACCAAGAAAAATGGGTATATTCGGATTCGATCATTCACCCATATAATGTAGTTTCAATTACTTGTGTCTATTTCGTAAAACATTTATAAAAATTACGCATGTATTCTCAGCCCAAAAATATAAAGGGTAAAAAGGAAAATGAAACTCACCATATTGTATTTCGTAGTAAAAATACATATAACGTCATTGAACAAGTGCAAGGTTGGCCTCGAATTCACGAACGTATCAATATTGAGATTCAATATTGCAGGAAAAGTAGGTTGACGCAACGGAGATGATAAACACTAGTTTGACTTACGAGCAATACTCCCGAACCATACCCATAACCTCCATAGCTATAACCCATAATTTCCTTAGCTCTAACCCACTCGAAAAACAATTTCAAAATCACTCGGACAGCACTCGTCGTAATATTTTATGTATACTAATAATATCTTGAAATAATACGGAGTAAATATATATATGTAAATCGATTAAGAGAGTTTAGAGAAAATATTTTCAAGTTTCTATGAAATAATGAAACCTATTGAATTCTATTTATAATAGATTTTTGAATTATTAAAGTGAATTATTAAAGTGAATTATTAAAGTATGAATTATTAACGTGAATTATTAAAGTATGAATTATTAAAGTTAAAGTAAAGTAAAAATAAAGTAAAGGTAAAGTTTAAGTATAGTAAAAGTATAAAACTATGTACGTATAATACGCGTATAAATGTATATAATATTAATTTAAATCGTTATATATACTTAATAAAATAAAATATAAATATCGTTATATTTATCATACTGGTTAAGTAATGAGTTGTCAAAAGTGGTTCTAAATATTTATAAAAGTTATATACGTTTTAATAATAAAGTTCTTTTTAAACTGAAAACGTTTTTGTACGTTTGAAACTAAATCAAATAAATATGTTAATTTTGTTTTCCAAAACTAAATATATTTAAGAATTATTTTGTTTAAAGGTTAAAATAATGGAAATCGTTATATCATAAAACGTTTTAGAAAAGTAGAATCATATATATTCATAACAGGTTTCAAGTTTTTAAATTACAGTCTGTTGGTGAAGCATGGGATAAAGTCCAAAGGTTAAATAAACGTATGAAATCGTCTTAATGAAAAATGCCGAGTTACTTAACTTGTCTATATTCAACATCTAAGTTATTTACACTCCACGTTCTTACTTATAACTTTACCATTTTCTGAATGTTGTCAAAAAGAATAGATTTCTTAAATTATAGTGGACCTCATAACATAGACCCGTAATCATATCACAATGTATCTGATAAATCAGTCATTTGATATTATCTTCTAATTCCGTTGATAACTATTAGAATATATTTTGAAACAAATACGTTTATATAAAGTATTATTCGCCTAATACTTTTATATAAAGTATTATTCGTCCCGAAATTTGAATGGGATGGTCATGGATGACAATAAGTATGTTTTCATGACGTACACGAGTTGAAAATTAGAGTTTTATTATCATCAAGTAATATAGATAAAGCAATTTGATTTTTGTGAAGAGTACGAGTGAAGTTATCACAAAAGAATGAAATGAGTAAATGCACGTTCTTTTTAACCAATGACATAATCACGGTTGATTTCCGGAATTCAAGGAATTTAGAAAAAATCTTCGTAATAAGATTTGGTTCTTTGGTAATTAAGGAAGTTAGGATCCGCTTGATTAAATGCGATAATCTGTTTTGATTTCTCTGTCAGATATTTTACTATATATCCACCCCCTTCGTTTCCTTATTTCCACAACTCACACCTTTTATTCTTTCTCCCTCAATTCATACTTTATAGCATTCGCTAATATGCTCCATCCAGTTCTGATTCTTGATATACTCCTAACTTTCATATCTGTCATTCTTCTTTTTCATCTGCCGCTGGAAGAATCTATTTACTTCTACTATACTCTTGGTTTTATAGTGTTTTTAGTTCTCCCGTGTCTTTATATTGGTATATGCATTGATATATATGGTTTGTAATTTCTGGGTTGTTGTTGGGTTTTATATCTTCCCTTATATTTCGATGTCCTTGCTTCTGTCTTCTATAATCATTGTCATCTCCAATTAATGCTCTCTTTTATTTGCTGTGATGTATATCCCAATTTCTGTTTCGGAGTTTTGTCCTTTCGTTTCTTCTTCTTGCGAGTAAGTACCGCTTATAATGGTCCATAATTTCGCAGATAAAAATTTCGGAATAAACATTGTTAATGTTCTAAGAAGGAAATCGTAATGGCGCGATCTTGATTTGTCAAATTATCAGAATACCTCGAAAAAGATCGAATCATCAAGAAAATATTTTCTTGATATTTTTAGAGATTAAGTAGAATACATGAGTCGTATAACATGGCACATGATGATGTTATGATCTGTGAATCATCATGTTCCATTTAAAAACTCAGCATGACTTACTGTAATATAATCACGTTGATCAAGTGTCATTATATTATACTAACTCATGCTTCAGCTTCCAACACTACTTCAAAAGTATTCCTATTTTAAACTCGAATGTTTCAGAATTTAGAAACAAAAATAGTTTCTTTTATGATGTAATATAGATAGCGCGAAGAGGTAAATGATTTTAGATAAGAATAATTATGAAAATATCTTCAGAAATATGGATGATATTTATAATGAAAGATACGATGATATCTTAGAATTTCTAATATCAGAGGATGATGAAGAATATTGTCCGCAGGGGTTTAGAGTCAGGAGCAAGGTATTCGTTAATGACTTCAGCAGGTACTGAATCATTTGGATTCTTTGAAGTCAGGTTCAGTCTTTGTGATTTGTCCACAGCTTCCTTCATACTTTGCTCAATCCGATTTCCAGTTCCAAGACTTCTCTTTTTCTGCGCTTTGCCAGCACACTTATTTATTATCATCAAACTTTTACTGTTAAAGTCGTTTATAGTTTTTGCTGCTTCATCAGCATTTTTCCATTTTCGGAGAACCAATTCGTAGTTTGGAGTGTTTTTCAGAAACTCTACATTCAAATTAAATCCAGAAGATAGACGTTATATATACACATATAACTATTGGTGTAGACATAATGCAAGATTTCAAAATACTGATTGCTAATTCCCGATGATTCGTATGGCAATTCTCGTTACAAGATGCGAATGATTAAATGATGGGGTTTCGGTAAATATAATGATTCTTTGGAAGGTCAAAGATCAGTGAAGTTGTGAATAAGTTTATTGCTAATATGGTAGAACATGAAAGGTTCTCTGGTAACAAAAGGGTAATCATATATATCAAGATTATGATAAGACTACTCCGAATGAAAAATCGAAGTTGTCTTGCTGGAGCTGTGATAGAATTTGCTACTTTGAAAAGGAATTGCAAAGTTATTTTTGCTAATAAATGCCAAAGGATCTGACACAGATATGTGTTGAATTATGACTTTGGTTTCGAGAGCTTTTTAAGTACATAACTGTGGGTAATATGTGGTTGGATCATCATCTCGATTGTTCATTATTTGAAATGTCTTCAAAAAATTTTTTTCGAAGGGCTCGAACACAGATTGTAATCGTTAATATACATTTGATGTTCTAACATAGTTTTGAAGTCAAAGTATAGCTCTGAAAGACGTAGGAATCTAAAAGTGATGGTACCGGTTATATCTCGAATTGAATTCCGAGGTTTAAAAATCAGAGTATGTAATTGAGTTTGAATGAGTACGGTTGTTTTGATTTCTATGAAAGAATGTATATTATTGTGAAACTAGAAAGTATAGTTGATAATTTGCTTAATCAGATTCGAAGAATGTAACATATTAATTGTGAATTTATATATCTATCGGGTATTACCTACCCGTTACAAAAAATTCATAATTAATATTTTGTACAAAAGAATTTATATTACAGTCTTTATGAAAATATATATGTATATATTCTCTTCAGATGTAACATAGATTTTAATGAGTTAATACTAAATTAAACTCATTCGATATACGGTTGGAACTAGAATTGAATAATCCCTTAAAGGCTTTAGAGATTACATAAGTATTTCTTCAATAATATTGAAATTATGAATCAATACTTCGTTATTTGTTGAGTTGTGATGTTGGTTTTAGTTAAATTCTTGTGAACTTCGCAAAGTACAAATGATGTTATCTGAAAAGTTTCGGGTACATCGATGATGAAAGTGTAAAATCAAATATATACTTGATTTATTATAAATTGAAATTTGTTGAATTGAGACAGAGATTGTAGTTAACGATGGTTAAGTTGCGGCGAAGGATGTACATTATTGCATTTTTGTAATATGAATTAACCGAGTAGTTAAGATTCACACACAATAGCTTAGCACGGAATGATTATTTTTATTTCAAAATATATATATATATATATATATATATATATATATATATATATATATATATATATATATATATATATATATATATATATATATATATATAATATACATATAATTTCTTCAGAGGGAATGAGTTAATTCTTCATAACTCGTTGATAAAATATACGCGTTATTGATTCGTAATGATGTCTACAGTGATTCTCGAACTGACGGAGTTTGTGATGTTATAGGTGTTGCTGATTCTGATGCTGACTGCACTGACGATGCTGGTGACGCTGACGGTACTGTTGATGCTGTTGGTAAAACAAGTTTAGCTTGTTAACCACACACCATTTTTGTCAGGGTTTCTACTCTTCCTTCTATCATTTTGGTTCACTTAACTGATTTATGATTAGGGCTAGATTAGATAATCTCTAAGACTTTAGAGATTACATAATCGTCGCGGAATGTTTCTCCAATGAAGTTATGAATTAATACTTCGTCAGTTATTGTTGTCGGTACTCCTTGGTATCTATGGTGTGTATGACGTTGATGCTCGTGGGACAGATTGTGAAGTTGAGGTTTACGACGCGGTTGTGGTTGGAGGTGGTAATGGTACTGTTGGCGTTGATGATGGTGGTACTGGTTATGCTGCTGCTGCTGCTGCCGGTGTTTGTAATCTTCGCACAATATTCTTCAAAGCCACTACCCGAGCGCGAAGCTCGTTGACTTCTTCTATTACATCGGGGTGATTGTCGGTTCGGACGAGCGGATAAATAAAATCTAGAATTTGATGTAGTATATAATCGTGACGAGGTACTCTGGAAATGAGAGAGAAAATGGTGTTTCGGATTGGTTCGCCGGTAAGTGCTTCAGGTTCTTCGTCAAGAGGGCAATGGGGTGGATGGAATGGATCACCTTCTTCTTGTCTCCAATGATTGAGGAGGCTACGAACCCATCCCCAATTCATCCAGAATAGATGATGGCTGATTGGTTGATCCATTCCAGGCACACTTCTTTCAGAGCTGGAGTGGGATTCCATTTCGGAATTCGAGGAACTTGAATTAATGATGAATTCCATTTCGTATGATTGAATAAAGATTTTTCTATATGAAATGATTTTCGATTATCGGATGGTAATCTAATTACATAGAATATCCATAGATATAGAACAAAAGATTTCATAGATTACGGAGGAATTTGCGGGATATGTCAAGTAAAGTTTAAAGTAACAGATACGATAAGATATGATTTAGCAGATATGCTAAGATATGAATTTTGTCTATACATTACTCATGCAATTAATGTAGCAAGACGTATCTAGACTAGTAATGATAAGCATGTAATTTCCTAAGAATGATAAGTAGATGATTTCCGACTAAAAATGATAAGCAAAACTTTTGACATGCAGGCACGGTCGAAGTCCAGACTCACTAATGCATCCTAAAAACTTATCAGGTAGACACACTAATGCAAACCTGGTTCGGTAAGACCACCGCACTGATACCAACTGAAAGGACCCGTTCATATACATTATAAAAGATTCACAATAGTTGATTTCCTCGCGAGGTATTTGACCTCTATATGATACATTTTACAAACCTTGCATTTGTTTCTAAAAGACAAACTTTCTTTACAATGAAAGTTGACGGCATGCATACCATTTCATAATACATCCAACTATAATTGACTTAATAATAATCTTGATGAATTTCAACGTCTCGAATGCAACGTCTTTCAAAGTATGCCATGAATGACTCCAAGTAATATCTCTAAAATGAGCAAATGCACAACGGAAGATTTCTTTAACACCTGAGAATAAACATGCTTTAAAGTGTCAACCAAAAGGTTGGTGAGTTCATTAGTTTATCATAATCATTCATTTCCATTATTTTAATAGACCACAAGAATTTCATTTCCAGTTCTCATAAATATACGTCCCATGCATAGAAACAAAAATCATTCATATGGTGAACACCTGGTAACCGACATTAACAAGATGCATATAAGAATATCCCCTATCATTCCGGGAAATCCTTCGGACATGATAAAAACGAATTCGAAGTACTAAAGCATCCGGTACTTTGGATGGGGTTCGTTAGGCCCGATTGATCTATCTTTAGGATTCGCGTCAATTAGTAGATCGGTTTACTAATTCATAGGTTACCAAGCAAAAGGGGTATATTTGGCTTCGATCATTCACCCATATAATGTAGTTTCAATTACTTATGTCTATTTCGTAAAACATTTATAAAAATTGCGCATGTATTCTCAGCCCAAAATATATAAAGGGTAAAAAAGCAAATGAAACTCACATATTGTATTTCGTAGTAAAAATACATATAACGTCATTGAACAACTGCAAGGTTGGCCTCGGATTCACGAACGTATCAATATTGAGATTCAATATTGCAGGAAAAGTACGTAGATGCAACGGAGATGATAAACACTAGTTTGACTTACGAGCAATACTCCCGAACCATACCCATAACCTCCATAGCTATAACCCATAATTTCCTTAGCTCTAACCCGCTCGAAAAACAATTTCGAAATCACTCGGACAGCACTCCGTCGTAATATTTTATGTATACTAATAATATCTTGAAATAATACGGAGTAAATATATATATATGTAAATCGATTGAGAGAGTTTTGAGAAAATATTTTCAAGTTTCTATGAAATAATGAAACCTATTGAATTCTATTTATAATAGAGTTTTGAATTATTAAAGTGAATTATTAAAGTGAATTATTAAAGTATGAATTATTAAAGTATGAATTATTAAAGTGAATTATTAAAGTTAAAGTAAAGTAAAAATAAAGTAAAGGTAAAGTTTAAGTATAGTAAAAGTATAAAAATATGTACGTATAATACGCGTATAAATATATATAATATTAATTTAAATCGTTATATATACTTAATAAAATAAAATATAAATATCGTTATCTTTATCATACTGGTTAAGTAATGAGTTGTCAAAAGTGGTTCTAGATATTTATAAAAGTTATATATGTTTTAATAATAAAGTTCTTTTTAAACTGAAAACGTTTTTGTACGTTTGAAACTAAATCAAATAAATATGTTAATTTTGTTATCCAAAACTAAATATATTTAAGAATTATTTTGTTTAAAGGTTAAAATAATGGAAATCGTTATATCATAAAACGTTTTAGAAAAGTAGAATCATATATATTCATAATAGGTTTCAAGTTTTTAAATTACAGTCTGTTGGTGAAGCATGGGATAAAGTCCAAAGGTTAAATAAACGTATGAAATTATCTTAATAAAAAATTTCGAGTTACTTAACTTGTCGATATCCAACATCTAAGTTATTTACACTCCACGTTTTTACTTATAACTTTACCATTTTCCGAATGTTGTCAAAAAGAATAGATTTCTTAAATCATAGTGGACCTCATAACATTGACCCGTAATCATATCACAATGTATCTGATAAATCAGTCATTTGATATTATCTTCTAATTCCATTGATAACTATTATAATATATTTTGAAACAAATACGTTTATATAAAGTATTATTCGCCTAATACTTTGTTAATGTTTTCAAGTTATAATATATATACACATATACATATATAATCATGTTCGTTCAATTTAATGGTTCGTGAATTGTTGGAACTTGGTCGAGGTTTAAATGAATGTATGGACACAGTTTAAAATTCTTGAGATTCAACTTAACAAACTTTGCTTATCGTGTCAGAATAATATAAAGATAAAGTTTAAATTTGGTTGGAAATTTCCGAGTTGTCACAGAAGGTAGTCTCCTTTTATATTTTTATTATTATATTAGTATTAGTATTATTATTATTATTATTAGTAAAATCATTATTTTTGTAGTTATTATTACTATCAGTATTATTTTTATTATGATTATTACTAAAAGTATCATTATTGTTAAAGTTATCATTTTTGTTAAAATTTGTATTTTTTTTATTTTATTGAAATTAACATTTTTATTAAAACTTATCATTTTTATTATTATAATTATCATCATTATTATTATTAGAGTTATCATGATTTTTTTTATCATAACAAGTATTATTTTTATCATTATTATTATTAATATTATTATTATATCAAATAAAGATTTTTTTATATAAAAATATATTTATGACATCAAACATAACTACACTAATATCAATATTACACATTATATTAAATAATATTTTAATAAGTAATTATTATATTATGTAACGACCCGAATTTTTCCGCTAATATATAAGATTAATATTTACATAAATAAATGTTTCCAACATGTTAAGCAATCAAACTTGTCAAGACTTATATATTTGGAATGAATTTTATACAAACGTTTGGCCACCCAGTCTGTCTGACGATTCACGAACGTCATAATTTGTAATAATCATTAAATGGAATATATATATATGGATATATATATTTATGACATGTTAAAATGATATTTAAGTATCTCATTAAATATATTAACAAAGAGTTATATATATAAAATGAGACTACTAACTTAAAGACTTTAAAACAATATACATATATGTAACGTTTATCGACGTCTTAAACACTAATTTAAACTAAATGTATATGTATTGTATTAAGATGTATTAATACACTTTTGAAAGACTTAAAGACATATATCAATATACTTATACTCAACAAAGATAGCTATACTCAAAATCTCATTCAATTCTATCAAGAATTCTACTCATATTCATTCGGTATTCATACCCGTATCATACCCAGCTTCTATACGTATATACTATTGGTATATACACATCACAATCACTTTATTAGCAGCCTTGAGTCAGCAAATTTTGGATCTTAGCATGCATGATTAATCAACTTGGCATATTACAAGACTTTTGCACAATATTACAAACTTATACATTATATATCTATATCTATATCTAACGTATCATATCTATATCTATATACCATTCCATTTCAATTTCTTACAACTCAAACACATACTCAAACACATTCCTCTCAAGAACACCACATAATTCAGAAACTTTCTTAATCCATATCATCATCTAGCTTCAATTATAATCTATAATCATCATAACAAAACTCTTCCAAGAACATATCAAAATAACCCTCCATTCCAAGAAGATTACTTTCACTTTTGTTAATTCAATCCAACAACTCTTTCAAGATCAAGAACATCCACTTCATCTCAATAACTTTTCATCTTAAATCAAGGTAATAATCATATTCAAGCTTTGGTTCAAAATATATAAACATAACTATCTTAATTTCAAGATAGAATTCTTATTCGAACATTTGTTCATTTCATGATCTTACTTCAAGAATTCCAGACCATCAAGGAGATCTTCAACCTCAAGATTATTATCTTGTTTCTTCAGCAACTTTGTTCACTTGAATTTAGGTAGTAACCTTATTTAAAATCTCGTTCGATTCATATTCATATAGCTATCTTATTTTGAGTTATAACTAATAACAACAAGAACATAGTTTAGATTATTTCTAAACTTGTTTGCAAATAAACTTAATCATTCTAACTTAACTTTTTAAATACTTCAACACATGTATTATGACTATATGTCAAGCTAACATAAGGATATAAAACTTGTAAACACGAAGAACACCTTAAAATCGAATATACGCCGTCTTAGTCAAACGGGGGCTGTTTTGGGTTTAATTTTAAAAACCTATCTTAAACTTTGAATTAAAAGATTTCCTTTGGTGAAAAATCTTATTTTATATGGATATGAAATATATCCAAAATCCATGGTTAAACTCTAAGTGGAAGTATCTTTTTCAAAAGGGTCATCAAGATGTCGTTCTTACGACGAATATGACTATCTTCTCTTATTTGACACCTAAGCTGTATTTTTGACTATAAACCTATACTTTTTCTGTTAAGATTAATAATGTTGAGTTCGATACAAAACCATGGAAACTCGAATCACTCAAAACGGATTTGTAACGAAGAAATTATGGGTAAAACAAATTTGGATATTTTTCTTAATTTTTAGCTACGGACATGATTCATAAAAATGGATGCTAACCTTATCCTAGCTAACTTACCTTGTATTCTACATGTATTTATACATGTCTTGTTCCCGAACTTATGGAAATACAATTTATAATAGTCGTGATTAAGTTCTACGACAATATATTATAGTCTTAATAAAGATCGTAAGGCACCATATATATATATGACTTGATCACCGTGGATCCGTATACAGAGTTTTGACATATCATTTTGATTTCTTCTATATATATTATTGGAATGAAGTATAAGACACCATTGGTAGTAATTTCGAGTTAGCTGTGGGTCGAAGTGGATTCCAAAATATTATATACTTTGAGTTGTGATCGAGCCTGAGACATGTAAACAATGGGTCGCAGATTGCTTCAGAAAATATACATATTATGTGTCTTATTATATTAAGACAATATATTATAGTGTTAGTGAATTCTAACACAATATACGCATTTATATATATATATATATATATATATATATATATATATATATATATATATATATATATATTTGTACTGTTGGACTATTGGATTATTGGACTATTGGACTACGAACATTGGACTACTAACAACGGAATATTAATTTTATATATATATATATATATATATATATATATATATATATATATATATATATATATATATATATATATATATATATATATATATATCTTGACACAAGAATATTATTATTAGGTTCGTGAATTTGTCAAAGGCCAAGTCTTACCACCATCTATTCGGAAATCATCACAAGTGAGTTATAGTCCCATTTTTACTATCTAAATTATTTTGGGATGAGAATACATGCAAAATTTATAAATGTTTTACAAAATAAGCACAAGTTCATGGAACTACATTCTACGATTGTTTTGTTATACCGGATATCTGTACTTATTATTATTATGCTTGGTAACCTAAGAATTACTGAAAAACACTAATTGACGCGAATCCTAAAGGTAGATCTACGGGCACCAACCACACCCATTTTCGAATAGTGGAAATGCTTTAGTACTTCGAAGGGTCCTTGTCATACATTTGAATAGTGGAATGTATGATGCCAGATATCTTAAGCACTCTATGTTAAGGTCGGTTACCAGGCGACTCATCGTATGAATGATTTTTGCAGTTGTAATGATCCTGCGCATTTAATTAAATGAAATCTTGTGGCTTATTAAATATTATGATTATTATATAGAAATTAAACCTATGACTCACCAAAATTTTTGTTGACGTTTTAAGTATGTTTATTCTCAGGTGAATATTAAAAATGCTTCCGCTGTCGTATGCCAACCCAAGGTCAAGATTTGGAGTCGGCATAATTGTTTATATTGTTTAAACTTGCATTCGGAGTATTTGTTGTAATATATTTGATCATATTGTAATGGGTTGTGTAAAAACTTATTTATTTGAGGAGATTGTCTTTGATAGACAATCTAAATTATGTCATTAAGACCTTTATTCAATAATAAAGGTTATGGTTGTTTTTAAGAACGAATGCAAGATTTGAAAAACGTCTCATATAGAGGTCAAAACCTCGCAATGAAACCAATTAATATGAAACATTTATAATTAATATGAACGGGGCATTTCAGTTGGTATCCGAGCGTTGGTCTTAGAGAATCAGAAATTTTTTTCATTAGTGTGTCTAACTGATTTTTGATGCATTAGTGAGTCTGGACTTCGACCGTAATTGTTTTAAAAATGATTGCTTAATATAATTGTTGGAAACATAAAATTATTAACATATAAATATTATAAGATATATCATTCTCTTAACGTGCCTGCTATTATGTGATAGATGACTTCATCCGATCATATAAGCATCTCTAGTGATTCAGATTTCATTTACTTATCAAGTGATTCGGAGGCTGAGTCAAAGGATACGACTTATGAACCAACGGAAAAGTTAACTTTTGGTGCTACCATTAAAGTGGAAAATTGTTGGGAAAATTGGGAAGATTCACAATTGCCAGTAGAGGTTCCAGAAGAGGATCCAGAAGAAGATCCCGAAGAGGAACCCGAAGAAGAGGATCGTGAAGAAGTTGTGGAAATTACCGAACCACAACGTGATTTGGGAAAATCTTTGGCTGTTATACCTGATCCCAAACCCGATGAACCTATTATGACCCAAAATGTTTGTGATCATCCACCTGAACCACCTAAGAGACCAGTTTATAAAATGACCGCTCGTATAACGAATGTTGGTTTTGCTCCCAAACAATTAGCCGAAAGAACCAATTGGGAGGAATTGGAAAAAGAACTATCGAAACAAAACTCCAAATGTTTTGCCGAGAAAGAAACAACGTCAACATCTAAGAAATCTCGCCGTTCTTGAACCATCGGCAGCTATCCTGTATTCCATGCATTGTGAAATATGTATTATATTGTGTGTTTAAGTTTGTAAGAAAATCTGCAATGTAATTTTCCTTATGATTGTATAATAATAAGAATAAGCATGGAAGGTTTATTATTATTATTACAACTTATTATTACGTAGTAACGTAATAACTTACCATAGTTTTTCATATTAGAATTTTGGTAGTTAATTTGTGCATTAGCTGCTAAGTATGAGCATTATTACAGTTATAAAACGCTAATATGAAGAAAAGGCTTTTATAATAATAATTTCATATTAAGCTACAAAATACTTTTTGGCTACTTCTAAAAATTCTATATGATTAAATCATTCGGCTATTTTTGAAGGAAATGGCTCCTCCAGCTACTAGACAACAACAATTGAACACAGAAGAACTTCAAGCTTTCTCTGCAAATGTGGCTGTAGTGGTGAATGCAATGAACAACAATAACCAATCGAGTTCCAGCAGTGGAGGAAAAAATGGCAACCGGATAGGATGTTCCTACATAGCTTTTATGGCCTAAAAACCCAATGAGTTTGAAGGAACCGAAGGACCCGTTGGACTAACACGGTGGACAGAGAAGGTTGAAGCTGTGTTCGCAATCAGCAACTGCGCAGAAGAGGATAAAGTTAAGTATGCCACACATCCTTTCAGGGGTACAGCTTTGACATGGTGGAATACCTACATGGATTACGTTGGACAGAATACCGCCTACACACTTCCATGGTCAGCTTTCAAGCATATGATGACGGAAGAGTACCGTCCCAGAACTAAAGTCAACAAGCTCAAGGCAGAGCTTAAAGCACTGACAACCCAAGGGTTAGATGTCACTACCTACGAGCGACGTTTCAATGAACTGGCTTTAATGTGTCCTGGTGCATTTGAGGACGAAGAAGCAAAAATTGAAGCATTCATAAAAGGGTTGCCGGAACGAATCCAAGAGCATGTAGGTGCTAACGACCCTGCAACAATGCAAAAAGCAAGCCGTATAGCCCACAAATTGATAGGCCAAATTACAGGAAGGATAAAGAAAGAAGCGGCCGAGGAGGCCATAATGAAACAGGGGAAAAGAAAGTGGGAGGAAAGCGGTGATCAGGGTCACCAGTACAACAACAACAATCAAAACAACAATTACAACAACAATCGCAACCACCCCAACAACAACAATAATCGCAACAACAACCGCAACAATAACCGCAACAACTATCCCAATAATAATAACAACAACAAAAATCCCAATCACAACAATAACAACAACAAATGTCTCAACAATAATAACCCTAACAACAACAACAACGACAACAAAAAGCAAAGGACTATATGCCCAAGGTGTGATACCTTTCATCCGGAATGGTTTTGTAGAGAATTATGTACCAAGTGCAATAGGAATGGCCATATTGTGGAAAAGTGTGAAGTCTACGGACCAAATAGAAACAGAGGAGCAAATAATGTCGAAACAAATAATAACGGCATTGTTTGCTATGGATGTGGAAAACCGGGCCATACCATAAACCAGTGTCGGAATGAAATTAGGCAAGGCCGTGGGAGAGCTTTCAACATTAATGGGGAGAAAGCACAGGAAGACCCGGAACTTGTTACGGGTACGTTTCTTATCAACAATACACCTGCTTATGTTTTATTTGATTCGGGTGCCGATAGAAGTTATATGAGTAGAGAATTTTGTGCCAAATTAAATTGCTCGTTAACGCCTTTGGATAAAAAGTGTATAGTTGAAGTAGCAAACGGTAAACTAATTAAGGTTGATAAAATTTACCGAAATCGAAAAATTTGTTTAGTTAGCGAAACGTTTGCAATTGATTTAATACCGATGGAATTGGGAAGCTTCGACGTAATTATTGGAATGGACTGGATGTCCAAGGTGAAAGCCGAAGTTGTTTGTCATGAGAAGGCGATTCGCATTCCGAGAGAAGACGGATTACCCTTAATGGTGTACGGAGAAAGGAGTAATTCCAAATTAAATCTTATTAGTAGCTTGAAGGTGTGCAAACTAAAAAGAAAAGGTTGCTATGCCGTACTAGCACACGCCGAGAAGGTTGAAAAAGAAGAAAAGAAAATCGATGACGTTTTCGTTGCAAGAGAATTTCCTGAGGTGTTTCCGGACGAATTACCGGGACTATCTCCACACCGATCCGTTGAATTCCAAATAGATCTTGTACCAGGAGCCGCACCAATAGCTCGTGCTCCTTATAGACTTGCGCCCACTGAAATGAAAGAATTACAAAGTCAGCTACAAGAATTATTAGAATGTGGTTTTATCCGACCGAGTACGTCACCATGGGGAGCTCTAATTTTGTTCGTTAAAAAGAAAGATGGGTCTTTTCGCATGTGTATCGATTACCGTGAGCTGAACAAAGTAACCATCAAAAACCGATGCCCTTTACCCCGAATCGATGATCTATTTGATCAAATCTAAGGTTCGAGCGTATACTCCAAAATCAACTTAAGGTCGGGTTATCATCAAATGAGGGTTAAAGAAGCCAATATACCGAAAACAGCCTTCAGAACTCGTTATGGCCATTACGAATTCATGGTTATGCCATTCGGTCTAACTAATGCACCCGCAATTTTCATGGATCTCATGCACTGAGTATGTAGTCCATATTTAGATAAGTTATTTATTGTCTTTATTGATGACATTCTTATCTATTCGAAGAATAACTAATAACACGAACAACACTTGCGACTTGTGTTAGAGTTGTTAAGAAAAGAACAACTTTATGCAAAATTCTCTAAGTGTGCTTTTTGATTAAATGAAGTACAATTTCTTGGCCACGTAGTCAGTAGTAATGGAATCAAAGTTGATCCTGCCAAGATCGAAGCCATCAAAAATTGGGAAACCCCGAAAACTCCAACGCAAATACGTCAATTTTTGGGTTTAGCCGGTTATTATAGGATATTTATTCAAGATTTCTCCAGAGTAGCCAAACCTTTAACTGCCTTGACACATAAGGGGAAGAAGTATGAATGGACTTCCGAACAAGAGGGTGCCTTCCAATTGTTGAAAAAGAAGTTGACTACGGCACCTATTTTATCATTACCTGACGGAATGGAAGATTTTGTTATCTACTGTGATGCATCAAGAATGGGTTTTGGGTGTGTTCTTATGCAACGGAAGAAGGTGATTGCATATGCTTCTCGACAACTCAAAATTCATGGACAAAACTATACCACACACGATCTGGAATTGGGCGCCGTTGTTTTTTCATTAAAGTTGTGGAGACATTATCTATATGGGGTCAAGTTTATCGTATACACCACAAAAGTCTCCAACATATTTTAAATCAAAAGCAACTAAATATGAGGCAGCGTAGGTGGGTTGAGCTACTAAATGATTATGATTGTGAAATCCGTTACCACCCGGGGAAAGCAAATGTGGTAGCCGATGCCTTGAGTCGAAAGGAAAGAGAACCTATTCAAGTAAAAGCTATGAATATGATTATTCATACTAATCTTACTACTCGAATAAAAGAGGCACAACAGGAGGTTTTGAAGGAAGGAATTTTTGGAAGGGAAATACCCAAAGGGTTAGAAAAATATCTTAATATTCGGGAAGACGGAACCAGGTATTTAGCTGAAAGAATTTGGGTACCAAAGAATGGAGATTTGAGAAAAGTGGTACTAGATGAAGCACATAAAACCAGATATTTAATACATCCCAGAGCGAGAAAAATGTACCAAGACCTCAAGAGAAACTTTTGGTGGCCAGGAATGAAGGCCGATGTAGCCACATATGTAGGAGCATGTTTGACTTGTTCTAAAATCAAAGCTGAACATCAGAAACCATCGGGCCTACTCCAACAACCTGAAATCCCAGAATGGAAATGGAAAAACATTACCATGGATTTCATTGCTAAGTTACTGAGAACCGCAGGTGGTTATGATATGATTTGGGTAATAGTCTATCGTCTTACTAAGTCAGCACACTTTCTGCCAATAAAAGAAGAGGATGGTATAGAGAAATTAGCACGATTATACCAGAAAGAAGTTGTTTCTAGACATGGTATGCCAATCTCTATTATCTCTGATCGTGATAGCAGATTTACTTCCAGATTCTGGCAGGCATTACACGAAGCGTTGGGAACTCGTCTAGATTTAAGTACTGCCTATCATCCACAAACTGATGGGCAGAGTGAAAGGATAATTCAGACACTCGAAGACATGCTACGAGCATGTGTTATTGATTTTGGAAGCAGTTGGGATCGACATCTACCGTTAGCTGAGTTTTCCTACAACAACAGCTATCATTCTAGTATTGAGGCGGCACCATTCGAGGCACTTTATGGTAGGAAGTGCAGGTCTCCTATTTGTTGGAGTGATGTAGGGAATAAACAGATTACAGGTCCGGAAATTATCCAAGAAACCACCAATAAAATCATTCAGATTCAGCAACGATTGAAAACAGCCCGGAGTCGACAAAAGAGCTATGCGGATGTTAGAAGAAAACCTTTAGAGTTTGAGGAAGGTGATATGGTTATGCTTAAGGTATCACCTTGGAAAGGTGTTATTAGTTTTGGAAAGCGGGGGAAATTGAGCCCAAGATACATTGGGCCATTCAAGATTGAAAAACGCATTGGGCCAGTGGCCTATCGACTTGAGCTACCTCCATAATTAGAAAAGATTCACAACACCTTTCATGTTTCAAACCTGAAGAAATGCCTAGCTACCGAAGATCTAATTATTCCTTTAGACGAGATTAAAATTGACGAGAAACTAAATTTCGTCGAAGAACCCGTCAAAATTGTGGATCGTGAGGTCAAACGACTCAAACAAGTTAAGATACCAATCATTAAGGTTCGATGTAATGCTCGTAGAGGACCTGAATTTACTTGGGAATGAGAAGACCAAATGAAGTTGAAGTACCCACATTTGTTTCCCGATATCGCACGTTAACTAGGTGTTATTCTAAATTTTGGGACGAAATTTAATTTAACGGGTGTGTAATGTAACGACCCGGATTTTTCCGCTAATATATAAGATTAATATTTACATAATTAAATGTTTCTAACATGTTAAGTAATCAAACTTTTCAAGACTTATATATTTGGAATGAATTTTATACAAACGTTTGGCCACCCAGTCTGTCTGACGATTCACGAACGTCATAACTTTTAATAATCATTAAATGGAATATATATTTGGATATATATATTTATGATATGTTAAAGTGATATTTAAGTATCTCATTAAATATATTAACAAAGAGTTATATATATAAAATGATACTACTAACTTAAAGACTTTGAAACAATATACATATATGTAACATTTATCGACGTCTTAAACCCTAATTTTAACTAAATGTATATGTGTTGTATTAAGATGTATTAATATACTTTTGAAAGACTTAAAGACATATATCAATATACTTATACTCAACAAAGATAGCTATACTCAAAATCTCATTCAATTCTATCAAGAATTCTACTCATATTCATTCGGTAATCATACCCGTATCATACCCAACTTCTATACGTATATACTATTGGTATATACACATCACAATCACTTTATTAGCAGCCTTGAGTCAGAAAATTTTGGATCTTAGCATGCATGATTAATCAACTTGGCATATTACAAGACTTTTGTACAATATTACAAACTTATACATTATATATCTATATCTAACGTATCATATCTATATCTATATACCATTCCATTTCAATTTCTTACAACTCAAACACATTCCTCTCAAGAACACCACATAATTCAGCAACTTTCTTAATCCATATCATCATCTAGCTTCAATTATAATCTATAATCATCATAACAAAACTCTTCCAAGAACATATCAAAATAACCCTCCATTCCAAGAAGATTACTTTCACTTTAGTTAATTCAATCCAACAACTCTTTCAAGATCAAGAACATCCACTTCATCTCAGCAAATTTTCATCTTAAATTAAGGTAATAATCATATTCAAGCATTGGTTCAAATTATATAAACATAACTATCTTAATTTCAAGATAGAATTCTTATTCGAACTTTTGTTCATTTCATGATCTTACTTCAAGAATTCTAAACCATCAAGGAGATCTTCAACCTCAAGATTATTATCTTGTTTCTTCAACAACTTTGTTCACTTGAATTGAGGTAGTAACCTTATTCGAAATCTCATTCGATTCATATTCATATAGCTATCTTATTTTGAGTTATAACTAATAACAACAAGAACATAGTTTAGATTATTTCTAAACTTGTTTGTAAATAAACTTAATCCTTCTAACTTGAATTTTAAAATACTTCAACACATTTATTATGACTATATGTCAAGCTAACATAAGGATATAAAACTTGTAAACACGAAGAACACCTTAAAATCGAATATACGCCGTCTTAGTCAAACTGGGGCTGTTTTGGGTTTAATTTTAAAAACCTATCTTAAACTTTGAATTAAAAGATTTCCTTTGGTGAAAAATCTTATTTTATATGGATATGAAATATATCCAAAATCCATGGTTAAACTCTAAGTGGAAGTATGTTTTTCAAAAGGGTCATCAAGATGTCGTTCTTACGACGGATATGACTATCTTCTCTTATTTGACACCTAAGCTGTATTTTTGACTATAAACCTATACTTTTTCTGTTAAGATTAATAATGTTGAGTTCGATACGAAACCATGGAAACTCGAATAACTCAAAACGGATTTGTAACGAAGAAATTATGGGTAAAACAAAATTGGATATTTTTCTTAATTTTTAGCTACGGACATGATTCATAAAAATGGATGCTAACCTTATCCTAGCTAACTTACCTTGTATTCTACATGTATTTATACATGTCTTGTTCCCGAACTTATGGAAATACAATTTATAATAGTCGTGATTAAGTTCTACGACAATATATTATAGTCTTAATAAAGATCGTAAGGCACCATATATATATATATATATATATATATATGACTTGATCACCGTGGATCCGTATACAGCGTTTTGACATATCATTTTGATTTCTTCTATATATATTATTGGAACGAACTATAAGACACCATTAGCAGTAATTTCGAGTTAGCTGTGGGTCGAAGTGGATTCCAAAATATTATATACTTTAAGTTGTGATCGAGCCCGAGACATGTATACAATGGGTCGCGAATTGCTTCAGACAATATACATATTATGTGTCTTATTATATTAAGACAATATATTATAGTGTTAGTGAATTCTAACACAATATACGCATTTATATATATATATATATATATATATATATATATATATATATATATATATATATATATATATATATATATATATATATATATATATATATATATATATATATACTGTTGGACTATTGGACTACGAACGTTGGACTACTAACAATGGACAATTAAAATTATCACAAATATCATAAGTATGGAATATATATATATATATATATATATATATATATATATATATATATATATATATATATATATATATATATATATATATATATATAACTTGACACAAGAATATTATTATTAGGTTCGTGAATTTGTCAAAGGCCAAGTCTTACCACCATCTATTCGGAAATCATCACAAGTGAGTTATAGTCCCATTTTTACTATCTAAATTATTTTGGGATGAGAATACATGCAAAATTTATAAATATTTTACAAAATAAGCACAAGTTCATGGAACTACGTTCTACAATTGTTTTGTTATACCGGATATCTGTACTTATTATTATTATGCTTGGTAACCTAAGAATTAGTGAAAAACACTAATTGACGCGAATCCTAAAGGTAGGTCTACGGGCACCAACCACCCCCATTTTCGAATAGTGTAAATGCTTTAGTACTTCGAAGGGTCCTTGTCATACATTTGAATAGTGGAATGTATGATGCCAGATATCTTAAGCGCTCTATGTTAAGGTCGGTTACCAGGCGACTCATCGTATGAATGATTTTTGCAGTTGTAATGATCCTGCGCGTTTAATTAAATGAAATCTTGTGGCTTATTAAATATTATGATTATTATATAGAAATTAAACCTATGACTCACCAACATTTTTGTTAATGTTTTAAGTATGTTTATTATCATGTGAATATTAAAAATGCTTTCGCTGTCGTATGCCAACCCAAGGTCAAGATTTGGAGTCGGCATAATTGTTTATATTGTTTAAACTTGCATTCGGAGTATTTGTTGTAATATATTTGATCATATTGTAATGGGTTATGTAAAAACTTATTTATTTGAGGAGATTGTCTTTGATAGAAAATCTAAATTATGTCATTAAGACCTTTATTCAATAATAAAGGTTATGGTTGTTTTTAAAAACGAATGCAAGATTTGAAAAACGTCTCATATAGAGGTCAAAACCTCGCAGAGAAACCAATTAATATGAAACGTTTATAATTAATATGAATGGGGCATTTCATATTAAAATTTAACATGATAAGTATTAGTTATATAAAATATATAGATTAAATATAAATTTATCTATATAACATAAAATATAACAAGTATATTATTAATAATAATATATATAAACTTGTTTGATTACTATTTGGTGTTAATATATATATACTTGATATAGGTTCGTGAATCCGAGGCCAACCCTGCATTGTTCAATATAGTCATATGTATTTTTACTACAAAATACATTAGGTGAGTTTCATTACTCCCTTTTTAAATGATTTTGCAATATATTTTTTTGGGACTGAGAATACATGTGCTATTTTTATAACTGTTTTACGAAATAGACACAAGTAATCGAAACTACATTATATGGTTGAATGATCGAAGCCGAATATACCCCTTTTGCTTGGTAGCTTAAGAATTAGTAAACCAGTCTACTAATTGACGCGAATCCTAAAGATAGATCTATTGGGCCTAACAAACCCCATCCGTTGTAGCGGATGCTTTAGTACTTCGATGTTGCTTTATCATGTTCGATGGATGTCCCGGAATGATAGGGGATATTCTTATATGCATCTTGTTAATATCGGTTACCAGGTGTTCAATCCATATGAATGATATTTTTGTCTCTATGCATGGGACGTATATTTATGAGAACTGAAAATGAAAATCTTGTGGTCTATTAAAATTATGGAAATGATTATTTATAATGAACTAATGAACTCACCAACCTTTTGGTTGACACTTGAAAGCATGTTTATTCTCAGGTATGAAAGAAATCTTTCGCTGTGCATTTGCTCATTTTAGAGATACTTGGAGTCATTCATGACATATTTTGAAAGACGTTGCATTCGAGTCGTTGAATTCATCAAGATTATTATTAAGTCAATTATAGTTGGATATATTATGAAATGGTATGCATGCCGTCAACTTTCAATGAAATGAAAGTTTGTCTTTTAAAAACGAATGCAGTGTTTGTAAAATGTATCATATAGAGGTCAAGTACCTCGCGATGTAACCAAATGTAATGTATTCGTATAGATGGATTAGGACGGGTTATTATAGTACCTATTGAAGCAAACATGATACATACGTGGCAAGCTGTACGGCAAAGAAAAGTAGAAACGTTGGAAGATTGGAAGCAGGAGTTGATTGCTTTTCCTTCTATGTTTAATATTAATCCATCTGATGCTCCTGTGGTGAGTGAAGCTCGTATAGTAAATTGTATTGTTGGAGGAAAATACACTGATACTGGAGCAGGAGCAGATACTATGTATGAACATTGTTTCGTACAATTACCAGAAATGGTAAAAGAAAAGATGAAAGATACGCTTGTTCTTTTAGCAAGTTTTGCTAATGATCCATCATGGTCAGAAGGAAGTATAGTTGTTGGTCCCTTGATAAATAACAGGAGTATTGTAGAGAGGGAGGGGGGGGGGGGGGAGGTGAATGCAATTTCGTTCAATTAACTTAACAGTTAAACACAATTTAGTATTCAAGCAAGTAAATTAAACGGAGTCAAATGTAATTTTTCAACGGTTATTCTTTATTGATTAAATCACAAAGAATTACAAATATCCTTGGCGGAATGATAGTTGGTTGATACAGATTTACCTAAGTGTAGCTACAGAGTGTGTTCTAAGCTATTACACGTTTTGGACTCTAAATAAACAAACCCACAACACTCTTTGTTACAATAGTGGATACAACAATTTATAGTAGTCCTATTATCCGTGTAATTGTTCCATTGTGCACTAGTACATAGGATGTCTGTACTTGTGGGGACAACTGCATCAGAGAGCGTGCTCTCCTCTTTCCTCTTTGGTAGCTATTTGCAGGAACACCCCAATTTGGTTTGGTACCACTATTTATTTAAATAAATAGAATGTTGTGTTCCCTAGGCATTGACAAAGTATAACACATGTCTGCACATGCGTTAAACTTCTGCATTCCCACGTGGTCTTGTAAGGTCACTTGTTAGCCGTCGACGCGTGTCATTTTCTATTCAACTTTGTCTTTGACTTCGGTTGAATAGTACAATTGATGTAGACCACTTAGGAAACCACTATGCTTGTAATGGAGCATAGCTGTCTTGTGTAGTAAGCTGCATTCTAGCTGTGCTGGTTCTTCATTGCTGAGATACTTGATATTCTTGAACTACTGGGTACACATCTTGTGCTGATTGAAGAATACTGTCTACATTGTGCTGGTAGACTAAGCAGCAAACTAAACACTCGACACAGCAATATCTGCTGTCTATACATAAACAAACTTGTGCTGACTGCACATAACATTTTAGTGCAAATAATTATAGTTTTGTCATAATTAAATCCTTAATTATATTGGGGACTCAACAATCTCCCCCTATTTGATGATGACAAAACATATGACATAAAGAAAAAATACTAAAGCCAGCACTAAGGGACTTAATAAAAAATAGACAGTAAGTTTGTCCCTTTTTGGTTTGTTTTGGGATCTTTTGTTGAGTTATCTATATCTTATAAATTGATATGATTTTGAAGATAAACTCATTTCACTTTCATTACAGCAGAGTATATACAGAAATTTACACAATAGTATAATGAAAAATGAAATAACAAAAGATACAATTATATCACTAGAAGGTTATCTGTCTTTATCTTTATCCTTTTCATCTTAAGACAGCTCTTCTTCTTTCACTTTGAGGGCTGCCCAGGCTTCAGGAAACAAGTAAGGCACTTCAGCAGGGTTGAATACTGGAATATGAGGAGATAGAATGATGGGATCTCTTCTGTGTGGGCCTTCACCAGTAGTTTTCTTACCTTTAGGCTTTTGAGAAAGAACTTCTTCTACATTTACTACTGGTGCATTCCCATACTTTACTGCTTTGTTGAAGAGCTCTTGAAGTTCAGGTTTCAGTGTATCTTTGATACCACTTTTACCTTTGCCAATAAAGTACTGCAGTATCTCCATCCATTCACTGAACCCTAAGGTTCTCAGATCAGTGTAGTATATTCTTTCCTAAACATTACCTTCCCTACTGACAGAGAAAGCCCTTTTTGTGCCTTTGTGCACCTTGATGATCTTGCTTGGATTTGATCTCCTGGTTAGCACATCACCATATTTGCTCCTATAGTAATGATCAGATAATTCTACTGTTCATTTAGTTTCTATAGGGCAGCAGCAGGTGCTTTCTCAGCAGCTTCCAGTTCATCGAATGCCTTGTCCTGTTCTTTAACAATGGCTTTAGCTAACTTGAGGGACTCAGCCTCTTGTTTACTGTCAGCAGCCAACTTAGCTTCTTCTTCCTGAAGACTCACCCTCTCAGCATATTCAGCATCCGCATCCTCCCTTCTTTGCCTATCAAGCTGAACACTTAATAGATAATCATTGACAGTGATGTTGAGGGATTTTGCTGTAGCAATCATCTTTCTGCCTTCATCAGTAGTCATGGCATCACAGTATTGATTTAGATCCATGTCGAGCTACAGAGCCTCATAAAAGAGAGCTTTCTCTGCATCAGTATGTAGCCGTTGACCACTGTTGTATAGATAAACACCAACTTCAATGCCAAATTCCAACGCATTGATATAGAATTGCTGATCAGGTGGATGGTACAACAATCTGATGTGGCGTATCCTTTCAGGTATAGCTGCTGCTCGTTGTTCAAGCAGTTCTGGAATAGTGATCTCCAGCCTGTAAGCCACTCTTTCATCTGGATTCATCTTTCTTATGTCTGGCTCACCCTGTGCAGCTGGATCATCTTCCTAAGTAGTGTGTTTATCATGACATTTTGGGGAAGATGGAGGATACATACGTGATTCTTCTATGCCAGAAGAACCCACTGAATAAAAGTTAATACGTTCATCTAGTGCCCTGTCAACATAAGCAAGAGTCCGGGCAGGAATAGGTGATTGAATGAATGTTGAACTCCCTCTGCCCCAGACTGTGAAATCAGCAGCATCAACAGAATCAGTATCTTTTCAGGATGAATTTCACGCTTTTCAGGATCGAGGGATCGTATATGCTCAATTTTATGTCGTTTAAGAGCAGCATATGTCTCAAATTAAGCATTGAAAGCAGCATCTAGTTCCTGCTGTCTCTTCTGATGCCTCTCTAGTTTTCACTTCATTTTTCGTTCAATAGTTTGAGAGACAACAAAAGAGCTATAGCCAGTTCAGACACATCACTGGGCTTATTGCCAGAACTAATATCATCCACAGATGTGGCAGACACACTGGATTGAGATTCACCAGCTACCTGGACACCTGCTTCAGTATGAGCGTTGCTGGGCTTAGTGCCAGAACCTTGACCAGTACCATCACCACCATTATCACCATCCCTCATTTGCTGTTTAGGAACCTTTTCATGCTCATGCTCCCCTAGATGGTTTTCTCTTTTTAGACTTCTTTTTAGACTTCTTCTCCCCCTTTTTGTCATCGGCAGGGCAGAAGGATGAGCAGGGGAGACCTGTGCATCAAGGTCACTATCTGATTCAGGAACTGAATAAGCAAAGTTGTTCCAGTTAGCATCAGCATGAGATAGATGGGCACCAGGATCAAAACCATATTGCCTGAGACATAGGTTTGAAGTTCGAACTTCATTCCTTGCAATACCCATGGCCATTTGATCAATAGTGGCCCTAACATCAGCTTGTAGGGTAGCCATTCGTTGTATAGTCTCCACCATTTGAACATAAGCAGAAGCAGGAACCATTGTAGCCATTTGCTGTTCCTACGAATCCAATCTCTCTTCTAAAACCCTATTCTCCTCATTAAGAAAGAGAAACCTTCTATTAGCAACATCAAGATCAGCGTGAAGATGGGCAATATGCTCAGTATATTCATTGTGAAAGATGATTCGCCTTTTGAGATCCTCCTCTTCTTCATAGTGTTAGACAATGGCATCCACCGCAAGATCTGCAAAAGCACATACTTGTTTGAGATGGGCTTAAATAGTGGAAGTGGTAACATCCACAGCTCTGCGTATGGCTTCAGTCATTCGATCGACAAGAGTAGTGTGAATGGTTCTTTATAGATCCGATATGATTCTGGCTACTGTACGATAAATAGCCAGAGTAGAAATAGCAGCCACCTCAGTAGGATCAAAACTACTAGTTGAGGGGCAATCACTAGCAGCGACAATAGGATTACCTCCGTGGGGTGGTGGAGGTGGAAGGTCATAATCTGACTCATCACCATGATCACCATCATTTTTACCTTCACCCGAAGGTTTAGAACCACTGGTATCCTTGTCAGCATCATTATCAGTATCATCAGTGAGATCCACTAGTGTGTCTTTGGAACCAGTCACATTATCATGAGTGACTGCCTCGCCCTTACCAGCACCTTTATCAGCATCACCATAGAGGAAGAAGATGATGAGGAAGAAGCTAAAGAATCAGAAGTGTAGTGACCCGAACTTTTCCATGTTTATATATATATTAAATGAAATTGTTATTTACATGATTAAGTGTTTCTAACATGTTAAGCAATCAAACTTGTTAAGACTTGATTAATTGAAATAGGTTTCATATAGACAATTGACCACCCAAGTTGACCGGCGATTCACGAACGTTAAAACTTGTAAAAACTATATGATGATATATATATATATGGAAATATATATAGTTAACATGATATTATGATAAGTAAACATATCATTAAGTATATTAACAATGAACTACATATGTAAAAACAAGACTACTAACTTAATGATTTTGAAACGAGACATATATGTAACGATTATCATTGTAACGACATTTAATATATATATATATATATCATATTAAGATATATTAATACATCATGATATCATGATAATGTAATAATTTAACATCTCATTTGATTTAATAAACAATGGGTTAACAACATTTAACAAGATCGTTAACCTAAAGGTTTCAAAACAACACTTACATGTAACGACTAACGATGACTTAATGACTCAGTTAAAATGTATATACATGTTATCATAACCCGACCTTAACCATAAGGAAGAATACAATAACATATGATTTCATCGCGAGGTATTGACCTCTATATGCCACATTTTTCAAAAACTGCATTCGTTTTTACAATACAAACCATAGCTTTTATTACAAATACAAGGTTTAAACAACTTAATAATGATTATCGTTTAGCGATAATCTTAGACTTACAAACTTTACATGTGATAATAACAATACGTCCTCCAACATATTTTACATTACAAATCCTCCGATATGCAGTTTTATTTTTGACACAAATATGCATACTCAAGATCTTGCTTAAATTCAACATGTTGCAGCGGAAGCTTTTAGTTATCACCTGAGAATAAACATGCTTAAAACATCAACATAAAGTTGGTGAGATATAGGTTTAATGCCGGCAGCGTTATGAATATAGGCCACAAGATTTCATATATAAACGTTTTAATAAAAATATTCTAAGTTGTTGAGCACTTGATAACCATACTTAACATTTAATCAACGTCGCATATTCCCTTTATTATGAAATCTTACTACACCGTACCAAGTGTAGTCACCGAAATGAAGTACTGTGCAACCGTTGAATACTGGTTGTCCAGTCCGGTTGGAGTTGTCAGGCCCGATAGATCTATCAACAGGATTCGCGTTTACAATACCGCATGTAAATAGTAGTTACCAAGTTACAGGGAGATATGCCAGTGGTACAACTCAACGTAGAATATATAATTTTAATCACTTGTGTCCATAACATAAATCATAAAATGCATGTATTCTCATCCCGAAATATTTAGAGTTTAAAAGTGGGACTATATACTCACTTTTGCCTTGAAGGTATTTATCACGACTTGGTCTCCGATAGATATCACGAACCTAACCATATATATAATATATCAACATATTTTCTTTTTAAGTAATCTTTACATATATATATATATATATATATATATATATATATATATATATATATATATATATATATATATATATATATATATATATATATATATATACTTTTAATACTTTTAATATTTTCTTAGTCCGTAGTTAGCAGTCCGATGTTAGTGGTCCACAATTAGTTGCTTAAATAAAATAAATAAAGATCCCATCGTATTCGTATTGATCAGAATTAATCTCGACCCGTGGTACCATGTTGTCAAGTGACGTGTTGCGTACATAAAGTACTGTGTTGTCAAATGACGTGTTGCGTACAATCATGAGGTCTTATGATTAATCTTCTCGTGTTGTTTACGGGTGGTCCTGAAATATATAAAATCAAATCATAAGTAAATATATATGAAATATCATATTAATTAGAAATATATGATTAATTTAATTTTTCTCTAAATATTTTCTTAGCTAAACTAGCTTCGGATACCCGATCTTGTTTTAGTCGTAGTTTCTTCATTACAACTCCGTTTTTGTTGGTTCAACTTGCCACTTCCTTGGATCGAGTCAATTTTTAAGAATATGAACTGAAAATACCTTAGGTTGTATTCAAAATCACAGGTTATAGGTCAAACTTTGGTGAAACTTATGAAAGTGATCATTTTCCATCATAAAAACAACATTTAATGATCATTTTTCTAAAAATACTTACACTTTGAGTTAAACCATGAAATTTTTATGTGTTAACATATTCATAAGAAATATCATTTTTCCAGAACATGAACTTCCAATTCAAAGCTTAAGATGGTTTTTAATTATCCAACCCAAAACAGCCCCCGGTTGCACTCCGACGACGTAGATTCAGTTTTTAAAACCAAGTTATATCTTGTTAAGTTAGCATATTATTATGATATATTATAGGTCTTGAAGTGTTTTAAAAGTTAAGTTAGAAGGATCTATTTAGTTTGCAAACAAGTTTGAAATCATTCAAACTATGTTCTTGTTGTTAAAATTTTACAACACAAAATAAGATAGCTATATGAATAAGAATTGAATAAGATTATGAATAAGGTTACTACCTCAAGTTACTTGGACAAAGTTACTGTAAGAGATAAGAAAAATCCTAGAATCAAAAGAGTGGTGGAGTTGGATTGAAAGGTTGGAAGTAAACTTGTTTACTTGGAAGGATTTTTGAAGTGTTCTTGAATGGATTTTCTTATGATGATTAAGGGTTGTTTTTGAAGCTATATATTCATGGTTATTTGCTGAGATTGTGAAGAACACTTAAGGTTCCTAAGAGTGTGTTTTTGGTTAGAGAAAATGTGTAGTAAAAATGAAAATGGAATGGAGTATAAATGGTGGTGAAAAGATGTATAAATTTGTAATATTGTGCAAAAGTCTTGTAATATGCCAAATTGATTAATCATGCATGCTAAGATCCAAAATTGGCTGACTCATGGCTGCTAATAAAGTGATTGTGATGTGTATATACCAATAGTAAATACGTATAGAAGCTGGGTATGATACGGTTACATATACCCTAGATATACGTATAAAAATCTTGAGAAAACGGAACGAGGATTCAAATATAGCTATCTTTTATAAATATACTTATATTGTTTTATGTATATAAATCCTTTAAAAGTGATAAAATACATATCTATACGATACATGTATAAGCATTATTAGTTTTAAGTATTTAAGTCGAAGAACGTCACATATAGTTATCGTTTTGAAAACTTAAGTTAGTAGTCTCAAAATATACTTATAACTCATTATTATTAGTACACAATGAGATGTTAAAACATTCTTAGATTATGTTAAATATATAAAAATACATATATATACACAAATGTGTAATTATCGTATGTTATATAGTTCGTGATATCATCGGTCAAATTGGACGGTCAAACGTTGTGTAAAACTCTTTTCAAAAACATAAGTCTCAACAATTTAGATTGCTTATCATGTTGGTAAGGTTTAATTTATGTAAAAATTAATCTTATAAGTTTAAAACAATCAGAAAAATACGGGTCGTTACAGTACCTACCCGTTAAATAAATTTCGTCCCGAAATTTTAAAGTTGTACCTATTTTGCGTTCTCGGGAAACAAATGTGGGTGCTTTTGTTTCATCTGATCCTCTCGTTCCCAAGTAAACTCGGGACCTCTTCGAGCATTCCAACGAACCTTAACGATTGGTATGTTGCTCTGCTTGAGCCGTTTAACTTCACGGTCCATGATTTCGACTTGTTTTTCTATGAATTGTAGTTTCTCATCGACTTGGATTTCTTCAAGAGGAATGGTGAGATCTTCCTTTGCAAGACATTTCTTGAGGTTTGAGACGTGAAATGAATTATGCACTCCGGCAAGTTGTTGTGGTAACTCGAGTCGATAAGCTACCGGTCTGATGCGTTCGATGATCTTGAACGGGCCTACATACCTTGGGTTCAGTTTACCTCTTTTTCCAAAACGTATTACACCTTTCCAAGGTGACACCTTTAGCATAACCATGTCACCGATCTGAAACTCTAATGGTTTCCTTCGGACATCCGCGTAGCTCTTTTGGCGACTACGGGCTGTTTTCAATCTCTCCTTGATTTGTACTATCTTCTCAGTCATTTCGTGTATGATCTCGGGACCAGTTAATTATTGATCTCCTACTTCATTCCAACAGATAGGGGATCTACACTTCCTTCCATACAGTTCTTCAAATGGTGCAGCTTTAATGCTCGCATGATAACTGTTATTATAGGAGAATTCTGCTAATGGTAGATATTTATCACATCCATTTCCAAAATCGATCACACATGCCCTGAGCATGTCTTCAAGAGTCTGAATTGTTCTTTCACTCTACCCGTCAGTTTGTGGATGATATGCGGTGCTCATATCCAAACGAGTTCCCAGGGCCTCCTGTAGTGATTGCCAAAACTTTGATGTAAATCTACTATCACGATCGGATATAATGGAAATAGGTATTCCATGCCTTGAAACAATTTCCTTTATGTATAATCGTAATAGTTTCTCCATTCTATCCGTTTCCTTTATAGGCAAGAAATGTGCAGATTTGGTGAGACGATCAACTATTACCCAAATGGTGTCATAACCCCAGGCAGTCTTAGGTAACTTTGTGATGAAATCCATGGTAATACCATCCCATTTCCATTCTGGGATTTCTGGTTGTTGAAGTAACCCTGACGGGTTCTGGTGTTCTGCTTTGACTTTGGAACAAGTTAAACATTCCCCAACATATATCGTAACGTCTGTCTTTAAATTAGGCCACCAATAATACGTCTTAAGATCTTGGTACATCTTTCCAACTCCAGGATGTATTGAGTATCTTGTCTTGTGCGCCTCATTCAATATCAACTTCCTTAATCCACCCAACTTTGGTACCCAAATACGGTTTGCGAAATATCGAATTCCGTCTTCCCGTATAATGAGTTGCTTCTCATACTTCTTCATTATTTCATTTCCTATGTTTTCTTTAGTAAGAGCTTCTCGTTGAGCCTCTTTTTATTGTGAGTTAAGATTCATGCGAATTTTTATGTTCATCGCTCGTACTCGAATTGGTTCCCGTTCTTTTCTGCTTAGAGCGTCGGCCACTACATTCGCTTTCCCGGGATGATAGCGAATCTCACAATCGTAGTCGTTTATCAGCTCGACCCACCTACGTTGCCTCATGTTCAGCTGTTTCTGATCGAAGATATGTTGAAGGCTTTTATGATCGATAAACACAGTGCATTTAACCCCATATAAGTAGTGTCTCCATATCTTCAATGCAAACACTACTGCTCCCAGTTCTAGATCATGCGCCGTGTAATTCCACTCGTGAATCTTCAATTGTCGAGATGCGTATGCTATAACTTTCTTCCGTTGCATAAGGACGCAACCAAAACCTTGTCGCGAAGCATCACAATATATCTCAAAATCATCGTTCCCTTCAGGTAACGATAAAATAGGTGCTGTAGTCAACTTCTTCTTCAGTAATTGAAATGCACTTTCCTGCTCAGAAGTCCATTCGTACTTCTTCCCTTTTTGCGTTAACGCTGTTAATGGTTTAGCTATTCGGGAAAAATCTTGAATAAACCTTCTATAATAACCAGCTAAACCCAAAAATTGGCGTATCTGCGTTGGTGTCTTAGGAGTCTCCCATTTTTCAATGGCCTCAATTTTAGCTGGATCAACCTGAATTCCTTTGCTACTAACAACGTGGCCAAGAAATTGCACTTCTTTCAACCAAAATGCACACTTAGAAAATTTGGCGTATAACTGTTCTTTTCTTAAAAATTCTAATACTAACCTTAAATGCTGCTCATGCTCTTGCTCACTCTTGGAATAGATAAGAATATCGTCAATGAAAACGATAACAAACTTATCTAAATACGGACTACAAACTCGATTCATGAGGTCCATGAATACAGCTGGCGCATTAGTCAACCCAAACAGCATAACCAAAAATTCATAATGACCGTAGCGTGTCCGAAAAGCAGTTTTCGGAATATCTTCTTCTTTGACGCGTAGTTGATGATAGCCCGACCTTAGGTCGATTTTCGAGTAAACACATGATCCTTGCAATTGATCAAATAAGTCATCAATTCTCGGTAGTGGATACCGATTCTTGATAGTTAACTTATTTAATTCACGATAATCTATACACATTCGGAAAGATCCGTCTTTCTTCTTGACGAATAAAATCGGAGCTCCCCACGGTGAAGTGCTCGGTCGAATGAAACCACGGTCCAGTAATTCTTGTAACTGGCTTTGTAACTCTTTCATCTCAGATGGTGCAAGTCTATATGGATCATTAGCCACTGGTGCAGCTCCCGGTACTAGATCTATTTGAAATTCTACAGATCTAAATAGAGGTAATCCCGGTAACTCTTCCGGAAATACTTCAGGAAAATCTCTTGCCACAGGCACGTCGTTGATGCTCTTCACTTTTTCCTTCGTTTCGACTTTATTAACATATGCTAAGATGGCATAGCACCCTTTCTTCAAGCACTTTTGAGCTTTCAAACAACTAATGAGTTTTAGCTTTGAGTTACCCTTCTCTCCATAAATCATTACTGGCGTTTTATCCTTACGAGGAATGCGAATTGCCTTCTTGGCGCACACAACTTCAGCTCCTATTTTGGACATCCAGTCCATGCCGACTATTACATCAAAACTTTCTAATTCTACGGGTATCAAATCAATCTTAAATGTTTCTCCGGCTAAATTTATTTTACAATCACGGCAAATTTTATCGGCTTTAATTAGTTTACCATTAGCTAACTCAATCATGTACTTAGCATCTAGAGGTAATGATGAACAATTCAATTTAGCGTGAAAGTCTCTACACACGTAACTTCTATCGGCACCAGTATCAAATATAATAGATGCGGATAAGTTATTAATGGTAAACGTACCCGTAACAAGCTCCGGGTCTTCATACGCCTCTCTAGCATTAATAACAAATGCTCTTCCACGTACAGATCCGTTATTCTTCTCTGGATTCGGGCACTGACTCTTATAATGACCCTGTTTCCCACACCCATAACAAGTAACAGTGGCCAAGGCAGTTCTATTTACATTGGTGGCAGGAGTTTTGGTACCGTTTGTATTTGTAGCGGGAACCGTACAATCTTCAGCAAGATGACCTTTTTGATTACAATTGTTTCACACCACATTACAATAACCAGAGTGATGTTTGTGGCATCTGTTACATAAAGGATTTCGTCCATTGTAACCTGAGTTCGAACCGCTACCCGCACCTTGCGTGGTTTCTTGTTTCTTGTTGGATTGTTGATGATTACCTTCCCACTTTCTTTTGTTTCCCGATGTCTTGACATCGGTGTTCTTATCCAGAATAATCTGGTCCATCAACTCGTTCGCCATGGTGATAGCTTCATGAATAGTCTTGGGTTTGGATGCTGTAACATTTGCCTTGACCTTTTTAGGCAAACCGTCTTTGTACAGTTCAATCTTCCGTTCTTCGGTTGGTACCAATTCGGGACATAGCAAAGCTAATTCCATGAATCGCTGATTGTAGTTGGTGAGTTCAGTACCAACAACTTTCAGGCTTCGTAATTCAGCTTCCAACTTCCTAACCTCGTTCCTTGGACAATACTCGTTGATTAGCATTGTTTTGAATTCTTCCCAGGGAGTATCATAAGCTACATCTCCTCCTACGGCCTTCACATAGTTTTTTCACCATGTGAGTGCACTATCTTGTAAGGTGCACGATGCATACTTGGTCATGTCCTTCTCAATACAACCACTGATTTTAAACACAGACTCAATCTTTTCGATCCACCGGGTTAAACCGACTGGTCCTTCTATTCCACTGAATGATGAGGGCTTGCAATCTTGAAAAGTTTTGTAAGTGCACCCCACATGAGGATTTGGGTTAACTGCAGCAACTCTTGCAGCCTCGACCCATAACATTCTGTCGTTCACTCGTTGATTGATGAGTTCCGGGATTTCTTGTTCCGTCATTCGGTTCAATCGCGCCATAATCTTCAATAAGAATGAAAAAATGATTATTCACATGGAATATTATAGATGTAGTATGTATTTACAGTACATCGTAGCTTATTAATAATATGAACCAGTTATTATTATAAAAGCCTTTTCTTCTTATTAGCGTTTTATAATTATATCTAGGGTAGTACCTACCCGTTAAAGTTCATACTTAATAGCTTAGTACAGAAATCAATTACTATCACCCAAATAATACTCAACCATGGAAAATTATTGCATTTCACACTTCACTATTTTACATATGCTTATCTTACATCAAACATTAAGCAAACCACACTAGTAATATTATACAAAACGTTATATGATCCCATCGTTTAAAACAACAGCGCATCATTTAACCCAAAACGTTTGTGTTCAAAGAAATCGCTTATAGGTTATCTTGACTGTCTCCCTGCGTTTTGGCAGAGGGGCTGAAGAACTGGATGTCGGGATAGAACTAATAGGAATAGCGGGAATAGGTGTGGAAGTATCTGGTGGAGTTGGTGCCACAACATCCTCACTAAACTTGGGATTTGGATTTTCCAATTCAGTAGCCTTTCGTTTCTTTCCTCTTTCAAACTTGTCTTTCGTAATTTCCTGTATTTCTTCCTCCTCAGGATCACTTTCCGGTTCCTCTTCAATTGATTCATCCGAAAATTATGAGTCTTCCCCAAAGGTATCGTTTTCATCATCGGACAGGTTAATGACTGGAACACCATCTGAAGATTCTGGTTCGGAGTCGCTGAATGTGATAACAAGTTCTAAGCCAGACATCTATCACATAACAACTAGCATGTTAATACCACATAATATTTACTTATTAATTTTTTTTAACCAACAAGGATAAGCAATAGTTTTCGAAATCAAACACGGTCAAAGTCCAGACTCACTAATGCATCCTAACAAACTCGATAAGACACACTAATGCAAATTTTCTGGTTCTCTAAGACCAACGCTCTGATACCACATGTCATAACCCGACCTTAACCATAAGGACGAATACAATAACATATGATTTCATCGCGAGGTATTGACCTCTATATGCGACATTTTTCAAAAAACTGCATTCGTTTTTACAATACAAACCATAGCTTTTATTACAAATACAAGGTTTAAACAACTTAATAATGATTATCGTTTAGCGATAATCTTAGACTTACAAACTTTACATGTGATAATAACAATACGACCTCCAACATATTTTACATTACAAATCCTTCGATATGCAGTTTTATTTTTGACACAAATATGCATACTCAAGATCTTGCTTAAATTCAACATGTTGCAGCGGAAGCTTTTAGTTATCACCTGAGAATAAACATGCTTAAAACGTCAACATAAAGTTTGTGAGATATAGGTTTAATGCCGGCAGCGTTATGAATATAGAACACAAGATTTCATATATAAACATTTTAATAAAAATATTCTAAGTTGTTGCGCACTTCATAACCATACTTAACATTTAATCAACGTCGCATATTCCCTTTATTATGAAATCTTACTACACCGTACCAAGTGTAGTCACTGAAATGAAGTACTGTGCAACCGTTGAATACTGGTCGTCCAGTCCGGTTGGGGTTGTCAGGCCCGATAGATCTATCAACAGGTTTCGCGTTTACAATACCGCATGTAAATAGAAGTTACCAAGTTACAGGGAGATATGCCAGTGGTACAACTCAACGTAGAATATATAATTTTAATCACTTGTGTCCATAACGTAAATCATAAAATGCATGTATTCTCATCCCGAAATATTTAGAGTTTAAAAGTGGGACTATATACTCACTTTTGCCTTGAAGGTATTTATCACGACTTGGTCTCCGATAGATATCACGAACCTAACCATATATATAATATATCAACATATTTTCTTTTTAAGTAATCGTTATATATATATATATATATATATATATATATATATATATATATATATATATATATATATATATATATATATATATATATATATATATATACTTTTAATACTTTTAATATTTTCTTAGTCCGTAGTTAGCAGTCCGATGTTAGTGGTCCACAATTAGTTGCTTAAATAAAATAAATAAAGACCCCATCGTATTTGTATTGACCAGAATTAATCTCGACCCATGGTACCATGTTGTCAAGTGACGTGTTGCGTACATAAAGTACCGTGTTGTCAAATGACGTGTTGCGTACAATCATGAGGTCTTATGATTAATCTTCTCGTGTTGTTTACGGGTGGTCCTGAAATATATAAAATCAAATCATAAGTAAATATATATGAAATATCATATTAATTAGAAATATATGATTAATTTAATTTTTCTCCAAATATTTTCGTAGCTAAACTAGCTTCGGATACCCGATCTTGTTTTAGTCGTAGTTTCTTCATTACAACTCCGTTTTTGTTGGTTCAACTTGCCACTTCCTTGGATCGAGTCAATTTTTAAGAATATGAACTGAAAATACCTTAGGTTGTATTCGAAATCACAGGTTATAGGTCAAACTTTGGTGAAACTTATGAAAGTGATCATTTTCCATCATAAAAACAACATTTAATGATCATTTTTCTAAAAATACTTACACTTTGAGTTAAACCATGAAATTTTTATGTGTTAACATATTCATAAGAAATATCATTTTTCCAGAACATGAACTTCCAATTCAAAGCTTAAGATGGTTTTTAATTATCCAACCCAAAACAGCCCCCGGTTGCACTCCGACGACGTAGATTCAGTTTTTAAAACCAAGTTATATCTTGTTAAGTTAGCATATCATTATGATATATTATAGGTCTTGAAGTGTTTTAAAAGTTAAGTTAAAAGGATCTATTTAGTTTGCAAACAAGTTTGAAATCATTCAAACTATGTTCTTGTTGTTAAAATTTTACAACACAAAATAAGATAGTTATATGAATATGAATTGAATAAGATTATGAATAAGGTTACTACCTCAAGTTACTTGGACAAAGTTACTGTAAGAGATGAGAAAAGTCATAGAATCAAAAGAGTGGTGGAGTTGGATTGAAAGGTTGGAAGTAAACTTGTTTACTTGGAAGGATTTTTGAAGTGTTCTTGAATGGATTTTCTTATGATGATTAAGGGTTGTTTTTGAAGCTAGATCTTCATGGTTATTTGCTGAGATTGTGAAGAACACTTAAGATTCCTAAGAGTGTGTTTTTGGTTAGAGAAAATGTGTAGTAAAAATGAAAATGGAATGGAGTATAAATGGTGGTGAAAAGATGTATAAATTTGTAATATTGTGCAAAAGTCTTGTAATATGCCAAATTGATTAATCATGCATGCTAAGATCCAAAATTGGCTGACTCATTTCTGCTAATAAAGTGATTGTGATGTGTATATACCAATAGTAAATACGTATAGAAGCTGGGTATGATACGGGTACATATACCCTAGATATACGTATAAAAATCTTGAGAAAACGGAACGAGGATTCAAATATAGCTATCTTTTGTAAATATACTTATATTGTTTTATGTATATAAATCCTTTAAAAGTGATAAAATACATATCTATACGATACATGTATAAGCATTATTAGTTTTAAGTATTTAAGTCGAAGAACGTCACATATAGTTATCGTTTTGAAAACTTAAGTTAGTAGTCTCAAAATATACTTATAACTCATTGTTATTAGTACACAATGAGATGTTAAAACATTCTTAGATCATGTTAAATATATAAAAATACATATATATACACAAACGTATAATTATCGTATGTTATATAGTTCGTGATATCATCGGTCAAATTGGACGGTCAAACGTTGTGTAAAACTCTTTTCAAAAACATAAGTCTCAACAATTTAGATTGCTTATCATGTTGGTAAGGTTTTATTTATGTAAATATTAATCTTATAAGTGTAAAACGATCAGAAAAATCCGGGTCGTTACAGTACCTACCCGTTAAATAAATTTCGTCCCGAAATTTTAAAGTTGTACCTATTTTGCGTTCTCGGGAAACAAATGTGGGTACTTTTGTTTCATCTGATCCTCTCGTTCCCAAGTAAACTCGGGACCTCTTCGAGCATTCCAACGAACCTTAATGATTGGTATGTTGCTCTGCTTGAGCCGTTTAACTTCACGGTCCATGATTTTGACTGGTTCTTCTATGAATTGTAGTTTCTCATCGACTTGGATTTCTTCAAGAGGAATGGTGAGATCTTCCTTTGCAAGACATTTCTTGAGGTTTGAGACGTGAAATGAATTATGTACTCCGGCGAGTTGTTGTGGTAACTCGAGTCGATAAGCTACCGGTCCGATGCGTTCGATGATCTTGAACGGGCCTACATACCTTGGGTTCAGTTTACCTCTTTTTCCAAAACGTATTACACCTTTCCAAGGTGACACCTTTAGCATAACCATGTCACCGATCTAAAACTCTAATGGTTTCCTTCGGACATCCGCGTAGCTCTTTTGGCGACTACGGGCTGTTTTCAATCTCTCCTTGATTTGTACTATCTTCTCAGTCGTTTCGTGTATGATCTCGGGACCAGTTAATTTTCGATCTCCTACTTCATTCCAACAGATAGGGGATCTACACTTCCTTCCATACAGTGCTTCAAATGGTGCAGCTTTAATGCTCGCATGATAACTGTTATTATACGAGAATTCTGCTAATGGTAGATATTTATCCCATCCGTTTCCAAAATCGATCACACATGCCCTGAGCATGTCTTCAAGAGTCTGAATTGTTCTTTCACTCTGCCCGTCAGTTTGTGGATGATATGCGGTGCTCATATCCAAACGAGTTCCCAGGGCCTCCTGTAGTGATTGCCAAAACTTTGATGTAAATCTACTATCACGATCGGATATAATGGAAATAGGTATTCTATGCCTTGAAACAATTTCATTAATGTATAATCGTAATAGTTTCTCCATTCTATCCGTTTCCTTTATAGGCAAGAAATGTGCAGATTTGGTGAGACGATCAACTATTACCCAAATGGTGTCATAACCCCAGGCAGTCTTAGGTAACTTTGTGATGAAATCCATGGTAATACCATCCCATTTCCATTCTGGGATTTCTGGTTGTTGAAGTTACCCTGACGGCTTCTGGTGTTCTGCTTTGACTTTGGAACAAGTTAAACATTCCCCAACATATGTCGCAACGTCTGTCTTTAAATTAGGCCACCAATAATACGTCTTAAGATCTTGGTACATCTTTCCAACTCCAGGATGTATCGAGTATCTTGTCTTGTGCGCCTCATTCAATATCAACTTCCTTAATCCACCCAACTTTGGTACCCAAATACGGTTTACGAAATATCGAATTCCGTCTTCCCGTATAACGAGTTGCTTCTCATACTTCTTCATTATTTCATTTCCTATGTTTTCTTTAGTAAGAGCTTCTCGTTGAGCCTCTTTGAATTGTGAGTTAAGATTCATGCAAATTTTTATGTTCATCGCTCGTACTCAAATTGGTTCCCGTTCTTTTCTGCTTAGAGCGTCGGCTACTACATTCGCTTTCCCGGGATGATAGCGAATCTCACAATCGTAGTCGTTTATCAGCTCGACCCACCTACGTTGCCTCATGTTCAGCTATTTCTGATCAAAGATATGTTGAAGGCTTTTATGATCGGTAAACACAGTGCATTTAACCCCATATAAGTAGTGTCTCCATATCTTCAATGCAAACACTACTGCTCCCAGTTCTAGATCATGCATCGTGTAATTTTCCTCGTGAATCTTCAATTGTCGAGATGCGTATGCTATAACTTTCTTCCGTTGCATAAGGACGCAACCAAAACCTTATCGGAAAGTGTCACAATATATCTCAAAATCATCGTTCCCTTCAGGTAACGATAAAATAGGTGCTGTAGTCAACTTCTTCTTCAGTAATTGAAATGCACTTTCCTGCTAAGAAGTCCATTCGTACTTCTTCCCTTTTTGCGTTAACGCTGTTAATGGTTTAGCTATTCGGGAAAAATCTTGAATAAACCTTCTATAATAACCAGCTAAACCCAAAAATTGGCGTATCTGCGTTGGTGTCTTAGGAGTCTCCCATTTTTCAATGGCCTCAATTTTAGCTGGATCAACCTGAATTCCTTTGCTACTAACAACGTGGCCAAGAAATTGCACTTCTTTCAACCAAAATGCACACTTAGAAAATTTGGCGTATAACTGTTCTTTTCTTAACAATTCTAATACTAACCTTAAATGCTGCTCAAGCTCTTGCTCACTCTTGGAATAGATAAAAATATCGTCAATGAAAACGATAACAAACTTATCTAAATACGGACTACAAACTCGATTCATGAGGTCCATGAATACAGCTGGCGCATTAGTCAACCCAAACGGCATAACCAAAAATTCATAATGACCGTAGCGTGTCCGAAAAGCAGTTTTCGGAATATCTTCTTCTTTGACGCGTAGTTGATGATAGCCCGACCTTAGGTCGATTTTCGAGTAAACACATGATCCTTGCAATTGATCAAATAAGTCATCAATTCTCGGTAGTGGATACCGATTCTTGATAGTTAACTTATTTAATTCACGATAATCTATACACATTCGGAAAGATCCGTCTTTCTTCTTGACGAATAAAATCGGAGCTCCCCACGGTGAAGTGCTCGGTCGAATGAAACCACGGTCCAGTAATTCTTGTAACTGGCTTTGTAACTCTTTCATCTCAGATGGTGCAAGTCTATATGGATCACGAGCCACTGGTGCAGCTCCCGGTACTAGATCTATTTGAAATTCTACAGATCTAAATGGAGGTAATCCCGATAACTCTTCCGGAAATACTTCAGGAAAATTTCTTGCCACAGGCACGTCGTTGATGCTCTTCACTTTTTCCTTCATTTCGACTTTATTAACATATGCTAAGATGGCATAGCACCCTTTCTTCAAGCACTTTTGAGCTTTCAAACAACTAATGAGTTTTAGCTTTGAGTTACCCTTCTCTCCATAAATCATTACTGGCGTTTTATCCTTACGAGGAATGCGAATTGCCTTCTTGGCGCACACAACTTCAGCTCCTATTTTGGACATCCAGTCCATGCCGACTATTACATCAAAACTTTCTAATTCTACGGGTATCAAATCAATCTTAAATGTTTCTCCGGCTAAATTTATTTTACAATCACGACAAATTTTATCGGCTTTAATTAGTTTACCATTAGCTAACTCAATCATGTACTTAGCATCTAGAGGTAATGATGAACAATTCAATTTTGCGTGAAAGTCTCTACACACGTAACTTCTATCGGCACCAGTATCAAATATAATAGATGCGGATAAGTTATTAATGGTAAACGTACCCGTAACAAGCTCTGAGTCTTCATACGCCTCTCAAGCATTAATAACAAATGCTCTTCCATGTGCAGATCCGTTATTCTTCTCTGGATTCGGGCACTGACTCTTATAATGACCCTGTTTCCCACACCCATAACAAGTAACAGTGGCCAAGGCAGTTCTATTTGCATTGGTGGCAGGAGTTTTGGTACCGTTTGTATTTGTAGCGGGAACCCTACAATCTTCAGCAAGATGGCCTTTTCAATTACAATTGTTTCACACCACATTACAATAACCAGAGTGATGTTTGTGGCATCTGTTACATAAAGGATTTCGTCCCTTGTAACCTGAGTTCGAACCGCTACCCACACCTTGCGTGGTTTCTTGTTTCTTGTTGGATTGTTGATGATTACCTTCCCACTTTCTTTTGTTTCCCGATGTCTTGACATCGGTGTTCTTATCCAGAATAATCTGGTCCATCAACTCGTTCGCCATGGTGATAGCTTCATGAATAGTCTTGGGTTTGGATGCTGTAACATTTGCCTTGACCTTTTTAGGCAAACCGTCTTTGTACAGTTCAATCTTCCGTTCTTCGGTTGGTACCAATTCGGGACATAGCAAAGCTAATTCCATGAATCGCTGATTGTAGTTGGTGAGTTCAGTACCAACAACTTTCAGGCTTCGTAATTCAGCTACCAACTTCCTAACCTCGTTCCTTGGACAATACTCGTTGATTAGCATTGTTTTGAATTCTTCCCAGGGAGTATCATAAGCTACATCTCCTCCTACGGCCTTCACATAGTTTTTCCACCATGTGAGTGCACTATCTTGTAAGGTGCACGATACATACTTGGTCATGTCCTTCTCAATACAACCACTAATTTTAAACACAGACTCAATCTTTTCGATCCACCGTGTTAAACCGACTGGTCCTTCTGTTCCACTGAATGATGAGGTCTTGCAACCTTGAAAAGTTTTGTAAGTGCACCCCATACAAGGATTTGGGTTAACTGCAGCACCTCTTGCAGCCTCAACCCATAACATTCTGTCGTTCACTCATTGATTGATGAGTTCCTGGATTTCTTGTTCCGTCATTCGGTTCAATCGCGCCATAATCTTTAATAAGAATGAAAAAATAATTATTCACATGGAATATTATAGATGTAATATGTATTTACAGTACATCGTAGCTTATTAATAATATGAACCAGTAATTATTATAAAAGCCTTTTCTTCTTATTAGCGTTTTATAATTATATCTAGGGTAGTACCTACCCATTAAAGTTCATACTTAATAGCTTAGTACAGAAATCAATTACTATCACCCAAATAATACTCAACCATGGAAAATTATTGCATTTCACACTTCACTATTTTACATATGCTTATCTTACATCAAACATTAATAAGACTAATAGGAATAGCGGGAATAGGTGTGGAAGTATCTGGTGGAGTTGGTGCCACAACATCCTCACTAAACTTGGGATTTGGATTTTCCAATTCAGTAGCCTTTCGTTTCTTTCCTCTTTCAAACTTTTCTTTCGTAATTTCCTGTATTTCTTCCTCCTCAGGATCACTTTCCGGTTCCTCTTCAATTGATTCATCCGAAAATTGTGAGTCTTCCCTAGAGGTATCGTTTTCATCATCGGACAGGTTAATGACTGGAACACCATCTGAAGATTCTGGTTCGGAGTCGCTGAATGTGATAACAAGTTCTAAGCCAGACATCTATCACATAACAACTAGCACGTTAATACCACATAATATTTACTTATTAATTTTTTTTAACCAACAAGGATAAGCAATAGTTTTCGAAATCAAACACGGTCAAAGTCCAGACTCACTAATGCATCCTAACAAACTTGATAAGACACACTAATGCAAATTTTCTGGTTCTCTAAGACCAACGCTCTGATACCACATGTCATAACCCGACCTTAACCATAAGGACGAATACAATAACATATGATTTCATCGCGAGGTATTGACCTCTATATGCGACATTTTTCAAAAACTGCATTCGTTTTTACAATACAAACCATAGCTTTTATTACAAATACAAGGTTTAAACAACTTAATAATGATTATCGTTTAGCGATAATCTTAGACTTACAAACTTTACATGTGATAATAACAATACGACCTCCAACATATTTTACATTACAAATCCTCCGATATGCAGTTTTATTTTTGACACAAATATGCATACTCAAGATCTTGCTTAAATTCAACATGTTGCAGCGGAAGCTTTTAGTTATCACCTGAGAATAAACATGCTTACAACGTCAACATAAAGTTGGTGAGATATAGGTTTAATGCCGGCAGCGTTATGAATATAGACCACAAGATTTCATATATAAACGTTTTAATAAAAATATTCTAAGTTATTGAGCACTTGATAACCATACTTAACATTTAATCAACGTCGCATATTCCCTTTATTATGAAATCTTACTACACCGTACCAAGTGTAGTCACCGAAATGAAGTACTGTGCAACCGTTGAATACTGGTCGTCCAGTCCGATTGGGGTTGTCAGGCCCGATAGATCTATCAACAGGTTTCGCGTTTACAATACCGCATGTAAATAGTAGTTACCAAGTTACAGGGAGATATGCCAGTGGTACAACTCAACGTAGAATATATAATTTTAATCACTTGTGTCCATAACGTAAATCATAAAATGCATGTATTCTCATCCCGAAATATTTAGAGTTTAAAAGTGGGACTATATACTCACTTTTGCCTTGAAGGTATTTATCACGACTTGGTCTCCGATAGATATCACGAACCTAACCATATATATAATATATCAACATATTTTCTTTTTAGGTAATCGTTATATATATATATATATATATATATATATATATATATATATATATATATATATATATATATATATATATATATATATATACTTTTAATACTTTTAATATTTTCTTAGTCCTTAGTTAGCAGTCCGATGTTAGTGGTCCACAATTAGTTGCTTAAATAAAATAAATAAAGACCCCATCGTATTCGTATTGATCAAAATTAATCTCGACCCATGGTACCATGTTGTCAAGTGACGTGTTGCGTACATAAAGTACCGTGTTGTCAAATGACGTGTTGCGTACAATCATGAGGTCTTATGATTAATCTTCTCGTGTTGTTTACGGGTGGTCCTGAAATATATAAAATCAAATCATAAGTAAATATATATGAAATATCATATTAATTAGAAATATATGATTAATTTAATTTTTCTCCAAATATTTTCGTAGCTAAACTAGCTTCGGATACCCGATCTTGTTTTAGTCGTAGTTTCTTCATTACAACTCCGTTTTTGTTGGTTCAACTTGCCACTTCCTTGGATCGAGTCAATTTTTAAGAATATGAACAGAAAATACCTTAGGTTGTATTCGAAATCACAGGTTATAGGTCAAACTTTGGTGAAACTTATGAAAGTGATCATTTTCCATCATAAAAACAACATTTAATGATCATTTTTCTAAAAATACTTACACTTTGACTTAAACCATGAAATTTTTATGTGTTAACATATTCATAAGAAATATCATTTTTCCAGAACATGAACTTCCAATTCAAAGCTTAAGATGGTTTTTAATTATCCAACCCAAAACAGCCCCCGGTTGCACTCCGACGACGTAGATTCAGTTTTTAAAACCAAGTTATATCTTGTTAAGTTAGCATATCATTATGATATATTATAGGTCTTGAAGTGTTTTAAAAGTTAAGTTAGAAGGATCTATTTAGTTTGCAAACAAGTTTGAAATCATTCAAACTATGTTCTTGTTGTTAAAATTTTACAACACAAAATAAGATAGTTATATGAATATGAATTGAATAAGATTATGAATAAGGTTACTACCTCAAGTTACTTGGACAAAGTTACTGTAAGAGATGAGAAAAATCATAGAATCAAAAGAGTGGTGGAGTTGGATTGAAAGGTTGGAAGTAAACTTGTTTACTTGGAAGGATTTTTGAAGTGTTCTTGAATGGATTTTCTTATGATGATTAAGGGTTGTTTTTGAAGCTAGATCTTCATGGTTATTTGCTGAGATTGTGAAGAACACTTAAGGTTCCTAAGAGTGTGTTTTTGGTTAGAGAAAATGTGTAGTAAAAATGAAAATGGAATGGAGTATAAATGGTGGTGAAAAGATGTATAAATTTGTAATATTGTGCAAAAGTCTTGTAATATGCCAAATTGATTAATCATGCATGCTAAGATCCAAAATTGGCTGACTCATGGCTGCTAATAAAGTGATTGTGATGTGTATATACCAATAGTAAATACGTATAGAAGCTGGGTATGATACGGGTACATATACCCATGATATACGTATAAAAATCTTGAGAAAACGGAACGAGGATTCAAATATAGCTATCTTTTGTAAATATACTTATATTGTTTTATGTATATAAATCCTTTAAAAGTGATAAAATACATATCTATACGATACATGTATAAGCATTATTAGTTTTATGTATTTAAGTCGAAGAACGTTACATATAGTTATCGTTTTGAAAACTTAAGTTAGTAGTCTCAAAATATACTTATAACTCATTGTTATTAGTACACAATGAGATGTTAAAACATTCTTAGATCATGTTAAATATATAAAAATACATATATATACACAAACGTATAATTATCGTATGTTATATAGTTCATGATATCATCGGTCAAATTGGACGATCAAACGTTGTGTAAAACTCTTTTCAAAAACATAAGTCTCAACAATTTAGATTGCTTATCATGTTGGTAAGGTTTAATTTATGTAAATATCAATCTTATAAGTGTAAAACGATCGGAAAAATCCGGGTCGTTACACATGTAGTGTTTTAATATGTATTCATACACTTTTGAAAGACTTCAAGAAACTTATCAAAATACTTCTACTTAACAAAAATGCTTACAATTACATCCTCGTTCAGTTTTATCAACAATTCTACTCGTATGCACCCGTATTCATACTCGTACAATACATAGCTTTTAGATGTATGTACTATTGGTATATACACTCTAATGATCAGCTCTTAGCAGCCCATGTGAGTCATTCATGACTTATTTACATGAAAACAAAATTACACAACGTAAATAAGTCATGAATGATTACTCATATTTTTGTAATTTTATGAGATATTTCATATCTATATGATATGATAACTTAATGATTTAAAACCTGGAAACACGAAGAACACTGTAAAACCGGACATACGCCGTCGTAGTAACACCGCGGGCTGTTTTGGGTTAGTTAATTAAAAACTATGATAAACTTTGATTTAAAAGTTGTTCTTCTGGGAAAATGATTTTTCTTATGAATATGAAACTATATCCAAAAATCATGATTAAACTCAAAGTGGAAGTATGTTTTCTAAAATGGTCATCTAGACGTCGTTCTTTCGACTGAAATGACTACCTTTATAAAAATGACTTGTAAGTTATATTTCTGACTATAAACCTATACTTTTTCTGTTTAGATTCATAAAATAGAGTTCAATATGAAACCATAGCAATTTGATTCACTCAAAACGGATTTAAAATGAAGAAGTTATGGGTAAAACAAGATTGGATAATTTTTCTTGTTGTAGCAACGTGAAAATTGGTAACAAATCTATATTAATCATATCCTAGCTAACTTATATTGTATTATACATGTATTCTAATATATTATGTGATCTTGGGATACCATAGACACGTATGCAAATGTTTTGACATATCATATCGACCCATGTGTATATATTATTTGGAACAACCATAGACACTCTATATGCAGTAATGTGGGAGTTAGCTATACAGGGTTGAGGTTGATTTCAAAAATATATATACTTTGAGTTGTGATCTAGCCTGAGACGTGTATACACTGGGTCGTGGATTGATTCAAGATAATATATATCAATTTTTTTTCTATACATCTAACGTTGGACAACTAGTTATAGGTTACTAACGAGGACAGCTGACTTAATAAACTTAAAACATCAAAATGTATTAAAAGTGTGATAAATATATTTTGAACATACTTTGATATATATGTACATATTTGTTATAGGTTCATGAATCGACTAGTGGCCAAGTCTTACTTCCCGACGAAGTAAAAATCTGTGAAAGTGAGTTATATTCCCACTTTTAAAATCTAATATTTTTGGGATGAGAATATATGCAGGTTTTATAAATGATTTACAAAATAGACACAAGTACGTGAAACTACATTCTATGGTTGAATTATCGAAATCGAATATGCCCCTTTTTATTAAGTCTGGTAATCTAAGAATTAGGGAACAGACACCCTAACTGACGCGAATCCTAAAGATAGATCTATTGGGCCTAACAAACCCCATCTAAAGTACCGGATGCTTTAGTACTTCGAAATTTATATCATATCCGAAGGGTGTCCCGGAATGATGGGGATATTCTTATATATGCATCTTGTTAATGTCGATTACCAGGTGTTCACCATATAAATGATTTTTATCTCTATGTATGGGATGTATATTGAAATATGAAATCTTGTGGTCTATTGTTACGATTTGATATATATAGGTTAAACCTATAACTCACCAACATTTTTTTGTTGACGTTTTAAGCATGTTTATTCTCAGGTGATTATTAAGAGCTTCTGCTATCGCATACTTAAATAAGGACAAGATTTGGAGTCCATGCTTGTATGATATTGTGTAAAAACTACATTCAAGAAACTTATTTCGTTGTAACATATTTGTATTGTAAACCATTATGTATTAGTCGTGTGTAAACAAGATATTTTAGATTATCATTATTTGATAATCTACGTAAAGCTTTTTAAACCTTTATTGATGAAATAAAGGTTATGGTTTGTTTTAAAATGAATGCAGTCTTTGAAAAATGTCTCATATAGAGGTCAAAACCTCGCAACGAAATCAATTAATATGGAACGTTTTTAATCAATAAGAACGGGACATTTCAGTTGGTATCAGAGCGTTGGCCTTAGAGAACCAGAATTTTGTATTAGTGTGTCTTATTGAGTTTGTTAGGATGCATTAGCGAGTCTGGACTTCGACCGTGTTTACTTGATAAATGATTGCTTAACAAATTTTGTTGGAAACTATATATTTTTAACATGTGAATATTATGTGATATATTAATCTCTTAATGTGTTTGATATTATGTGATAGATGTCTACCTCTAGAACAAGTCCCATTGACTCACCTAATAATAATGAAGAGTCAAATGTAAATTGGAATGATTCCTGGACTGATTCACAAGTTCCCGAAGAGGAACCGGAAGAAGAGTCAGAACCGAAAGAAGAATCGGAACCGGAAGAAGAATCGGAACCGGAAGAAGAAATAGAACCAGTGGGGGAAATAATAAAATGGTTAAGTAGAAGAAAATCCTCAACCAACCGACCAAAGTTAATTATGGTCAATCGTGTTTCCGCCAAGGAAGCAAAGTATTGGGAGGATTACCAATTCTCCGATGAATCGGATCCCGACAAGGATTCCGATGATGTTATAGAAATTACCCCAACACAATTTAATAAGGCAAAAGAGAACAATAAGGGAAAGGGCATAAAAATAGAGAAATTTGATTCCAAACCCGATGAACTTTATATGTATCGTCAACACCCGTATTTCTTAAGTTGTGACAATAACCCGGGAACCTCTAAACCACTAGGTTTTTCTAAACCAATGTGGAAAACGACGACTCGTATTAGGGGAACATCATATATCCCTAGAAACTTGGCAAAACGAACCAAAACTGAAGAAGAAGAAACGAGCGAGTCGGAATAAGATAGTTGTATTCGTGTGGTGTAATATATGTAATATAGTGTGCTTATGCTTTATGATATATGTAAAAATTTCTTGTATTAATTGAAAGGACCCGTTCATATACATTATAAACGATTCACAATAGTTGATTACATTGCGAGGTATTTGACCTACATATGATATATTTTACAAACATTGCATTCGTTTTTAAAAGACAATCTTTCTTTACATCAAAAATTGACTGGCATGCATACCATTTCATAATATCCACTATCCAACTATAAATTGATTTAATAATAATCTTTGATGAACTCAATGACTCGAATGCAACGTTCTTCAAAATATGCTATGAAAGACTCCAAGTAATATCTTTAAAATGAGCAAATGCACAGCGGAAGATTTCTTTAACACCTGAGTATAAACATGCTTTAAAGTGTCAACCAAAAGGTTGGTGAGTTCATTAGTTTATCATAATCATTTATTTCCATCATTTTAATAGACCACAAGAATTTCATTTCCAGTTCTCATAAATATACGTCCCATGCATAGAGACAAAAAATAATCATTCATATGGTGAACACCTGGTAACCGACATTAACTAGATACATATAAGAATATCCCCTATCATTCCGGGATCCTCCTTCGGACATGATATAATTTCGAAGTACTAAAGCATCCGGTACTTTGGATGGGGTTTGTTAGGCCCAATAGATCTATCTTTAGGATTCGCGTCAATTAGGGTGTCTGTTCCCTAATTCTTAGATTACCAGACTTAATAAAAAGGGGCATATTCGATTTTGATAATTCAACCATATAATGTAGTTTCGATTACTTGTGTCTATTTCGAAAAACATTTATAAAAATTGCGCATGTATTCTCAGCCCAAAAATATAAAGGGTAAAAAGGCAAATGAAACACACCATACTGTATTTCGTAGTAAAAATACATATAACGTCATTGAACAAGTGCAAGGTTGGCCTCGGATTCACGAACCTAAATTAATTATATATATTTATGTGTTGGTCAATATTTGTCTAACAAATTAGGTCAAGTCATAGTGTACCACAATCCTAATGCTCGAGACTAATATGCAAAAGTCAACAAAAGTAAATTTGACTCAAAATAATTTCCAAAAATTTATACATGATTAATATATATTTAAATATCGTTGTTTTATATTTTTAAATATTTTTAAAAGATTTATTAGAGTAAATAATATAATTTATTTATTAATAAATAAAATTTTATATTATATTTATATAATAAAATATACTTTTATATATATTAAGTAATAAAATTTATAGGGTTCATTTAATATTATAAAGATAATATGATACGTATTATTAAAGTAAGTTATTACACGTAGTAAAATATGTTTGTATCAAACATTTATTTGATAAAATAATATCTATAATGATAGTAAGTAAAAGTTGTATTATTTTGTAATAATAATTATTATTATAAAAATATCAATATTTATAATTACTAAGATGACATTATGATAAAACGATAATTCTAATTATAATAACTTTAATATTTACGATAATTTTTAATATTATCTTTAAAATAATAATTCTATTTAAAATAATAATAATAATGATATTTTATAGTAACAATGACATTTCTATTAAAATGATAATTTTTGTTAAAATGATAGTTTTAATACTAACGATAATTTTAATAATAATAGTAATGATAAAAATAATAAGAACGATAATTTTATCTAAATCAATATTTTATAATATTTTAATTTCATCATGATACTCTTACCCATTATTTCCTAATCGTTTCGTTTAATAGCTTTTAATCGTCTTTTATATCGTGTTCGTAATAATGATAATAATAGTAATCAAAATAATTAGGTGTTACAAATATTTGTTTTAATTACACTAATATTAATAATGATAGTTACTATAACATTATTAACGATAATAATAATAATTATCTTAATGATAATATAGTAATAATAATAATAACAATAACAATAACCATTTTTAAATAATGATATATATATTAATAATGATAATAATAATAATACCAATAATAATAATAATAATAATAATAATAATAATAATAATAATAATAATAATAATAATAATAATAATAATAATAATAATAATAATAATAATAATAATAATAATAATAATAATAATTGGATAATAATAATAATACTAATTATAACTTTAACGATAATAACGATAGTAATAATAAAAAAAATAACAATTTTTAATGATAAATCCTTTTATTAATAAAGATAATAATAATAATAATAAGAAAAAACTAGAACGACGATAATAACGACGATAATAATAATCATTTTTAATAATAATACAAAAATTCGATGGACTATAACTTCAAATCCGTTCATCGAAATCATTCGATATCTAAATGAAAAGTTCTTAATTATGAGTACTCATTCGATACACTATTAGTATGTAAAAGTTAAATTATGAGTACTCACGTATCAATATTGAGATTCAATATTGCAGGAAAGGTACGTAGACGCAACGGAGATGATAAACATTATATTGACCTCACGAGCATGTAGTGACCCGAACTTTTTGATGCATATATATATATATATATTAATTGAGATTGATATTTACATGATTAAATGTTTCCAACATGTTAAGCAATCAAACTTGTTAAGACTTGATTAATTGAAATATGTTTCATATAGACAATTTACCACCCAAGTTGACCGGTGATTCACGAACGTTAGAATTTGTAAAAACTATATGATAACATATATATGGATATATATATAGTTAACATGATACTATGATAAGTAAACATATCATTAAGTATATTAACAATGAACTACATATGTAAAAACAAGACTACTAACTTAATGATTTTTAAACGAGACATATATGTAACGATTATCGTTGTAAAGACATTTAATGTATATATATCATATTAAGAGATATTCATACATGATAATATCATGATAATATAATAATTTAAAATCTCATTTGATATTATAAACATTGGGTTAACAACATTTAACAAGATCGTTAACCTAAAGGTTTCAAAACAACACTTACATGTAACAACTAACGATGACTTAACGACTCAGTTAAAATGTATATACATGTAGTGTTTTAATATGTATTTATACACTTTGGAAAGACTTCAATACACTTATCAAAATACTTTTACTTAACAAAAATTCTTACAATTACATCCTCGTTCAGTTTCATCAACAATTCTACTCGTATGCACCCGTATTCGTACTCGTACAATACACAGCTTTTAGATGTATGTACTATTGGTATATACACTCCAATGATCAGCTCTTAGCAGCCCATGTGAGTCACCTAACACATGTGGGAACCATCATTTGGCAACTAGCATGAAATATCTCATAAAATTACAAAAATATGAGTAATCATTCATGACTTATTTACATGAAAACAAAATTACATATCCTTTATATCTAATCCATACACCAATGACCAAAAACACCTACAAACACTTTCATTCTTCAATTTTATTCATCTAATTGATCTCTCTCAAGTTCTATCTTCAAGTTCTAAGTGTTCTTCATATATTCTACAAGTTCTAGTTACATAAAATCAAGAATACTTTCAAATTTGCTAGATCACTTCCAATCTTGTAAGGTGATCATCCAACCTCAAGAAATCTTTGATTCTTACAGTAGGTTATCATTCTAATACAAGGTAATAATCATATTCAAACTTTGGTTCAATTTCTATAACTATAACAATCTTATTTCAAGTGATGATCTTACTTGAACTTGTTTTCGTGTCATGATTCTGCTTCAAGAACTTCGAGCCATCCAAGGATCCGATGAAGCTAGATCCATTTTTCTCTTTTCCAGTAGGTTTATCCAAGGAACTTAATATAGTAATGATGTTCATAACATCATTCGATTCATACATATAAAGCTATCTTATTCGAAGGTTTAAACTTGTAATCACTAGAACATAGTTTAGTTAATTCTAAACTTGTTCGCAAACAAAAGTTAATCCTTCTAACTTGACTTTTAAAATCAACTAAACACATGTTCTATATCTATATGATATGATAACTTAATGATTTAAAACCTGGAAACACGAAAAACACCGTAAAACCGGATTTACGCCGTCGTAGTAACACCGCGGGCTGTTTTGGGTTAGTTAATTAAAAACTATGATAAAATTTGACTTAAAAGTTGTTATTTTGAGAAAATTATTTTTATTATGAACATGAAACTATATCCAAAAATTATGGTTAAACTCAAAGTGGAAGTATGTTTTCTAAAATGGTCATCTAGACGTCGTTCTTTCGACTGAAATGACTACCTTTACAAAAACGACTTGTAACTTATTTTTCCGACTATAAACCTATACTTTTTCTGTTTAGATTCATAAAATAGAGTTCAATATGAAACCATAGCAATTTGAGTCACTCAAAACGGATTTAAAATGAAGAAGTTACGGGTAAAACAAGATTGGATAATTTTTCTCATTTTAGCTACGTGAAAATTGGTAACAAATCTATTCCAACCATAACTTAATCAACTTGTATTGTATATCATGTAATCTTGAGATACCATAGACACGTATACAATGTTTCGACCTATCATGTCGACACATCTATATATATTTCGGAACAATCATTGACACTCTATATGTGAATGTTGGAGTTAGCTATACAGGGTTGAGGTTGATTCCAAAATATATATAGTTTGAGTTGTGATCTATACTGAGATACGTATACACTGGGTCGTGGATTGATTCAAGATAATATTTATCGATTTATTTCTGTACATCTAACTGTGGACAACTAGTTGTAGGTTACTAATGAGGACAGCTGACTTAATAAACTTAAAACATCAAAATATATTAAAAGTGTTGTAAATATATTTTGAACATACTTTTATATATATGTATATATTGTTATAGGTTCGTGAATCAATCAGTGGCCAAGTCTTACTTCCCGACGAAGTAAAAATCTGTGAAAGTGAGTTATAGTCCCACTTTTAAAATCTAATATTTTGGGATGAGAATACATGCAGTTTTATAAATGTTTTAAAAAATAGACACAAGTACGTGAAACTACATTCTATGGTTGAATTATCGAAATCGAATATGCCCCTTTTTATTAAGTCTGGTAATCTAAGAATTAGGGAACAGACACCCTAATTGACGCGAATCCTAAAGATAGATCTATTGGGCCTAACAAACCCCATCCAAAGTACCGGATGCTTTAGTACTTCGAAATTTATATCATATCCGAAGGGTGTCCCGGAATGATAGGGATATTCTTATATATGCATCTTGTTAATGTCGGTTACCAGGTGTTCACCATATGAATGATTTTTATCTCTATGTATGGGATGTGTATTGAAATATGAAATCTTGTGGTCTATTATTATGATTTGATATATATAGGTTAAACCTATAACTCACCAACATTTTTTTGACGTTTTAAGCATGTTTATTCTCAGGTGATTATTAAGAGCTTCCGCTGTCGCATACTTAAATAAGAACTAGATTTGGAGTCCATGCTTGTATGATATTGTGTAAAAACTGCATTCAAGAAACTTATTTTGTTGTAACATATTTGTATTGTAAACCATTACGTAATGGTCGTGTGTAAATAGGATATTTTAGATTATCATTATTTGATTATCATTATGAAATCTTATGGTTTGTTTTAAAATGAATGCAGTCTTTGAAAAACGTCTCATATAGAGGTCAAAACCTCGCAACGAAATCAATTAATATGGAACGTTTTTAATCAATAAGAACGGGACATTTCAGTTGGTATCAGAGCGTTGGTCTTAGAGAACCAGAATTTTGCATTAGTGTGTCTTATCGAGTTTGTTAGGATGCATTAGTGAGTCTGGACTTCGACCGTGTTTACTTGAAAAATGATTGCTTAACAAATTTTGTTGGAAACTATATATTTTTAACATGTGAATATTATGTGATATATTAATCTCTTAACGCGTTTGATATTATGTGATAGATGTCTACCTCTAGAACAAGTCCCATTGACTCACCTAATAATAATGAAGAGTCAAATGTAAATTGGAATGATTCGTGGACTGATTCACAAGTTTTCGAAGAGGAACCGGAAGAAGTGTCAGAACCGGAAGAAGAATCGGAACCGGAAGAAGAATCGGAACCGGATGAAGAAATAGAACCGGTGGGGGAAATAATAAAACAGTTAAGTAAAAGAAAATCCTTAACCAACCAACCAAGGTTAATTATGGTCAATGGTGTTTCCGCCAAGGAAGCAAAATATTGGGAGGATTACCAATTCTCCGATGAATCGGATTCCGACGAGAATTCCGATGATGTTATAGAAATTACTCCAACTGAATTTAAAAAGGCAAAAGAAAATAATAAGGGAAAGGGCATAAAAATAGAGAAATCTAATTCCAACCCCGATGAACTTTATATGTATCGTCAACCCCCGAAGTCCTTAAGTTGTAACAATTACCCGGGAACCTCTAAACCACCAGGTTTTTCTAAACCAATGTGGAAAACGACGGCTCGTATTAGGGGAACATCATATATCCCTAGAAACTTGGCAAAACGAACCAAAACCGAAGAAGAAGAAACAAGCGAGTCGGAATAAGATAGTTGTATTCGTGTGGTGTAATATATGTAATATAGTGTGCTTATGCTTTATGATATATGTAAAAATTGCTTGTATTAATAAGTATTTTTTTTTATGAATCTAACTCTTGTCTATATTACAGTATAAAAACACAAAATGGATAGACAACCCAATATTTTAAGAGACCTACCCGGAGACATGATTGATGAAATCTTGTCTAGAGTCGGTCAGAATTTTTCGGCACAACTATTTAAGGCGAGATCAGTTTGTAAGACATTCGAAGAACTTTCCAAGAATGCCTTGGTTTATAAAAGGCTTTCGTTCGAAAGATGGGGGATATCACATTGGGAAATCCATAAGTTACGATGTGTTTACTTTGACGCATATATTGCGGGGAACCCAAATGCTATTATACGCAATGGGTTAAGAAATTATTTTTACTCAATATATCCGAATATTGGACTTCGTGATTTAGAAAAAGCGGCTAACATGCAACATAAAGAAGCATGTTATGCTTACGAATTAGTAATGTTCGCTTCTCACCAAAGTGAGAACAAGAACATCGGGCTACAACTATTAAACAAAACGTTCCCACAAGTGACGGAGTCAGTAATTGGGGTAAGAAATGAGGTTTTTAGATTGTTACGGGACTGTTGGACATTACGTAACCCTCGTCCCTTTGACGACGTTACAACACACTGTCTTATCAACGGCCATAACGGTTATGTTCCACAAGACCAAGGACGGGAAGTAGTCCTAGTAAAACCAGATTGCATGACTTGTTTCTGGACGTATGAATTACGTGTCTTTATTGCCTTTGCTGAACGAATTGTGTACTAGCTAGAATTATCTTCACAACCATCTTGTATCAAATTTATTGTGTGCTATATTTCATGCTATATGTAAAATAAGCGGTATTGTAAGTTTGTAAAATATTGTGTAAAAGTTTGAACGCTAAATATTATTATAATCCGTTTTTCATATAGAATTGTGGTAGTTGAATTGTATATTGGCTACTAAGTATGAACTTAACGGGTAGGTACTACCCGAATTTAAACTTATAAAACGCTAATATGAAGAAAAAGCTTTTATAAATGAGTTCATATTATGCTACGAAATACTATTAACTACTCTTAATATTCTGTATGATTAACTTGTTCCATTTGACTATTTTAAAGGAAATGGCACCGACTACTCGACATACCGTGAATATGAATGAAGCGGAATTCCGTACTTTTCTAGCTTCAAACATAGCCGCAGTACAGGCTGCGCTACATACCAACAATAACCTTGGATCTAGCAGTACAGGAAATCGTGTAGGATGCACCTACAAAGAATTCACTTCCTGCAAACCTTTGGAATTTGATGGAACCGAAGGACCGATCGGATTGAAACGGTGGACCGAGAAGGTCGAATCGGTGTTTGCCATAAGTAAGTGTACTGAAGAGGACAAAGTGAAGTATGCTACGCATACCTTCACAGGTTATGCGTTAACATGGTGGAATACCTATCTAGAGCAAGTGGGACAAGACGATGCGTACGCACTACCGTGGTCAGCATTCAAGCACTTGATGAACGAGAAGTACCGTCCCAGAACCGAGGTCAATAAGCTCAAGACAGAACTTAGAGGGTTACGAACCCAAGGATTTGATATTACCACGTACGAAAGACGATTCACAGAATTGTGCCTATTGTGTCCGGGAGCATTCGAAGATGAGGAAGAGAAGATCGACGCGTTTGTGAAAGGATTACCGGAAAGAATCCAAGAAGATATAAGTTCACACGAGCCCGCCTCCATACAACAGGCATGTAGAATGGCTCACAAACTAGTGAACCAGATTGAAGAAAGAATTAAAGAACAGACTGCTGAAGAGGCCAATGTGAAGCAAGTCAAAAGAAAGTGGGAGGAAAACGGTGATAAGAATCACCAATACAACAACAACAGCAATTACAACAATAATCGCAACAATTATCCCAACAATCGCAACTACAACAAACGGCCCAACAACAACAACAACAACAACAACAATAACAACAACATCAACTACAACAATCATCCCAACAACAATAATAACCGCAACAACAACAACAATCAGAAGCAACTATGCCAAAGGTGTGAAAAGTATCACTCGGGGTTCTGCACCAAATTTTGCAACAAGTGTAAAAGAAATGGTCATAGCGCGACGAAGTGTGAGGTCTACGGATCAGGGGTTAATAGAACGAAAGGAACAAATGGTGTCGAAACGAGTAATGGTGGAGCAAGTAGTGTCGGAGCAAGTTATGCCAATGTAGTTTATTATAAATGTGGAAAACCGGGCCACATTATTAGAAATTGCCCGAACCAGGAGAACACGAATGGACAAGGCCGCGGAAGAGTTTTCAATATTAATGCGGCAGAGCCACAGGAAGACCCGGAGCTTGTTACAGGTACGTTTCTTATTGACAATAAATCTGCTTACGTTTTATTTGATTCGAGTGCGGATAGAAGCTATATGAGTAGAGATTTTTGTGCTAAATTAAGTTGTCCATTGACGCCTTTGGATAGTAAATTTTTACTCGAATTAGCAAATGGTAAATTAATTTCAGCAGATAATATATGTCGGAATCGAGAAATTAAACTGGTTAGCGAAACATTTAAGATTGATTTGATACCAGTAGAGTTAGGGAGTTTTGATGTGATAATCGGTATGGACTGGTTGAAAGAAGTGAAAGCAGAGATTGTTTGTTACAAAAATGCAATTCGCATTATACGAGAAAAAGGAAAACCCTTAATAGTGTACGGAGAAAAGGGCAACACGAAGCTACATCTTATTAGTAATTTGAAGGCACACAAACAAATAAGAAAAGGTTGCTATGCTATTCTAGCACACGTCGAGAAAGTACAAACTGAAGAAAAGAGCATCAATGATGTTCCCATTGCAAAAGAATTTCCCGATGTATTTCCGAAAGAATTACCGGGATTAGCCCCACATCGATCCGTTGAATTTCAAATAGGTCTTGTACCAGGAGCTGCACCAATAGCTCGTGCTCCTTACAGACTCGCACCCAGCGAGATGAAAGAACTGCAATGCCAATTACAAGAACTTTTAGAGCGTGGTTTCATTCGACCAAGCACATCACCGTGGGGAGCTCCTATTTTGTTTGTCAAGAAGAAAGATGGTACATTCAGGTTGTGTATCGACTACCGAGAGTTGAACAAACTTACCATCAAGAACCGCTACCCACTACCGAGAATCGATGACTTATTTGATCAACTACAAGGCTCATCTGTTTATTCAAAGAGTGACTTACGTTACGGGTATCATCAAATGTGGGTGAAAGAAGATGATATTCCAAAGACTGCTTTCAGAACACGTTACGGTCATTACGAGTTTATGGTCATGCCGTTTGGTTTAACTAATGCACCAGCTGTGTTCATGGACCTTATGAACCGAGTGTGTGGACCATACCTTGACAAGTTTGTCATTTTTTTTATTGATGACATACTTATTTACTCAAAGAATGACCAAGAACACGGTGAACATTTGAGAAAGGTGTTAGATGTATTGAGGAAGGAAAAATTGTACGCTAAGTTTTCAAAGTGTGCATTTTGGTTGGAAGAAGTTCAATTCCTCGGTCACATAGTGAACAAAGAAGGTATTAAGGTGGATCCGGCAAAGATAGAAACTGTTGAAAAGTGGGAAACCCTGAAAACTCCGAAACACATACGCCAGTTTTTAGGACTAGCTGGTTACTACAGAAGGTTCATCCAAGACTTTTCCAGAATAGCAAAACCCTTGACTGCATTAACGCATAAAGGGAAGAAATTTGAATGGAATGATGAACAAGAGAAAGCGTTTTAGTTATTGAAGAAAAAGTTAACTACGCCACCTATATTGTCATTGCCTGAAGGGAATGATGATTTTGTGATTTATTGTGACGAATCAAAGCAAGGTCTCGGTTGTGTATTAATGCAACGAACGAAGGTAATTGCTTATGCGTTTAGACAATTGAAGATTCACGAACAAAATTATACGACGCATGATTTGGAATTAGGCGCGGTTGTTTTTGCATTAAAGACTTGGAGGCACTACTTATATGGGGTCAAAAGTATTATATATACCGACCATAAAAGTCTTCAACACATATTTAATCAGAAACAACTGAATATGAGGCAGCGTAGGTGGATTGAATTGTTGAATGATTACGACTTTGAGATTCGTTACTACCAGGGGAAGGCAAATGTGGTAGCCGATGCCTTGGGCAGGAAGGACAGAGAACCCATTCGAGTAAAATCTATGAATATAATGATTCATAATAACCTTACTACTCAAATAAAGGAGGTGCAACAAGGAGTTTTAAAAGAGGGAAATTTAAAGGATGAAATACCCAAAGGATTGGAGAAGCATCTTAATATTCGGGAAGACGGAACCCGGTATAGGGCTGAAAGGATTTGGGTACCAAAATTTAGAGATATGAGAGAAATGGTACTTAGAGAAGCTCATAAAACCAGATACTCAATACATCCTGGAACGGGGAAGATGTACAAGGATCTCAAGAAACATTTTTGGTGGCCGGGTATGAAAGCCGATGTTGCTAAATATGTAGGAGAATGTTTGACGTGTTCTAAGGTCAAAGCTGAGCATCAGAAACCATCAGGTCTACTTCAACAACCTGAAATCCCGGAATGGAAATGGGAAAATATTACCATGGATTTCATCACTAAATTGCCAAGGACTGCAAGTGGTTTTGATACTATTTGGGTAATAGTTGATCGTCTCACCAAATCAGCACACTTCCTGCCAATAAGAGAAGATGACAAGATGGAGAAGTTAGCACGACTGTATTTGAAGGAAGTTGTCTCCAGACATGGAATACCAATCTCTATTATCTTTGATAGGGATGGCAGATTTATTTCAAGATTCTGGCAGACATTACAGCAAGCATTAGGAACTCGTCTAGACATGAATACTGCCTATCATCCACAAACTGATGGGCAGAGCGAAAGGACGATACAAACGCTTGAAGACATGCTACGAGCATGTGTTATTGATTTCGGAAACAGTTGGGATCGACATCTACCGTTAGCAGAATTTTCCTACGACAACAGCTACCATTCAAGCATTGAGATGGCACCGTTTGAAGCACTTTATGGTAGAAAGTGCAGGTCTCCGATTTGTTGGAGTAAAGTGGGGGATAGACAGATTACGGGTCCGGAGATTATACAAGAAACTACCGAGAAGATCATCCAAATTCAACAACGGTTGAAAACTGCCCAAAGTCGACAAAAGAGCTACGCTGACATTAAAAGAAAAGATATAGAATTTGAAATTGGAGAGATGGTCATGCTTAAAGTTACACCTTGGAAAGGCGTTGTTCGATTTGGTAAACGAGGGAAATTAAATCCAAGGTATATTGGACCATTCAAGATTATTGATCGTGTCGGACCAGTAGCTTACCGACTTGAGTTACCTCAACAACTCGCGGCTGTACATAACACTTTCCACGTCTCGAATTTGAAGAAATGTTTTGCTAAAGAAGATCTCACTATTCCGTTAGATGAAATCCAAATCAACGAAAAACTTCAATTCCTCGAAGAACCCGTCGAAATAATGGATCGTGAGGTTAAAAGACTTAAGCAAAACAAGATAATAATTGTTAAGGTTCGATGGAATGCTCGTAGAGGACCCGAGTTCACCTGGGAGCGTGAAGATCAGATGAAGAAGAAATACCCGCATCTATTTCCAGAAGATTCGTCAACACCTTCAACAGCTTAAAATTTCGGGACGAAATTTATTTAACAGGTAGGTACTGTAGTGACCCGAACTTTTTGATGCATATATATATTAATTGAGATTGATATTTACATGATTAAATGTTTCCAACATGTTAAGCAATCAAACTTGTTAAGACTTGATTAATTGAAATATGTTATATATAGACAATTGACCACCCAAGTTGACCGGTGATTCACGAACGTTAAAACTTGTAAAACCTATATGATAACATATATATGGATATATATATAGTTAACATGATACTATGATAAGTAAACATATCATTAAGTATATTAACAATGAACTACATATGTAAAAACAAGACTACTAACTTAATGATTTTTAAACGAGACATATATGTAACGATTATCGTTGTAAAGACATTTAATGTATATATATATCATATTAAGAGATATTCATATATGATAATATCATGATAATATAATAATTTAAAATCTCATTTGATATTATAAACATTGGGTTAACAATATTTAACAAGATCGTTAACCTAAAGGTTTCAAAACAACACTTACATGTAACGACTAACGATGACTTAACGACTCAGTTAAAATGTATATACATGTAGTGTTTTAATATGTATTTATACACTTTTTAAAGACTTCAATACACTTATCAAAATACTTTTACTTAACAAAAATGCTTACAATTACATCCTCGTTCAGTTTCATCAACAATTCTACTCGTATGCACCCGTATTTGTACTCGTACAATACACAGCTTTTAGATGTATGTACTATTGGTATATATACTCCAATGATCAGCTCTTAGCAGCCCATGTGAGTCACCTAACACATGTGGGAACCGTCATTTGGCAACTAGTATGAAATATCTCATAAAATTACAAAAATATGAGTAATCATTCATGACTTATTTACATGAAAACAAAATTACATATCCTTTATATCTAATCCATACACCAATTACCAAAAACACCTACAAACACTTTCATTCTTCAATTTTATTCATCTAATTGATCTCTCTCAAGTTCTATCTTCAAGTTCTAAGTGTTCTTCATATATTCTACAAGTTCTAGTTACATAAAATCAAGAATACTTTCAAATTTGCTAGCTCACTTATAATCTTGTAAGGTGATCATCCAACCTCAAGAAATCTTTGTTTCTTACAGTAGGTTATCATTCTAATACAAGGTAATAATCATATTCAAACTTTGGTTCAATTTCTGTAACTATAACAATCTTATTTCAAGTGATGATCTTACTTGAACTTGTTTTCGTGTCATGATTCTGCTTCAAGAACTTCGAGCCATCCAAGGATCCGTTGAAGCTAGATCCATTTTTCTCTTTTCCAGTAGGTTTATCCAAAAAACTTAAGATAGTAATGATGTTCATAACATCATTCGATTCATACATATAAAGCTATCTTATTCGAAGGTTTAAACTTGTAATCACTAGAACATAGTTTAGTTAATTCTAAACTTGTTCGCAAACAAAAGTTAATCCTTCTAACTTGACTTTTAAAATCAACTAAACACATGTTCTATATCTATATGATATGATAACTTAATGATTTAAAACCTGGAAACACGAAAAACACAGTAAAACCGGATTTACGCCGTCGTAGTAACACCGCGGGCTGTTTTGGGTTAGTTAATTAAAAACTATGATAAAATTTGACTTAAAAGTTGTTATTCTGAGAAAATGATTTTTATTATGAACATGAAACTATATCCAAAAATTATGGTTAAACTCAAAGTGGAAGTATGTTTTCTAAAATGGTCATCTAGACGTCGTTCTTTCGACTAAAATGACTACCTTTACAAAAACGACTTGTAACTTATTTTTCCGACTATAAACCTATACTTTTTCTGTTTAGATTCATAAAATAGAGTTCAATATGAAACCATAGCAATTTGATTCACTCAAAACGGATTTAAAATGAAGAAGTTATGGGTAAAACAAGATTGGATAATTTTTCTCATTTTAGCTACGTGAAAATTGGTAACAAATCTATTCCAACCATAACTTAATCAACTTGTATTGTATATCATGTAATCTTGAGATACCATAGACACGTATACAATGTTTCGACCTATCATGTCGACACATCTATATATATTTCAGAACAACCATAGACACTCTATATGTGAATGTTGGAGTTAGCTATACAGGGTTGAGGTTGATTCTAAAATATATATAGTTTGAGTTGTGATCAATACTGAGATACGTATACACTGGGTCGTGGATTGATTCAAGATAATATTTATTGATTTATTTCTGTACATCTAACTGTGGACAACTAGTTGTAGGTTACTAACGAGGACAGCTGACTTAATAAACTTAAAACATCAAAATATATTAAAAGTGTTGTAAATATATTTTGAACATACTTTGATATATATGTATATATTGTTATAGGTTCGTGAATCAACCAGTGGCCAAGTCTTACTTCCCGACGAAGTAAAAATCTGTGAAAGTGAGTTATAGTCCCACTTTTAAAATCTAATATTTTGGGATGAGAATACATGCAAATTTATAAATGATTTACAAAATAGACACAAGTACGTGAAACTACATTCTATGGTTGAATTATCGAAATCGAATATGCCCCTTTTTATTAAGTCTGGTAATCTAAGAATTAGGGAACAGACACCCTAATTGACGCGAATCCTAAAGAAAGATCTATTGGGCCTAAAAAACCCCATCCAAAGTATCGGATGCTTTAGTACTTCGAAATTTATATCATGTCCGAAGGGTGTCCCGGAATGATGGGGATATTCTTATATATGCATCTTGTTAATGTCGGTTACCAGGTGTTCACCATATGAATAATTTTTATCTCTATGTATGGGATGTGTATTGAAATATGAAATCTTGTGGTGTATTATTATGATTTGATATATATAGGTTAAACCTATAACTCACCAACATTTTTTTTGACGTTTTAAGCATGTTTATTCTCAGGTGATTATTAAGAGCTTCCGCTATCGCATACTTAAATAAGGACGAGATTTGGAGTCCATGCTTGTATGATATTGTGTAAAAACTGCATTCAAGAAACTTATTTTGTTGTAACATATTTGTATTGTAAACCATTATATAATGGTCGTGTGTAAACAGGATATTTTAGATTATCATTATTTGATAATCTACGTAAAGCTTTTTAAACCTTTATTGATGAAATAAAGGTTATGGTTTGTTTTAAAATGAATGCAGTCTTTGAAAAACGTCTCATATAGAGTTCAAAACCTCGCAACGAAATCAATTAATATGGAACGTTTTTAATCAATAAGAACGGGACATTTCAGAGCATACCCATGAACCATACCAATCACCTCCATAGCTATAACCTATAATTTCCTTAATCCAATCCCACTCGAAAAACAATTTCGAAATCACTCGGACAGCACTCTGACGTAATATTTTATGTATACTAATAATATCTTGAAATAATACGGAGTAAATATATATATGTAAATCGATTGAGATAGTTTAGAGAAAAATATTTTCAAGTTTCTATGAAATAATGAAACCTATTGAATTCTATTTATAATAGATTTTTGAATTATTAAAGTGAATTATTAAAGTATGAATTATTAAAGTGAATTATTAAAGTATGAATTATTAAAGTGAATTATTAAAGTATGAATTATTAAAGTGAATTATTAAAGTATGAATTATTAAAGTGAATTATTAAAGTATGAATTATTAAAGTGAATTATTAAAGTTAAAGTAAAGTAAAAATAAAGTAAAGGTAAAGTTTAAGTATAGTAAAAGTATAAAACTATGTACGTATAATACGCGTATAAATATATATAATATTAATTTAAATCGTTATATATATTTAATAAAATAAAATATAAATATCGTTATCTTTATAATACTGGTTAAGTAATGAGTTATCAAAAGTGGTTCTAGATATTTATAAAAGTTATATATGTTTTAATAATAAAGTTCTTTTTAAACTGAAAACGTTTTTGTACGTTTGAAACTAAATCAAATAAATATAATAATTTTGTTTTCCAAAACCAAATATATTTTTAAGAATCATTTTGTTTAAAGGTTAAAATAATGGAAATCGTTATATCATAAAATGTTTTAAAAAAGTAGAATCATATATATTCATAATAGGTTTCAAGTTTTTAAATTACAGTTTGTTGGTGAAGCATGGAATAAAGTTCAAAGGTTAAATAAATGTATGAAATCATCTTAATGAAAAATGTTGAGTTACTTAACTTGTCGATATCCAACATCTAAGTTATTTACACTTCACTTTCTTACTTATAAATCACTTTACCATTTTCCGAATGTTGTCAAAAAGAATAGATTTCTTAAATCACAGTGGACCTCATAACATAGACCCGTAATCATATCATAATGTATCTGATAAATCAACAATTTGATATTATCTTCTAATTCCATCGATAAACATATTAAAACAAATACGATCATGTAAAGTATTATACGTTTAATACTTTATTAATATTCTCAAGTTATAATATATATATATACATACATATACATATTTATTTATATATAACGGTTCGTGAATCGTCTGAATTTGGTTGAGGATATAATGAATGTATGAACACAATTTAAAATTCTTGAGATTTAACTTAACAAACTTTGCTTATCGTGTCGGAATAATATAAAGATAAAGTTTAAATTTGATTGGAAATTTCTGGGTTGTCACAGTACCTACCCGTTAAAGAAATTTCGTCCCAAAATTTGAGTGGAAAGGTCGTGAATGATAATAAGTATGTTTTCATGATGCATACAGGCTGAAAATTAGAGTTTTATCATCAGCGAATAATTTGGATAAACAATCCATTTATATGAAGAGTACGAATGAAGCTAACATAGAAGAGTGAAATGAGTAAGTGTAGATTCATCTTATCATTTGATGTAGATATGATTGATTTCCAGATTTCAAGGGATTTGAAGAAAATCTTTGTAATAAGATTTGATTCTCCGGTAACAAAAGGAATTAGGATCCGCTTTAAATGCGATCGTCCATTTTAATTGTTCTATCGGAGATTTTCTTATAAATTCACCTCCTTCCTTTTCTTACAACTCACACCTTCTGTTGATGCATTTTATGCAAGTCCCTAGACATCTACCCACGTCCATTGCAGGTACAACAGTTTACAGGCCACCATGATCGTTCGTTATTATCCTATTTATGTTTGTATGTGGTTACAACAACTGCAGGAACGAGATGTGGATGTTTGACTATGTTAGACTTAGTTAGACGTCCGAGTGAAGCCTCACTTGTACGGCTGACAGGCTCATACGCACGGTTGATGCTGAGCTAAGTCACAATTACAATCTAAATGAGAAGACATGAGTGAGTGATCACCCGTACGGCTGATGAAGCCAACTCGTATGTGTGATGGATGAATCGTACGGGTGAGTCAACAGCAGGGGTATATAAAGTCTTATGTTCTTCATTTTTAGGTTAAGCCTCTCATTTGTTACACACACTCAGATCTGGTGAGCTCCTCCGATTCTCTCTCAACCCAAATCACCCAGGTGATGAATAATTGCTCTAGGTGTTGATCTAATCACACTTGATTTAGTTTTGGTATGAATAAATTAATCATAAAAAGCTTAACCTATTCACTAGAGGGTTTGATTCACTTATTCCGTCATTGTGTGAGTTAAATCTGTTGATTTCTAAGTTCCTAGTCATGTTTCATCACCTTCTATTCTTTCCCCCTCAACTCATATTTTAAAGTATTCATCAATATGCTCCATCCAGTTCTGATTCTTGATATACTTATAACTTTCATATTGGTCATTCTTCTTTTTCATCTACCGCTGGAAGAATCTATTTACTTCTACTATACTCTTGGGTTTATAGTGTTTCTAGTTCTCCCGTGTCTTTATATTGCTATATGCATCGATATATATGGTTTATAATTTTTGGTTTGTCGTTGGGCTTTATATCTTCCCTTATATTTCAAAGTCTCTGTTTCTATCTTCTATAATCATTGTCATCCACAGTTAATGCTCTCTTTTATTTGTTGCAATTTATACCCCAATTTCTATTTCGGAGTTTTGTCCTTTCGTTTCTTCTTCTTGCGATTAAGCACCGCTTGTAATGGTCCAGAATTCACAAATATGATTTTCGGAATGAACATTGTTAATGTTCTAGGAAGAAAATTGTGATGGCACGATCTTGACTTGTCAAATTACTAGAATACCTTGGAAAAGGCCGAATCATCAAGAAATATTTTCTTGATATTTTATAGGTTAAATAGAATACAAGAGTCGTATAACATGGCACATGATGATGTTATGATCTGTGAATCATCACGTTCCATTTAGAAACTCAGCATGAATTACTGTAATATAATCACGTTGATCAAGTGTCATTATATTATACTAACACATGCTTCAGTTTCCAACACTACTTCAAAAACATTCATATTTTAAACTCAAAGGTTTACAGAGTATAGGAACTAAACAGTTTCCTTTTTGATGTAATACAGATAGCGCAAAGAGATAAATGATTCCAGATAAGAATAGTTATGGAAATATCTTCAGAAATATGGAGGATATTTATAATGAAAGATACGATGATATCTTAGAATTTCTAATACCAGAGGATGATGAAGAATATTGTCTGTAAGGGTTTAGTGTCAGGAGCAAGGTATTCGTTAATGACTTCAGCAGATACTGAATCATTTGGATTCTTTGAAGGTAGGTTCAGTCTTTGTGATTTGTCCACGGCCTCTTTCATACTTTGCTCAATCCCTTTTTCAGTTCCAAAACTTCTCTATTTCTGAGCTTTGTTAATACACTAATCTTTATCATCAAACTTTTTACTGCTAAGGTCGTTTACAGTTTTTGTTGCTTCATCAGCATTTCGAGAACTAGTTCGCGGTTCAGAGTGTTTTTCAGAAACTTCACATTCGAAGTATGTAAGCCTTGGAAATAGACGTTATGTATAACTGTTGGCGTCAACATGCTGTGAGATTTCAAAATACTGATTGCTAACTCCCAATGATTCGTATGACAATTCTCGTTACAAGAGGCAGATGAGTAAATGATGAGGTTTCGATAAATATAAAGATTCTTCAGAATGCCCAAGATCAGTGAAGTTGTTGGTAAGTTTATTGCTAATGTGGTGGAATATGAAAGGTTCTCCGGTAACAAAAGGGTAATCACATATATCAAAATTATGATAAGGCTACTCCGAATGAAAAAATCGAAGTTGTCTTGCTGGAGCTGTGATATAATTTGCTACTTTGCAAAGGAATTGCAAGGTTATTTTTGCTAATAAATGCCAAAAGATCTGACACAGATATGTGTTGAATTATGACTTTGGTTTCGAGAGCTTTTTAAGTACATAACTGTGGGTAATATGTGGTTAGATCATCATCTCGATTGCTCATTATTTGAAGTGTCTTCAGAGATTTTCGAAGGGTTTGAACATAGATTGTAATCGTTTGTATACATTTGATGTTCTAACACACTTTTGAAGTCAAAGTATAGCTTTGAAAGATGTAGGAATCTAAAAGTAATGGTACCTGTTATTTCTCGAATTGAATTCTGAGATTTTAAAATCAGAATACGTAATTAGGTTTGAATGAGTATGGTTGTTTTGATTTCTATGAAAGAATGTATATTATTGTGAAAGTAGGAAGTATAATTGATAATTTTCTTAATCTGATTCGAAGAATGTAACATATTAATTGTGAATTTATATATATCTCTCGGGTATTACCTACCCGTTAAAAAATTTTCACAATTAATATTTTGTACATAAGAATTTTATTACAGTCTTTATGAAAATATATATGTATATATTCTCCTCAGATGTAACATAGATTTTAATGAGTTAATACTAAATTAAACTCATTCGATTTACGGTTGGAACTAGAATTGAATAATTCCTTGAAGGTTTAGAGGTTACATAAGTATTTCTTCAATAATATTGAAATTATGAATCAATACTTCGTTATTTGTTGAGAAGTGATGTTGGTTTTCGTTAAATTCTTGTGAACTTCGCAAAGTACGAATGATGTTATCTGAAAAGTTTCGGTTACATCAATGATGAAGTGTAAAATCAAATATATACTTGATTTATTAGGAATTGGAATTTGTTGAATTGAGACAGAGATTGTAGTTAACGATGGTTAAGTCGCGGGTGAGGGACGTACATTATTGCATATTTGTAATATGAATTAACTGAGTAGTTAAGATTCACACACAATAGCTTAGCACGGAAAGATTTGTTTTTTTATTTCAAAATATATATATATATATATAAAATATATATATAATTTCTTCAGAGGGAATGAGTTAATTCTTCATAACTTGTTGATACAATATACACGTTATTGATTCATAATGATGTCCACAGTGATTCTTGAATGACGGAGTTTGTGATGTTATAGGTGTTGTTGATTCTGATGTTGACTGTACTGACGATGCTGGTGACGTTGATGGTACTGTTGATGCTGTTGGTAAAACAAGTTTAACTTGTTAATCACACACCATTTTTGTCAGGGTTTCTACTCTTCTTTCTATCATTTTGGTTCGCTTAACTGATTTATGGTTAGGGCTAGATTAGATAATCTCTAAGACTTTAGAGATTATATAATCTCCGAATGTTTCTCCAATGAAGTTATGAATTAATACTTCGTCAGTTATTGTTGTTGGTACTCCTTGGTATCTATGGTGCGTATGACGTTGATGCTCGTGGGACAGATTGTGAAGTTGAGGTTTACAACGCGGTTGTGGTTGGAGGTGGTAATGGTACTGTTGGCGTTGATGATGGTGGTACTGGTTATGCTTCTGGTGCTGCCGCTGGTGTTTGTAATCTCTGCACCATATTCTCCAAAGCCACTACCCGAGCGCGAAGTTCGTTGACTTCTTCTATTATTCCAGGATGATTGTCGGTCGGAACGAGCGGATAAATAAAATCTAGAATTTGATGTAGTATATAATCGTGACGAGATACCCTGGAAATGAGAGAGAAAATGGTGTCTCGAACAGGTTCGCCGGTAAGTGCTTCAGGTTCTTCGCCAAGAGGGCAATGTGGTGGATGGAAAGGATCGCCTTCTTCTTGTTTCCAATGATTGAGGAGGCTACGAACCCATCCCCAATTCATCCAGAATAGGTGATGACTGATTGGTTGATCCATTCCGGTCACACTGCTTTCGGAGCTTGAGTGAGATTCCATTTCGGAATCCGAGTGACTTGAACTGATGACAAATTCCATTTCGTACGATTGGATAAAGGATTTTCGATATAAAAATGATTTTTCGGCTATCGGGTGGTATTCTATTTACATAGGATATCTATATATAGAGATCAAAAGATTTCATAGATTACGGAGGAATTTGCGGGGTATGTCAGGTAAAGTTTAAAGTAACAGATACGATAAGATATGATTTAGCAGATACGCTAAGATATGAAGTTTGTCTATACACTACTCATGCAATTAATGTAGCAAGACGTGTCTAAACTAATAATGATAAGCAGTTAATTTCCTATGGATGATAAGCAGATGATTTCCGACTAGAAATGATAAGCAAAACTTTTGACATGCAGACACGGTCGAAGTCCAGACTCACTAATGCATCCTAACGACTTATCAGTTAAACACACTATTGCAGACCTGGTTCGCTAAGACCACCACTCTGATACCAACTGAAAGGACCCGTTCATATACATTATAAACGATTCACAATAGTTGATTACATTGCGAGGTATTTGACCTATATATGATATATTTTACAAACATTGCATTCGTTTTTAAAAGACAATCTTTCTTTACATCAAAAATTGACAGGCATGCATACCATTTCATAATATCCACTATCCAACTATAAATTGATTTAATAATAATCTTTGATGAACTCAATGACTCGAATGCAACGTTCTTCGAAATATGCTATGAAAGACTCCAAGTAATATCTTTAAAATGAACAAATGCACAGCGGAAGATTTCTTTAACACCTGAGAATAAACATGCTTTAAAGTGTCAACCAAAAGGTTGGTGAGTTCATTAGTTTATCATAATCATTTATTTCCATCATTTTAATAGACCACAAGAATTTCATTTCCAGTTCTCATAAATATACGTCCCATGCATAGAGACAAAAAATAATCATTCATATGGTGAACACCTGGTAACCGACATTAACTAGATACATATAAGAATATCCCCTATCATTCCGGGATCCTCCTTCGGACATGATATAATTTCGAAGTACTAAAGCATCCGGTACTTTGGATGGGGTTTGTTAGGCCCAATAGATCTATCTTTAGGATTCGCGTCAATTAGGGTGTCTGTTCCCTAATTCTTAGATTACCAGACTTAATAAAAAGGGGCATATTCGATTTTGATAATTCAACCATATAATGTAGTTTCGATTACTTGTGTCTATTTCGAAAAACATTTATAAAAATTGCGCATGTATTCTCAGCCCAAAAATATAAAGGGTAAAAAGGCAAATGAAACTCACCATACTGTATTTCGTAGTACAAATACATATAACGTCATTGAACAAGTGCAAGGTTGGCCTCGGATTCACGAACCTAAATTAATTATATATATTTATGTGTTGGTCAATATTTGTCTAACAAATTAGGTCAAGTCATAGTGTACCACAATCCTAATGCTCGAGACTAATATGCAAAAAGTCAACAAAAGTAAATTTGACTCAAAATAATTTCTAAAAATTTATACATGTTTAATATATAGTTTAAATATCATCGTTTTATATTTTTAAATATTTTTAAAAGATTTATTAGAGTATATAATATAATTTATTTATTAATAAATAAAATTTTATATTATATTTATATAATAAAATATACTTTTATATATATTAAGTAATAAAATTTATAGGGTTCATTTAATATTATAAAGATAATATGATACGTATTATTAAAGTAAGTTATTACAAGTAGTAAAATATGTTTGTATCAAATATTTATTTGATAAAATAATATCTATAATGATAGTAAGTAAAAGTTGTATTATTTTGTAATAATATTTATTATTATAAAAATATCAATATTTATAATTACTAAGATGACATTATGATAAAACGATAATTCTAATTATGATAACTTTAATATTTACGATAATTTTTAATATTATCTTTAAAATAATAATAATAATGATATTTTATAGTAACAATGACATTTCTATTAAAATGATAATTTTTGTTAAAATGATAGTTTTAATACTAACGATAATTTTAATAATAATAGTAATGATAAAAATAATAAGAACGATAATTTTATCTAAATCAATATCTTATAATATTTTAATTTCATCATGATACTCTTACCCATTATTTCCTAATCGTTTCGTTTAATAGCTTTTAATCATCTTTTATATTGTGTTCGTAATAATGATAATAATAGTAATCAAAATAATTAGGTGTTACAAATATTTGTTTTAATTACACTAATATTAATAATGATAGTTACTATAACATTATTAACGATAATACTAATAATTATCTTAATGATAATATAGTAATAATAATAATAACAATAACAATAACCATTTTTAAATAATGATATATATATTAATAATGATAATAATAATAATAATACCAATAATAATAATAATAATAATAATAATAATAATAATAATAATAATAATAATAATAATAATAATAATTGGATAATAATAATAATACTAATTATAACTTTAACGATAATAACGATAGTAATAATAAAAAAAATAACAATTTTTAATGATAAATCCTTTTATTAATAAAGATAATAATAATAATAATAAGAAAAAACTAGAACGACGATAATAACGACGATAATAATAATCATTTTTAATAATAATACAAAAATTCGATGGACTATAACTTCAAATCCGTTCTTCGAAATCATTCGATATCTAAATGAAAAGTTCTTAATTTTTCGCTAGCTTTCCAACGACATGCATATCTTATACCTTATCTCAGTCGCATATATAACTAATTCAGGATTCAACATAACCTAACTAAAGGCAATATCAAAAGTACAAACATGCATAATCCTATATACTCGAGCACTAGTCAGGGATACACTATTAGTATGTAAAAGTTAAATTATGAGTACTCACGTATCAATATTGGGATTCAATATTGCAGGAAAGGTACGTAGACGCAATGGAGATGATAAACACTATATTGACCTCACGAGCATACACATGAACCATACCAATCACCTCCATAGCTATAACCCATAATTTCCTTAATCCAATCCCACTCGAAAAACAATTTCGAAATCACTCGGACAGCACTCTAACGTAATATTTTATGTATACTAATAATATCTTGAAATAATACGGAGTAAATATATATATGTAAATCGATTGAGAGAGTTTAGAGAAAAATATTTTCAAGTTTCTATGAAATAATGAAACCTATTGAATTCTATTTATAATAGATTTTTGAATTATTAAAGTGAATTATTAAAGTATGAATTATTAAAGTGAATTATTAATGTATGAATTATTAAAGTGAATTATTAAAGTATGAATTATTAAAGTGAATTATTAAAGTATGAATTATTAAAGTGAATTATTAAAGTATGAATTATTAAAGTGAATTATTAAAGTTAAAGTAAAGTAAAAATAAAGTAAAGGTAAAGTTTAAGTATAGTAAAAGTATAAAACTATGTACGTATAATACGCGTATAAATATATATAATATTAATTTAAATCGTTATATATATTTAATAAAATAAAATATAAATATCGTTATCTTTATCATACTGGTTAAGTAATGAGTTGTCAAAAGTGGTTCTAGATATTTATAAAAGTTATATACGTTTTAATAATAAAGTTCTTTTTAAACTGAAAACGTTTTTGCACGTTTGAAACTAAATCAAATAAATATAATAATTTTGTTTTCCAAAACCAAATATATTTTTAAGAATCATTTTGTTTAAAGGTTAAAATAATGGAAATCTTTATATCATAAAATGTTTTAAAAAAGTAGAATCATATATATTCATAATAGGTTTCAAGTTTTTAAATTACAGTTTGTTGGTGAAGCATGGGATAAAGTTCAAAGGTTAAATAAACGTATGAAATCATCTTAATGAAAAATGTCGAGTTACTTAACTTGTCGATATCCAACATCTAAGTTATTTACACTTCACGTTCTTACTTATAAATCACTTTACCATTTTCCGAATGTTGTCAAAAAGAATAGATTTCTTAAATCACAATGGACCTCATAACATAGACCCGTAATCATATCATAATGTATCTGATAAATCAACAATTTGATATTATCTTCTAATTCCATCGATAAACATATTGAAACAAATACGATCATGTAAAGTATTATACGTTTAATACTTTATTAATATTCTCAAGTTATAATATATATATATATACATATATATACATATATATACATATAACGGTTCGTGAATCGTCTGAATTTGGTCGAGGTTATAATGAATGTATGAACACAATTTAAAATTCTTGAGATTTAACTTAACAAACTTTGCTTATCGTGTCGGAATAATATAATGATAAAGTTTAAATTTGATTGGAAATTTCCGGGTTGTCACATTAATAAGTATTTTTTTATGAATCTATCTCTTGTCTATTTTACAGTATAAAAACACAAAATGGATAGACAACCCAATATTTTAAGAGACCTACCCGGAGACATGATTGATGAAATCTTGTCTAGAGTCGGTCAGAATTCCTCGACACAACTATTTAAGGCGAGATCAGTTTGTAAGACATTCGAAGAACATTCCAAGAATGCCTTGGTTTATAAAAGGCTTTCGTTCGAAAGATGGGAGATATCACATTGGGAAATCCATAAGTTACGATGTGTTTACTTTGACGCATATATTGCGGGGAACGCAAATGCTATTTTACGCAACGGGTTAAGAAATTATTTTGACTCAATATATCCGAATATAGGACTTCGTGATTTAGAAAAAACGGCTAACATACAACATAAAGAAGCATGTTATGCTTACGGATTAGTAATGTTCGCTTCTCACCAAAGTGAGAACAAGAACATCGGGCTACAACTATTAAAAAAAACGTTCCCACAAGTGACGGAGTTGGTAATTGGGGTAAGAAATGAGGTTTTTAGATTGTTACAGGACTATTGGACATTACGTAACCCTCGTCCCTTTGACGATGTTACAACACGCTGTCTTATCAACGGCCATAACGGTTATGTTCCACAAGACTAAGGATAGGAAGTAGTCCTAGTAAAACCAGAATGCATGACTTGTTTCTGGACGTATGAATTACGTGTCTTTATTGCCTTTGCTGAACGACTTGTGTACTAGCTAGAATTATCTTCACAACTATCTTGTATCAAAGTTATTGTGTGCTATATTTCATGCTATATGTAAAATAAGCGGTATTGTAAGTTTGTAAAATATTGTGTAAAAGTTTGAACGCAAAATATTATTATAATCAGTTTTTCATATAGAATTGTAGTTGTTGAATTGTATATTAGCTACTAAGTGTGAACTTAACGGGTAGGTACTACCCGAATTTAAACTTATAAAACGCTAATATGAAGAAAAAGCTTTTATAAATGAGTTCATATTATGCTACGAGATACTATTGACTACTCTTAATATTCTGTATGATTAACTTGTTTCATTTGACTATTTGAAGGAAATGGCACCGACTACTCGACAAACCATGAATATGAGCGAAGAGGAATTTCGTACCTTTCTTGCTGCAAACATAGCCGTAGTATAGGCTGCGCTACATACCAATAATAACTTCGAATCTAGCAATGCAGCTAACGGCGCAAGAAATCGTGTAGGATGCACCTACAAAGAATTCACTGCCTGCAAACCTTTAGAATTTGATGGAACCGAAGGACCGATCAGATTGAAACGGTGGACCGAGAAGGTCGAATCGGTGTTTGCCATAAGTAAGTGTACTGAAGAGGACAAAGTGAAGTACGCTACGCATACCTTTACAGGTACTGTGTTAACATGGTGGAATACCTATCTAGAGCAAGTGGGACAAGATGATGCTTACGTACTACCGTGGTCAGCATTCAAGCACTTGATGAATGAGAAGTACCGTCCCAGAACCGAGGTCAATAAGCTCAAGACAGAACTTAGAGGGTTACGAACCCAAGGGTTTGATATTACCACGTACGAAAGACGATTCACAGAATTATGCCTATTGTGTCTGGGAGCGTTCGAAGATGAGGAAGAGAAGATCGACGCGTTTGTGAAAGGATTACTGAAAAGAATCCAAGAAGATATAAGTTCACACGAGCCCGCCTCCATACAACAGGCATGTAGAATGGCTCACAAACTAGTGAACCAGATTGAGGAAAGAATTAAAGAACAGACTGCTGAAGAGGCCAATGTGAAGCAAGTCAAAAGAAAGTGGGAGGAAAACGGTGATAAGAATCACCAATACAACAACAACAGCAATTACAACAATAATCGCAACAACTATCCCAACAATCGCAACATCAATCGCAACTACAACAAACGGCCCAACAACAACAACAACAACAACAACAACAACAACAACAACAACATCAACAACAACAACAACAACAACAACAACAACAACAACACCACCAACAACAACAACAACAACAACAACAACAACAACAACAACAACAACAACAACAACAACAACAACAACAACAACAACAACAACAACAACAACAACAACAACAATAACAACAACAACAACAACAACAACAACAACAACAACAACAACAACAACAGCAACTACAACAATCAACCCAACAACAATAATAACCGCAACAACAACAACAATCAGAAGCAGCTATGCCAAAGGTGTGAAAAGTATCACTCGGGGTTCTGCACCAAATTTTGCAACAAGTGTAAAAGAAATGGTCATAGCGTGGCGAAGTGTGAGGTCTGCGGACCAGGAGTTAACAGAACAAAAGGAACAAATGGTGTCGGAACGAGTAATGGCGGAGCAAGTAGTGTCGGAGCAAGTTATGCCAATGTAGTTTGTTATAAATGTGAAAAACCGAGCAACATTATTAGAAATTGTCCGAACCAGGAGAACACGAATGGACAAGGCCGCGGAAGAGTTTTCAATATTAATACGGCAGAGGCACAGGAAGACCCGGAGCTTTTTACGGGTACGTTTCTTATTGACAATAAATCTGATTACGTTTTATTTGATCCGGGTGCGGATAGAAGCTATATGAGTAGAGATTTTTGTGCTAAATTAAGTTTTCCATTGACGCCGTTGCATAGTAAATTTTTACTCGAATTAGCAAACGGTAAATTAATTTCAGCAGATTATATATACCGGAATCGAGATATTAAACTGGGTAGCGAAATATTTAAGATTGATTTGATACCAGTAGAGTTAGGGAGTTTTGATGTAATAGTTGGCATGGACTAGCTGAAGAAGGTAAAAGCAGAGATCGTATGTTATAAAAATGCAATTCATATTGTACGAGAAGAAGGAGAACCCTTAATGGTGTACGGAGAAAAGGGCAACACGAAGCTACATCTTATTAGTAATTTGAAGGCACAAAAACTGATAAGAAAAGGTTGCTATGCTGTTCTAGCACACGTCGAGAAAGTACAAACTGAAGAAAAGAGCATCAATGATGTTCCCGTCGCAAAAGAATTTCCCGATGTATTTCCAAAAGAATTACCGGGACTACCTCCACATCGATCTGTTGAATTTCAAATAGATCTTGTACCAGGAGCTGCACCAATAGCTCGTGCTCCTTATAGACTCGCACCCAGCGAGATGAAAGAACTGCAAAGCCAACTGCAAGAGGTATTAGAACGTAGTTTCATTCGACCAAGCACATCACCATGGGGAGCTCCTGTTTTGTTTGTCAAGAAGAAGGATGGTACATTTAGGTTGTGTATTGACTACAGAGAGTTGAATAAACTTACCATCAAAAACCGTTATCCACTGCCGAGAATTGATGACTTATTTGATCAACTACAAGGCTCGTCGGTTTATTCGAAGATCGATTTACGTTCTGGATATCATTAAATGCGAGTAAAGGAGGATGATATTCCAAAAACTGCTTTTAGGACGCGTTATGGTTATGCCGTTTGGATTGACTAACGCACCAGCTGTGTTCATGGACCTTATGAACTGAGTGTGTGGGCCATATCTTAACAAGTTTGTCATTGTTTTCATCGATGACATACTTATTTACTCAAAGATTGATCAAGAGCACGAAGAACATTTGATAAAAGTGCTAGAAGTATTGAGGAAAGAAAAACTGTACGCTAAGTTTTCAAAGTGTGCATTTTGGTCGGAAGAAGTTCAAATCCTCGATCACATAGTGAACAAAGAAGGTATCCAGGTGGACCCAGCAAAGATCGAAATCATTGAAAAGTGGGAAACCCCTCGAAAATCCTTCATCTAATCGTACGAGATGAATCCCTCAACCAGTTCGAGTCCCTCAGATTCTGATAGCTATTCCGATAGTTATTCCGACAGCTATTTGGACATGGAGTAAGTCATAAAATCTCAACCGCTTATCATCCACAAACAAGTAGACAAGTTGAAAATACCAACCGAGCATTAAAACGTATTCTAGAGAAAACCGTAGGATCAAACCCGAAGGAATGGTCCATAAAATTGGAAGATGCACTATGGGCTTTCAGAATAGCCTACAAAACTCCAATTGGAACCACACCTTTTAAACTAGTTTACGAAAAAGCATGTCACCTTCCAGTAGAAATTGAGCACAAAGTAAGTTTCGTTCATGAAAGTAGTTTAAAACAAAGGCTGAGTTCGGTCAGTCACCACGGCCTCTATACCTACTGAAATAAGGTGAGACCAGTGGCCATGGCTCCGTATATGAGTCCTTTAGTTGTGGTAAAATTTACAGGATTGGCTGGTTCCTACAGAAGATTCATCCAAGATTTCTCCAAAATAGCAAAACCCTTTACTGCATTAATGAAATAAAGGGAAGAAATTTGAATGGAAGGATGAACAAGAGAAGGCGTTTCAATTATTGAAGAAAAAGCTAACTACGGCACCTATATTGTCATTGTCTGAAGGGAATGATGATTTTGTGATTTATTGTGACGCATCAAAGCAAGGTCTCAATTGTGTATTAATGCAACGAACGAAGGTGATTGCTTATGCGTCTAGAAAAATAAAGATTCACGAATAAAATTATACGACGCATGATTTGGAATTAGGCGCGGTTGTTTTTGCATTAAAGACTTAGAGGCACTACTTATATGGGGTCAAAAGTATTATATATACCGACCACAAAAGTCTTCAACACATATTTAATCAGAAACAACTGAATATGAGGCAGCGTAGGTGGATTGAATTGTTGAATGATTACCACTTTGAGATTCGTTACCACCCAGGGAAGGCAAATGTGGTAGCCGACACCTTGAGCAGAAAGGACAGAGAACCCATTCGAGTAAAATCTATGAATATAATGATTCACACTAACCTTACTACTCAAATAAAGGAGGCGCAACAAGGGGTTTTAAAAGAGGGAAATTTAAAGGATGAAATACCCAAAGGATTGGAGAAGCATCTTAATATTCGGGAAGACGGAACCCAGTATAGGGCTGAAAGGATTTGGGTACCAAAATTTGGAGATACGAGAGAAATGGTACTTAGAGAAGCTCATAATACCAGATACTCAATACATCCTGAAACGGGGAAGATGTACAAGGATCTCAAGAAACATTTTTGGTGGCCGGGGATGAAAGCCGATGTTGCTAAATACGTAGGAGAATGTTTGACGTGTTCTAAGGTCAAAGCTGAGCATCAGAAACCATCAAGTCTACTTCATCAACCCGAAATCCCAGAATGGAAATGGGAAAACATTACCATGGATTTCATCACTAAATTGCCAAGGACTGCAAGTGGTTTTGATACTATTTGGGTAATAGTTGATCGTCTCACCAAATCAGCACACTTCCTGCCAATAAGAAAAGATGACAAGATGGAGAAGTTAGCACGACTGTATTTGAAGGAAGTCGTCTCCAAACATGGAATACCAAATCTCTATTATCTCTGATAGGGATGGCAGATTTATTTCAAGATTCTGGCAGACATTACAGCAAGCATTAGGAACTCGTCTAGACATGAGTACTGCCTATCATCCATAAACTGATGGGCAGATCGAAAGGACGATACAAACGCTTGAAGACATGCTACGAGCATGTGTTATTGATTTCGGAAACAGTTGGGATCGACATCTACCGTTAGCAGAATTTTCCTACAACAACAGCTACCATTCAAGCATTGAGATGGCGCCGTTTGAAGCACTTTATGGTAGAAAGTGCAGGTCTCCAATTTGTTGGAGTGAAGTGGGGGATAGACAGATTACGGGTCCGGAGATAATACAAGAAACTACCGAGAAGATCATCCAAATTCAACAACAGTTGAAAACCGCCCAAAGTTGACAAAAGAGCTACGCTGACATTAAAAGAAAAGATATAGAATTTGAAATTGGAGAGATGGTCATGCTTAAAGTTGCACCTTGGAAAGGCGTTATTCGATTTGGTAAACGAGGGAAATTAAATCCAAGGTATATTGGACCATTCAAGATTATTGATCGTGTCGGACCAGTAGCTTACCGACTTGAGTTACCTCAACAACTCGCGGCTGTACATAACACTTTCCACGTCTCAAATTTGAAGAAATGTTTTGCTAAAGAAGATCTCACTATTCCGTTAGATGAAATCCAAATCAACGAAAAACTTCAATTCATCGAAGAACCCGTCGAAATAATGGATCGTGAGGTTAAAAGACTTAAGCAAAATAAGATACCAATTGTTAAGGTTCGATGGAATGCTCGTAGAGGACCTGAGTTCACCTGGGAACAAGAAGATCAGATGAAGAAGAAATACCCGCATTTATTTCCAGAAGATACGTCAACACCTTCAACAGCTTAAAATTTCGGGACGAAATTTATTTAACGGGTAGGTACTGTAATAACCCGAACTTTTCCATGTTTATATATATTAAATGAAATTGTTATTTACATGATTAAGTGTTTCCAACATGTTAAGAAATCAAACTTGTTAAGACTTGATTAACTAAAATATGTTTCATATAGACAATTGACCACCCAAGTTGACCGGCGATTCATGAACATTAAAACTTGTAAAAACTATATGATGACATATATATGGATATATATATATATAGTTAACATGATATTATGATAAGTAAATATATCATATTAAGTATATTAACATCATTAAGTATATTAACAATGAACTACATATGTAAAAACAAGACTACTAACTTAATGATTTTGAAACGAGACATATATGTAACGATTATCGTTGTAACGACATTTAATGTATATATATCATATTAAGATATATTAATACATCATGATATCATGATAATGTAATAATTTAACATCTCATTTGATTTAATAAACAATGGGTTAACAACATTTAACAAGATCGTTAACCTAAAGGTTTCAAAACAACACTTACATGTAACGACTAACGATGACTTAACGACTCAGTTAAAATGTATATACATGTAGTGTTTTAATATGTATTCATACACTTTTGAAAGACTTCAAGACACTTATCAAAATACTTCTACTTAACAAAAATGCTTACAATTACATCCTCGTTCAGTTTCATCAACAATTCTACTCGTATGCACCCGTATTCGTACTCGTACAATACAAAGCTTTTAGATGTATGTAATATTGGTATATACACTCCAATGATCAGCTCATAGCAGCCCATGTGGGTCACCTAACATATGTGGGAACCATCATTTGGCAACTAGCATGAAATATCTCATAAAATTACAAAAATAAGAGTAATCATTCATGACTTATTTACATGAAAACAAAATTACATATCCTTTATATCTAATCCATACACCAATGACCAAAAACTCCTACAAACACTTTCATTCTTCAATTTTCTTCATCTAATTGATCTCTCTAAAGTTCTATCTTCAAGTTCTAAGTGTTCTTCATAAATTCTACAAGTTATAGTTTCATAAAATCAAGAATACTTCCAAGTTTGCTAGCTTACTTCCAATCTTGTAGAGTGATCATCCAACCTCAAGAAATATTTCTTATTTACAGTAAGATATCTTTATAATACAAGGTAATACTCATATTCAAACTTTGATTCAATTTCTATAACTATAACAATCTTATTTCGAGTAGAAATCTTACTTGAACTTGTTTTCGTGTCATGATTCTGCTTCAAGAACTTTCAAGCCATCCAATGATCCTTTGAAGCTAGATCCATTTTTCTTATTTCCAGTAGCTTTATCCAGAAAACTTGAGGTAGTAATAATGTTCATAACATCATTCGATTCATACATATAAAGCTATCTTATTCGAAGGTTTAAACTTGTAATCACTAGAACATAGTTTAGTTAATTCTAAACTTGTTCGCAAACAAAAGTTAATCCTTCTAACTTGACTTTTAAAATCAACTAAACACATGTTCTATATCTATATGATATGCTAACTTAATGATTTAAAACCTGGAAACACGAAGAATACTGTAAAACCCGACATACGCCGTCGTAGTAACACCGCGGGCTATTTTGGGTTAGTTAACTAAAAACTATGATAAACTTTGATTTAAAAGTTGTTCTTCTGGGAAAATGATTTTTCTTATGAACATGAAACTATATCCAAAAATCATGATTAAACTCAAAGTGGAAGTATGTTTTCTAAAATGGTCATCTAGACGTCGTTCTTTCGACTGAAATGACTACCTTCATAAGTTAGAGTTCAATATGAAACCATAGCAATTTGATTCACTCAAAATGGATTTAAAATGAAGAAGTTATGGGTAAAACAAGATTGGATAATTTTTCTTATTGTAGCAACGTGAAAATTGGTAACAAATCTATATTAATCATATCCTAGCTAACTTATATTGTATTATACATGTATTCTAATATATTATGTAATCTTGGGATACCATAGACACGTATGCAAATGTTTTGACATATCATATCGACCCATGTGTATATATTATTTGGAACAACCATAAACACTCTATATGCAGTAATGTGGGAGTTAGCTATACAGGGTTGAGGTTGATTCCAAAAATATATAAACTTTGAGTTGTGATCAAGCCTGAGACGTGTATACACTGGGTCGTGGATTGATTCAAGATAATATATATCAATTTTTTTCTGTACATCTAACGTTGGACAACTAGTTGTAGGTTACTAACGAGGACAGCTGACTTAATAAACTTAAAACATCAAAATGTATTAAAAGTGTTGTAAATATATTTTGAACATACTTTGATATATATGTACATATTTGTTATAGGTTCATGAATCGACCAGTGGCCAAGTCTTACTTCCTGACGAAGTAAAAATCTGTGAAAGTGAGTTATAGTCCCACTTTTAAAATCTAATATTTTTGGGATGAGAATACATGCAGGTTTTATAAATGATTTACAAAATAGACACAAGTACGTGAAACTACATTCTATGGTTGAATTATAGAAATCGAATATGCCCTTTTTTATTAAGTCTGGTAATCTAAGAATTAGGGAACAGACACCCTAATTGACGCGAATCCTAAAGATAGATCTATTGGGCCTAACAAACCCCATCCAAAGTACCGGATGCTTTAGTACTTTGAAATTTATATCATATCCGAAGGGTGTCCCGGAATGATGGGGATATTCTTATATATGCATCTTTTTAATGTCGATTACCAGGTGTTCACCATATGAATGATTTTTATCTCTATGTATGGGATGTATATTGAAATATGAAATCTTGTGGTCTATTGTTACGATTTGATATATATAGGTTAAACCTATAACTCGCCAACATTTTTTTGTTGACGTTTTAAGCATGTTTATTCTCAGGTGATTATTAAGAGCTTTCGCTATCGCATACTTAAATAAGGACAAGATTTGGAGTCCATGCTTGTATGATATTGTGTAAAAACTGCATTCAAAAAACTTATTTCGTTGTAACATATTTGTATTGTAAACCATTATGTATTAGTCGTGTGTAAACAGGATATTTTAGATTATCATTATTTGATAATCTACGTAAATCTTTTTAAATCTTTATTGATGAAATAAAGGTTATGGTTTGTTTTAAAATGAATGCAGTCTTTGAAAAACGTCTCATATAGAGGTCAAAATCTCGCCACGAAATCAATTAATATGGAACGTTTTTAATCAATAAGAACGGGATATTTCAAGAAGGTACTGGCGAATCAGGAACATTCTGCATCACATACTTCTTAGTTACAGGATCTATGATGTACTTGAGAAGCCTCCAAGTACCAAGCCATGGAGAAGCAGCTAGAGCCATACCAAAATAGTGATAGTATGGCTGCTCAATAACCTGCTGGAGAGTAGCCAGCCTCTCATATACTTCTTCACGTGCTGGGTGATCAAGCTGAGATAGTAGTTCAATCAGCTCCTCTCTGGGTAGTTTGCTGGCTGATAACAAAGCACTTTGAGGATCAATCGTTAGCTGATCCACCAGCAAGGCAATCTTGGGAGTAATAGTGGCTCCCCTGTAGATAAAGTTAGGAACAAATTCATCAGGATCTGGTACCTAGCACACATAAGGTTTCTTCTCAGCAGCGACAAAATCCTGAGTAGAATCAGTTGTTGCAGTAGCAGAGGTACCAGCTTCTAAAGTAGGTTCAGTAGAACCAGTGACATGTGCAAAATAGGCAGCATTTGCTGCGATAAGCTCATCAGTAAGCACCACGTCACTCTGGTCACCACCTGTAGTAATTTCCTAAGTAGAAGCAGTTGGAGGAGTAACAATGATAGTGCCAGCAGCATCAAAATCAACAACCTCCTTAATAATATTATCAATAACCTTTTCAAGTGCATGAGGAGGTTCCATTATCATTTCATCAACCACTTCAGAATCAGTGGTTGAAGTATCAATACCGGGGACAGTAGCAGAGATATCAGCAGTAGCTAGCTCCTCATTAACAGTAAGATCAGTGGACCCAGTAGCCACAATGTCTCCAATAGAGCTAGCAGTAGTAGAGGCAACAGTACTAGTATCAGCACCACCAGTAGACAAATCAATAGCACCAACACTAGTAGCAGAAATAGAGAGCTCATCAGTAGAAACAATAACATCCTTTTCTTGCTCCCCCTCTGCCTGTTCATCTACCCTGCTAAGAACTGAAACAAGAGAACATTTTATGTTAACAACTGTAGAACCAAATATATTTTGACTCAACAATTGCGTCTGTTGTTGGTATCTAGGGACAGACTGGTGATTTAGTCAGCTCTTTGATTGAGACAGAGTAAGGTGTCTGTAAGTGAAGCTGTGACGCTGCTGACTCATTGGCAACACATATTGACCCAGATTTTGTAAGAGTTCTGGTTGGTAATGATGTAGGAGTGTGACTCTTATCATGATCCAAGTAACATTTGGACTGTACAGTAGCCTGAGCTGACTCATCACGATGAGGAGCCAGCTTAAGTCTACTTTGGGGGTCAGTTATGTTCTTTGCTAGTTGTACTGTCAGCAGAGGATATTTCTTGAAGGATAATTTTGAAAAATGTGGAATTGCCTGGATAGAAGAGTATGTAATGCTACTCTTCTTAACACTAGTTTTAAAACCAGTCAGCTTGGGAGCCAAGGTTATACCTTTAACTCCACTTTCATTTTTCAAGTCAGCAGTTAAAATATTTTTAATCAAGTTAGAAATTCTGCTATTTGGTCTAGAGAAGCACCAGGTTCCATAGCAGGCTTCTTTTCAGAAGCAGCAGTTGAGACTTGGGCAATCCCTCCTCTGGTGTGCTTAGAGCCAGCTTTAGCTCGTTTGAATTTACCTGTTACAAAGAAATAGATAAGCAACTGATTCCAATACTAGAAGTGGGTAGTCAGTATATAGAACTAGGGTTGTTCTTTATTATCAGAGAGTACTAGATTCTAATACAACTACTGCTTTACCAGTATGTGAGACGGTGGCTGTACTAGTTAAGGTAGCTGGCTTATTCCTTTTAACAGCTGGCTTGCGCTGAGGTCCCTCCCCCTCAGCCGGTGCAACACCAGAGGCAGTCGTTTGGGCAACTCCACCTTGAGCAGCAAGATACTAAAGCATTACTGGTGTCAAAGCAACATATGGAGCAGTCAGTTTATCCTTTGACATCCCCCTTGCTTTAGACGCAGGTCAAATGATTCATCAGCAATCTGTTGATAAGCTTCACCCAGCTCATTTTCAAAAAACAGGCTCAAGAATCTTGGAAAGGGGATTAAGTGTGTTCGTTTAGGTGCTAGCACCTTGTCCCTTAACCTGAGGTTGATCTCAGCTGCGTAGTCAATGTTCATGTTGAACATCAAACTATGACCAATTTTAAGCTCAAAGTCTACGCATTGATCGAAACTACCGGACTTTTGGCTGATACACTAGGTCAGCAGTCCGAAAAAGTAATACCACAGCGGTGACATGTTCTTCCTTAGCTGCGTATGGGGAATTGGACCAGCATATCCGATTGTCTCCAGCACTTCCCTCCTGAAATCATCGCTCGTCGGTGAATTAACAAATGGACCACTTGGTAATTGAAGGGCACGACGGATGGCATCAACAGTGATTGAGCAGTTTATGGTTTCAGTCACCATGCCACGAACACAAGGAGCATTTTGTTGAGTGGTGGCAGTATACCAGAATCTCGCTAAACAGGCTGGATAGAGGCAAGAAGGAACTCCGGTGATGGATCTCGCCAAGGGGGATCACCTGACGTAGTCGATCAAAGTCTCATAGCCAATGCTGGCTTTAGACTTGGGAATAGAGATAGTGTGTGCTGCATTGCCTCTGGAAAGGCGAATCAGTGCATGGTCTGATACATTAGCAGCCCTGATCAGGTTCAGGTGAAGATTGAACAATGGTGCATGTTCAACCTGTTCCTCTATGACTGGAGGAGGTTGCTGTTCTGGTTTTTGTTGCTGTTGTTCCTCCGATTAGTTCTCGATGGGTGGTGATTGTTGTTGGTCTGCCATTGATGATTTTGTTGAAGATGAAAGTATGAATGATTTGAAAATTTGGGGATTTAGTGAGAAGAGTGTGTTTTGGAAAGGTAAATCAAAGAGTTAATAACCGAAGGTTATTATGTGAAATGGATTGCCTTATTTAACCTTTCAGATTGGTGGAAAAAGTGCAGGAGAGAGAAAATGGCAACTGTCATCTGTAGGCGCGTGGGCAGATGTGACAGACTGACATGTTTTCGAGGGGGCACAGACTGTTGACATGACATTTAATCGTCTTGAACACTCATACCTCCCATTAAGCATTAAATGCAGCAGTTTTCAATTCAAAATGAAGTTAAAAACCATAAAATAAATTTTGTATTTAAAACAAAAATTCTTTGTTACATTTAATATGTCGTGAATTTAATTTTAAATCATTGGGAGTAAATGTGTTTTAGTTTTAAGGTATCATTTAAGTGTTATGAGCTATTTATTATTTCATTTCAAACATTTGATTAACCACGACATAAAAGACCTTGTTGTTCTGATTGTTTGACATGTAGGCAGTAAGGAAAAAATTTGTGACTTACTAGTTTGCCCTACATGTTGTAGAACCAGCACATCAACAAAGTTGCCTTTTATTTTATAGTTCAAGCATACCCAACTCAGAGATGAGATAGTTAAAACGTTTCTCATCTAAGGGCTTTGTGAAAAGATCTGCTAACTGCCGGTCTATTGAAAAAAAGTGAAGCTCCACATCTCCTTTTTGAACATGATCCCTTATGAAGTAATATCGAACGTCAATGTACTTTGTTCTAGAATGCATTACATGATTGTTGGTGATAGCAATTGCACTTATGTTATCACAGTAGATTGGAGTTTTTGTAACATGAACACCATAGTCCTTCAGCTGGCTTTGCATCCATAGTACTTAAGTAGTACAACTACCAGCAGAAACATATTCTGCCTCAGCAGTGGATGTGGACACAGTATTTTGCTTTTTGCTCGTCCAGCTGACTAGCCTACCACCCAGTAACTGGTAACCACCAGTAGTACTTTTTCTGTCTATCTTACACCCTGCAAAGTCGGCATCTAAATACCCAATTAGCTCAAAATCCTGGTCTTTGGGATACCAAAGACCACGTTTAGCAGTACCTTTCAGATATCTAAATATCCTTTTTACTTCTAACAAGTGTGACTCTTTAGGATCAGCTTGATATCTAGCATAGAGACATGTGGTGTAACGACCCGGCTTTTTCAACTTGCTTTTGTACTTTGTGCTTTCACAAAACTGCGTATATGTGCGTACTGAGCTAGTTTATGCTGTAGGATCTTATTTAATGATTAATCATTACTTTCATTAATATCTTACAACGTGCTATTAAGTGTGTAATCACTTGACTTGATCCCCGAAAGCTTTTACGACTGTTGGTGTCACTTGACGTTTGAAACGAGCTATGTACTTGGTACACGATTATCTTTGGTCATAATCAGAATATTATGACTACGTAATACTAATTGTTATTTTGTAATAACAATTACTTGGGTTTTTGGATGCTTAATTACGCTTAGTAATTTACTAGAGCACACTAGTTAGTCTTATTGGACTTTCTACCTTATTGGACTTTAGTCCACCCTACACTAGCTAGTGGACTATTTAATTAGCCCAATTTGAATAAGTTAGTGACCCATATTAATGAAAGACAAATACCCATTTATTAGAGGGAACATACTAGCATTTTTGTTAAGCATTATCCTTAATGTTGCATGGGATCCTAACATAAGCACCAACTTTAGACAACCATTAACCAAAAAGCAAAAAGGTGTCCCCCACCATAACCCACAGCCTAAACACCTCTCTCACCTCCTCACCACCTATAAATACAAGCCTTATTTCACTCATTTCACACTTGATCTCATTTTCAATTTACACACACTTACTCTCTAATTCTCTCTCTAGTCATTCTCACTCAAAAAAGTGTAAGTTTTGATTTTTTTTTTCTTCTTCTTCTTCCCTTCATGTACACGACATCATCATCATCATTTTATGGATCTAGCTTTTAGCTTTTGATCTTGTTATATCTTAAAGATTCAAACTTGGGTTTGAATCCTTTAAGAACATGAAAGATTCAAGCTTTCTAGCTTTAAATCTTCACTTATTTGTAGATCTAAATCTTTTTAGCTTTAATCTTGTTATTTTGTTATAAAGATTCAAACTTGTGTTTGTAATCTTCATGTATCTTAAAGATCCAAGCTTTATGCTTCAAGATCTTCAAGAACACTAAAGATCCAAGCTTTTTAGCTTAGGGTTTCATTATTATGTTAAAGATCTTAGCTTTTTAGCTTATGGTCTCATTACTTTCATTATTTTGTTAAAGATCTTAGCTTTCTAGCTTATGGTCTCATTAATCTTGTAAAGATCCAAGCTTTCTAGCTTGGGTTTTCTTAATACTTGAGATCTAAGTTATTATTGTAGATCTCACTTACTTGAAACCATTTTGTGTTTGTTGTGATGATAAAGATCAAGTCTTCATCATCACATATGATATAGATGCATGAACTTGTGTAAAATGGACAAAGGTTGAAGCTTTATTGGATTTATGTAATAAAGAGGCAATCTTGATGTTCAAAACTTGTAGAATGATAGATTTTACTCTTAGTTGTGTTTTGATGGTTGAACCTTGGTCAAAGTAATGCTAAAACATCAAAGAGTTGTACACTTGAAGCTTACAAGCATCAAGGATGAGAATCGTGATGAGCATCAAGCACCAAGAACCTCACCGGAGCACTTGTTTGCTGTTTTTCGGGGTCTGATCAGACTCCTGGGCTTCTAGAAAATTAATTTTCAGATAGTTTCTTTTCGAGTAGATGACTTTTCGTTTAGGCCTCAACTTAATCCGATATAAGGCTTAGGATTTATGGACTCCCGAAAGTCACTACGCCCTCTATATGATATATTTTACAAACATTGCATTTGTTTTCAAACATTGCATTCGTTTTCAAAAGACAAACTTTTGGTTACATCGCAAGGTACTTGACCTCTATGTGATACATTTTACAAACATTGCATTCATTTTCAAAAGACAAACTTTCATTTCATCGAAAGTTGACGGCATGCATACCATTTCATAATATATCCAACTATAATTGACTTAATAATAATCTTGATGAACTCGACGACTCGAATGCAACGTCTTTTGAAATATGTCATGAATGACTCCAAGTAATATCTCTAATATGAGTAAATACACAGCAGAAGATTTCTTTCATACCTGAGAATAAACATGCTTTGAAGTGTCAACCAAAAGGTTGGTGAGTTCATTAGTTTATCATAATCATTCATTTCCATCATTTAAATAGACCACAAGATTTCATATATTGACACGCGTAACTCGCGAATTAAAATTCATTCATATGGTGAACACCTGGTAACCGACCTTAACAAGATGCATATAGAATATGCCCATCATTCCGGGACTCACATCGGACATGATAACTAGAAGTACTAAAGCATCCGTAACCCGGATGGGGCTTGTTAGGCCCGATAGATCTATCTTTAGGATTCACGTCAATTAGTGGCAATTATCATAAACACTAATTCTTAGGCTACCAAGCTACAAAGGGGCATATTCGGTTTGATAATCCAACCATAGAATGTAGTTTCGATCACGTGTGTCTATTTCATAAAGCATTTATAAAAGCAGCGCATCTATTCTCTGTCCCAAAAATATATATTGCAAAAGCATTTAAAAAGGGAGCAAATGAAACTCACAATACTGTATTTTATAGTAAAAATACATATGATGACATTGAACAATGCAGGGTTGACCTCGAATTCACAAACCTATATCATTTGTATGTATATATTAACATGCGTAATTGAAATTGAACAAATATATGTATCATTATTAGTGATGTAATTTATATATATAGTAAATTAGTAAGGTTATGCGTATTAACTATATATTTATATATAATCTTTATTTTTATACTTATAGATTTAACAATATCTTTAAAACCTTTATCTTCATAATCATAGTAGTTTTTAATATCAATAATATTGATAATAATGATGATAATAATAATAATAATAATAATAATAATAATAATAATAATAATAATAATAATAATAATAATAATAATAATAATAATAATAATAATAATAGTGATACTAAAGATGTTACTTTTAATGATATTACTAGCTTTAAAAAAATGACAAGTTTAAAATAATGTTACTTTTAGTAATAATGGTAATAATAATAATACCAATACTGATATTAATAATAACTATCATAATTTTACTACTACTGATATAGTGATAATGATACCAATAATAATAATTTTACTAAATATGATAATCATTTTAATAATAATAATGATAACACTATTAATAATACTTATAATAAAAATATTGATGATAATGATAATAATGATTGTGAATATAATGATAATAACTATGATACTAGTAATAATAATAATACTAATAATCATAAAATGTTACATGTATTCGCCTTAATGAAAATAATAATAATTTTAATCTTAATAATAATAACTGATAACTAATACTTATCTTAGTAACAATAAAAATAATTATAATATTAAATGGTAATACTAATAATAACAATAATGATATTATTATTAATTTGATTAATGATAATAATATTCATTTTTATTATTTTTTGTACTATCAATTCTTAACATAGTAACAATAATTAATAATAATACTAATAATAATAATAATAATAATAATAATAATAATAATAATAATAGTACAAATTTATAACAATATAATAGTAATCATAATATTACTATAACAATTATATTTTAACTTATAATTACATTTAATATAATAAAATTACAACTTATTAATTATATTATATTTATTAATTTTATATATATATATATACCATAAAATACATTTAATGAATATTTAATATTTATATATTTTATAAATGTTATAATATAATAATTATTATTTGAAATCTTTTATCTATAATATCATATATTTATTTATATATATTCATTCTAACGATAACTTATTTATTTTGTTATTTTACATTTTCAATTCCAATGGATTAATAGTATACCTTATTAATTTTATATTTTTACACTTATATATATATATATATATATATATATATATATATATATATATATATATATATATATATATATATATATATATATATATATATATATATATATATATATATATATATATATATATATATATATATATGTTTACATATTTAATTTCACACAATCGTTCGTAAATCGTCGGGAGTAGTCAACGGGTAATTGATTACATGAGCACAGTTCAAAATTTTTGAGATTTCAACATTATAGACTTTGTTTATCGTGTCAGAATCATGTTAAGATTAAGTTCAAATTTGGTCAAAAATTTCCGGGTCATCACAGTACCTACCCGTTAAAGAAATTTCGTCCCGAAATTTGATGGGGATGGTCATGGTTAACGATAATAATGTTTTCATGATGCATACGAGCTAGAAATTAAAGTTTTATCATCATTGAGTAATATGGATAAAACATTTCGATTACGCGAAGAGTATAAGTGAAGCTATCACAAAAAAGTGAAATGAGAAAATAATGTTTCGTCATATCCTTTGACGTAGATATGGTTGATTTTCGGAGTTCAAGGGATTTAAAGAAAATATTCAAAAATCTAAAAGATTTGATTCTTCGACGAATAAGGAAATTAAGATCTCTATAATTAAATACGGTGATCTGCCTTGATTACTCTGTCTGATATTTCCATTATAAATTAAACTTTTTTCGTTCCATTATTTTCACCATTCCTATACTTTCTTTCTTAGTTCATACATCCAAAAGATTGTGTAAATGCTTAATCCAGTTCTAATCCTTGATATTTTCCTAATTATCATTTCTATCATCCTTCTTTTCAATCTTCCACCAAAAAAATCTGTTTACTTCTATTATTTCCTTGGGGTGATACTATTCTTAATTCTACTGTGTCTTTATATTGCTATTCGTATTAATATCCATGGTTTGTAACCTCTGTGTTGTTATTGGGCTTTATATCCTCCTTTATATTTCAGAGCTCCATGCTTTTGTTTCCTCTTCCCGACTTTAAGTCAAGTGAATAATGGTCCATAATTCGTAGGTATGGAGTTTCGAATGAACATGACTAATGTTTTAAGATAGAAATTGTAATAGCACGTTCTTGATTGGTTAAATTACCAGAATTCAAGAGAAAAGATAGGACTATCAAGAAAATATGTTCTTGATATGTTTATAGATTAGATAGAATGTAAGAGTCGTGTAACATGGCACATGATGACGTTATGGTCTGTGAATCATCACATTTCATTAGAAACTCAGCATGACTTACTGTAATATAATCATGTTGATCAAGTGTCATTATATTATACTAACTCATGCATCAATTTCCAACACTACTTCAAAATCATTCATAGTTCAAATTTAAATATTTTAGAATTTTAGAAACTAAAACAGTTTCAATTTATGATATAACACAGATAGAGCGGAGAGATCATTAATATCGAACAAGAATATTTATGAAGATATCTTCAGAAATATTGAGGATATTAATAAAGAAAGATACGATGATATCTTAGATTTTCAGAATCAAATTGTTCATTCACGATGATTTAGAGCAATTAAGGAGTAAGGTATACGCTAAAGATTTTATCAGAAATAGAATCATCAGTATTCTTTAAATACATAGTTTGGTCCTTGTATTTGTCCTTGGTCTCCCTCATGGTTTGCTTAATCCGTTTTCCAGTATCAATTTTCTATTGAGGGTTTCCAACATTCTATTCTTTATCATCATACTTTTGACTGTTAAAGTCATCAATAGTTTTCGCTGCTTTATCAGCTTTTTCAAAATTCAAGAACTGATTCGTAGACTAGAGTGCTTTTTATAATTTTAGAATTGAAGTTCATAATGTTAAGAGATAAAGGTTATATGTATGCATATAACTGTTGATATAGAACTACTACGAGATTCAAAATACTGATTGCTAATTCTCGATAATTGGTATGGCAATTCTCGTTACAAGATGCGGATGAGTATATAATAGGGTTTTAATGACCAATTATAATAGTTCTCCAAAAAGATTTAAGTCAATGATAAATGAAGTTGCTGGTAAGTTTACTGCTAATGTGGTGGAATATAAACGGTTCCCCGGTAATGATGACGAAAGGTAACTTATATATCCAGGTTATAATAGAGTTTATTCAAATGAAAAGTCGAAATTGATTTGCTGAAGCTGTGACAAAATTGACTACTTTGAAAAGGAATTGCAAAGTTATTTTCGGTAATAACAACACGAAAGGAATTAGTACAGATACATGTTAAACGTTTACTCAGGTTCCGAGTGTTTTCATGTGCATAACTATATGCATCAATCTTTTCTTCCATAGATGAAGTGCGGTTGGTTCATCCTCTTGATTGAGATATTTTCAAGAACCATGAAAGGTTTGAACGCAGATAGTAATCGTCAAAATACAAATGAGGTTTAAGATGAAATCAAGTGGCAAACTTGAAGAATTGTTTAGTTTCATATGTTATAATCAATATTTTAATTCATTTTAATTGTCCAATGTTATTAGGCCACAGTTAGCAGTCTACAATTAGTAGTTCCACAATTCATATATAGTTTAATATATATTATTCGAATTAATTAATACATGTCGTGACCCGTGTACCTGTCTCAGACTCGATCACAACTCAAAGTATATATATTATTTAGAATCAACCTCAACCCTGTATAACTAACTCAAGCATTACTGTATATAAAGTGTCTATGGTTATTCCAAATAATATATATAGATGCGTCGATATGATATGTCAAAACCTTGTATACATGTCTCGATATTTAAAGTGTTTAAAATAAATACAGAAATTAAATGACGATAAATTAGGTGCGTAAAATAAATAACAGAAATTAAATGACAATAAATAAAATTGCGAGAATTAAATTGCGATAAAATAAATTGCGATAAATAAAATGTAATAAGGAATTAACAGTTAACTAGGAACAGTTAGCTAGGATTTTGTTAGCGTGGATTCTTAACAAAATTTCTCATAGTTAAGTTGTCTGTTTCTAACAAATTTTATTTTGTCAAATGTTTTCTTCATTATTCCACTTGTTGGATTCTGATATGTCAAAATCCAAATATGAATTTGAATGAAAATGGTTATTCTGTGGTGAACGGATTCGTATATCTGTAGATGTAAGTAGGATAGTAAATGATTGTTGAATCAGATTCGAAAAATGTATAGTGTAACTTATTAATGTGAAATCTAAATATTCCTCGGGTATTACCTACCCGTTAAAATATTTTCACCATTAACAGTTTGTACAAAAGAATTTTTAATTACAATCTTTATGAAAATATACTTACATATATATTTTCTTCAGATGTAATCATGTATTTAATGAGTTAATATGATATTAAACTCATTTGATTTACCGTTAGAACAAGAATATATAATCTCTAAAACATTAGAGATTACATAATCGCCATGTCGAACGAAGATAAATGATGTAGAGCGTCAGGTAGAACTAAGATAATCGATGTAGGACATCATGTAGTATGATGATTATGCTGGAGGTACAGACTGTGAGTTTGAGGCGTGTAGTGTTGAGGCTTGTGCTGCGGCTGTTGTTGTTGGTGGTACTGGTGTTGCCGGTGCTGTTGCTGAAGCTAGTAGGTTTTGCACCACGTTTTCCAAATTGATTACTTAAGCGCGAAGCTCGTTGACTTCTTCCATTACTCCGGGATGATTGTCAGTCAGAACAAATGGATGAATAAAGTTTAGAATTGTGGATAGAATATAATCATGACGAGATATTCGGGAAATTAGGGTGAAAATGGTGTTTTGAACTGGTTCACCGGTAAGTGCTTCGGGTTCTTTGTCAAGAGGGCAATTTGGTTGGTGGAAAGGATCTCCTTCTTCGCATCTCCATTGATTAAGTTGACTACGAACCCATCTCCAATTCATCCAGAATAGATGATGGCTAATTGGTTGATTCATTCCGGTTACACTGTTTTCGGAGCTCGAGTGGAAATCCATATCGGAATAGCTGTCGGAATAACTATCGGAATAGCTATCGAAATCTGAGGGACTCGAAATGGTTGAGGGATTCATCTCGTACGATTAGATGAAGTATTTTCGATAAGAAATAGATTTTAGGATGTAGATTAGTACCCTATAATTCATAATTTACATATGCATGGGTCTAGTCTTAAACTAGTCTCGTGCTAGATTCAACGCAATGGGCGAGAAGGCTGACATAATACTAAAATCCCATAAGTTACGGAGGAATCTACGGAAGCTGTCAGGCAAAGGTAACAATAACAGATACGCTAAGATATGATTTTATCTATACACTGTCTATGCAATAGAGGCAGTAAGACGTGTCTAGACTTTAAAGATGATAAGCAAATAATTTTCGACACTAACTGATAAGCAAAACTTTTAACATGCAGACACGGTCGAAGTCCAGACCCACTAATGCATCTTAACAACTATCAGTTAGACACACTAATACAAGACCTGGATCGCTAAGACCACCGCTCTGATACCAACTGAAAGGACCCGTCCATATCTATCTGGACGAATACATTACATTTGGTTACATCGCGAGGTACTTGACCTCTATATGATACATTTTACAAACATTGCATTCGTTTTCAAAAGACAAACTTTCATTTCATCGAAAGTTGATGGCATGCATACCATTTCATAATATATCCAACTATAATTGACTTAATAATAATCTTGATGAACTCGACAACTCAAATGCAACGTCTTTTGAAATATGTCATGAATGACTCCAAGTAATATCTCTAATATGAGCAAATACACAGCGGAAGATTTCTTTCATACCTGAAAATAAACATTCTTTAAAGTGTCAACCAAAAGGTTGGTGAGTTCATTAGTTTATCATAATCATTCATTTCCATCATTTTAATAGACCACAAGATTTCATATATTGACACGCGTAACTCTCGAATTAAAATTCATTCATATGGTGAATACCTGATAACCGACCTTAACAAGATGCATATAGAATATCCCCATCATTTAGGGACTCACATCGGACATGATAACTCAAAGTACTAAAGCATCCGTAACCCGGATAGGGCTTGTTGGGCCCGATAGATCTATCGTTAGGATTCATGTCAATTAGTGGCAATTATCATAAACACTAATTCTTAAGCTACCAAGCTAAAAAGGGGCATATTCTGTTTGATAATCCAACCATAGAATGTAGTTTCGATCACTTGTGTCTATTTCGTAAAGCATTTATAAAAGCAGCGCATGTATTCTCATTCCCAAAAATATATATTGCAAAAGCATTTAAAAAGAGAGCAAATGAAACTCACAATACTATATTTTGTAGTAAAAATACATATGATGACATTGAACAATGTAGGGTTGACCTCGGATTCACGAACCTATATCATTTGTATGTATATATTAACATATGTAATTGAAATCGAACAAATATATGTATCATTATTAGTGATGTAATTTATATATATAGTAAATTAGTAAGTTTCATTATATATATATTTTCATATTATATATTGAAATATTATTGTAGTTAGATTATGCGTATTAACTATATATTTATATATAATCTTTATTTTTATGCTTATAGCTTTAACAATATCTTTAAAACCTTTATCTTCATAATCATAGTAGTTTTTAATATCAATAATATTGATAATACTAATGATGATGATAATAATAATAATAATAATAATAATAATAATAATAATAATAATAATAATAATAATAATAATAATAATAATAATAATAATAATAATAATAATAATAATAATAATAATAATAATAATAATAATAATAATAATAATAATAATAATAATAATAATAATAATAATAATAATAGTGATACTAAAGATGTTACTTTTAATGATATTACTAGCTTTAACAAAACGACAGGTTTAAAATAATGTTACTTTTAGTAATAATGGTAATAATAATAATACCAATACTGATATTAATAATAACTATCATAATTTTACTACTACTGATATTAGTGATAATGATACCAATAATAAAAATTTTACTAAATATGATAATCATTTTAATAATAATAATGATAACACTATTAATAATACTTATAATAAAAATATTGATGATAATGATAATAATGATTGTGAATATAATGATAATAACTATGATACTAGTAATAATAATAATACTAATAATCATAAAATGTTACATGTATTCGCCTTAATGAAAATAATAATAATAATAATAATAATAATAATAATTTTAATCTTAATAATAATAACTGATAACTAATACTTATCTTAGTAACAATAAAAATAATTATAATATTAAATGGTAATACTAATAATAACAATAATGATATTATTATTAATTTGATTAATGATAATAATAATCATTTTTATTATTGTTTTTACTATCAATTCTTAACATAGTAACAATAATTAATAATAATAATAATAATAATAATAATAATAATAATAATAATAATAATAATAATAATAATAATAATAATAATAATAATAATAATAATAATAATAATAATAGTACAAATTTATAACAATATAATAGTAATCATAATATTACTATAACAATTATATTTTAACTTATAATTACATTTAATATAATAATATTACAACTTATTAATTATATCATATTTATTAATTGTATATATATATATACCCTAAAATAATATTTAATGAATATTTAATATTTATATATTTTATAAATGTTATAATATAATAATTATTATTTGAAATCTTTTATCTATAATATCATATATTTATTTATATATATTCATTCTAACGATAACTTATTTATCTTGTTATTTTACATTTTCAATTCCAATGGATTAATAGTATACCTTATTAATTTTATATTTATACACTTATATATATATATATATATATATATATATATATATATATATATATATATATATATATATATATATATATATATATATATATATATGTTTACATATTTAATTGCACACAATCGTTCGTGAATCGTCGGGAGTAGTCAACGGGTAGTTGATTACATGTACATGAACACAATTCAAAATTTTTGAGATTTCAACATGACAGACTTTGCTTATCGTGTCGGAATCATGTTAAGATTAAGTTTAAATTTGGTCAAAAATTTCCGGGTCATCACAGATTCACCTTAGCACGGTAACGTTTAATTATTGGTTTTGAACCGGTGAACGCGAATATTAGATATGGATCCATAGGGTTTGACATCCCCACTCGGGCTAGTTGCGCTAGCATTTAACGGGTGTTTGATACTTCGAGGACATACGCACTCGCCAAGTGTACTTTTAGGGGGTATTACTATTACATTAAGTTAGTTACCGGGTGCCCGTAGACAAGCATATACTTTTCATACTGTTTTGAATACCATAACTCGTGGTCTACATTACTTTACTGATTACAAACTATAGCTCACCAACATTCGTGTTGACTTTTAAGCGTGTATTTCTCAGGTGCTTAGACGATGTTACTCCGCTGTTAGACTTGCTGTCTTGGTGTTATAAACTTGCTGTTATGGACCTGCTGTGTTAGATTTCCGCTGCATTACTTAGAGATGTCTCAATCATGGAACTTTTATCTTGCATTCGTAACTTATGTTATTTTCAAATAATGACTTTGTAACGACCTTTGTGTCACGTTATCTTTTGTAAATGCTATCCTTTTTATGAATGCAAAACTGGTTTTCAAACAGCATGTATTATTTGACCGTGTAAAGATCCTGTTGTTGACGAATCGTACACGATGATTTTGTACGGGGCGTCACATGTGGCAAACATAATATCTGGTCTGCTGGCTGTGAGATAAAGTAGGGATCCAATCATACCTCTATATTCAGTGATATTGACTGGTTTACCATTGGGATCAACATCTATTTTAATGGATGCTTCCATTGGGGTCCCTATATCTTTTAAACAGGTCAGACCAAATTTCTTTAACATATCTTTGATATATTTATCTTGACTTATAACAATTCCATCATTAAGTTGTTTGATCTGTAATCCTAGAAAGTATTACAGATCACTTTGTAAACTAATTTCATATGTCTTTGACATAAGTTTTGAAAATTCTTGACAATGTGTTTCATTTTTAGAACCATAAATAATATCATCCACATATATCTGTATCAGCAAGAGATCACCATCTATCTCCTTTGAGAATAGAGTGGTATCAATTGTTTCAACTTTAAAACCTATACCAGTGAGATACACATGAAGTGTCTCATACCATGCTCTTGGTGCCTGTTTTAGGCCATATAGAGCTTTTTCTAACTTGTAGACATGGTCTGGATATTTACTGCTTACAAAACCAGAAGGCTGTTTGACATAGACTTCTTCTTGCAGCTTCTCATTTAGAAATACAAACTTAACATCCATCTGGAATACCCTAAAGTTTATCTTAGCAGCATATGCCAAGAACAATCTAATAGCTTCCATCCTAGCCACTGGTGCATATGTCTCTCCATAATCCAATCCTTCTTCTTGTTTGAAGCCCTGAGCTACCAATCTAGCTTTGTTTCTGATCACAATCCCATCTTCATCCATCTTATTCTTGAAAACCCACTTGGTACCAATGATCTTTTTAGTTTCATCATCAGGTTGAGGTACCAAAGTCCAAACCTTATTCCTATCAAACTTGGAGATCTCTTCTTGCATAGCTCCTGCCTAACTTGGATCTTTGATTGCTTCTTCAGGACATGTAGGTTCAATGATAGATACAAAATTTACATACATACAAAAATTGCTGGTTGCATGTCTTCTTGTTTTAACACTACTACCAATAACTTGTTCAATTGGATGCTCCTTTGTCCATCTCGTGTTATGAACATGTGAGCTTATTGTGGAACACACAGCATCTTGATCATCAGCTAGCACAGAGGAATGAGCAGCAGTGGGAGACAGCTGTTCATTATGAGTGTAACCAGTACCAGCTTGAGATCCTTCAGAGCCAGTAGACCTATGCTCAAGTTGTAAAACTTCTGTAGAGCCAGTAGGTCCACCTGGTTTAGACACAGATGGAATAGAGTGTTCCATCTCATCATCAGAGAACCCAGTAACATGGATTGGTGAGGGATTTGCTGCTGGTTCTTCTTCATCATCTAGAGCTTGCTGAGTTGGCTCTTCAAATAGTAACTCCTCATCTTCTTGACCAGAAGATGAAGTAGGGGCAGTTTCATCAAATGTAACATTAATAGATTCTTCAAAACTCCCCCTTCTTTTATTGAAAACCCTATATGCCTTTGACATGTTGGAATATCCAAGAAATATACCTTCATCAGCCTTAGCATCAAACTTGCCTAGCTGATCCCTATTGTTTAGAATGAAACAGGGAGTGCCACATACAAGAAGAAATGAAATTGAGGGTCTTCTGCCTTTGAGAACTTCATAAGCAGTTTTCTGATGTCTTTTCACTATTAAAGATCTATTCTGGGTAAAACATGCAGTGTTCACAGCTTCTACCCAATATGAATTTTTCAACCCAGACTCAGCCAACATAGATCTTGCTGCTTCAATGAGAGTTCTATTTCTTCTTTCTGCAACACCATTCTGTTGAGGTGTTCTCACAGCAGAAAAGTGCTGTGAAATACCTTTGTCAGCACAGAATTCTTCCAATGTAGCATTTCTGAATTCTGTACCATGATCACTTCTAAGCTGCTTCACCAGTTGCCCATTTAGTAGTTCCATTCTTTTGATAAAATTGATAATTTCATCAGCAGCTTCACTCTTTTACTTCAAAAAGAATACCCAAGTGTATCTAGATTATTCATCAACAATCACCAGTGTATACTTCTTCCCACTATAGCTGGCTATATTAACAGGATCGAACATGTTTTATCTATATTGATCCTACTAAATTAGAAATGAAGTACTAAAAAGTTTTAAAAAGAGGTCATACAAACCAGCTACTGTTACAGTTTCAAGACCCGTTTTTGCTGTTGGTAATTTCTAAGGAAAGTTGCTGTCAACTATTATGACATTTACAAATATCTACGGAAAGTTTCAAGACCATAACATGTTGCAGTTTAAAGACCAGTCGCTTCCAAACCCACCCATAATGACATGTACAAATATCTAAGGAAAGTTCCAATCAACTATAAGCCTACAGCTAAAGGAAGTTTTTATACATCTCAAACATTGTGGCAACACCAAGTATTACATATTTGGATAGGATCTGGATCACCAATGCATTAGATTTTGACAAAAACCATGCAGCATTTATTGTTAAATAGATAAACTGCTTCTAAATTATACCACAACAGATGGGTCAAAAAGGCATCAGGAGCATCATCAACTACATACCGGGTATTTGTCCCATAATTTGGCCATCTCCTCATAATAACCTAAGCTTCCCCACCTTGAAGAACTGAGACCAACTCAGTAGGCGGCTTTTTATTAAAATCACAACTCATTTCAAACGGTCAATTTTATTTTCTAGCTAGAAGAAAGTTCAACATCTACGGAAACTCAAGTATAATCATAGACGCATATCATGCATGATTAGAAATGAACAAACAGTTGCAAATTTTGAATCATCGTATCTGGAATGGAATTTTTTTTAATAACAACTGCTATTTTAATCCAACCATATCATCTGAAGGAGAAGCACAGAGAAGGCTTGCTCTTCCGCCTCCCGTTCAGCGTAACAGAATAGGCGAAAGTAGCTCACAGATTAGCCTTCCTAATTTAGATATTGCTGGCCTGTCATCCATTCTGGCGGGTCCTCCAGGTAGTTATGAGGATTTTATGAAATACCTTGAAGCCATGGTATCCCCCTCACTTCTCCATTTCTTTGTAAATCTATCGGATGGTGATGCTCGAAAGTGTCAAGTACAAGGTATTATCTAGAATATTGCTGCAGAATTTGATATTTTGAAACATTTAGAACGCTCAGATCAAGTTCATCAGGATAAATCAGAGAGAATTGAGAAGGATTCTGAGCTAGTGAAAACTACTAAACTTGAACTGGATGCTGCTGTAGCTGCTAAGCGTGTTGCTGAGGCTCGTTTTGTTGAGGTGTTAACAAAAGAAAAATGGTACCTTCATAAAATTGAAACATTAACCAACTCTGAAACAGCCTTAAAGGAACAATTACATGTAAGTAAAGATGAGACCAGGCGACTTGTTGCAGGCATTCCAAAGATTGTGAAAAATGCTTTTACATCTGAATCATTGACCAAGCCTTTTGATGAGTTTATTACCGTTGCGCTAGACGCTGAACGGATAAGATTTTTAGATACACTGAAGAAGAATGTGCCCAACTTTCCTTAATCATTGCCTAATAGCATTACTTCCGAATTAAAAAAGATTCTATTGATAGGGTTAGAATAGTAGGTGAGCAAATAGAACACCTATCATTTCCTGAATTGGAAAATATGCGAAACAACCCTGCTGCGTTAGTGGATGATGTTTTAAATTTGAAATTATGATATGCACTGTTTGCATTACTTTTTGAGTATCAATGCCATATATATATATATATATATATATATATATATATATATATATATATATATATATATATATATATATATATATATATATATATATATATATATATATATATATATATATATATATATATATATATATATATTCGATTACTTTGTATTAATTATGCCAAAGCTTTATATGCTTGATAAAAAATCAAAAATGATGGTTAGCCATGTATTGTTGTTAATATTTTACGTCATGACGGTCATAGGTACAATCTATTACCTGGATGCTCAGCGAAGTCCTATGTCATCCGCTGCCATTTCAACCTTTTGTTTATGATTGAACTTCTACCACGGAGCTGTGTGACATCTGATTAAAAATCCTTGGCCAGATAAAAATTATGAACAGTATGCTATAAGAATAATTGTTTGAATTCTTATTACTTAAAGAAATTTTTACATTTATGATTGCATCTCATATTCATAATAGTTGATCAGGCTATTTGAATATACGATACTACGCATAAATTTCTTTAGACTCATTGCATTCCATGTTCTTTTCATTTCCACACCGGAGGGCGCTGCGAGGGTATATGATCCATTAGAATGTGCTCGTATGATTTTGTATGGCCCTTCCAATCGTAGCCCCAACTTTCCTTTCTTTTCTTGTCTGCTTGCTTCATTATCCCTTAACATCAAATCCCCTTCTATAAACTGCACATGCCTGACTCGTTTATTGTAATATTCTGTCATTCGCTGCTTAGCATCCGCTTAACAGATAGCGGCCATGATATGCCTCTCTTCCAATAAATTCAAGTTTTCACACAAGACGGATGAATTGTTTTCTACATCAAATGCCAAAACCCTTTGCGTTGTTACACGAATCTTAGCTGGTATTACTGCTTCAGTTCCATATACCAAGCTGAACGGTGTTTTGCCCCTGCTCCGTTTTGGCGTTGTACGGTGAGCCCACAAAACGTATGGTACTTCATCTACCCATTTAATCTAACTTAAACCCAATCTAGCCTTTATGCCCGCTACAATTTCCTTATTTGTTACTTCAACTTGGCTGTTTGCTTGTGGGTGAGCAACAGAGGTGAATGTTTGTTTAATGATTAACTCCTCACACCAACTTTTGAATGGATTATCTATAAATTGTTTACCATTATTATTTACAATTTCGTTTGGCAAACCATACCTGCACACAATATCATTCCATACAAACTTCTTGATATTTTCACCCGTTATCCGTGTAACACCTTTGCTTCAACCTATTTAGTGAAAAAATCAATTGCAACCACCAAAAATTTTGCATTGCCAACACTTCTTGGGAATGGTCCAACTATGTCAATTACCCATTTGCAATATGGCCATGTGGATGACACTAAAATTAAATCATATTTTGGCAAATGTTGGACGGTCCCGTGCCGCTGACATGCATCACATGCTTTAATTGTTTCTGCTATACCTTATAAATTGTTTGCCAATAATACCCTTGTCTCCATAATTCGAGCGACACTGGTTCTATAACCAGAATGCTGTGCACACAAACCTTCATGCATCTCTTTCACCACATCTACAGCTTGTTGTGGTGTTAAACACCTCAAATTTGGACCGCTAAAAGATTTTCTGTAGAGAACGCCATTCTCCAATACGTAGAGCAGAGCACTTACCGTTATCCGTCTTGCTTCCGTGACGTCGTCTGAAAGTGTTCCGTCCTGCAAATACTTCACATAAGGAATCATCCAACACGATCCTCCTTCCTCAACGGTTGCTACAACCACCTTTTCATCAATGGACTTATCCTTCAAAACTTCTACCAAAACTTTCTTATGCAAATGTTCAAATGTTAATGTTGCTAACTTACTCAACACATATGCTTTTTTGTTCTTATTTCTTGATATTTGCACAACCTCTAAGGTTTCAAAATTCTTGGAAATCTTCTCAACCAACTGTAAATATCGCTTCATTGATATATCCTTTGTTTCAAATGTCCCATTAACTTGCTGTGCTACAATTTGAGAATCCACATAGGCACGTAAATGTTTTATTCCCATTTCAAACGCTATGCGGAGGCCGGAAATCAATTCCTCATATTCTGCTTCATTGTTAGATGCATAAAAACAAAACTTGAGTTCATACGTATGCTCTTCTCCTTCCAGGCTTGTAAGCACCAATCCTGCACCAACTCCCTCTTCACTTGATGCTCCATCAGTATGCAACTCCCACATGCAAATACTGCTTTTAGTATTTCTTGAATAATCTACCGTTTCAGTCGTTTCTAAAAGAAAATCTTCTAAAATTTACCCTTTGACTGCATGTCTAGGTGAAAAATTAAGCTTATGCTTAGCAATGTGTCGTGGTACACCAGTCATGTTAGATACTTGCCATGCAAATACATCTATATTTGCTGCTAAAATTTTGTAGAGCTTCTCTTTTGTTTCTTTTGTTAATGTATTTCCAATGATAATCTTTTGGTCTGGAAATGCTGGATTTGGTGAAACAAATCCATCATCATGGAAAATTGGCATAACAGTTGTACGATTTATCTGTACACATTCAATTGTTCTTTTCTGTTCTGCATACAGCGTTGCTATGCCGACTCTCGTAGAAAATTTCATCATTCCGTGTACCGTCGACGTCACAGCTCCAAATATCATCATAGCTGAACGTCCCAAAATAACATTGTATTGCGAATTTGCTTTTACGACAAGGAACTCGATATGAGCTGTACTTTTAAATGGCGACTCCCCTAGCACCACTTCTAAAACTATTGTTGAGTCCCCAATATAATTAAGGATTTAATTATGACAAAACTGTAATTATTTGCACTAAAATGTTATGTGTAGCCAGCACAAGTTTTTTTATGTATAGACATCAGATATTGTTGTGTCGAGTGTTTAGTTTGCTGCTTAGTCTACCAGCACAAGGTAGACAGTATTCTTCAATCAGCACAGGATGTGTACCCAGCAATTCAAGAATATCAAGTGTCTCAGCAATGAAGAACCAGCACAGCTGGAATGCAGCTTACTACACAAGACAGCTATGCTCCATTACAATCATAGTGGTTTCCTGAGTGGTTTACATCAATCGTACTATTCAACAGAAGTTAAAGACAAAGTTGAACAGAAAAGGACATGCGTCGACGGCTGATAAGTGCCCTTACAAGACCACGTGGGAATGCAGAAGTTTAACACATGTGCAGACATGTGTTATACTTTGTCAATGCCTAGGGAACACAACATTCTATTTGTTTAAACAAATAGTGGTGCCAAACCGAATTGGGGTGTTCCTACAAATAGCTACCAAAGAGAAAAGAGGAGAGCACGCTCTCTGATGCAGTTATCCCCACAAGTATAAACATCCTATGTACCAGTGGGCAATGGAACAATTACACAGATAATAGGACTACTATAAATTGTTGTATCCACTATTGTAATAAAGAGTGGTGTGGGTTTGTTTATTTAGAATCCAAAACGTGTAATAGCTTAGAACACACTCTGTAGCTACACTTAGGTAAATCTGTATCAACCAACTATCATTTCGCCAAGGATAGTTGTAATTCTTTGTGATTTAATCAATAAAGAATAACCGTTGAAAAATTACATTTGACTCTGTTTAATTTACTTACTTGAATACTAAATTATGTTTAACAGTTAAGTTAATTGAAGGAAATTGTATTCACCCCCCTACAATACTCCTGTTGTTTATCAAGGGACCAACAACTGGTATCAGATCTTCAGTCTTGATAATTTAATATCTTAGATCTGAATTCTCTCATGGCTGCATACTCAAATACAGCTTACCTTAAAAATGGCTCATCCAATAGACCACCCAAATTTGATGAAAATGAGTATGAAACTTGGAAGGCAAGGTTCATGCTTCACCTGGAGTCTATTGACCCACTCATGTCTGGTATTGCCACAGATGGTCCATTTGTCCCAACTGAGACTATTGATAGCATTTTAGCCACTACTGACACTCCTGCCATCCCTGTCAGAGAGGTTGTTCTCACTCCAGCCAAATGGGATGCTGAGGACAAACGTCGTTTTGGACTTGACCCTAAGATCAGAAATCTGTTAGCTATAACTTTACCTAATCACCTGTTCAAACTGATCAGGGGAAAATTGAATGCTAAGCTTATGTTAGACTATCTAGATGTTACCTATGAAGGCATGGATGAGGTTAGGCAGAACAAGATTATTGCTTTGAAAAGAGAGTATGAAATGTTCTTTGCTTATAAGAAGGAGACCCTTAAGCAAACCTGCATTAGGTTTAACTCCTTAGTTGCTGACCTGCTTACTTTGAAAATCATATATACTGATTTTGAACAAGTAAACAAATTTATTGACTCATTGTCTGCTAAATGGAAACCAATGACTGACCCCCTAAGAACCACCCAGACTTTAAAGAACTTTAACATGTCTTCTCTCCATGGTACACTTTGGAACCATGAGAAGGTAGAAGCTAAACTTGAACTAAACTTGAAAGAAAACTTTAAGTCTGCCCCCACCACTTCAAAATCTTCTAAAACAGTATCCTAATACTGCTCTTATTGCTGCTGCTAAAAAGAAAGCTCAAAAGGCTTTACTGGTTCAAAAGTTGACAGTAGAAGAAGAGTCAGCTGAAGATGATGTGGAGAGTGGTACTGGGTCTGAAGAGAGCAGTGATGATGAAGATGATGTGGAAGGGTTTGCTGAAGGTATGGCTTTGCTGGCTAGGCAGTTCAAAAGGTTTAATCGTAATAAAACCAGCAAGTCATACAAAGGGAGTAAGAAACCAAGTGCTAGGTGAAATACCCCGTTCATATCGATTATAAACGTTACATAATAGTTGATTACATTGCGAGGTATTTGACCTCTATATGATACATTTTACAAACATTGCATTCGTTTTTAAAAGACAAACTTTCATTACATCGAAAATTGACGGCATGCATACCATTTCATAATATATCCAACTATAATTGACTTAATAATAATCTTCATGAACTCAACGACTCGAATGCATCGTCTTTTGAAATATGTCATGAATGACTCCAAGTAATATCTCTAAAATGAGCAAATGCACAACGGAAGATTTCTTTCATACCTGAGAATAAACATGCTTTAAAGTGTCAACCAAAAGGTTGGTGAGTTCATTAGTTTAGCATAATCGATCATTTTCATCATTTTAATAGACCACAAGATTTTCATTTCCTTTTCTCATAAATATACGTCCCATACATAGAGACAAAAATCATTCATATGGAATGAACACCTGATAATCGACATTTACAAGATGCATATAGAATATCCCCATCATTCCGGGACTCCCTTCGGACATGATAAATTTCAAAGTACTAAAGCATCCGCAACAACGAATGAGGTTTGTTAGGCCCAATAGATCTATCTTTAGGATTCGCGTCAATTAGGGGCTCGGTTCCCTAATTCTTATATTACCAGGCTAAAAGGGGCATATTCGGCTTCGATCCATTCAACCATATAATGTAGTTTTGATTACTTGTGTCTATTTCGTCAAACATTTATAAAAGCACATGTATTCTCAGTCTCAAAAATATATATTGCAAAAGCATTTAAAAAGGGAGCAAATGAAACTCACAATACTGTATTTTGTAGTAAAAGTACATATGACGAAACTGAACAATGCAGGGTTGGCCTCGCATTCACGAACCTATATCATTCGTATATATATTAAAACATATACTTATAATCGAACAATTATATATATTATTATTAGTGATATAATTTTTATATTATTAATTTGTGTATTTCATTATTATTATGTAAAAATATAACTTTTGTTAGATTATATGTATCAAATATTTTATATGTATATATTTCATTTATTTGTTAAAATTGTAATTATTTTAATACTAAAATAATATTAATAGTGATTAAAATAATGATAATAATAATACTAGTGTTAATAATAAGGATAATAATATTAATGATTTTATTAATTATAATATTAATGACAGTTTTAATGACAAATCTTATAATAATGATAATAACGGTAATTTTTAATAAATTAACTAATTTAACAATAATGATAATGGAAATAATACTTTTTGATATTAATATGTAATACTTAATAATAATAATAATAATTGTAACAATCTTATTACTAATGGTAATCTTAATAATAATACTTTTATTAATAATAATAATAATAATTCAAAAATGATATTAGTACTAATATTAATATAACTAATAGTAACTTTTATTACTTTCATCATAACACTAATAATGATTCTAATAACATTAATAATAATAATAATAATAATAATAATAATAATAATAATAATAATAATAATAATAATAATAATAATAATAATAATAATAATAATAAAAATAATAATAATAATAATAATAATACATATATTAGTAATAATTATAGTATTAATGATTATAATACTTGTAATAATAACAATAATTGATAATGATAATAATAATAATAATAATAATAATAATAATAATAATAATAATAATAATAATAATATTAAATTTTGTAATTATATTATAATCATAATAATAATACTACTTTAAAAATACTAATGACAATAATGCTTCTAATACCTATAAATCTAAACAAGATAGTAATAATAATTATAATACAATCAATAACAATAATAATAATGAAGTAATAATAAAAATTTAATAACTACCTCAGGTGTAAGCCTTTCTAAAAAGATTTGTCACAGATGGAGCTCGAACCCGTGACCTCTCGCTCACCCGAACACTCACTAAACCATCATTCTACTCGTTCTTTTCTGATTAAATCTATATCCTAATTATATTTATCCCGTTTTATTTTCTGTCTCTTAATCTTCTTCTTCTTCTTCAAAATTAAATCGAAGATAGACCATTTGTTATAACAATTTAAGGATTGAAACTAGGACTGATTAACAACAGAAACGACTCTCAATGCTTGATTAAATCAATTTAAACATAATAAAAGGAAATTTAACTGTGACAGATTATCACGGACACGTTTGAACTCAAACATCAATCCAATGATTTAGGCAGTTTTATTTTGTAATTTCAACTTCAAAAAGGTTTCAAATCTCCCTTATAAATGAAATGTCCCGTTCTTATTGATTAAAAATGTTCCATATTAATTGATTTCGTTACGAGGTTTTGACTTCTATATGAGACGTTTTTCAAAGACTGCATTCATTTTTAAAACAAACCATAACCTTTATTTCATAAATAAAGGTTTAAAAAGCTTTACGTAGATTATCAAATAATGATAATCTAAAATATCCTGTTTACACACGACCATTACATAATGGTTTACAATACAAATATGTTACATCGAAATCAGTTTCTTGAATGCAGTTTTTACACAATATCATACAAACATGGACTCCAAATCTTGTCGTTATTTTAGTATGCAACAGCGGAAGCTCTTAGTATTCACCTGAGAATAAACATGCTTTAAACGTCAACAAAAATGTTGGTGAGTTATAGGTTTAATCTATATATATCAAATCGTAACAATAGACCACAAGATTTCATATTTCAATATACATTCCATACATAGAGATAAAAATCATTCATATGGTGAACACCTGGTAACCGACATTAACAAGATGCATATATAAGAATATCCCCATCATTTCGGGACACCCTTCGGATATGATATAAATTTCGAAGTACTAAAGCATCTGGTACTTTGGATGGGGTTTGTTAGGCCCAATAGATCTATCTTTAGGATTCACATCAATTAGGGTATTTGTTCCCTAATTCTTAGATTACCAGACTTAATAAAAAGGGGCATATTCGATTTCGATAATTCAACCATAGAATGTAGTTTCACGTACTTGTGTCTATTTTGTAAATCATTTATAAAACTTGCATGTATTCTCATCCCAAAAATATTAGATTTTAAAAGTGGGACTATAACTCACTTTCACAGATTTTTACTTCGTCGGGAAGTAAGACTTGGTCACTGGTTGATTCACAAACCTATAACAATATATACATATATATCAAAGTATGTTCAAAATATATTTACAACACTTTTAATATATTTTGATGTTTTAAGTTTATTAAGTCAGCTGTCCTCGTTAGTAACCTACAACTAGTTGTCCACAGTTAGATGTACAGAAATAAATCGATAAATATTATGTTGAATCAATCCACGACCCAGTGTATACGTATCTCAGTATTGATCACAACTCAAACTATATATATTTTGGAATCAACCTCAACCCTGTATAGCTAACTCCAACATTCACATATAGAGTGTCTATGGTTGTTCCGAAATATATATAGATGTGTCGACATGATAGGTCGAAACATTGTATACGTGTCTATGGTATCTCAAGATTACATAATATACAATACAAGTTGATTAAGTTATGGTTGGAATAGATTTGTTACCAATTTTCACGTAGCTAAAATGAGAAAAATTATCCAATCTTGTTTTACCCATAACTTCTTCATTTAAAATCCGTTTTGAGTGAATTAAATTGCTATAGTTTCATATTGAACTCTATTTTATAAATCTAAACAGAAAAAGTATAGGTTTATAGTCGGAAAAATAAGTTACAAGTCGTTTTTGTAAAGGTAGTCATTTCAGTCGAAAGAACGACGTCTAGATGACCATTTTAGAAAACATACTTCCACTTTGAGTTTAACCATAATTTTTGGATATAGTTTCATGTTCATAATAAAATCATTTTCCCAGAATAACAACTTTTAAATCAAAGTTTATCATAGTTTTTAATTAACTAACCCAAAACAGCCTGCGGTGTTACTACGACGGCGTAAATTCGGTTTTACGGTGTTTTTCGTGTTTCCAGGTTTTAAATCATTAAGTTAGCATATAATATAGATATAGAACATTTGTTTAGTTGATTTTAAAAGTCAAGTTAGAAGGATTAACTTTTATTTGCGAACAAGTTTAGAATTAACTAAACTATGTTCTAGTGATTACAAGTTTAAACCTTCGAATAAGATAGCTTTATATGTATGAATCAAATGATGTTATGAACATCATTACTACCTCAAGTTCCTTGGATAAACCTACTGGAAATGAGAAAAATAGATCTAGCTTCAAAGGATACTTGGATGGCTTGAAAGTTCTTGAAGCAGAATCATGACACGAAAACAATTTCAAGTAAGATTTCCACTCGAAATAAGATTGTTATTGTTATAGAAATTGAATTAAAGTTTGAATATGATTATTACCTTGTATTAGAAAGATAACCTACTGTAAGTAACAAAGGTTTCTTGATCTTGGATGATTATTTGGAATGGATTTAGAAAACTTGGAAGTAAACTTGCAATCTTGGAAGTATTCTTGATTTTATGAAACTAGAACTTTTGGAATTTATGAAGAACACTTGGAACTTGAAGATAGAACTTGAGAGAGATCAATTAGATGAAGAAAATTGAAGAATGAAAGTGTTTGTAGGTGTTTTTGGTCGTTGGTGTATGGATTAGATATAAAGGATATGTAATTTTATTTTCATGTAAATAAGTCATGAATGATTACTCATATTTTTGTAATTTTATGAGATATTTCATGCTAGTTGCCAAATGATGGCTCCCACATGTGTTAGGTGACTCACATGGGCTGATAAGAGCTGATCATTGGAGTGTATATACCAATAGTACATACATCTAAAAGCTGTGTATTGTACGAGTACGAATACGGGTGCATACGAGTAGAATTGTTGATGAAACTGAACGAGGATGTAATTGTAAGCATTTTTGTTAAGTAGAAGTATTTTGATAAGTGTATTGAAGTCTTTCAAAAGTATGTGAATACATATTAAAGAACTACATGTATATACAATTTAACTGAGTCGTTAAGTCATCGTTAGTCGTTACATGTAAACGTTGTTTTGAAACCTTTAGGTTAACGATCTTGTTGAATGTTGTTAACCCATTGTTTATTATAACAAATGAGATGTTAAATTGCTATATTATCATGATATTATGATATATAATATATCTTAGTATGATATATATACAGTTAAATGTCGTTACAACGATAATCGTTACATATATGTCTCGTTTCGAAATCATTAAGTTAGTAGTCTTATTTTTACATATGTATTTCATTGTTAATACACTTAATAATATATTTACTTATCATTTAACATAATTAACCAAGTGTATCAATATCTTAATATGATTCATATGTACCTAGTAAGACGTTGTTATAACGATAATCGTTATATATATCGTTTTCGAGTTTCTTAAATTAATAGTCTCATTTTTATGTATATAACTCATTGTTAAAATACCTAATGAGATATATACTTATAATAAAATCATGTTAACTATATATATAACCATATATATGTCATCGTATAGTTTTTACAAGTTTTAACGTTCGTGAATCACCGATCAACTTGGGTGGTCAATTGTCTATATGAAACCTATTTCAATTAATCAAGTCTTAACAAGTTTGATTGCTTAACATGTTGGAAACACTTAATCATGTAAATAACAATTTCATTTAATATATATATAAACATGGAAAATTTCGGGTCACTACAGTACCTACCCGTTAAATAAATTCCGTCCCGAAATTTTAAGCAGTTGGAGGTGTTGACGTATCTTCTGGAAATAAATGCGGGTATTTCTTCTTCATCTGATCTTCATGCTCCCAGGTGAACTCGGGTCCTCTACGAGCATTCCATCGAACCTTAACAATCGGTATCTTGTTTTGTTTAAGTCTCTTAACCTCACGATCCATTATTTCGACGTGTTCTTCAATGAATTGAAGTTTTTCATTGATTTGGATTTCGTCCAACGGAATAGTGAGATCTTCTTTAGCAAAACATTTCTTCAAATTTGAGACGTGGAAAGTGTTATGTACAGCCGCGAGTTGTTGAGGTAGCTCCAGTTGGTAAGCTACTGGTCCGACACGATCTATAATCTTGAATGGTCCAATGTACCTTGGATTTAGTTTCCCCTGTTTACCAAATCGAACAACGCCTTTCCAAGGTGAAACCTTAAGCATGACCATTTCTCCAATTTCAAACTCTATATCTTTTCTTTTACTGTCCGCGTAGCTCTTTTGTCGACTCTGGGCGGTTTTCAATCTTTGTTGAATTTGGATGATTTTCTCGGTAGTTTCTTGTATTATCTCAGGACCCGTAATCTGTCTATCCCCCACTTCACTCCAACAAATCAGAGACCTGCACTTTCTACCATAAAGTGCTTCAAACGGCGCCATCTCAATGCTTGAATGGTAGCTGTTGTTGTAGGAAAATTCTACTAACGGTAGATGTCGATCCCAACTGTTTTTGAAATCAATAACACATGCTCGTAGCATGTCTTCAAGCGTTTGTATCGTCGTTTTGCTCTGCCCATCAGTTTGTGGATGATAGGCAGTACTCATGTCTAGACGAGTTCCTAATGCTTGCTGTAATGTCTGCCAGAATCTTGAAATAAATCTGCCATCCCTATCAGAGATAATAGAGATTGGTATTCCATGTCTGGAGACGACTTCCTTCAAATACAGTCGTGCTAACTTCTCCATCTTGTCATCTTCTCTTATTGGTAGGAAGTGTGCTGATTTGGTGAGTTGATCAACTATTACCCAAATAGTATCAAAACCACTTGCAGTCCTTGGCAATTTAGTGATGAAATCCATGGTAATATTTTCCCATTTCCATTCCGGGATTTCGGGTTGTTGAAGTAGACCTGATGGTTTCTGATGCTCAGCTTTGACCTTAGAACACGTCAAACATTCTCCTACATATTTAGCAACATCGGCTTTCATACCTGGCCACCAAAAATGTTTCTTGAGATCCTTGTACATCTTCTCCGTTCCAGGATGTATTGAGTATCTAGTTTTATGAGCTTCTCTAAGTACCATTTCTCTCATATCTCCAAATTTTGGTACCCAAATCCTTTCAGCCCTATACCGGGTTCCGTCTTCCCGAATATTAAGATGCTTCTCCGATCCTTTGGGTATTTCATCCTTTAAATTTCCCTCTTTTAAAACTCCTTGTTGCACCTCCTTTATTTGAGTAGTAAGGTTATTATGAATCATTATATTCATAGATTTTACTCGAATGGGTTCTCTGTCCTTCCTGCTCAAGGCGTCGGCTACCACATTTGCCTTCCCCGGGTGGTAACGAATCTCAAAGTCGTAATCATTCAACAATTTAATCCACCTACGCTGCCTCATATTCAGTTATTTCTGATTAAATATGTGTTGAAGACTTTTGTGGTCGGTATATATAATACTTTTGACCCCATATAAGTAGTGCCTCCAAGTCTTTAATGCAAAAACAACCGCGCCTAATTCCAAATCATGCGTCGTATAATTTTGTTCGTGAATCTTCAATTGTCTAGACGCATAAGCAATCACCTTCGTTCATTGCATTAATACACAACCGAGACCTTGCTTTGATGCGTCACAATAAATCACAAAATCATCATTCCCTTTAGGCAATGACAATATAGGTGCTGTAGTTAGCTTTTTCTTCAATAACTGGAACGCTTTCTCTTGTTCATCCTTCCATTCAAATTTCTTCCCTTTATGCGTTAATGCAGTCAAGGGTTTTGCTATTCTGGAAAAGTCTTGGATGAACCTTCTGTAGTAACCAGCTAGTCCTAAAAACTGGCGTATGTGTTTCGGAGTTTTCGGGGTTTCCCACTTTTCAACAGTTTCTATATTTGCCAGATCCACATTAATACCTTCTTTGTTCACTATGTGACCGAGGAATTGAACTTCTTCCAACCAAAATACACACTTTGAAAACTTAGCATACAATTCTTCCTTCCTCAATACTTCTAACACCTTTCTCAAATGTTCACCGTGTTCTTGGTCATTCTTTGAGTAAATAAGTATGTCATCAATGAAAACAATGACAAACTTGTCAAGGTATGGTCCATACACTCGGTTCATAAGGTCCATGAACACAGCTGGTGCATTAGTTAAACCAAACGGCATGACCATAAACTCGTAATGACCGTAACGTGTTCTGAAAGCAGTCTTTGGAATATCATCTTCTTTCACCCGCATTTGATGATGCCCGGAACGTAAGTCAATCTTTGAATAAACAGACGAGCCTTGTAGTTGATCAAATAAGTCGTCGATTCTCGGTAGTGGGTGGCGGTTCTTAATGGTAAGTTTGTTCAACTCTCGGTAGTCGGTACACAACCTGAATGTACCATCTTTCTTCTTGACAAACAAAACAGGAGCTCCCCACGGTGATGTGCTTGGTCGAATGAAACCACGCTCTAAAAGTTCTTGTAATTGGCTTTGCAGTTCTTTCATCTCGCTGGGTGCGAGTCTGTAAGGAGCACGAGCTACTGGTGCAGCTCCTGGTACAAGATCTATTTGAAATTCAACAGATCGATGTGGGGGTAATCCCGGTAATTCTTTCGGAAATACATCGGGAAATTCTTTTGCGACGGGAACATCATTGATGCCCTTTTCTTCAGTTTGTACTTTCTCGACATGTGCTAGAACAACATAGCAACCTTTTCTTATTAGTTTTTGTGCCTTCAAATTACTAATAAGATGTAGCTTCGTGTTGCCCTTTTCTCCGTACACCATTAAGGGTTTTCCTTTTTCTCGTATAATGCGAATTGCATTTTTGTAACAAACGATCTCTGCTTTCACTTCTTTCAACCAGTCCATACCGATTATCACATCAAAACTCCCTAACTCTACTGGTATCAAGTCAATTTTAAATGTTTCGCTAACCAGTTTAATTTATCGATTCCGACATATATTATCTGCTGAAATTAATTTACCATTTGCTAATTCGAGTAAAATTTTACTATCCAAAGGCGTCAATGGACAACTTAATTTAGCACAAAAATCTCTACTCATATAGCTTCTATCCGCACCCGAATCAAATAAAACGTAAGCAGATTTATTGTCAATAAGAAACGTACCCGTAACAAGCTCCGGGTCTTCCTGTGCCTCTGCCGCATTAATATTGAAAACTCTTCCATGGCCTTGTCCATTCGTGTTCTCCTGGTTCAGGCAATTTCTAATAATGTGGCCCGGTTTTCCACATTTATAACAAACTACATTGGCATAACTTTCTCCGACACTACTTACTCCGCCATTACTTGTTCCGACACCATTTGTTCCTTTCGTTCTGTTAACCCCTGGTCCGTAGACCTCACACTTCGCCGCGCTATGACCATTTCTTTTACACTTGTTGCAAAATTTGGTGCAGAACCCCGAGTGATACTTTTCACACCTTTGGCATAGCTGCTTCTGATTGTTGTTGTTGTTACGGTTATTATTGTTGTTAGGATGATTGTTGTAGTTGCTGTTGTTGTTGTTGTTGTTGTTGGGCCGTTTGTTGTAGTTGCGATTGATGTTGCGATTGTTGGGATAGTTGTTGCGATTATTGTTGTAATTGCTGTTGTTGTTGTATTGGTGATTCTTATCACCGTTTTCCTCCCACTTTCTTTTAACTTGCTTCACATTGGCCTCTTCAGCCGACTGTTCTTTAATTCTTTCCTCAATCTGGTTCACTAGTTTGTGAGCCATTCTACATGCCTGTTGTATGGAGGCGGGCTCGTGTGAACTTATATCTTCTTGGATTCTCTCCGGTAATCCTTTCACAAACGCGTCGATCTTCTCTTCCTCATCTTCGAACGCTCCCGGACACAATAGGAACAATTCTGTGAATAGTCTTTCATACGTGGTAATATCAAATCCTTGGGTTCGTAACCTTCTAAGTTCTGTCTTGAGCTTATTGACCTCGGTTCTTGGACAGTACTTCTCGTTCATCAAGTGCTTGAATGCTGACCACGGTAGTGCGTACGCATCATCTTGTCCCACTTGCTCTAGATAGGTATTCCACCATGTTAACACAGAACCTGTGAAGGTATGCGTAGCGTACATCACTTTGTCCTCTTCAGTACACTTACTTATGGCAAACACCGATTCGATCTTCTCGGTCCACCATTTCAATCCGATCGGTCCTTCGGTTCCATCAAATTCCAAAGGTTTGCAGGCAGTGAATTCTTTGTAGGTGCATCCTACACGATTTCCTGTACTGCTAGATCCAAGGTTATTGTTGGTATGTAGCGCAGCCTGTACTGCGGCTATGTTTGAAACAAGAAAGGCACGAAATTCCTCTTCACTCATATTCAAGGTGTGTCGAGTAGTCGGTGCCATTTCCTTCAAAATAGTCAAACGAAACAAGTTAATCATACAGAATATTAAGAGTAGTCAGTAGTATCTCATAGCATAATATGAACTCATTTATAAAAGCTTTTTCTTTATATTAGTGTTTTATAAGTTTAAATTCGGGTAGTACCTACCCGTTAAGTTCATACTTAGTAGCTAATATACAATTCAACTACTACAATTCTATATGAAAAACTGATTATAATAATATTTCGCGTTCAAACTTTTAAACAATATTTTACAAACTTACAATACCGCTTATTTTACATATAGCATGAAATATAGCACACAATAACTTTGATACAAGATAGTTGTGAAGATAATTCTAGCTAGTACACAATTCGTTCAGCAAAGGCAATAAAGACACGTAATTCATACGTCCAGAAACAAGTCATGCATTCTGGTTTTACTAGGACTACTTCCCATCCTTGGTCTTGTGGAACATAACCGTTATGGCCGTTGATAAGACAGCGTGTTGTAACGTCGTTAAAGGGACGAGTGTTACGTAATATCCAACAGTCCCTTAACAATCTAAAAACCTCATTTCTTACCCCAATTACTGACTCCGTCACTTGTGGGAACGTTTTGTTTAATAGTTGTAGCCCGATGTTCTTGTTCTCACTTTGGTGAGAAGCGAACATTACTAACCCGTAAGCATAGCATGCTTCTTTATGTTGCATGTTAGCCGCTTTTTCTAAATCATGAAGTCCTATATTCGGATACATTGAGTCAAAATAATTTCTTAACCCGTTGCGTAAAATAGCATTTGGGTTCCCCGCAATATATGCATCAAAGTAAACACATCGTAACTTATGGGTTTCCCAATGTGATATCCCCCATCTTTCAAACGAAAGTCTCTTATAAACCAAGACATTCTTGGAACGTTCTTCGAATGTCTTACAAACTGATCTCGCCTTAAATAGTTGTGCCGAGGAATTCTGACCGACTCTAGACAAGATTTCATCAATCATGTCTCCGGGTAGGTCTCTTAAAATATTGGGTTGTCTATCCATTTTGTGTTTTTATACTGTAAAATAGACAAGAGTTAGATTCATAATTTATAAAAAAAATACTTATTAATACAAGCAATTTTTACATATATCATAAAGCATAAGCACACTATATTACATATATTACACCACACGAATACAACTATCTTATTCCGACTCGCTCGTTTCTTCTTCTTCGGTTTTGGTTCGTTTTGACAAGTTTCTAGGGATATATGATGTTCCCCTAATACGAGCCGTCGTTTTCCACATTGGTTTAGAAAAACCTGGTGGTTTAGAGGTTCCCGGGTTATTGTCACAACTTAAGAAATACGGGTGTTGACGATACATATAAAGTTCATCGAGTTTGGAATCAAATTTCTCTATTTTTATGCCCTTTCCCTTATTGTTCTCTTTTGCCTTATTAAATTGTGTTGGGGTAATTTCTATAACATCATCGAATTCCTTGTCAGGATCCGATTCATCGGAGAATTGGTAATCCTCCCAATACTTTGCTTCCTTGGCGGAAACACCATTGACCATAATTAACTTTGGTCGGTTGGTTGAGGATTTTCTTCTACTTAACCGTTTTATTATTTCTCCCACTGGTTCTATTTCTTCTTCCGGTTCTGATTCTTCTTCCGATTCCGATTCTTCTTCCGGTTCCGACTCTTCTTCCGGTTCCTCTTCGGGAACTTGTGAATCAGTCCACGAATTATTCCAATTTACATTTGACTCTTCATTATTATTAGGTGAGTCAATGAGACTTATTCTAGAGGTAGACATCTATCACATAATATCAAACACGTTAAGAGATTAATATATCACATAATATTTACATGTTAATAATATATAGTTTCCAACAAAAATGTTAAGCAATCATTTTTTAAAAAAAACACGGTCGAAGTCCAGACTCACTAATGCATCCTAACAAACTCGATAAGACACACTAATGCAAAATTCTGGTTCTCTAAGACCAACGCTTGGATACCAACTGAAATGTCCCGTTCTTATTGATTAAAAACGTTCCATATTAATTGATTTAGTTGCGAGGTTTTGACCTCTATATGAGACGTTTTTCAAAGACTGCATTCATTTTTAAAACAAACCATAACCTTTATTTCATAAATAAAGGTTTAAAAAGCTTTACGTAGATTATCAAATAATGATAATCTAAAATATCCTGTTTACACACGACCATTACATAATGGTTTACAATACAAATATGTTACATCGAAATCAGTTTCTTGAATGCAGTTTTTACACAATATCATACAAACATGGACTCCAAATCTTGTCCTTATTTTAGTATGCAACAGCGGAAGCTCTTAGTATTCACCTGAGAATAAACATGCTTTAAACGTCAACAAAAATGTTGATGAGTTATAGGTTTAATCTATATATATCAAATCGTAACAATAGACCACAAGATTTCATATTTCAATATACATCCCATACATAGAGATAAAAATCATTCATATGGTGAACACCTGGTAACCGACATTAACAAGATGCATATATAAGAATATCCCCATCATTCCGGGACACCCTTCGGATATGATATAAATTTCGAAGTAATAAAGCATCCGGTACTTTGGATGGGGTTTGTTAGGCCCAATAGATCTATCTTTAGGATTCGCGTCAATTAGGGTGTCTGTTCCCTAATTCTTAGATTACCAGACTTAATAAAAAGGGGCATATTCGATTTCGATAATTCAACCATAGAATGTAGTTTCACGTACTTGTGTCTATTTTGTAAATCATTTATAAAACCTGCATGTATTCTCATCCCAAAAATATTAGATTTTAAAAGTGGGACTATAACTCACTTTCACATATTTTTACTTCGTCGGGAAGTAAGACTTGGTCACTGGTTGATTCACAAACCTATAGCAATATATACATATATATCAAAGTATGTTCAAAATATATTTACAACACTTTTAATATATTTTGATGTTTTAAGTTTATTAAGTCAGCTGTCCTCGTTAGTAACCTACAACTAGTTGTCCACAGTTAGATGTACAGAAATAAATCGATAAATATTATGTTGAATCAATCCACGACCCAGTGTATACGTATCTCAGTATTGATCACAACTCAAACTATATATATTTTGAAATCAACCTCAACCCTGTATAGCTAACTCCAACATTCACATATAGAGTGTCTATGGTTGTTCCGAAATATATATAGATGTGTCGAAATGATAGGTCAAAACATTGAATACGTGTCTATGGTATCTCGAGATTACATAATATACAATACAAGTTGATTAAGTTATGGTTGGAATAGATTTGTTACCAATTTTCACGTAGCTAAAATGAGAAAAATTATCCAATCTTGTTTTACCCATAACTTCTTCATTTAAAATCCGTTTTGATTGAATTAAATTGCTATGGTTTCATATTGAACTCTATTTTATGAATATAAACAGAAAAAGTATAGGTTTATAGTCGGAAAAATAAGTTACAAGTCGTTTTTGTAAAGGTAGTCATTTCAGTCGAAAGAACGACGTCTAGATGACCATTTTAGAAAACATACTTCCACTTTGAGTTTAACCATAACTTTTGGATATAGTTTCATGTTCATAATAAAAATCATTTTTCCAGAATAACAACTTTTAAATCAAAGTTTATCATAGTTTTTAATTAACTAACCCAAAACAGCCCGCGGTGTTACTACGACGGCGTAAATCCGGTTTTACGGTGTTTTTCGTGTTTCTAGGTTTTAAATCATTAAGTTAGCATATCATATAGATATAGAACATATGTTTAGTTGATTTTAAAATTCAAGTTAGAAGGATTAACTTTTATTTGCGAACAAGTTTAGAATTAACTAAACTAAGTTCTAGTGATTACAAGTTTAAACATTCGAATAAGATAGCTTTATATGTATGAATTGAATGATGTTATGAACATCATTACTACCTCAAGTTCCTTGGATAAACCTACTGGAAATGAGAAAAATAGATCTAGCTTCAAAGGATCCTTGGATGGCTTGAAAGTTCTTGAAGCATGATCATGACACGAAAACAATTTCAAGTAAGATTTCCACTCGAAATAAGATTGTTATTGTTATAGAAATTGAATTAAAGTTTGAATATGATTATTACCTTGTATTAGAAAGATAACCTACTGTAAGTAACAAAGGTTTCTTGATCTTGGATGATTATTTGGAATGGATTTAGAAAACTTGGAAGTAAACTTGCAATCTTGGAAGTATTCTTGATTTTATGAAACTAGAACTTTTGGGATTTATGAAGAACACTTGGAACTTGAAGATAGAACTTGAGAGAGATCAATTATATGAAGAAAATTGAAGAATGAAAGTGTTTGTAGGTGTTTTTGGTCGTTGGTGTATGGATTAGATATAAAGGATATGTAATTTTATTTTCATGTAAATAAGTCATGAATGATTACTCATATTTTTGTAATTTTATGAGATATTTCATGCTAGTTGCCAAATGATGGCTCCCACATGTGTTAGGTGACTCACATGGGCTGATAAGAGCTGATCATTGGAGTGTATATACCAATAGTACATACATCTAAAAGCTATGTATTGTACGAGTACGAATACGGGTGCATACGAGTAGAATTGTTGATGAAACTGAACGAGGATGTAATTGTAAGCATTTTTGTTAAGTAGAAGTATTTTGATAAGTGTCTTGAAGTCTTTCAAAAGTATGTGAATACATATTAAAGCACTACATGTATATACATTTTAACTGAGTCGTTAAGTCATCGTTAGTCGTTACATGTAAACGTTGTTTTGAAACCTTTAGGTTAACGATCTTGTTGAATGTTGTTAACCCATTGTTTATTATAATAAATGAGATGTTAAATTGCTATATTATCATGATATTATGATATATAATATATCTTAGTATGATATATATACAGTTAAATGTCGTTACAACGATAATCGTTACATATATGTCTCGTTTCGAAATCATTAAGTTAGTAGTCTTATTTTTACATATGTATTTCATTGTTACTACACTTAATAATATATTTACTTATCATTTAACATAATTAACCAAGTGTATCAATATCTTAATATGATTCATATGTACCTAGTAAGACGTTGTTATAACGATAATCGTTATATATATCGTTTTCGAGTTTCTTAAATTAATAGTCTCATTTCTATGTATATAACTCATTGTTAAAATACCTAATGAGATACATACTTATAATAAAATCATGTTAACTATATATATAACCATATAAATGTCATCGTATAGTTTTTACAAGTTTTAACATTCGTGAATCACCGGTCAACTTGGGTGGTCAATTGTCTATATGAAACCTATTTCAATTAATCAAGTCTTAACAAGTTTGATTGCTTAACATGTTGGAAACACTTAATCATGTAAATAACAATTTTATTTAATATATATATAAACATGGAAAAGTTCGGGTCACTACAATAAACTTTTGAAATCATTAATTGATCCTAAAACATCATAACGAATTTGAATTTCACAATGAACACGACAGTTGACTTTTTGAATTAAATGTTTGACTCCAAAATTAGACTTCAAAACTTTCCAGATAGTTTTAGTAGAAGATTTCTAACAAAATTGCATTTTTACATTTTGAAAATTTATTCGAATTCGTGACTTAGTTAAAAAGTTGCAGAACCGAGTATTTCGACTAGTTTCTTCAAAATTTCATTTAAATAAAAGAAAAGAAGTTGTTATACTTGCTAATTGGTAATGAGGATAAAGTAACTGAATGAATTTTATCACTGTCGTTAAATAATTTGGTTGCTTTATAGCCAACTGATCGTCACATAATATCCGATCAGGAAAAATACAAAGTTCATTAATTGATTAATTTCCACAGATTGGTACGATCGATTGTGGCTTTTATCAATTTATGAAACAGAAACAATTTTTTGTACGAGTCGATTGCTACGTGAAACAGATTCCAGTTATTATCTGATTTATATATTCTGTATTAATAAATAAATAAATAGATTAATAATAATAATTATATAAATAATAATAATAATTAATAATAACTTTAACAATTATAATAATAATAATTTAAAAATTTATGATACATTGTATTATCTTTATGATAATATTAATAATGATTTTAATAATAATGGTAATTATAATTATAAAAGTAATAATATTAATAATAATAATAATAATAGTACTAATCATAATAACTAATAATATTTAAATTACAACTAAATAATAAATTTAATCATTCTTATAGTAATATTTATATTTTAAGTCTTCATTTTGAAAATCATAACCTTAAATTTATTAAAATTTTTAATATTTAATATTACTAATATTAATATTAATATTAATAATAATGAAAGTAGTAATGATATCAATATCATTAGTAATTAAATGTATCCAATTTTAATAATACTGATATTAGTATTAATAATAAGTAATAGTAACTATCTTTTAACTTGTAAATATATTAATATTACATATTACTAATTATGTAATATTTAATAACTATATATAATACATATAATGATTATATCTTTTATATATATATATATATATATATATATATATTCCATTATACATGTCATAAAAATTCTTTATAGAACTACTATATATTTATATATAATTTTATTGTTTTATTTTTATTTTTATTATAATAACTTTCTTATCTTGTAAATTATTTTACATATTTAATTTAAATGTTAAATGTTATTATATTAATTCAAATTAATATATACACTTATTTTTATATTTACATATATATATTTAGTTACATGTTTAATTACACACAATTGTTCGTGAATCGTCGAGCACAGTCAAAGGGTAATTGAATTTGTGAAAACAGTTCAAAAATTTTTAAGACTCAACATTACAGACTTTACTTATCGTGTAGAGATCATTTAAAGATTAAGTTTAAATTTGGTCAGAAATTTTCGGGTCGTCACACTAGGTATAGCAGCAAATCAGTCAAGGGTCCTAAATCTGAGTGTTAAAATTGTGGGAAGGTTGGACATTTTGCAGCTGAATGCATGTCCAGGAAACCTTATGTCTCACATGCTAACTCTTTCTCAAAAGCTGACAAGTACAAGAACAAGTACAAAACTATGAAAGCTCAGATGAACGAAAATACAAAAGCTGATAAGAAGGGAAAGAAGCCAAAAAAAGTTCTATTTGCTGAGCATCATGACTGGGATGAGACCAGCTCTTCTTCATCTTCTGACACTGATACTGATGATGATGATGATGATGATGTTTATGCTTCTGGTAAAAAGCTTTGTTTGATGGCCAAAGAGGTCGAGGAGTCTGATGAGGATGATAATGGTAGTATATTTGTGTCTGATATGAGGGAAGCTGACCTGAAAAAGGATTCACTTCAATGGAAAACTAAAATGCTGTATAAGGTTGATAATTTTTTAACTTATACTGATGATGAAAAAGCTGAAATGTTTGACTACCTAAGAGTTGATCTATGCAGAGGCAGTAAACGTGAAGAGGTTTTGAAAAATGATAACAAATCTTTAAATGATAAACTTAAAAGCAAAAATGATGAAATTAAGATCTTGAAGGATGAAATTTCAAAACTTGAAAAATAAAATTTTGCTTTAAAGTCTCTTCACGTTGAGGCAGCAGATGTTAAGAACCAGCTAAAAGACCTCAAGAAGGTTGTTGCTTCATGGTGTACATCTGCTCAACGCACAGCTAAGTGTGTAAATGAGCAGGTGCCTGCCCAAGCTAAAGCCTTCTTTGCTGGTGACTATGATGCTGCTGCTGCTCTTGCAGAAGTTACTTACATGGACCCCATTCTCAAAAATGATCCTGAAGCTGTCTTGCCAAATACTTTTGCCAAGATAGTTAAGGGTAAAAAGGTCTTAACAAATAAGTTTTTCAGACCTACAGAGACCCCACCACCGTCCATGAAAGAAATTTTGGAGGATGAAGTAAAAGCCAAGAAAACCAGTACTTCAATTGATGAAACTACTGATCCCTCAAGCATTTACTATATGACTCTAAAGGAAAGATGCATTAAAAGGGAAATCACTGAAAACAACCGAAGAAAGTCAAAAATAATTGATTCCCCTTCATGTTCAAATTCCACCAATGCTGAGCCAACTGATGAAAATTGTACTGGTCAACCAGTAGCTGCTGACAAGCCAGCAAAACGCAATACTGGCAAGTCAAAGGCAGCAATCAAGATTCATACGAATCTGCTGGTACTCTAATGACCCGTCCTAATCCATCCGGACGAATACATTACATTTGGTTACATTGCGAGGTACTTGACCTCTATATGATACATTTTACAAATATTGCATTCGTTTTTAAAAAATACAAACTTTCATTTCATCGAAAGTTGACGGCATGCATACCATTTCCTAATATATCCAACTATAATTGACTTAGTGATAATCTTGATGAACTCATCGACTCGAATGCAACGTCTTTTAAAATATGCCATGAATGACTCCAAGTAATATCTTTAAAATGAGCAAATGCACAACGGAAGATTTCTTTCATACCTGAGAATAAACATGCTTTAAAGTGTCAACCAAAAGGTTGGTGAGTTCATTAGTTTATCGTAAATAATAAAATTCATTATTTTAATAGACCACAAGATTTAAATATAGTACACCTATCTCGTGTACGAAACCATTTTCATAATGCTTAGAAGAGTAGGTTCGTATCCTTTTCTCCCCCGTAGATTACCACGATTTTTAATAACCGTACACATATCTCGTGCACAAAAACTAATACACATAACCTATGTATAAAAGTCATTCATATGATCTACAAACACCTGGTAATCGACCTTAACAAAATGCATATAGAATATCCCCCGCATACCGGCATTCCGCACGGTCATGCAAAAAGCATACAATCAGGCCGCTCTTTTAAATATGATGGTTGTGTACACCTCAAAAACATATCATATCTTTTAAAGCTGGCAATTGTATACGTATTTTGAAGTACTAAAGCAGTTCAAATTCTCTGACTTGGGCTTGTGAGTGCCCATAGATCTATCTTTAGGATTCGCGTCAATTAGGAGCTCGGTTTCCTAATTCTTAGATTACCAGATTATAATGGGGTGATATCCGGTGTACTCGTAACTCAATCGTAGAATATTTTTAAGTACTTGTGTCTATTTCGTCCGATATTTATAAAAGCATTTCATGTATTTGCAGTTCAAAATATATTTCAAAAGCATTTAATAAAGCAGTTATAAAAACAGCGCATGTATTCTCAGTCCCAAAAATGTAAAGAGTAAAAGGGAATCAAATGAACTCACTATACGATATTTTGTAGTAAAAATATTCATACGACGATACTGAACAATGCGGGATTGGCCTCGGATTCACGAACCTATATCAATTGTATATCTATTAACACGTATAATGGTAATCGAACAAATTTATTTATTATTAGTGATCTACTCGTTATTTTAGTAACTTATGTGTTTCATTAATAACTTAATTAATTCTATTTATTTTATATACTTAGATAAAAAAAAATATCAATGCAGTTATGTAATATATTTTTCTTATATATATAATATTTATTTTGTAAATTAATAATAATAATCTTAATAGTGATAATGAAAATAATAATTTTGATAATAATAATAATAGTTGTTTTGTTTGTAATAATAATAATAATAATAATAATAATAATAATAATAATAATAATAATAATAATAATAATAATAATAATAATAATAATATTAATGATAATAAGAAATATAATAAGAAATAATGTAAATAAAATTGTATAAAAAAATTAGGTTAATGAAAATAATAATAATGATAGTAATAATGATAATAATAATGATAGTTTTAATATTAATGATACTACTAATAATGTTCTTTTAAGATAATACTAATACTAATGTTAATAATAATAATAACTTTAAAATCATGTTAATACTAATAACAATAATAATACTTAATGATAATACTAGTAATAATAATAATGATAATACTATTAATTATACCAATATTCATATCACTAATATTAGTGATAATATAAATTAACTTAATAACAACAACAATTAATAATAATAATAATAACAATAAAAATAATAGTACTTGAAAATACCTTTAAAAGCTTTTTCCCTAAAAAGAATGCCTCAGACAAGGTTCGAACCCAAGACCTCTCGTTCCACGCAAACACCCTTAACCATTCCTCTAATTCCTTTTTTCTATTTTAACTCCCTGATTAATCTATATCACCTGTATCCTCTCTATAAATTGGCCCAATTTCCTTTCGACCCAACAGTTATACGGCCCAACAGATAAATCGGTTTTTGGCCCAGTAAATAAAAGATATAAATGGCCCGTTATTTAAAATATGTAAATGGAAATTCCCAATTGAATTAGAGACACCATAGTAACAATACGCAGATATAGTCATGAACTATTTTCATCATCATCGATCTTTATTAACAACTCCATACATCATATATTATGATTATAATTGTAACCATAATCAACGGTCACCATCACATCATAATCATCTTCGGTTCGGTAACATCACCTTCATTATCCTGTTCATCATTTCTTCATTACATAACACCATCATCATCATCATTAACCGTCCTCATCATCATCCTTTTTCTTCCTCGTTACCACAGAATTATGATGTTTACTACTGTAGCAGCATCCTTTATCAAATTAAATAGAAATATCGTAACGGTCGACTAGTATGCTCCCGTAACAGTAATGGGTTACATTTTAAATAACAAGATAGAAGTAGCAATCAAAGTGTAGTAGATACAGTGGTTATTCAAGGTGTTTTAATGGCTTACAGTAGTTTGCTCATAGTTTTAGGGTGATCAAGATGGTGGGTTTTGAGTTGTAACAAAGAAGGCGAGTAGTAGTAGCTGCAACACCTTATAACAAACGGAACGAAAATCAGGTTATAAATGTGATGAAGGTTTGAAATAATAAAGATAGAGATCAGACGGTTTGATGTTATTGTTTCAATGATTGAACTAGAAAGCAGAAAATAGCAATGGTTCAGTTTGGGTTGTAAACCGAAGATGGATCAAAAGAGTAGCAGCAACTAATCATAGCAGGTTAGAATGGTGGTTTAGTGTTTTCGGTTAGTAACAGTAACCTGTAACAATATTAAAGTAGCAAGACCAACGAGCAGCAACAATGTTTTTGATGGTGTGGTCTTCTATGATTGTTAGAGGTGATTGGATGGTGGTGATATTGAGTGGAAGATTGAAGATGGTTGTTCTTGATGGTGGTGCGAAAGTTGCAGGTGATCGATGGTTTTGAGGTGTCTTATGTCTCAGCCTACAGCATCAGCAACTTTATTAATGACTTTACGTTGGTGTTGGTTTCATCCGAAAACAGAAACATGGTGTAGTAGTTGCAATGTTTAATCCTGGGTTCGATGGTAACGTGTGTTGTGGTTTGAGGTGATCGAGTATGAAATAATAGTAACAAGTATTAGTGGTTTAGTGTGGCGGATTAGGGTGTTGTAGAAGGTAACAAAAATAGAAACATGAAACATGATATGGCAGGGGTGGAGGATGGTGGCAATTATGGCCGATGGTGTAAGTTATGGTTTGAGTTTAAAAATAGTGAGTTGATCAAGTTCATATATATATATATATATATATATATATATATATATATATATATATATATATATATATATATATATATATATGAAAGGTTCTGTGGAGTTTTTCAAAAAAAAAAAAACAAAGAAAGAGAGTGGTGGTGGGTGTGGTTATTCTATCTCCCTATATCTATGCAGTTATGTATATGTATATATAAGGAATATAGAATTAGATAGTTTGACTACCAAACACCGAAAAAGAGAAAGAATCGAGCAAGTGGTTTGTAAGTGGGAATTGACAAGTAACAAACACTATCACATAGTACACTAAATTTTCAATTAGGCACAGTTTATAGATTGAAATCGATAACAAAATATTATATAATAATAATTATAATATAATTTAAATATAAAACATGTGAATTGTTAGCCGTCGTCTACTATTTCATTTACGGACTGAAATTCGTGCCCCGTTGTTAAATTAGTGGCGGATAAAAAGTACTCAGAAAAATCCAAACTTTTAGTTTAACTATATTTATTTATTTTGGTCATTATGGTATAAAATTTGATCCTTAATTTGTTAAATAAAATTATATCAACTATCCCTCTCATTTCTGAGTAAAATATAAAAAGTGTTAAAACTTAACAAATAGTTCCTAAATATATTTTTAATAAGCCTAAAATTTATAGAACTCATTTTCGTATCACCGTTCATTTTAAAATTACATAAGTTTGAATTTAACGTGCTTAATATCAATCGAAACATCAAACGATTATTACAATCATTTAATATTTATTTTTAATATACTTTATTTATATATAGAAATATATTTTAAATAATAATTATTATAATATCCTATTTTTATTTTATTAATTTTTTTAATAACAACAACATATAATACTTCAAATTATATTTTGAATTATTTTTTTATATATACATACACACATATCTATTTACAATTAATTGTTCGTGAATCGTCGAGAGCAGACGAAGGGTAATTGACTACATGAATAAAATTCTAAACTTTTTGGAGATTTAACATTATAGACTTTGCTAATCGTGTCGAAATCATATAAAGATTAAGTTTAAATTTGGTCGAAAATTTCTGGGTCGTCACAGTACCTACACGTTAAAGAAATTTCGTCTTGAAATTTGAGTGAGGTGGTTATGGCTAACAATAAAAATGTTTTCATGACGAATATGAGTTGATAAATAGAGTTTTATCAACATTGAGTAATTTGGATAAAACGATTCAATTACTCGAAGCGTACGAGTGAAGCTTTCACAAAAGATTGAGATAAGTTAATAGATATTCGTCTTTACTTTTGACGGAGTCATGGTTGAATTCCGGAATTCAAGGGATTTAAAGAAAATCTTCGAAATCTAAAAGATTTGATTCTTCGGCGAATAAGGAAATTAAGATCTCTATAATTAAATACGGTGATCTGCCTCGATTACTCTGTCTGATATTTCACTATAAATTAACTTCTTTCGTTCCATTACTTTTACCACTCCTATACTCAATTCCCACATTCAGAAGGTTGTGAAAATGCTTAACCCAGTTCTGATTCTTGTCCTTATCCTGACTATTGCAACAATCGTTCTCCTTTTCCAACTTACACCAGAGGAATCTGTTTACTTCTACTTTGCCCTTGGGGTTATAGTATTTTTAATTCTCCCATGCCTTTATGTTGCGATAAACATTGCTATACACGGTTTGTAATTTATGTGTTGTTATCGGGCTTTATAGTTTCTTTATATTTCGTAGCTCTTTGCCTTTTTATTCTCTTCTCGACTCTAGGTACAACAAGTAATGGTCCATAATTCGTAAGTATAGTGTTTCGAGTGACCATGGCTAATGTTCTAAGATAGAGATGGTAATAGCACTATCTTGATTGGTTAAATTACCAATTCAAGAGAAAAGATAGAACTATCAGGGAGATATGTTCTAGATATGTTTAGAGATTAAGTAGAATGTAAGAGTCGTGTAACATGGCACATGATGACGTTTTAGTCTGTGAATCATCACGTTTCATTAGAAAATCAGCATGACTTACTGTAATATAATCACGTTGATCTAGTGTCATTATATTATACTAACTCATGCTTCAATTTCCAACACTACTTCAAAAACATTCATATTTTAAACTCGAAGGTTTACAGAATATAAAAACTATATAGTTTCCTTTATGATGTAATACTGATAACACGAGAAGATAAATGATTTCGGATAAGAATAGTTATGAAAATATCTTTCAAAATATCGAGGATGTTTATAATGAAAGATACGATAATATCTTAGAATTTCTAAGATCGAAGGATGATGAAGAAGATTGTTCGTAAAGGTTTAGAGTCAGGAGCAAGGTATTCGTTAATGACTTCAACAGATACTGAATCATTTGGATTCTTTGAAGGCAGGTTTAGTCTTTGTGATTTGTCCACAGCCTCCTTTATGGTTTGTTCATTCCATTTTCTAGTACAAATTTTCCATTGAGTGTATCTAACACTTCATTCTTTATCATCAAACTTTTGGCCGTTAACGTCGCTTACAGTTTTTTTGCTGCTTCATCAGCATTTTTTTTTTCAAAATTTCAAGAACTAATTCGCAGACTGGATGCTTTTCAGAATTTCAGAATGGAAAGTCATAATTCTAAGCGATAAAGATTATATGTTTACATATAACTGTTGATGTAGACATGCTGCGAGATTCAAAATACTGATTGCTGATTTCTGGTAATTGATGTGGTAATTCTCGTTATAAGATGTGTATGAGTATATGAATAGGTTTTAACGAACAAATATAATGGTTCTTCGGAGGGACTTAAGCCAATGAGTAATGAAGTTGCTGGTAAGTTTACTGCTAATGTGGTGGAATATAAATGGTTCTCCAGTAACGATGATGAAAGACAAACTTATATATCAAGGTTATAATAAGGCTAATCTGAATGAAAGTCAAAGTTTATTTGCTGGAGCTGTGACAAAATTGGCTAATTTGGAAAGGAATTGTAAAGTTATTTTCGGTAATAACATCGCCAGAGGAATTAGCACAGATACGTGTTAAACGTTTACTCAGGTTCCGGGTGTTTTCAGGTGCATCACTATATACATCAATCTTTCCTTCCGTATATGAAGTGCGGTTGATTCATCCTCTCGATTGAGGTGTTTTCAAGAATCATGAAAGGTTTGAACGCGGATTGTAATCGTCAAGATACAAATGAGGTTTAAGATGAAATCAAGTGGCAAACTTGAAGAATTGTTTAGTTTCATATGTTATAATAAATATTTTAATTCATTTTAATTGTCCAATGTTGGTAGTCCTCAGTTGATAGTCCACAGTTAACAGTTCAATAATTCATATATAGTTTAATATATTATATTCGAATTCATTAATACGTATCGTGACCTGTGTACATGTCTCAGAATCGATCATAACTCAAAGTATATATATTATTGTAGAATCAACCTCAACCCTGTATAGCTAACTCGATCATTACCGCATATAGAGTGTCTATGGTTATTCCAAATAATATATATAGATGCGTCGATATGATATGTCAAAACCTTGTATACGTGTCCCGATATTTAAAGTGCGTAAAATAAATAACAGAAATTAAATGACGATAAATAAAATTGCGAGAATATAAATGGTGATAAATAAAATGTAATTAGTTAGCTAGGAATTTGTTAGCGTGGATTCTTAACAAAATTTCTCATAGTTAATTTGTTTGTTTCTAACAAATTTTATTTTGTCCAATGTTTTCTTCATTATGCCACCTTTTGGATTCTGATAATTAAAAATCCAAATATGAAATTGAATGAAAATGGTTATTCTATGGTGATCGGATTCGTATATCTGTGGATATAATTAGGATAGTAAATGACTGTTGAATCATATTCGAAGAATGTACAGTGTAACTTATTAATGTAAAATCTAAATATTCCTTTGGTATTACCTACCCGTTAAAATATTTTCACCATTAACAGTTTGTAGAAAAGAATTTTTAATTACAATCTTTATGAAAACATATATACATATATATTTTCTTCAGATGTAATCATGGATTTAATGAGTTAATGTAATATTAAACTCATTTGGTTTTTTTTTCGGTTGGAACTTGAGTGAATAATCTCTAAAACTTTAGAGATTACATAATCGCCATGTCAAACGAAGGTAAATGAGGTAGAACGATACGTAGAATGAAAAATAATCGATGTAGAACAAGATATAGAACGAAGATTATGCTCGAGGTATAGATTATGATGTTGAGGCGTGGGATGTTGTTGAAGCTGGTAAGTTTTGCACCATATTCTCCAAATGGATTACTCGAGCGCGAAGTTCGTTGACTTCGTACATTATTACTGGATGATTGTCGATCAGAACAAGTGGATGAATAAGGTTTAGAATTGTGGATAGAATATAATCGTGTCGAGATACCCTGTAAATGAGGCTGAAAATGGTGTTTCGGATAGGTTCGCCGGTAAGTGCTTCAGGTTTTTTGCCGAGAGAAATGTGGTGGATGAAAAGGATCACCTTCTTCCTGTCTCCATTGATTAATTAGGCTACGAACCCATCAGATGAATTGAGGATGGATGATTGATTGATTCATTCTGATGACACTGCTTTCGGAGCTTAGGTGAACATCCATGTTTGAATTGTTATCGGGTTCCGAAGAACTTGAACTAGTGACGAGTTCCATTTCGTACTATTGAGTAAAGGGTTTTCGGTATGAAATGATTTTCGGATGTCCAATGATATTCTAATTACATAGAATACTTATATATAGTACAGAAGAACCCGTAGATTACGGAGGAATTTGCAGAATATGTCAGGCAAAGTTTACAGTAATAGATACGCTAAGATATGAATTTTGTCTTTACACTATTCATGCAATCAATGCAGTAAGATGTGTCTAGACTAAGAATAATAAGCAGGTAATTTCCTAAGGATGATAAGCAGATAATTTTTGACACAAAATGATAAGCAAAACTTTTGACATGCAGACACGGTCGAAGTCCAAACTCACTAATGCATCCTAACGACTTATCAGTTAGACACACTAATGCAGACCTGATTTGCTAAGACCACCGCTCTAATACCAACTTTAACGACCCGTCCTAATCCATCCAGACGAATACATTACATTTGGTTACATCGCGAGGTACTTGACCTCTATATGATACATTTTACAAACATTGCATTCGTTTTTAAAAAGACAAACTTTCATTTCATCGAAAGTTGACGGCATGCATACCATTTCCTAATATATCCAACTATAATTGACTTAGTGATAATCTTGATGAACTCATCGACTCGAATGCAACGTCTTTTGAAATATGCCATGAATGACTCCAAGTAATATCTTTAAAATGAGCAAATGCACAACGGAAGATTTCTTTCATACCTGAGAATAAACATGCTTTAAAGTGTCAACCAAAAGGTTGGTGAGTTCATTAGTTTATCGTAAACAATAAAATTCATTATTTTAATAGACCACAAGATTTAAATACAGTACACCTATCTCGTGTACGAAACCATTTTCATAATGCTTAGCAGAGTAGGTTCGTATCCTTTTCTCCCCCGTAGGTTGCCTCGCAATTTTTAATAACCGTATACATATCTCGTGCACAAAAACTAATACACATAACCTGTGTATAAAAGTCATTCATACGATCTACAAACACCTGGTAATCGACCTTAACAAAATGCATATAGAATATCCCCCGCATACCGGCATCCGCACGGTCATGCAAAAAGCATACAATCAGGCCACTCTTTTAAATATGATGGTTGTGTACACCTCACAAATAGATCATATCTTTTAAAGCTGGTAGTTGTATACGTATTTCGAAGTATTAAAGCAGTTCAAATTCTCTGACTGGGGCTTGTGAGTGCCCATAGATCTATCTTTAGGATTCGCGTCAATTAGGAGCTCGGTTTCCTAATTCTTAGATTACCAGACTATAAAGGGGTGATATCCGGTGTACTCGTAACTCAATCATAGAATGTTTTTAAGTACTTATGTCTATTTCATCAAACATTTATAAAAGCATTTCATGTATTTGCAGTTCAAAATATATTTCAAAAGCATTTAATAAAGCAGTTATAAAAATGGCGCATGTATTCTCAGTCCCAAAAATGTAAAGAGTAAAAGGGAATCAAATGAACTCACTATACGATATTTTGTAGTGAAAATATTCATACGACGATACTGAACAATGCAAGGTTGGCCTCGGATTCACGAACCTATATCAATTGTATATCTATTAACACGTATAATGGTAATCGAACAAATTTATTTAATATCAGTGATCTACTCGTTATTTTAGTAACTTATTTGTTTCATTAATAACTTAATTAATTCTATTTATTTTATATACTTAGATAAAAAAAAATATCAATGTAGTTATGTAATATATTTTTCTTGTATATATAATATTTATTTAGTAAATTAATAATAATAATCTTAATAGTGATAATGAAAATAATAATTTTGATAATAATAGCCGTTTTATTTGTAATAATAATAATAATAATAATAATAATAATAATAATAATAATAATAATAATAATAATAATAATAATAATAATGATAATAATAATGATAATAATAATAAAGATAATAATAAATAATGTAAATAAAATTGTATAAAAAAATTAGGTTAATGAAAATAATAATAATGATAGTAATAATGATAATAATAATGATAGTTTTAATTTTAATGATACTACTAATAATGTTCTTTAATGATAATACTAATACTAATGTTAATAATAATAATAGTTTTAAAATCATGTTAATACTAATAACAATAATAATACTTAATGATAATACTAGTAATAATAATAATGATAATACGATTAATTATACCAATATTCATATCACTAATATTAGTGATAATATAAGTTAACTTAATAACAACAACAATTAATAATAATAATAACAATAAAAATAATAATACTTGAAACTACCTTTAAACGCTTTTTCCCTAAAAAGAATGCCTCAGACAAGGTTCGAACCCAAGACCTCTCGTTCCACGCAAACACCCCTAACCATTCCTCTAATTCCTTTTATCTGTTTTAACTCCCTGATTAATCTATATCACCCGTATCCTCTCTATAAATTGGCCCAATTTCCTTTCGGCCCTACAGTTATACGGCCCAACAGATAAATCGGTTTTTGGCCAAGTACATAAAAGATATAAATGGCCCGTTATTTAAAATATGTAAATGGAAATACCCCAATTGAATTAGAGACACCACAGTAACAATACGCAGATATAGTCATGAACTATTTTCATCTTCATCGATCTTTATTAGCAACTCGATACATCATATATTATGATTATAATTGTAACCATAATCAACGGTCACCATCAGATCATAATCATCTTTGGTTCAGTACCATCACCTTCATCATCCCGTTCATCATTTCTTCGTTACATAGCACCATCATCATCGTTAACCGTCCTCATCACCATCCTTTTTCTTCCTCGTTACCACATAATTATGATGTTTACTACTGTATCAGCAGCCTTTATCAAATTAAACAGAAATATCGTAATGGTCGGCTAGTATGCTCCCGTAACAGTAATGGGTTTCGTTTTAAATAACAAGACAGAAGTAGCAATCAAAGTGTAGTAGATACAGTGGTTATTCGAGGTGTTTTAATGGCGTACAGTAGTTTGCTCATAGTTTAGGGGTGATCAAGATGGTGGGTTTTGAGTTGTAACAAAGAAGGCGAGCAGTAGTAGCTGCAACACCTTATAACAAACGGAACGAAAAGCAGGTAATAAAGGTGATGAAGGTTTGAAATAATAAAGATAGAGATCAGGCGGTTTGATGTTATTGTTTCAATGATTGAACTAGAAAGCTGAAAATATCAATGGTTTGGTTTTGGGTTGTAAACCGAAGACGGATTAAAACAGTAGCAGCAACTAATCATAGCAGGTTAGAATGGTGGTTTGGTATTTTCGGTTAGTAACAGTAACCTGTAACAATATTAAAGTAACAAGACCAACGAGCAGCAACAATGTTTTTGATGGTGTGGTCTTCAAAGATTGTTAGAGGTGATTGGATGGTAGTGATATTGAGTGGAAGATTGAAGATGGTTGTTCTTGATGGTGGTGCGAAAGTTGCAGGTGATCGATGGTTTTGAGGTGTCGTATGTCTCAGCCTACAGCAGCAGCAACTTTATTAATGACTTTATGTTGGTGTTGGTTTCATCCGAAAATAGAAACATGGTGTAGTAGTTGCAATGTTTAATCCTGGGTTCGATGGTAACGTGTGTTGTGGTTTGAGGTGATCGAGTATGAAATAATAGTAACAAGTATTAGTGGTTTAGTGTGGCGGATTAGGGTGTTGTAGAAGGTAACAAAAATAGAAACATGAAACATGATATGGCAGGGGTAGAGGATGGTGTCGATTATGGCCGATGGTGTGAGTTATGGTTTGAGTTTAAAAATAGTGAGTTGATCAAGTTCATATGTGTGTGTGTGTATGTGTGTGTATATATATATATATATATATATATATATATATATATATATATATATATATATATATATATATATATATATATATATATATATATATATATATATATATATATATATATATGAAAGGTTCTGTGGAGTTTTTTAAAAAAAAAAAAAAAAGAGTGGTGGTGGGTGTGGTTATTCTATCTCCCTATATCTATGTAGTTATGTATATGTATATATAAGGAATAGAATTAGATAGTTTGACTACCAAACATTGAAAAAGAGAAAGAATCGAGCAAGTGGTTTGCAAGTGGGAATTGACAAGTAACAAACACTATCACATAGTACACTAAATTTTCAATTAGGCACAGTTTATAGATTGAAATCGATAACAGAATATTATATATTAATAATTATAATATAATTTAAATTTAAAACATGTGAATTGTTAGCCGTAGTCTACTATTTCATTTACGGACTGAAATTCGTGCCCCGTTATTAAATTAGTGGCGGATAAAAAGTACTCAGAAAAATCCCAAACATTTAGATTAACTATATTTATTTATTTTGGTCATTATGGTATAAAATTCGATCCTTAATTTGTTAAATAAAAATTACATCAACTGTCCCTCTCATTTCTGAGTAAAATATAAAAAGTGTTAAAACATAACAAATAGTTCCTAAATACATTTTTAATAAGCCTAAAATTTATAGAACTCATTTTCGTATCACCGTTCATTTTAAAATTACATAAGTTTGAATTTAACTTGCTTAATATCAATCGAAACATCAAACGATTATTACAATCATTTAATATTTATTTTTAACATACTTTATTTATATATAGAAATATATTTTAAATAATAATTATTATAATATCCTATTTTTATTTTATTAATTTTTTTTAATAACAACAACATATAATACTTCAAATTATATTTTGAATTATTTTTTTATATATACATACACACATATCTATTTACAATTAATTGTTCGTGAATCGTCGAGAGCAGTCGAAGGGTAATTGATTACATGAATAAAATTCCAAAATTTTTGGAGATTCAACATTATAGACTTTGCTTATCGTGTCGAAATCATAAAAATATTAAGTTTAAATTTGGTCAAAAATTTCCGGGTCATCACAGTACCTACCCGTTAAAGAAATTTCGTCCCGAAATTTGAGTGAGGTGGTCATGGCTAATAATAAAAATGTTTTCATGACGAATATGAGTTGATAAATAGAGTTTTATCACCATTGAGTAATTTGGATAAAACGATTCGATTACTCGAAGCGTTCGAGTGAAGCTTTCACAAAAGATTGAGATAAGTTAATATATATTCGTCTTTACTTTTGACGGAGTCATGGTTGAATTCCAGAATTCAAGGAATTTAAAGAAAATCTTCGAAATCGAAAATCTTCCGGAATTCAGCTGACGGGTCAGTAACTTCCCACACTGGCTCGTCGAACAACAAAGGCAAAGCAGTATACCATGATTATGGTACTAGTTCTAAAAGGAAAGCTGCCCTTAAGGGAAAAGCTAATGTGAACCAACTTGTGGAATCATGTACTAGGTCATCTATCGATGAGATAATGACTGTCAAGCTTGACCAGCTCATAGCTGCCATATCTGAAAGTAGACCCGATCTTACTGCAACCATTTACTCAGTGTATGACCAGTTACCGATACCAAATGTGAGAAAATGCTACAAGTGTGGCAGTAAGTTTCACTTAGCCAACCGGTTCACTCTAACCCTAACCCCATCTGCTGCTGCTTCTTCAGGAAAACCAGCAGACAGGAAGAGATCATCAAAGATGACCCTTCCAGAACCCATTCTTGGATGGGTTCCCAAAAAGAACTAATCTTTTAGCTACTGTGCAGGGCATTCAAAACAAGCAAATATGGTATCTCGAAAGTGGTTAAGTAAGTCCCTGCTAATGGACTATCAAGAAAAGAATGGTCCAGTTGTTTCATATGGAGATAATTCGTTGGGTTACACAAAGGGTTTTGGTACTTTAACAAATGGGAATGTTACATTCTCAAATGTAGCATATGTCGTTGGGCTTAAACACAACTTACTCAGCATAAGCCAACTGACAAGCAAAAATAAGATAGTTCAATTCAGAAGGAAAATTGGCACTATTTTTGATAAGACGGGGAAGCCACTGCTGACAGCCAAAAGACATGAGAACATGTATCAAATTGACATGAACACAGCAGTCACAGCAACTGATACTTGTTTTTATTCAAAGGCAGTAGACAATCTCAAATGGTTATGGCACAAGAGACTCTCACATCTCAACTTTAAAGATATCCACAAATTATCTAGTAAAAGTTTGGTGTCTGGGCTACCCACAATGTCTTATGTGAAGGACAGATTGTGTCCTGGATGTGAAAAAGGGAAGCATCACCATGCCTCATTCAAGTCGAAGCAGATCTCATATGTTGAGAAACCATTTCACCTACTTCGTATGGATCTTTTTCAATACTGGGTACTTATCATGGTCAACATTATAATAGCCACCATTGCTAGGCATATGGAAAAAGAAAAAAAGATTTTCTTCTGCTATTAATTCAAAAGAAAGATTACAAGCAGCACGGCGTTTGCGTGAATTTGCTCGGGTTAAATCTGAATCATTTATAGTCTCAGATATGCTTTTCTCAATCGTTTCATCAACCATCTTTTCTTATGCAAATTTTAGGTCCTCAAACTTTATATGGTGCAGAACGGTGAGCGGAGTGATGGCTGAAATCATAAAATTTAACAATTAATATACAGACAATACAAATCAATAGCTAAACTAAAATTGTTAACTCTGGCATACCTTTGTTTTTTAGCATCACAATAGCACAACCACGAGTTGATTCATCCCATTCAGCATTAAGTGAACATAAAGAAAGCATGTGTTCCGGATATCATCGGTTAGGAATTCTTTCTTTTTTCATTATGTTTATCAGTTTTCGTTCTTCAACTGTTAATCTAGGATGGATAATTTTGGGAGGATCAAGTGATGTTCGCCAGTAGCAAGCTTTTAAAAAGCCATTGGGAATTACTTCATTATTGATAAAGAAGAAAGAGTTTTGCCAATTTCTGAAACGTCACTGGTAGTAAGAAGAAACTCATCCATATTCGAGAAGCAGAACCATCCTTTATCGTATGATTTAACGGTAGCAAGATGGCAAAAAAGGCGTACAGAGGGTGTAATATCTCGAGCGTGACAATACTTTCTAAAAGCATAATTTTTCGAATGGACATAGGCTCAAATTGGCCAACGCTTACGCCGTAAAAGCAGCAGACATTTAAATAGAATGTCGTAAAAGGAATACGGAGCTGAGAAAAGAATAGTGTACGACCGTAAATAGCAACTTTGCCAGAAGGGGGCGAGACGCACGTTCATGACGAAGGGGGATTACGGCGTCGGCCCTAAAAATTATGAGAAACGCAATTCTAACGCAATATAAGTATGTCGGCGTAATTTCACTGCGAATATTCTCTACATTAAGGATAGCCATTGATTAGATAGTTAAGAAGGGAATATTTGACAGAATTTTAAGGTAGGTGAAGAAAAATTGATTCGGGTCGAGTAAATGTGAAACAGTAAAATTCGGATATTAAATAGCGAGCAGAAGATGAACAGTTGACGGTTAATCGCATGGTTGATGTGTTGTTTCGAATAAAGGTCGCCTTTTATAGACCATGATCAAAAAGTAACTGGTGTTGCAGAGAAACAGAACCGCTGTAACATGTTTATGTTCTCGAGAATAAAATGCATCTTTTATTTTTTAGTTTAATGACTTTATTTTTTACAAAAATAAAGACATTAAACTGGGGAGACTTAATGGTGTACCCTAGGGGATACACGCATAAAAGCAGAACGCTAGACGGATCAATTACAAATTGATCCAAAGATTAATTGAAGCCACCTCACGGATCTCTCATCCATGTTCCGGGTCTGCAGGGATTATTTTTCGAGTGTAAACATCAATCGACATTCAATCACTCCACGCTAGGCGGCTATTGTTCTGTACTGGTACCTTACACCCCCTAGACGGAAAATAGTACCAACACTACTTATTGGAAATGACATTCCAACTTTGCAAGATGTCAAGTCTTGGCTTAGAAAATATTTTTCAATGAAGGATCTTGGAGAAGCTACTTATATTCATGGAATTGAAATCTATAGAAACAGATCAAAGAGGCTTATTGGTTTGAGTCAAAGTACATACATTGACAAAATCTTGCGTAGATTTAGCATGCTGAACTCTAAGCGCGGAGCATTACCTGTGCAAAAGGATGTAATCTTGAGCAACTCTCAAAGTCCTATCACACCTGATTAGATAAGACGAATGAAAGGTATCTCATATGCTTCGGCTATAGGATCCATTATGTATGCCATGTTATGTACTATACCTGATGTCTCGTTAGCTTTGAGTTTGACGAGTCGTTATCAACAAAATTCAGGTGAAGAACATTGGATGGCTGTTAAGAACATTCTTAAGTATTTGCGAAGAACTAAAGATATATTCTTAGTTTATGGTGGTATACAGATGCTAGTTTCCAAACTGATAGAGATGATTCTCAATCCCAGTCAAGGTATGTCTTTGTCATGAATGGTGGGGCAGTTGACTGGAGGAGCTCGAAGCAGAGCACAGTTGCACCGTCTACAACAAAAGCTGAATACATTGCTACCTCAGAAGCTGCACAACAAGTTGTTTGGATTAGGAAGTTTATTACTGAACTCGGAATAGTTCCCAGCATTGAATCCCCTATGGAAATGTACTGTGATTGTTCGAATGCTATTATACTTGCGAAAGAATCATGTGTACGTAAAGGTGGCAGACACATTCTTCGAAAGTTTGACTACATTCAGGAAGTCATTGTGAGGAATGAGATTAGTATTCTTAAGGTTCATACAGATGATAATGTGGCCAACCCATTCATGAAGCCCATGACACAGAATAAGCATGATGATCATGCTAGTAGTATTGGACTTCGTTATGCTGCTGATCTTTTTAATTTGTAATTTAGTATTTGGATATTTTTAGAACATTAAGCAGTTTTATCTTAATGAATTGATATATAGTTGGTATGATCATTTTCATATATATCACTTTGTTCTAGATTAGCATGTTTAATCCATGAATAATTGTTGATTATTCAAAATCTCCATAATCAATCATGTTATGGGAATAACATGAACTAAAATTAATGTGAAGTTTTGGTTATATTTATTGATGATAAATAGTTAACTTGTAGATATCAAAATTCATATATATTCATAGATGATGAATATTGGAATGACCCATCCGAGATGTCACTACATGGATCGTTGTCAGTAGTGAATCTCTTAGTGATTATGTCTTTCTGTCCTTAGACTTGAGATGCACGCCGATTTCGATGTGTGAAATATTGTACTTTGATATGCTTAAACGATGTCCTTAATAAGGCTGTAATAAAGGCCATTATTTGGTATAATGTAAAGCTCGTGAGAGACACGTGCATGCAAAATAGGATTTGTTCCTTCAAAATGTTTGGAGTTAGATACTTTTGAGCTCCTCGATGAATGAATAAGATATTTATGTGGCCGCACTCAGATGTAATTAAGATGATACTTAATTAATTTTGTGATCTAATTTAGTTCAAAGATCGAGAAATAAAATTGTTAAACAATTGACAATGACTAATGATCCATTACTCAAGTTTAACTAAAGTATCTGAAACAAAGAGACGAATGACATTTAACACTTACTATAAACAGTTTCGAGAAACTATCTTCACGTGAATTTAGGGACAATGGCCTGTTGCTAGACTTTATCAATTGTTTGTATAGTTACTTGGTGTTGTTCAATACACACGTAAGAGTCTGTAGGATTAATGTGTAAGGTGCAACATATAACTATATGGCTAAATTCATTTGAGCCTTTGGGGTCATACATATATACATACACCTAGACACCAAATAATATATATATGATGTATATATATTATTCGAGTAACGAAACTAATTAGTTTATTGATTAATATTAATTAGTATTTTAACTAATTAATAATTATAATAATTAATATATAACTACAAAAAAATTATTACAAATTGCTTATTAGATAGGTTCAAATTTAAAGTTGGTTTTCAAATTATGTTTCTTATTGTGCAAGACCATTTTATAAAAGAAAACTAGATCACCGATTTAGAGTCGGTCTAAACCAATTATAAATATGCTTGGCTTTTGGGGTTTTAATATATACACGAATCAAAATATAATAATCATACAATTATACTTTTGTTTATCGAACGTCGTAAACAAAAAATCCCACAAAAGTGTTTCTAGTTTCTGTCGACAAGAACCACAAGTTAGTATGTACACAACTCAAAATTGTTATGTACACAACCTTTATGCTTTACAGTGTTGTACTATACAACACTGTAAAGCATCATGGTTGTGTACATAACAATTTTAGGTTGTGTACATATCATCACCCTTGTAAATAGATTTATTATAGTTTTATTAATATAATTCGATTATATTAATACGTTACTCGGGTTTGGACTAGCATTCATTGGTGTCACTTGAAAGTGTAGTGGACTATCCAAAGAGACGGTCATACCCTTTTGATCGTAGGTTTTGTAAGGATATAGGACCCAAACAAGACAAGTGATTGATCACAATCACTAAAGCCACGAACGACAAACGAATTAAAACTAAAGCATAGTGTAAACGAAGCAAGAATTTAATGTGGTTATATTCCAACTCCAAACACGGGGAAGGGTTTACTTCACGGGCGCAAACCAGAGAAAATTTCATTAATAATTCGTGCACACATTTACAGGTTACATTAGGGTGTTTATATAGGAAGTAAACAACTTAGGGAACAAGAAACTGCAAATCTGGAAGTTTCCTTCCCATCAGGCTTGGTGAAATGCCCCTTTTATATTAATTATAAACGTTTCATATTAATTGGTTTCTTTGCGAGGTTTTGACCTCTATATGAGATGTTTTTCAAATCTTGCATTCGTTTTTAAAAACAACCATAACCTTTATTATTGAATAAAGGTCTTAATGACATAATTTAGATTGTCTATCAAAGACAATCTCCTCAAATAAATAAGTTTTTACACAACCCATTACAATATGATCAAATATATTACAACAAATACTCCGAATGCAAGTTTAAACAATATAAACAATTATGCCGACTCCAAATCTTGACCTTGGGTTGGTATACGACAGCGGAATCATTTTTAATATTCACCTGAGAATAAACATGCTTAAAATGTCAACAAAAAAATGTTGGTGAGTCATAGGTTTAATTTCTATATAATAATCATAACATTTAATAAGCCACAAGGTTTCATTTAATCAAATGCGCAGGATCATTACAACTGCAAAAATCATTCATACGATGAGTCGTCTGGTAACCGACCTTAACATAGAGCGCTTAAGATATCTGGCATCATACATTCCACTATTCAAATGTATGACAAGAACCCTTCGAAGTACTAAAGCATTTCCACTATTCGAAAATGGGGGTGGTTGGTGCCCGTAGATCTACCTTTAGGATTCGTGTCAATTAGTGTTTTTCACTAATTCTTAGGTTACCAAGCATAATAATAATAAGTATAGATATCCGGTATAACAAAACAGTCGTAGAATGTAGTTTCATGAACTTGAGCTTATTTTGTAAAACATTTATAAATTTGCATGTATTCTCATCCCAAAATAATTTAGATAGTAAAAATGGGACTATAACTCACTTTCATAGATTACTAATTCGTCGAGAAGTAGACTTGGCCACGGGTTGATTTATGAACCTATAACAATATATACATATATTAAAATATGATCGAAATATATTCACAATATTTTCTTTATTACGTGTTGATGATTTTAGTTGTCTAGTTAGCAGTCCAATGTTAGTAGTCCATAATTTGTCGTACATGAATAACTTAATATATATCTTGAATCAATCTACGACCCAGTGTATACATATCTCAGTATTGATCACAACTCAAACTATATATATATTTTGGAATCAACCTCAACCCTGTATAGCTAACTCCAACATTTGCATATAGAGTGTCTATGGTTGTTCCGCAATATATATATATATAGATGGGTCGACATGATAGGTCGAAACATTGTATACGTGTCTATGGTATCTCAAGATTACATAATATACCATATAAGTTGATTAAGTTATGGTTGGAATAGATTTCTTACAAATTTTCACGTAGCTAAAATGAGTAGTTTTTACCAATTTTGTTTTACCCGTCATTTCTTTGTTTCAAATCCGTTTTGAGTGATTTATGCGGTTACCATTTCATATTGAACTTAACTTTATGAAACTAAACAGAAAAAGTATAGGTTTATAGTCGGAAATCTAAGTTACAAGTCATTTTTGAAAGAGGTAGTCATTTCCGTCGAAAGAACGACATCTTGATGACTATTTTGAAAAACATACTTTCACTTTGAGTTTAACCATGATTTTTGGATATAGTTTCATATTCATAAGAAAAATCATTTTCCCAGAAGTATAGCTTTTAAATCAAAGTTTTTCATAGTTTTTAATTATCCAAACCAAAACAGCCCCCGGTTGTACTACGACGGCGTATATCCGGTTTTACGGTGTTCTTCGTGTTTACACGTTTTAAATCATTAAGTTAGCATATCATATAGATATAGAACATGTGATTAATTGATTTTAAAAGTTAGGTTAAAAGGATTAACTTTGTTTACGAACAAGTTTAGAATTAACTAAACTATGTTCTAGTGATTACAAGTTTAGCTCTTCGAATAAGATAGTTTTATATGGAAGAATCGAATGATGTTATGAACATCATTACTACCTCAAGTTTTCTGGATAAAACTACTGGAAATGAGAAAAAATAGATCTAGCTTCAAAGGATCCTTGGATGGCTTGAAAGTTCTTGAAGTAGAATCATGACACGAAAACAAGTTCAAGTAAGATTTCCACTTGAAATAAGATTGTTATAGTTATAGAAATTGAATCAAAGTTTGAATATGAATATTACATTGAATAAGAAAGATAACCTACTGTAAATAACAAAGGTTTCTTGATCTTAGATGATGAGTTAGAATGGATTAGAAAGCTTGGAAGTAGTCATGAAGACTTGATATGATTCTTGAAGTGTTCTTGAAAGATGGTTGTTTTTATGATGATTAAAGCTTGTAATTAAAGCTAAAAGATAGTGAAAATGCTTAGAGATGATCAAGTATGATGTTAGGAGTATTTTGAGAGAGAAATTGGAGTGTAAGTACGAGAAAATGGAGTGAAGAAATGGTGTGCATTCATGAATACGTTTTTTTACATTTTATAAAGAAAAAAAAGATACTTAAGTTTGTTTTCTTGCTAAATAATTCATGCAAGTTGACAAATGATGGTTCCCACATGATCCTTAATCATTTAAGGCTTCTAAGGAGCAGATTTTTATTAGTATAGATGAATAGTAAATACATCTAGAAGCTGCGTATTATACGAGTACAATACCATACATGTACGAGTAGAATTTTTGATGAAAATGAATGAGAATGTAATTGTAAGCATTTTTGTTAACTAGAAGTACTTAGATATGTGTCTTGAAGTCTTTCAAAAGTGTATAAATACATCATAATACATTACATGTATATATATTTAACTGAGTCGTTAAGTCATCGTTAGTCGTTACATGTAAGTGTTGTTTCGAAACCTTTAGGTTAACGATCTTGTTAAATATAATTGACCCATTGTTATTACACTTAAATGAGATGTTAAATTGTTATGTTAACATGTTAACATGGTGTATTATCATATCTAATATCATATATATATGTGTGAAATACTATTACAACGATAATCGTTACATATATGTATATTGTTTCGAAGTCTTTAAGTTAGTAGTCTCATCTTATATATATAACTCATTGTTATTATACTTAATGAGATACTTAAATATCATTTAATCAAATCATAAATATATATATCCAAATATATATTCCTTTAATTAATTATTACGATATATGACGTTCGTGAATCGTCAGACAGACTGGGTGTCCAAACGTTTGTATAAAATTCATTCCAAATAACCAAGTCTTAATGAGTTTGATTGCTTAACATGTTGGAAACATTTAATTATGTAAATATTAATCTTATATATATTAGCGGAAAAATCCGGGTCGTTATATTATACACCCGTTAAATTAAATTTCGTCCCGAAATTTGGAATAGTACCTAGTTAACTTGCGATATCGGTAAACAGATGTGGATACTTCTGCTTCATTTGGTATTCTCATTCCCAAGTGAATTCAGGTCCTCTACGAGCATTCCACCGAACCTTAACGATTGGTATCTTACTTTGTTTGAGTCATTTGACCTCACGATCCATAATTTCGACGGGTTCTTCGACGAAAGTTAGTTTCTCGTCAATTTTAATCTCGTCTAAAGGAATAATGAGATCTTCGGTAGCTAGGCATTTCTTCAGGTTTGAAACATGAAAGGTGTTATGAATCTTTTCTAATTGTGGAGGTAGCTCAAGTCGATAGGCCACTGGTATAACGACCCTCATTTTTCTATTCTATATTTTTCTAATATTAAAAGCCCAAACAATATAATTAAAACTTAATGATTAAACTTTAATCAACAATTGTTAAGTGTTAAGAGTTAGAAAACATATTAATTAACTTTGTACAAAAATTGACAAGTTAATAAAAGATGAAAATAATAAACTGTTAGTCGACACTCACTGCTAATTAAAATTTATGCATTTATGTAATATTATAACTAATAACCTATAAGTAATAAATAAAAAGTGACATTTATATAAATAATAAAACAATTGGGAACTAAATATATACAAGTCATGAATTAGTAAAAAGAAAATAATACTTATCATGTAGTAAATGTAAAAATAATAATAATAATAATAATAGTAATAATAATGAGACTAAAAAAATATTACATCCTTATGTTGACTAAAAATAAAGTATAAACTAGTACATCCTTATGTTGACTAATTATAAACTAGTACCACCTATTGTTGACTAAAAATTATAAAACAAGATAAAATCATTAATTAGAACATCCTTATGTTGACTAACACTCTAATACTTGCACTATATAAACACTCTTAGACTCCTAGTTTCTCATTCACAAATCACACCAAAATCCTCTCTAAAAAACAATCTATCCCTTTCCCTCTCTTGTGGTATTCGAATCTTCAAGCTTGTTCTTCGTGTTCTTCAAGAATCTTCAAGGAGTTCTTCAAGATTTTCATGGCTTTGATCTTCCATCTTCATCGTGTTCATCTTTTCTTTGTTAATTATCTTGAATCTTCAAAGGTATAACATAAACCCTAAACTATTTACATAAACTTTGATCTTTGTTAATTCATATTCATATTATAAACTTGTTATTCATAAGTATATACATAAACACACCTAGATTTATATATACATATATACATGTAAAAAAATATATTTTATATATATATATATATATATATATATATATATATATATATATATATATATATACATATATATACGAATTATATATACATATACATATTAAAACCTTAAACCCTAATTACACCTAAACTATAATTCTTAAACCCTAATTAATTAAACTCTAAACATTTATGAAACCCTAGGACATTAATTACTAAACCCTAGTTATTAATTACAACTTTAATTAACTAACTCTAATTAATGAAACCCTAATACTACTTATACTAGTACTTAACATGTATACACTATTACTATTACTAGCACCTATAACCTACTACTTATATTGTAGTACAAAAACATTTTGGGATATGTATTAGAGATGTATAGATCTTCGAACTTTCTTGACGAATGGTTTCTATGAGATTCTAGGCAGAGAGTTTGGATTTCCGATTTAAAGGGTCCTATGGCTCAAGCCCCTAGATCTAAATTAGCCATTCGAAGGGAAAGGGGTGATTGGAAGCTTATCTAATACGGCAAGTATCCTAAAATGGAAAACACTGATAAAAGTAGAAACTCTCTAGTCATAGAAACTTAGTAAAATAAGAAACTTTCTAAAAATAGAAACTTTATAAAAATAGTAACTTACTAGGAATAGAAACTTAGTAAAACAAACTATACTTAAACACATACTTAAACTTAAACATGGGCAAAACACTTAACTACTCTTAAATGTCAATAGGTTGACTTTCTTGCTCACTCGTTCAACTCTTTATTCCGAGGAATAACTCTCTCTCTACTTACTAAGGTGAATTCATAGCCCCACTCTTTATTGCTAGTAAACTTATTTAATTTATTTGGGGTGAGACACATGCTGCTTTTACTATTTACAATTTAGACACAAGTACCAACTGCTAAAACTATGCTATACCCGGCTATGTCCGACTAAGTCCCTACAGTGATATTTTTAAGTGCTGCAGCATGCTTATTTATTGGGGGTAGGCCTATCGGGAGTAACGTCCCCGATACATTTGACCGTGATGTCTTTGTATTACTTAATAATGATTTAAACATGGTGATAAGATACTGCCAACTTATCATCGGGGCAACAAAACGAACGTTTAGTCTAAATATCACGCACTGGCATAACTTTTTGATCCTGCGGGAGATCAACGTTACAAACTAAATCTTGTGGTCTAAAACAATGATAACTACTTTTGTTAAACCTATGAATTTCACTCAACCTTTTTGGTTGACACTTTAGCATGTTTTGTCTCAGGTGCTGTTTGATTCAAGCTTTCTTATCTACTACTTATGTGATGCTACTTGGACTTAGGATCAAGAGATATCGTATTTATTACCTCTGCATATGAACAATTACTTTATCGTTATTTCCATTATTGTAACGACATTTCATTTTCCGCTGCGTACTCAATAAAGTTAAATTTTCTCATTTAGTATTGTTCTCGTATTATAATATGTTGGTTTATTTGATATTAGTAACGTTTCTTCCAGACCCTATTGGGAGGACGTTACAGATTGGTATCAGAGCATAACCAGGCTGTTATAGAGAACCAGGATTGCATTTTTATGTGTGCCTTACTTGCTAGCTAGGGTGCCTTAGCAATCTAGGAAACTATAACCTTTCCTGCCTTACACTTAAAGCACTTAGGATTGCCTTATAATCTTAACAATCATGCTTTACCAAACTTGACTTAAAGATTATAATCAAAGTCTCTTTCCTAATGTAGGACTACAACTTTTCTTGACCATAGTGCCTTTAATTGTTGCCTTTAACTGTTAAATGCTACACTATACTTTAGAAACTTTACTTATCTTAGAATGCCGAGCTAATCTAAGAACTCTGCTCACTTTCCTGAGTACTATCCAATTACACCACCGCATCTAAATGCGACACAATGATTTCAGAAATTCTTGACATTCATAAGTCATCTATCATGGTTATGTGTATTACATGAAATATTATCCATGATTTTGAAACTCTTATAATTGTTACTACTCACACACAAACGTATATAACTCCCTGTTATATCACGTACCTATATGCCTTATGCCTTTATGCATCGGTTTGTGAATCGAAAAATGTCATTGGGTTATCACAGTATACGAATTGAAAGTCTTTAATCAAAAGATTATTAGATTACATACTTATCACTTTATGATCTCGACACGTCATACTGCCATTATTAAAGTATAGACACGTCATATCTTATTATATCTTATCGTATCTATCCCAATAGATTTTGTCTAACACTTTTCCTAAATTCCCTCCGTAAATTACGGAAATCTTTTTGCTATATACACGTATTCGAGGAGACGAATATATCATCCAGTATTCAACACTAATCTCATATCAAAAACCCTAATTCCAAACACATAATATGGATTCCTCGAACTCTTCGAGCTCCAATGGCAGCGTAACCGGAATGAACCAACCAATCAGCCATCATCTATTTTGGATGAATTGGGGATGGGTTCGTAGTAAACTTAATCAATGGAGACAAGAAGAAGGTGATCCCTTCCACCAACCGAATTCACCTCTTGGTGAAGAACCTGAAGCACTTACCGGCGAACCCGTTCGGAACACTATTTTCACCCTCATTTCCAGGATATCCAGTCACGGATATATAATATCTAAAATTTTAGATCTTATTCATCCACTTGTCCGAACCGCCAATCATCCCGGAATAATAGAAGAAGTCAACGAGCTTCGCGCTCGAGTAGTGGCTCTGGAGAATATGGTGCGAAACCTACAAACACCAGCAGCAGCACCAGCAGCATAACCAGTACCACCAGTACCATCGGCATCACCACCAACATCATCACCAACATCACCAGCTTCACCAACGACAACATCCGCATTCCACGCCTCAACATCACACTCAGTACCTCAAACATCAACATCATACGCCCCATAGATACCAAGGAATATTAGTAATAATGAGTTAAGATGTATTGACTCATTCTTCCTGAAAAATAACATATGTATACTTTATATATATGGATTGGAACAATAATAAATCTTTTCGTACTAAGCTATTACGTGTGAATCTTAACTAGTATGTACTACATGGTTAATTCATATCACAATATGCTATGATGTACATCTTTTGTTAATAACTTAACAATCGTTAATCATTGCTTCAATACAATAAACTCCATTTCGTAATAAACCAAGTGTATTACTCAAATACATGATTGATTGTATACTTTAATTTTCGATGTACTCGAAACTTTCTAGAAAATATCATTAGTGCCTTATGAATTTCACAAGAATTCCAAGAGCACCAACATCATATACCGAAGTATATCAAATAACAATGAACGATGAAGTATTAATTCATAACTTCATTAGCGAAATATTTCACGACAATTATGAAATCTCTAAGGTTTTGAAGATTATTTATTCTCGTTTCAACAGCAAATCAAATGAGTTTAATATTATATTAGCTCATTAAAATCATGATTACATCTGAAGAATACATATATGAACGTATATCTTCTCTTTTGTACAAACTGTTAATTGTAAAAAATATCTTAACGGGTAGGTAAAACCCGAGAGATATTCATATCTCATATAAATATGTTACATTGTACATTCTTCCATTCTGATTCAGCAGTTGTTAACTATACTACTTACATTCACATGATATATGTATATGTTCACCAAAGAAAAACCATTTTCATACAAATTCAGTTACATACTCTGATTTTGACATATAGGAACTTAAGTAAAGCTTTAGCAAGTGTTATCTTCCTAAAGATCACTACATTCATGAATTATATTCATTCGTATTCTATGATGAATTATCAAATCAAACCACCGAATTTACCATTCCTTACTTTTGAAAATCACAACATTTCTTCGTCAACCGTTAGATCCATTGATAGATGCATCTTACGCTTAAACACTTCAAATTCAAAATTCTTGAAAACATCCTTTGAATCTTGACGATCGCAATCAGCGTTTAATCATCTAAAAATGAAATTTCTTGAAACCATTTCGGATTGATAACCGATGATTCAAATATGGCTGCATTAAATGCAGAGGAAACAGAAAAATTGTAGATGGTCTTAAGGGCCAACAGTTTGATAATAAAGAATGGTACGTTGGAAAAGCTCAAAAGAAAATTTGGAACTGAAAAACGGATTGAGTTAACCATGGAGGAGACCAAGGACAAACACAAGGGCCAAACCCTATATTCAAAGAATCCAGGTAATTTTGGAACCGGTGAAATCTTTAGAGAATATCTTGCTCCGAAGTCATGTTAAAAGCTTGCGGCAAATTTTTCTTCATCAACTTTCGAACTTAGAAATTCCAAAATATCATCATAAATATCCTCTATATTTCAGAAGATATCTTCATAACGATTCATGTCCGCAATTAAGTATCTCTTTGCAATATCTTTATAAAGGAAACTGTTTTAGTTTCTATATTCTGTAAAATTCGAGTTTAAATTATAAATGCTTTGAAGAAGTGTTGGGAATTGAAGCATGAGTTAGTATAATATAATGACGTCAGGCCAACGTGATTATATTACAGTAAGTCATGCTAAGTTTTTAGTGGAAGATGATGATTCATAGATTTTATAATCATCATTTTCCATGTTATACGACTCTTACATTCTATTTAACCTCTAAACATATCAAGAAAATATTTTTCTTGATGATTCGGTCTTTTTCGGATATTCTGGTAATATGACAAATCAAATCGTGCTATTACCTTTCCTTTCTACTTTATATTTTATGATCATTCGAAACTTCATACCTATGAATTCTGGACCATTACTCGCCTGACTTGAAGTCGGGAAGAAGAAACAAAAGCATAAAGATCCGACATATAAGGGAAAATATAAAGCCCGATAACGACTCTGAAATTACAAATCGTGTATATCAATGCGTATAGCAATATAAAGACACGGGATAATTAAAAACACTATAACCCCAAGAGCATAGTAGAAGTAAACAGATTCCTCTGGCGGTAAAAGAAAAAGAAGAATGACTGCATAGATGGTCAATATAATAACCAGGATCAGAACTGGATTAAGCATTTTCTTAATCTTTTGGAAGTTTGAATTGAGAAAGAAAGTATAGAAGTGGTGAAGATAATGAAACGAAAGAAGCTAATTTATAGCAAAATTCCAAACACATCAATCGAGGCAAATCACCGCATTTAATCAAAAAAATCTCAAAATTTCATAAATACCGGAGAATCAAATCTTATAGATTACGAAGATTTCCTTTAATTCCTTGAATTCCGGAAATCAATCGTGACAATGTCAAAAGTTAAGGCGAACATTTAATTTTCTCATTTCACTCTTTTATGATAGCTTCATTTATACTCTTCCTATAAACGAATCGTTTTATCCATATTATTCAATAGTGATAAAACTTTATTTTTCAACTTATATTCATCATTAAAATATTCTTGTTGTAAACAATGAAGATCTCTATCAAATTTCATGACTGTGATTTTCATGAACTCCTCTTTGTTTGTCTGCCCTAATATTGTGGCATAAAATGCTCAAGGTTTTAAATGAGCTCAATACTATTCATAACACATTTCATGTATCCAATTTACTGAAATGACTTGTATAACATCATCATTTTGAATGATCTTCGCATTAATGATAAAATGCACTTCGTTGAATAACCTATAGAAATCATGGAAGGAGAGGTCAAACAAACGCGTAAAAGCAATATACCTATCATTAAAGTCCGTTGGAATTCGCGTAGGGGCCCCGAATATACCTGGGAACGCAAAGACCATATGAAACGGAAATATCCCCATCTCTTCTCAACTGCTGATGCAAACGAGGAAACTACCTAAAAACTTCGGGACGAAGTTTTCAATAACGGGGAGGTACTATAACGACCCTCATTTTTCCATTCTATATTTTTCTAATATTAAAAGCCCAAACAATATAATTAAAACTTAATGATTAAACTTTAATCAACAATTGTTAAGTGTTAAGAGTTAGAAAACATATTAATTAACTTTGTACAAAAATTGACAAGTTAATAAAAGCTGAAAATAATAAACTGTTAGTCGACACTCACTGCTAATTAAAATTTATGCATTTATGTAATATTATAACTAATAACCTATAAGTAATAAATAAAAAGTGACATTTATATAAATAATAAAACAATTGGGAACTAAATATATACAAGTCATGAATTAGTAAAAAGAAAATAATACTTATCATGTAGTAAATGTAAAAATAATAATAATAATAATAATAATAGTAATAATAATGAGACTAAAAAAATATTACATCCTTATGTTGACTAAAAATAAAGTATAAACTAGTACATCCTTATGTTGACTAATTATAAACTAGTACCACCTATTGTTGACTAAAAATTATAAAACAAAATAAAATCATTAATTAGAACATCCTTATGTTGACTAACACTCTAATACTTGCACTATATAAACACTCTTAGACTCCTAGTTTCTCATTCACAAATCACACCAAAATCCTCTCTAAAAAACAATCTATCCCTTTCCCTCTCTTGTGGTATTCGAATCTTCAAGCTTGTTCTTCGTGTTCTTCAAGAATCTTCAAGGAGTTCTTCAAGATTTTCATGGCTTTGATCTTCCATCTTCATCGTGTTCATCTTTTCTTTGTTAATTATCTTGAATCTTCAAAGGTATAACATAAACCCTAAACTATTTACATAAACTTTGATCTTTGTTAATTCATATTCATATTATAAACTTGTTATTCATAAGTATATACATAAACACACCTAGATTTATATATACATATATACATGTAAAAAAATATATTTTATATATATATATATATATATATATATATATATATATATATACATATATATACGAATTATATATACATATACATATTAAAACCTTAAACCCTAATTACACCTAAACTATAATTCTTAAACCCTAATTAATTAAACTCTAAACATTTATGAAACCCTAGGACATTAATTACTAAACCCTAGTTATTAATTACTACTTTAATTAACTAACTCTAATTAATGAAACCCTAATACTACTTATACTAGTACTTAACATGTATACACTATTACTATTACTAGCACCTATAACCTACTACTTATATTGTAGTACAAAAACATTTTGGGATATGTATTAGAGATGTATAGATCTTCGAACTTTCTTGACGAATGGTTTCTATGAGATTCTAGGCAGAGAGTTTGGATTTCCGATTTAAAGGGTCCTATGGCTCAAGCCCCTAGATCTAAATTAGCCATTCGAAGGGAAAGGGGTGATTGGAAGCTTATCTAATACGGCAAGTATCCTAAAATGGAAAACACTGATAAAAGTAGAAACTCTCTAGTCATAGAAACTTAGTAAAATAAGAAACTTTCTAAAAATAGAAACTTTATAAAAATAGTAACTTACTAGGAATAGAAACTTAGTAAAACAAACTATACTTAAACACATACTTAAACTTAAACATGGGCAAAACACTTAACTACTCTTAAATGTCAATAGGTTGACTTTCCTGCTCACTCGTTCAACTCTTTATTCCGAGGAATAACTCTCTCTCTACTTACTAAGGTGAATTCATAGCCCCACTCTTTATTGCTAGCAAACTTATTTAATTTATTTGGGGTGAGACACATGCTGCTTTTACTATTTACAATTTAGACACAAGTACCAACTGCTAAAACTATGCTATACCCGGCTATGTCCGACTAAGTCCCTACAGTGATATTTTTAAGTGCTGCAGCATGCTTATTTATTGGGGGTAGGCCTATCGGGAGTAACGTCCCCGATACATTTGACCGCGATGTCTTTGTATTACTTAATAATGATTTAAACATGGTGATAAGATACTGCCAACTTATCATCGGGGCAACAAAACGAACGTTTAGTCTAAATATCACGCACTGGCATAACTTTTTGATCCTGCGGGAGATCAACGTTACAAACTAAATCTTGTGGTCTAAAACAATGATAACTACTTTTGTTAAACCTATGAATTTCACTCAACCTTTTTGGTTGACACTTTAGCATGTTTTGTCTCAGGTGCTGTTTGATTCAAGCTTTCTTATCTACTACTTATGTGATGCTACTTGGACTTAGGATCAAGAGATATCGTATTTATTACCTCTGCATATGAACAATTACTTTATCGTTATTTCCATTATTGTAACGACATTTCATTTTCCGCTGCGTACTCAATAAAGTTAAATTTTCTCATTTAGTATTGTTCTCGTATTATAATATGTTGGTTTATTTGATATTAGTAACGTTTCTTCCAGACCCTATTGGGAGGACGTTACAACTGGCCCAATACGTTTTTCAATCTTGAATGGCCCAATGTATCTTGGGCTCAATTTCCCTCGCTTTCCAAAACGAATAACCCCTTTCCAAGGTGATACCTTAAGCATAACCATATCACCCTCCTCAAACTCTAAAGGTTTCCTTCTAACATCCGCGTAGCTCTTTTGTCGACTCCGGGCTGTTTTCAATCATTGCTGAATCTGAATGACCTTGTCGGTAGTTTCCTGGATAATTTCTGCACATGTAATCTGTTTTTCCCCCACATCACTCAAACAAATCGGAGACCTGCACTTCCTCCCATAAAGTACCTCGAATGGTGCCTCATCAATACTAGAATGGTAGCTGTTGTTGTAGGAAAACTCAGCTAACGGTAGATGTCGATCCCTACTGCTTCCAAAATCAATAACACATGCTCGTAGCATGTCTTCGAGTGTCTAAATTGTCCTTTCACTCTGCCCATTAGTTTGTGGATGATAGGCAGTACTTAAATCTAGACGAGTTCCCAACGCTTCGTGTAATGCCTGCCAGAATCTGGAAGTAAATCTGCTATCAAGATCAGAGATAATAGAGATTGGTATACCATGTCTAGAAACAACTTCTTTCAGGAATAATCGTGCTGATTTCTCTATACCATCCTCTTCTTTTATTGGCAAAAAGTGTGCTGACTTAGTAAGACGATCGACTATTACCCAAATCATATCATAACCACTTGCGGTTCTTGGTAACTTAGCAATGAAATCCATGGTAATGTTTTCCCATTTCCATTCTGGGATTTCAGGTTGTTGGAGTAGACTCGATGGTTTCTGATGCTCAGCTTTGACTTTAGAACAAGTCAAACATGCTCCTACATATGTGGCTATATCGGCATTCATTCCTGGCCACCAAAAGTTTCTCTTGAGGTCTTGGTACATTTTCCCCGCTCCGGGATGTATTGAATATCTGGTTTTATGTGCTTCATCTAGTACCACTTTCCTCAAATCCCCTTTCTTTGCTACCCAAATTCTTTCAGCTAAATACCTGGTTCCGTCTTTCCGAATATTAAGTTGTTTTTCTAATCCTTTGGGTATTTCCCTTCCAAAAATTCCTTACTTCAAAACCTCCTGTTGTGCCTCTTTTATTCGAGTAGTAAGATTAGTGTGAATAATCATGTTCATAGCTTTTACTCGAATAGGTTCTCTTTCCTTTCGACTCAAGGCATCGGCTACCACATTTGCTTTCCACGGGTGGTAACGGATTTCAAAATCATAATCATTTAGCAGCTCAACCCATCTACGCTGCCTCATGTTTAGTTGCTTTTGATTTAAAATATGTTGGAGACTCTTGTGGTCGGTGTATACGATAAACTTGACCCCATATAGATAATGCCTCCACATCTTTAATGCAAAAATAACGGCACCAATTCCAGATCGTGTGTGGTGTAGTTTTGTTCATGAATTTTGAGTTGTCGAGAAGCATATGCAATCACCTTCTTCCGTTGCATAAGAACACACCCAAAACCCATTCTTGATGCGTCGCAGTAGATAACGAAATCTTCCATTCCCTCAGGTAACGATAAAATAGGTGCCATAGTCAACTTCTTTTTCAACAATTGGAAGGCACCCTCTTGTTCGGAAGTCCATTCATACTTCTTCCCCTTATGTGTCAAGGCAGTTAAAGGTTTGGCTATTCGGGAGAAATCTTGAATAAATCTCCTATAATAACCACCTAAACCCAAAAATTGACGTTTTTGCGTTGGAGTTTTCGGGGTTTCCCAATTTTTGATGGATTCGATCTTGGCGGGATCAACTTTGATTCCATTACTACTGACTACGTGACCAAGAAATTGTACTTCATTTAACCAAAAAGCACATTTAGAGAACTTAGCATAAAGTTGCTCTTTTCTTAACAACTCTAACACAAGTCTCAAGTGTTGTTCGTGTTCTTGGTTATTCTTCGAATAAATAAGGATGTCATCAATAAAGACAATAACAAACTTATCTAAATATGGACTACATACTCGGTGCATGAGGTCCATGAAAACTGCGGGTGCATTGGTTAGACCGAATGGCATAACCATGAATTCGTAATGGCCATAACGAGTTCTGAAGGCTGTTTTTGGTATATCGGCTTCTTTAACCCTCAGTTGATGATAACCTGACCTTAAGTCGATTTTGGAGTATACGCTCGAACCTTGGAGTTGATCAAATAGGTCGTCGATTCGGGATAAAGGGTATCAGTTTTTGATGGTTACTTTGTTCAGCTCACAGTAATTGATACACATGCGAAAAGACCCATCTTTCTTTTTAACGAACAAAATTGGAGCTCCCCATGGTGACGTACTCGGTCGGATAAAACCACGTTCTAATAATTCTTGTAGCTGACTATGTAATTCTTTCATTTCGGTGGGCGCAAGTCTATATGGAGCACGAGCTATTGGTGCGGCTCCTGGTACAAGATCTATTTGAAATTCAATGGATCGGTGTGGAGGTAGTCCCTGTAATTCGTCCAGAAACACCTCAGGAAATTCTCTTGCAACAGGAACGTCATCGATTTTCTTTTCTTCTTTTTCAACCTTCTCGACGTGTGTTAGTATTGCATAGCAACCTTTTATTATTAGTTTACGTGCCTTCAAACTACTAATAAGATTTAATTTGGCATTACCCTTTTCTCCGTACACCATTAAGGGTAACCCGTTTTCTCTCGGAATGTGAATCGCCTTCTCATGACAAACAACTTCGGCTTTCACCTTGGACATCCAGTCCATTCCAATAATTACGTCGAAGCTTCCCAATTCCACCGGTATCAAATCAATTGCAAACGTTTCGCTAACTAAACTAATTTTTCGATTTCGGCAAATTTTATCAACCTTAATTAGTTTACCGTTTGCTACTTCAACTATACACTTTTTATCCAAAGGCATTAACGGGCAATTTAATTTGGCACAAAATTCTCTACTCATATAACTTCTATCGGCACCCGAATCAAATAAAACATAAGCAGGTGTATTGTTGATAAGAAATGTACCCGTAACAAGCTCCGGGTCTTCCTGTGCTTTCTCCCCATTAATGTTGAAGGCTCTCCCATGACCTTGCCTATTTCCATTCCTGCACTGGTTTATGGTATGGCCCTGTTTTTCACATCCATAGCAAACAACGCCGTTATTATTTGTTCCGGCATTATTTACTCCTTTGTTTCTATTTGGTCCGTAGACTTCACACTTTGCCGCAATATGGCCATTCCTATTACACTTGGTACATAATTCTCTACAAAACCATTCCGGATGAAACGTATCACACCTGGGGCATATAGTTCTTTGCCTTTTGTTGTCGTTATTGTTGTTGTTGTTGTTAGGGTTATTGTTGTTGAGTCGTTTGTTGTTGTTAATGTTGTGATTGGGATTGTTGTTGTTGTTATTATTATTGGAATGGTTGTTGCGGTTATTGTTGTGGTTGTTGTTGCGATTATTGTTGTTATTGGGGTGGTTGCGATTGTTGTTGTAGTTGTTGTTTTGATTGTTGTTGTTGTACTGGTGACCCTGATCACTGCTTTCCTCCCACTTTCTTTTTCCCTGTTTCATTATGGCCTCCTCGGCCGCTTCTTTATTTATCCTTCCTGTAATTTGGCCTATCAATTTGTGGGCTATACGGCTCGCTTTCTGCATTGTTGCAGGATCGTTAGCACCTACATGCTTTTGGATTCGTTCCGGCAACCCTTTTATGAATGCTTCAATTTTTTCTTCTTCGTCCTCAAATGCTCCAGGACACATTAAAGCCAGTTCATTGAAATGTCGCTTGTAGGTAGTGACATCTAACCCTTGGGTTGTCAGTGCTTTAAGCTTTGTCTTGAGCTTGTTGATTTCGATTCAGGGACGGTACTCTTCCGTCATCATGTGCTTAAAAGCGGACCATGGAAGTGCGTAGGCGGTATTCTGTCCTACGTAATCCATGTAGGTATTCCACCATGTCAAAGCAGTACCCCTGAAAGTATGTGTGGCATATTTAACTTTATCCTCTTCTGCGCAGTTGCTGATTGCGAACACGGCTTCAACCTTCTCTGTCTACCACTTTAGTCCAACGGGTCCTTCAGTTCCTTTAAACTCATTGGGTTTGCAGACCATAAAAGCTTTGTAGGAACATCCTACCCGGTTGCCATTGTTTCCTCCACTACTGGAACCCGATTGGTTATTGTTGTTCATTGCATTCACCACTGCAGCCATATTTGCAGCGAAAGCTTGAAGTTCTTCTGTGTTCAATTGTTGTTGTCTAGTAGCTGGAGGAGCCATTTCCTTCAAAAATAGCCGACTGAGTTAATCATATAGAATTTTAGAAGTAGCCAAAAAGTATTTTGTAGCTTAATATGAACTTATTATTATAAAAGCTTTTTCTTCATATTAGCGTTTTATAACTATAATAATGTTCATACTTAGCAGCTAACACACAAATTAACTACTAAAATTCTAATATGAAAAACTATGGTAAATTATTACGTTACTACGTAATAATAAGTTGTAATAATAATAATAAACCTTCCATGCTTATTCTTATTATTATACAATCATAAGGAAAATTACATTGCGGATTTTCTTACAAACTTAAACACACAATATAATACATATTATACAATGCATGGAATACAGGATAGCTGCCGATGGTTCAAGAACGGCGAGATTTCTTAGATGTTGACGTTGTTTCTTTCTCGGCCAAACGTTTGGATTTTCATTTGGATAGTTCTTTTTCCAATTCCTCCCAATTGGTTCTTTCGGCTAATTGTTTGGGGGCAAAACCAACAGTCATTATACGAGCGGTCATTTTATAAACTGGTCTCTTAGGTGGTTCAGGTGGATGATCACAAATATTTTGGGTCATAATAGGTTCATCGGGTTTGGGATCGGGTATAACAGCCAAAGATTTTCCCAAATCACGTTGTAGTTCGGTAATTTCCACAACTTCTTCAGGATCCTCTTCTTCGGGTTCCTCTTTGGGATCTTCTTCTGGATCATCTTCTGGAACCTCTACTGGCAATTGTGAATCTTCCCAATTTTTACAACAATTTTCCACTTTAATGGTAGCACCAAAAGTTAACTTTTTCGTTGGTTCATAAGTCGTACGATTTGACTCAGCCTCCGAATCACTTGATAAGTAAATGAAATCTGAATCACTAGAGATGCTTATATGATCGGATAAAGTCATCTATCACATAATAGCAGGCACGTTAAGAGAATGATATATCTTATAATATTTATATGTTAATAATCTTATGTTTTCAACAATTATATTAAGCAATCATTTTTAAAATAATTACGGTCGAAGTCCAGACTCACTAATGCATCAAAAATCAGTTAGACACACTAATGAAAAATTTTCTGATTCTCTAAGACCAACGCTCTGATACCAACTGAAAAGCCCCGTTCATATTAATTATAAACGTTTCATAATAATTGGTTTCTTTGCGAGGTTTTGACCTCTATAAGAGACGTTTTTCAAATCTTGCATTCGTTTTTAAAAACAACCATAACCTTTATTATTGAATAAAGGTCTTAATGACATAATTTAGATTGTCTATCAAAGAAAATCTCCTCAAATAAATAAGTTTTTACACAACTCATTACAATATGATCAAATATATTACAACAAATACTCCGAATGCAAGTTTAAACAATATAAACAATTATGCCGACTCCAAATCTTGACCTTGGGTTGGTATACGACAGCGGAAGCGTTTTTAATATTCACCTGAGAATAAACATGCTTAAAATGTCAACAAAAAAATGTTTGTGAATCATAGGTTTAATTTCTATATAATAATCATAACATTTAATAAGCCACAAGGTTTCATTTAATCAAATGCGCAGGATCATTACAACTGCAAAAATCATTCATACGATGAGTCCCCTGGTAACCGACCTTAACATAGAGTGCTTAAGATATCTGGTATCATACATTCCACTATTCAAATGTATGACAAGAACCCTTCGAAGTACTAAAGCATTTCCACTATTCGAAAATGGGGGTGGTTGGTGCCCGTAGATCTACCTTTAGGATTCGCGTCAATTAGTGTTTTTCACTAATTCTTAGGTTACCAAGCATAATAATAATAAGTACAGATATCCGGTATAACAAAACAGTCGTAGAATATAGTTTCATGAACTTGTGCTTATTTTGTAAAACATTTATAAATTTGCATGTATTCTCATCCCAAAATAATTTAGATAGTAAAAATGGGACTATAACTCACTTTCACAGATTACTAATTCATCGAGAATTAGACTTGGCCACGGGTTAATTTATGAACCTATAACAATATATACATATATTAAAATATGATCGAAATATATTCACAATATTTTCTTTATTACGTGTTGATGATTTTAGTTGTCTAGTTAGCAGTCCAATGTTAGTAGTCCATAATTTGTCGTACATGAATAACTTAATATATATCTTGAATCAATCCACGACCCAGTGTATACACATCTCAGTATTGATCACAACTCAAACTATATATATATTTTGGAATCAACCTCAACCCTGTATAGCTAACTCCAACATTTGCATATAGAGTTTCTATGGTTGTTCCGCAATATATATATAGATGGGTCAACATGATAGGTCGAAACATTGTATACATGTCTATGGTATCTCAAGATTACATAATATACCATATAAGTTGATTAAGTTATGGTTGGAATAGATTTCTTACAAATTTTCACGTAGCTAAAATGAGTAGTTTTTACCAATTTTGTTTTACCCGTCATTTCTTTGTTTCAAATCCGTTTTGATTGATTTAAGCGGTTACGGTTTCATATTGAACTTAACTTTATGAAACTAAATATAAAAATTATAGGTTTATAGTCGGAAATATAAGTTACAAGTCATTTTTGAAAGAGGTAGTCATTTCCGTCGAAAGAACGACATCTTGATGACTATTTTGAAAAACATACTTTCACTTTGAGTTTAACCATGATTTTTGGATATAGTTTCATATTCATAATAAAAATCATTTTCCCAGAATTATAGCTTTTAAATCAAAGTTTTTCATAGTTTTTAATTATCCAAACCAAAACAGCCCCCGGTTGTACTACGACGGCGTATATCCGGTTTTACGGTGTTCTTCGTGTTTGCAGGTTTTAAATCATTAAGTTAGCATATCATATAGATATAGAACATGTGTTTAATTGATTTTAAAAGTTAAGTTAAAAGGATTAACTTTATTTGCGAACAAGTTTAGAATTAACTAAACTATGTTCTAGTGATTACAAGTTTAGCTCTTCGAATAAGATAGTTTTATATGGATGAATCGAATGATGTTATGAACATCATTACTACCTCAAGTTTTCTGGATAAACCTACTAGAAATGAGAAAAATAGATCTAGCTTCAAAGGATCCTTGGATAGCTTGAAAGTTCTTGAAGTAGAATCATGACACGAAAACAAGTTCAAGTAAGATTTTCACTTGAAATAAGATTGTTATAGTTATAGAAATTGAATCAAAGTTTGAATATGAATATTACCTTGAATAAGAAAGATAACCTACTGTAAATAACAAAGGTTTCTTGATCTTAGATGATGAGTTGGAATGGATTAGAAAGCTTGGAAGTAGTCATGAAGACTTGATATGATTCTTGAAGTATTCTAGAAAGATGGTTGTTTTTATGATGATTAAAGCTTGTAATTGAAGCTAAAAGATGGTGAAAATGCTTGGAGATGATCAAGTATGATGTTAGGAGTATTTTGAGAGAGAAATTGGAGTGTAAGTATGAGAAAATGGAGTGAAGAAATGGTGTGCATTCATGAATACGTTTTTTACATTTTATAAAGAAAAAAAAATACTTAAGTTTGTTTTCTTGCTAAATAATTTATGCAAGTTGACAAATGATGGTTCCCACATGATCCTTAATCATTTAAGGCTGCTAACGAGCAGATTTTTATTAGTATAGATGAATAGTAAATACATCTAGAAGCTGCGTATTATACGAGTACAATACCATACATGTACGAGTAGAATTTTTGATAAAAATGAATGAGAATGTAATTGTAAGCATTTTTGTTAACTAGAAGTACTTTGATATGTGTCTTGAAGTCTTTCAAAAGTGTATAAATACATCATAATACATTACATGTATATATATTTAACTGAGTCGTTAAGTCATCGTTAGTCGTTACATGTAAGTGTTGTTTCGAAACCTTTAGGTTAACGATCTTGTTAAATATAATTGACCCATTATTATTACACTTAAATGAGATGTTAAATTTTTATGTTAACATGTTAAAATGGTGTATTATCATATCTAATATCATATATATGTGTGTGAAATACTATTACAACGATAATCGTTACATATATGTATATTGTTTCGAAGTCTTTAAGTTAGTAGTCTCATCTTATATATATAACTCATTGTTATTATACTTAATAAGATACTTAAATATCATTTAATCAAATCATAAATATATATATCCAAATATATATTCCATTAATTAATTATTACGATATATGACGTTCGTGAATCGTCAGACAGACTGGGTGTCCAAACGTTTGTATAAAATTCATTCCAAATAACCAAGTCTTAATGAGTTTGATTGCTTAACAAGTTTGAAACATTTAATTATGTAAATATTAATCTTATATATATTAGCGGAAAAATCCGGGTCGTTAGACTTGGGCCGCGTCGCGCCTCATTGGGCCGCGCCGCGCCTCTACGGCAAAATCCAAAACAGCCATTTTTTTTTCTTCTTCTTTTCCTTGTTGTTTTGATATTCTTCACACATCCAACAATCTCCCACTTGAAGGATGATCTAAACAGCCCATACCAGATTACCTGTCTCGACTTCATTGAACCTACCCATCTATACCGCTAAGAAAGCTTCTTGGGACACGCACATTCTAACCAACAAGTTAGCAGCTTTCGATAAAGAGTACTTCAACTACACTTACCAAAACGTAATCAACTTCACCCGTCAATTGTGTTAGACACCCACAAAAACTTTAGATCACCCGATTATGGAACTCCATTTGAACACCGTCGAAAAAACACCCGGGACAAGCCGCACTTCCACGCCATGAGAAGAAAGACTTTCAACACTCAAATAGCTGAGTAATAATCTGATCTTCATTGCTAGCTTGGGTCATCTCTCGATTTCTGCGCCACCATTGAAGTGTGCGAGACTTCAATCATAGGATTTTAAACATGAGACAAAACCGCCTCGACTCATCACTCTAGACACGCCAACCCTATCACCGACATGTCAATGATCACCCACATACAGAATTTCCATTTATCACTGATTTTCCTTCCCAACAATCAGAAAATCTGACAAACGCCCTTGTAGAGTATTCATCAAGGCTCCAGTGAGAACGCAGTCCCAACCTCGAAATCTACACTTTCAACTTTCCGCTTTCACGTTGGTACACTGATCCTCATAGCTATGAATTTCACGAACCCATCTTCTCAGTCTCAAGCATGCTCTACTATACGAGTAAGAAAATAAACCGCTGCTACCCGAGAAGAATATGTTTCGTACCACCCGATCAGTTGCAAATTTCTTTGCCATTGGAGAGTAAAACAAGTACCCGAGTATTTAGTCGGAATCGACGCACTAACACTGTGAAAAATCAAAGAAACATATCGGACAACCATCTCTACAACTCCCACTAGTCGTCCAACTCCCACTTACCCTATACTTCCGTCAGTTCCCAAACTCACTCCGAGTTCCCGACATTCTCAACAATATCTTGAAAGCTTCAAGTTCCAGGACTTACAAGATTATCCACTCCATCAATCACCTAAGAACTCCTAATTGTTAACCCCGAAGGAAAAAGCTCGTTTGTTGAACCAAACATCGCCCAAAACCCTGAGCACTGGTCGTACGCATTTTATCCGACACCCTTCGTCAACCAATCTTCTTAGTGAGAGAAGATCTAACCCACCTGCATATTCCACACACTTTGGAATATCCAACCAAAACCTTTGGTCGTCCCGTTTTAAAACCGTAAGCATAAAAACTTCCCCGATAACTCCCACTGTCGATAATAACCCGGATGTAATCCCCTCGTTATCCAAACCCCAAACCTGAGAGATCACCCTCGTGAGCTTCTGTAACAAGCCAACATCCCAAAATATCCAGCTCGTATCGCCCGAAGTTTCCGAGACTAAACTATCTCGCACTCGCGTAATCAAAACCCGAAAAAGTTCACCCTGAAAACTGCCAAGATTCGAAAAATCGTATCTCAAAATCCAAAAGTACGATCATCACCAAATTTAAACCACCAGTAGATCCGACTGTTTTGTAATACCAGTAAAAATTTCAGATCGATCCAACGGTAGACGAATTTAAAATGAATTTTCTACTTCTTCAACGTACTCACAAAACCCCAAGAGTTTTCATGACGGCTGTCAAATTCGAAAACACATAACTCCAAATCTAACGGTCCGATCACTTTCAAATTTTTACAGCCTCTAGACCTACACCACCTACAGTCCAAGTTTTAGGTCAATCCAAAGGTAGACAAACCGGCAATGATTTTCCTACTACATCTGAGCAATGAAACCCCAACCTGAGTTGCTGCAACTTCGAAAAATAATATCTCTCAATTGAACTGTCAGATCTCTACGAAATTTTTACCACAATTAGATCTATTAGTCGACAACCCCCAGTTACAATATCATGGCGATCCAACGGTTAACGAACCCGATATGAATTTTCTTCTACAGCCGTTTGTGAACATCCGAATTTTGCAAACCTCTCCCGCAACATAACTTATCGTTCCGACCACCAACTCCGTTACCACCGCGTGCCACCATAATAATCTATTAGTAATCATAGACAATTATAATAGATTATATCATGAGTACATAGACCATACCGGCGAGTTCTTCGCGATCAACTAAGTCTCTAGATCTCGATCCATGTTGCACAAACCCTAGATCTATCGTTTGTTCATGCTTTCAACTCGCCATCGCTCCCACTCGAAACTATGAGCTCTTGATACCACTTGTAAGGATTTAGGACCCAAACAAGACAAGTGATTGATCACAATCACTAAACCCACGAACAACAAACGAATTAAATCTAAAGCATAAAGTAAACGACGCAAGGATTTAACGTGGTTATATCCCAACTCCAAACACGGGGAAGGGTTTACTCCAAGGACGTAAATCAGAGAAAATTTCATTGATAATTCGTGCACACATTTACATGTTACATTAGGATGTGTATATAGGAAGTAAACAACTTAGGGAACAAGAAACTGCAAATCTGAAAATTTCCTTCCCGTTATGCTTGGGCCGCATCGCGCCTAAATGGGCCGCGCCGCGCCTCTACGGTAAAATCCAAAACAGCCTTTTTCTTCTTCTTCTTTTCCTTATTGTTTTGATATTCTTCACACATCCAACAGGTTTCTCTCTGTTCATCAGTTTCTTCAAGAAAGGTATACCGTTTACTCCTCTTTTGTTTTTATATTCATGACAATTATTATGGTGTAACTGGATCCTTGGAATAAATTAATCGTGTGTATGTTTTATTAAATAAGTGGTTATTTAATCTTGTAATTTTTGTTCATAAAATAATAAAAGGTTATTATTATAATTATCCGCTGCGTTAATCTGAATTGTTAAAAGTACACACGATTTTTCTTCACAAATGAGGCTTGTATAACAAAGTGTGCTTAGATGGTTCAAGTGTGGGTGGAGGGATGGCAGGGAGGGGTTTGATAACGTCGGATTTTGTGATGGTGGGTACGAGATTTGCATTGATGGTAGGGTCGATAGGAAGTTTAATGTTCGGGCGTGGTTCGAAAGTGTCAGATAAGGTGACGGTGGTGGTTCGGGTAGTGAGTTAATTAGAGATGATTTCAAGTTGGCGGTTCGTGGTGGAGAAATAAGATGAGAGCTGCTTGATCATAACATCGAATTTACGCTTATTAACTTCAATTCGGTGACAAACCATGTCAAGGTTGTTGTTGGTGGACTCAAAGGAAGCGATAAGAGTACTATTTTTTTCAACGAAAGTCACAAGGGACTCGCGTCGACTCAATGAAAGCACCATTGTTGAAAGCCGGTTCGAGATAACTAGTCTCTAAAGAAATTAAGAGACAAATAGACTTTTGGACTAATACACTTTTTTCATTCATACCATTTCCATTAAACAGATTACATATTTATAGATAAGAAAATAACAGTTACTAAACTACTACATAACTTAACTGCTACTAATGATAACAAAAATAATATGGTAGATCATGGGACATATTGATGGAAGTTTGCTGACTTTTGTGGGACATGAGAACAACACAACTATGCGTATAAATTACACATCCCATATTTAACAAACTGATATCATGTGAATGTAACTTCTTATTGGGCCAATTTTAACTCATATCACGCACATGGGCTGCAACTTGGCTATAACTTGGGCTTCACTTGTGATGACGGGTTGGGGCCATGCTCGAATCAGAACCCCTATAAGAAACTTCATTTTTTAAAAATGTGATAATACGGGTTTCTAATGTAAATAGAGACCGGTTTCATAAATGTGAAAAATAGAACCAGTCTTTATGAAGAAATAGGATTCTGTTGGACAATAGTCCAAATTATGACAAACATTTAGTAGACAAATTCAAATTGTCTTTTGCATGGTGAAGAAATCAAAATGAAATTGTCTTTCCATGTGTGAAGTAATTGTAGAAAAGTTTAATTTGCCTAGCGCACCCACACTAGCGGAAGCGAGGATATAATTGTTTGAGACAAACTTGCGAGAAATAATAGAAAACAAAGTAAAGTAACTGATAACACGACGATTTAACGTGGTTCGGCGAAACCCTGCCTACGTCCACCCCAAGAGTTCCCTTTATTCTTATAATATAAAAGATCCCGGTACAAGAAAAAGTACACTATAAGTTAACCCAAACCCAAGCCCCTTAGATTTTAGGATAAAATCTAAGTTTCCCGTACACCCTTTTACACTCCTTACAAGAATAAAACTCTCGACCTCACAAATTAACATACTCCGTTGATAAACCCTATCAACTATGTTTTTCTCTCATTTGTGATCTTGTGATCCTCACTTGGATGGATCCCTCTGGATGCCTTCTATCCTTTCCAAGTCCATCTATTTATAGATGCACATATACATGTGAAAACCTAACTACATCCATGTGAAACCATTAATGACATGCCGTCTTCTTTGACTTGAAACATGGAGAGGCGTGTATACCTTGCAAACTTCAATTTGGCAACTATTGCTAAACACCACATGTATACATTGTATCTTGACTTTTGAGCAAGGCAAATCAAACTTTTCTACAATTACTTCACACATATGGAAAGACAATTTCATTTTGATTTCTTCACCATGCAAAAGACAATTTGAATTTGTCTACTAAATGTTTGTCATAATTTGGACTATTGTCCAACAATCTCCACCTTGACAAACATTTATTTTCTTTGTCACCGAAAATACTGACACCTAGTACTTTCACCATTGGCCTCCGTATCACCGCTGCACACACCTTGAATCACCTCGGTCCTGAACCCTGATTCAAATAAACTGGCCAATAATCATGTGCAGCTAACCCTGTCAACTTACCTAGTTGACACCGAAGAGGAGTCTCGAATCACCTCTTCCACCACAGTAGAATTTTCCTTCTCACCATCGTCTACCTTGGTCAAACATGTTCCCGACCTGTTTCCCGCGTGCACGCTTTCTAAACCTTCGAGACACGAGTACATTTTGTACTCGCCACCAGACGATATAAACCCTCATACTTCTCTCGCTTCATCAGGACCTTCACGCCACGTGTGATTTTCATAACTCCGCCTACGACCTAATAACCGTAGAATCCAATGCGTATAAGGAAATTAGATTCTTGCACATCCTTGGTGCGTACGCCACACCACCAAGAGCGTAAGCAGCTCCGTGAAACAATTTTATTTTCACCATGCAAACACCCTCAACATCACATGTTGAACCATCACCTAAAGTCAGCACCCCGCTTTCTTTAACATAAGCTTATCAAAATAAGCTTCCTTGGAATACACATGCATCGTACAACCAGATCTAAAATTCATTCATCTTGAGCAGAAGTAGAAGTAGAACTTTTGGAGATTGTGAGACCATCTCCCACCGGTACATTAACTGCTACCGCAGCCGATGAACCCCTAGATTTACCTTCACCATTCCTCCAGAGTGGACAGTCCGTCCGTAGTCACCCCACTCATGACATTTGAAGCACTGGATACCCTTCACGCCGTCTCCTGATCTAGACCTATTGTTATCTCTAGATCTCTTCTCGGCAAGCCTTCCCCTTCCATGACCAACCGTAGCAAACCCATGCTCAAAACGGTCACTGGATCTTCGTCTCCTATCTTGTGATAAGATTACCGGTACTACCTCCTCCATCTTTACATTAGCATTTCCGTAAAGAACAGTAGTGACCATAATATCATACGAACTAGGAAGAGAGGCAAGCGGAATAAGGGTCTTATCTTCTTCCTCCATATAAACCTCAACTTATTCAAGTTGATTAACCAGACCATTAAACACATCCATGTGTTCAATAATATACCAATCATCATCCGCCATCTCAAATGGCTCCACCTTAAATTGCATACCACCGTTTCTCGCCATCTCCAAACAAAAACTATCCGAAACACCTGGAAGCTCTGATACCACTTCTTGTGACAATTTGCCTAGCGCACCCACACTAGCGGAAGCGAGGATATAATTGTTTGAGACAAACTTGCGAGAAATAATAGATTACAAAGTAAAGTAACTGATAACACGACGATTTAACGTGGTTCGGCGAAACCCTGCCTACGTCCACCCCAAGAGTTCCCTTTATTCTTATAATATAAAAGATCCCGGTACAAGAAAAAGTACACTATAAGTTAACCCAAACCCAAGCCCCTTAGATTTTAGGATAAAATCTAAGTTTCCCGTACACCCTTTTACACTCCTTACAAGAATAAAGGGAACTCTTGGGGTGGACGTAGGCAGGGTTTCGCCGAACCACGTTAAATCGTCGTGTTATCAGTTACTTTACTTTGTTTTCTATTATTTCTCGCAAGTTTGTCTCAAACAATTATATCCTCGCTTCCGCTACTGTGGGTGCGCTAGGCAAATTGTCACAAGAGATTCTATTCTTAACTTTAGAAACCGGTTATATGTAAAAATCGTTTTCCTACTTTTAGAACCTGTAATTTTCTAAAGACCTCTCCCTATACTTCCAAAAAAAAAACTCTTGCCCGTAAGTTACCCCAAGCAGGAAACCAAATTTCTCTTTTTAAGTTTGAGCGGGCGATGGCAATTAATTTTAAATTTGAATAGACCATACTCTGAAACCTTTAGGATTTATAATTTTCCTTATTTATTTAAAATTCTCTGTGCCAACAAGTTTATAACGGGCCTGTGGATTTTTTACATTTGATTTTCATTTAAAACATTGAAGTTACAACATAAATTATGACTTGTTTGTTCCAATAGACACGTTGGGAACTAGGTTGGTTTGTTTTATAATTGTTAGTTCCAACATACTTGGCGGAAACTAGGTATGTGCATTTTAATTCGAACTGTTGGTCTTTATTTGTTCATTTTTAGGACCAGTTTATTTATATATTTGTATATAATCACTATATTCAGTTTTAGTGAGATTGTGATTTATTATATAATATATAGTTCTGTTTTAACTTCAGGTATTTATATCTATTTATGTTTCAGAATTTAAGAAACAAGATTGACTCTGAAGATGATGAAGATTTTAATGAACATGATGATGTTGAAATTGAATTTATTGAAGACGAAGAACTAAAGGAGATCGAGTGTAATGATATTGGTTAACCTCATAAGCTAGAACTAGATGCATTATTACTTAGATTGTGTACGTGTTTTGGTTCCGGAATTAATACAAGTATTGTTTGTATTATATACATTATGCACTACGTATTGTAAGAATTTGATATGAAAAATTTGTATACGTTTAGTTTTTGTCTAAAATCTGGGTTGCTATATGTAAACAAGCCCGATGCATAAACTGAAAATGTCATTGGCATTTTTTTTTATAAAAAACGTTTAGAAACCGATTTTGTTTTAAAACATGTTTCTTTTATAAGTTTAGAAACCGGTTTTAGAATAAAACACGTCTCTTTTATCAAGAATAGGAATTTTTTTTTATATAAAACCGGTCTCTTTTCTTGAATATTGGCACCGGTTTTAACCGGTTTTGAAACCGATCTTCAATTTAGAAACCCCTCTGTTTTCTTTGTTTTCTTCTTGCTCTTGCTAACTAATTGAAATAAATGACTTTTTTTACCATAAAAGAATTTCACATTTCCCTTTTTACAGATATTTTTTATTGATCTGAAATGCTATTGGCATTTTTTTTTATGAAAAATGTTCAGAAACCGATTTTGTTGTAAACATGTTTCTTTTGTCAAGTTTAGAAACCGATTTTAGAATAAAACACGTCTCTTTTATCAAGAATATGAACTTGCTTTTTTATAAAACCGATTAATAAATCAAAATTTTGAGTTCTTTTGTATAGTGATACCAAAAGACAATACCAACTCATAGGAACCCGTTTCTAAAAAAAATTTTTTTTTCTTTTTTTTTTTCTTTTTTTTTTTTTTTAGTAGTAGTAGTAGTAGTGCTTGTATTTTTATTTTATAAATATTAAAATCGATATATATTGTTCTTTTCAAAGTTTAAGGTTTTGAAAGAATTCTATACCATTTAAACCAACTGTGATCGAATCAATACGTTGCCGATATTTGGCCACTTACCCTCAGTAAGAGATGGTTTAGTAATTTTTGAGCTTGTGACTTTTTTAATTGGGTCATGTCCATTAAAATAAAATAAAAATATTGATAAATGAGGGTTATTAAGGTCAAAAGAAAAATAAAATTTAGTTGTGTTGTTTTAATTCCTATGAACTTAAGGTCAAGAGAAAAAAAAAATAGTTGTGTTGTTTTAATTCCTATCAACTTATTAGTGTGTAATTCTAGAATTAATCCTCTTAAGAAAACTAATTTAATGACTTTTCATTTTCAAGTTTTTTTTTTTTTTTTTTTTTTTTTTTTTTTTTTTTTTTTTGAAAGGCCAACATTTTTTATTAAAGAAAAAATGAATACAAGGATGCTACAGGAGCACTTTACAAGAGAAACGAAACAAAACACGAACCTATACAAAACTCGAGACTACATAAGAATCCTAAATCTAGAAAGTTATAACAAAACTATAGGGGTTCGACTGTATGAAGGGATCGACTATAAAAGGGAAGCAGGAAAAAACTCTAGTCTTCAAGTTATCAACTGTTCGAGAGCTACTTGGAAATATCAAGCCGAGGGGGGAGTGAGTGACAGTGCTGTGAATCCCAGCGACAAAGCCACCGACAATCCCCTCATTTAGTCTCATAACGATTTTTCCAAGAAGACTAGAGTGAAAAAAAACCTGCTGTTAGCAGATACCTTGTTTAGTCGGGGGTTGTGCATCAAACAATCTAGGATTCGCGATCCAATTTAGCCAATCTAGGCTGCCTTTTGTCACCTATTTGAGATCCACTCATAACTTTTGATTTGTATTTCTGATAAGATTTTTGGAGTGCTAAGTTTGGCATTCCCGAACACATGATCATTTCGATTCTTCCAAATGTAATAGCAAGCCACCCAAATCGTTGCTTGCCACGATGATGAACCAAAAGTTGAGGAGAGGCTCGACATGTTTGCTTTTACTAAATCCGAAATATTAGAGTAAATAATGTTATCGAAGGACCACCATTTGTGTAGCCTAGTCCAAATGTCAATAGCAACTTTCAACTTTAGGAGGATATGGTCTAACGTTTCAATATCTTCATTACAAACCGGGCATCTAGTGGAGTGTAAGTCAATGCCATGGTTATCAAGTTCGGATCTAACGGGGAGTTTGTTTAATTTTGCGCGCCAGATGAAGATGCCAATTTTTTGAGGGATCAAATGATTTAGAAGCGTCGGTTCATGGGGAGTAATGTTGGGCGTGGAGGTATCGATTAGAATGGACATGAGCGAGTTGGTAGTAAATTTAGCGTTATTGTTAAATTTCCAAGTCCATTCATCACGGGGTTTATTTGCGGGAGAATGACTTGAAATTTTTTCTTTGAGTTTTAATAATTCCGAAACAGTCCGCCCTCTTGGAGTGGAGATCCAATTCCACGAATGAGCTACTGAAGCTTCGTCCCACTTAAAGAATTGGCAAATAATATTTTGTATTTAAGGGTTTTGACATAAATGTAGTTGGAATCAACTTGAATGACGTATACGTGCTTGACATATTTTATTTATGTTCACATGTAACCACTTGTAACAATAATGTTATACTATATAACAAATGAAATGTAAACCGTGTATGTCGGTCATCTATCTTTTATTCAAAACGAGTACGAGACAACTGCTTTTTTTAAGGCAAACAATAGATGGACAAATTCTGGTAAATAACCTGTGTAAATTACCCATCTACTAAAGAGAGGAGTAAATTGTGGAACCCCATTAGTCCACGTGTCTTTCCCCTCTCACAATGTTTACTGTTTGTACAATAACCGGCGATTAGTATTGATATGGGGATATGTAACTCACAAAGATTAAGATTGAGTGATTATGATATTGGTTTTGTTCGTTGGCGATTCTCCAAAGGTAACAATCAGAGGATTGTTTTACGCCACCGAAGTAAATGATATAACATGATTGTGTTATTAAGTGTGTATATTTCGAATGTGGAATGTTTCATGCATTCTATTCTATTTATAAGTGGGATGGAGCGGCTTCCTATACCAGCTCGCTAGTTCCCAATGATTTTGGATCACTAGTTGACTTTCCCTTTTGGTAAACCTGCAGAGGAAAGTGATCTTGTCCCTTTCCTTTGTGGTACAGGCGTGCACCGAGCTAGGAATAGTTTCGCTAGCCTAACTTTGTAATTAACCGAGGTTTTATGGGCTCTAAGATCACTATTGTTGCTCTGATTCCAGGACCTCGTTCACTGTAGCTAAAGCTTTCCTTCGTTCTATATGTTGTGGCCAGATCCTCTGAAGCAAACTGCGAAGCTGGTAAACGGGCCGGAGGTGAGGTATACTATCAAGCCCCCCAGTTTAATTTTACGAAGCATTAATATCAATATATGAGCTTCGTTAAGTTAAACTCAGTAATAATTACTTTTGCTGCTGTGATTTGACAACTGACTGCACCGTTTAATACTCTGTCCCCGAAATTACTACTTTACCCTTAATGAGAGAATCTTTTCTGTTTTGCTGTTGGGGGTACGATTGTCCAATTGGTTGTGGTTATCGAGAGTGCCCTGCAGTTTGATTTGATGGCCACCCTTCTTCTTTTCTTAAGGTTTTAACGCCTCCTCTTCTCCCTCTCATTTGTGTTTATCCTTCATTCAAACTTTACCTTCTGGAACTCTTTCTTCTTCGCATACCAAGGTACTCACGGTTTTCTTCTTACGTTTTTATTTTTTGTTTATTTTTACCATGTCTAAACGTGGTATTAAGGCCTCTTTTAGCGACGTTAACCCCTCTTTGCTGTCGTATCTGATTGAAATGCTTGGTTTGAAATCTGGCGATATTGTTATTCCGGCTAGCGACAGGCACATCTTGAATCCTCCTAAGGGTTACATTGGCGTGTATACCCAATTGTTCACTGAGTGTAACGTTAGGGTTCCTTTCTCTTCTTTCTTTCTCAGCGTTTTAGATTACTTTAAAGTGAATATTTATGTTTTTCATCCCTTAGCCGTGAAAAAAGGTTATGGCTTTTGAGGTAATGTGTAGAGCTTATGGCGGTGAACCTTCTGTTGATCTATTTCACCATTTCTTTCGCACTGGTGATACCGGTGATTGGGTTACTGTTCAAAAGCGAAAAAGTAGGAGAGGGCTCCTTCTCCTGTTTATTGCTTCGCTCCCCAATTTCCTGATGTTCGAAATTGGAAGTGTTCTTTTATCTTTTTGAAAAAATCCTTTTTGTTTCCGAAAGATTATCCTTTTGTTTCTGATCCTGAAAGGGCATTTGTTCCTAAAGAATACAAAGATCCTATCCCTTTCATTTATGAAGATGATGCTTTGTTTAGGAGGATTTGTAGCCACCCCATCATTCCTTCTACTTACCCAGATGCTATACTTTTTAAGTTAGGGATGGCACCTGAATGGGAAGAGGGTACTGCTACTCATGTGTTCTTTTATGAGCAGCAGGGTATGTTTCGTTTTTGTTTTTATATATAATTGGTTGCCTTTCTAACTGCTTATACTTATCTGTTGTGCCTTTTACAGAAATGTCGTTGAGGAATGTTGTCAAGGCCCAAGGTTTGAAGGAATATACTGTTGCTATCCAAGCTCAGTCGACTGTTGTTAAGGATGTTGGATCTCCTACATGCTCTAGTTTCATGGAGATATCTAGTAAGCCAAGGGCTGATCATGTCGAAGTGAGTTCGTCAAAGGTTAATACGAAGGAAAAATCGAAGCAAGTGGAAGCTCCCATTGATGTTGATACCCAAGATGACCAACTTTTTGCTTCTCTGGCGACAGGCGTTGGGGCCAGGATGGCACAACGTTACAAAGCTAAAGGTGTGATGAAGCGAAAGGCTCATCCTGATGTTTCTTCTGTGAAAAAGCAAAAGTTCGGCTATCTTCAAGACGAAGCGATTGATGACATCGTTGCTGCTAACCTTTTGTTTGGTATATTTTGCTTCATTTTTTGCTTTGCTGGTCGTTGCTGCTAACCCTTTGTTTGGTATATATATTACTTATTTCTTTGCTTGTTTGCAGATCTGCCTGTGTATTCTGAAGTTCCTGCTCTGAGCAATTGCTTTGATCTCATTGATAGCCTTGTTCCTGATAACTGGGGGAATTCTTTTGCTGATGACATGAAGAGCTTCCATGATGCCTATTCTGTTATCAATTTTCAGGTTGCTTCTATGGGTCATATTGCTTCTTCCCTTTTACAGAAGCGTACTGTAGAGCTTGAGTCTTTAAGAGCATCATGTTTTTATGAGTGAGAAGGTTAAGAAACTTGAGAAGGAGATATTAATGGATCCTAGTTATGAAGAGGAATTGAAGGCTGCTCGAGATGAGATAACAGGTTTGTAGAGGCAGGTGAAGGCAGGCGAGGTTCAGAAATTGGCCATTGTTGAAGAGTTGAAAGACTACAAGAAGCGTTGTGAAGTGTTGAAGTCTGATTATTCCCAAGTTATTTCTCAGGTTATTCCTCATGCTTGTTACCAATTACTAAAAAGTGCAGATTTTGGGCAACTTTTTAGTAATGTGGTGTTGGCTTCGAAAGTTCAGGCTAGGTGTGAAGTGATAGGGGGTTTGGCATCTAAAGGGGTTGTGCAGCTTGCTGACTTTGCTGATTATACTGATTAGGGAAAGGCAATGGTTGACTCTACTTTTGATGAGCTCGAGCAAGCTGAATTCGATTATGTCAAGGCCATCTCAGCTAAGGTGGATTCCAAGCCTAGTGTGCTTTTGAAGACGCTTGCCACTGTTGTTCCTGTGGTTCATGATGATGATGAAGAAACTCACCTGGAGGTTCCTGAAGCTATGGAAGAATCTGGAAAGGTTGATGCCCTTCTTAATTAGCTGTTGTTTGTAATCGTTTTAAAAACAATTATCATCTTTTGTTTTGCTTAGGTGCCTGAGATCTATCACCCCTTTTTATTTGAACAATGGTTATGTATGGCATAACTCTAGTTCGTTTAATTTTAGCATGCTTTTTGTATGTGTTACCATGGATTTTATCCTGCTTGGATGGGTAAAAACTCTCTACCTGCAGGATGGTGGTGCAGTGATCACTTTTAAGGAAAACTTGTTTCCTTACGTCGAGTATTCCGAAGCATATATTGCCTCGTTGCTCGGTATAGTGTGGATTATGACAGGGTTATTTTATATGCCGGCTGTCATTTTTCTCACATAATTTCCCATATGGAATTTAATTTTGTCAAGACATTAGTTTATCAAAAGTAGTTGTGAGAAATTCATTAAGTTTTGTGTAGGAAGTTTATAGGCTTCAACTACCAATGTTGCATCTTTCAACTACATGTTACAAAATAAAATGTACAAGACTTCTAATGATAAAACTTTATGAGGTTGGTTGCATTCCATGCCCTTGGTATTGGTTTGCCGTTTGTCGTTTCCAATTTGTAGGAGCCTTTACCCAGCACTTGTGCAATTACATAGGGGCCTTCCCAATTTGGTCCCAATTTTCCTTCGTATTCCACTTGCTTACACTGTTTAACCTTAGGACATATTCTCCTACTTTGAAGGTTGAGGTTTTTACTCTTTTGTTGTAATAGCCTTCAATCGTTCGTTTGTACGAGGCCTCCCGAATCACAGCTGCTTCGCTTCTTTCCTCGAGCAGATCCAAGTTAACTCGAAGATTTTCTTCGTTGTTTTCATTTTTCGTTGTTCTTTCTGTTAGCACTTGTATCTCTGTGGGAAGGATGGCTTCTGTTCTGTATGTAAGGCTGTAGGGGGTTTCGCCATTGCTTCCCTTTGGTGTTGTCCTGTGTGCCCACAGTGAAATGTCCCGTTCTTATTGATTAAAAACGTTCCATATTAATTGATTTCGTTGCGAGGTTTTGACCTCTATATGAGACGTTTTTCAAAGACTGCATTCATTTTTAAAACAAACCATAACCTTTATTTCATAGATAAAGGTTTTAAAAAGCTTTACGTAGATTATCAAATAATGATAATCTAAAATATCCTGTTTACACACGACCATTACATAATGGTTTACAATACAAATATGTTACAACAAAATAAGTTTCTTGAATGCAGTTTTTACACAATATCATACAAGCATGGACTCCAAATCTCGTCCTTATTTAAGTATGCGACAGCGGAAGCTCTTAATAATCACCTGAGAATAAACATGCTTAAAACGTCAACAAAAATGTTGGTGAGTTATAGGTTTAACCTATATATATCAAATCATAATAATAGACCACAAGATTTCATATTTCAATACACATCCCATACATAGAGATAAAAATCATTCATATGGTGAACACCTGGTAACCGACATTAACAAGATGCATATATAAGAATATCCCCATCATTCTGGGACACCCTTCGGATATGATATAAATTTCGAAGTACTAAAGCATCCGGTACTTTGGATGGGGTTTGTTAGGCCCAATAGATCTATCTTTAGGATTCACGTCAATTAGGGTGTCTGTTTCCTAATTCTTAGATTACCAGACTTAATAAAAAGGGGCATATTCGATTTCGATAATTCAACCATAGAATGTAGTTTCACGTACTTGTGTCTATTTTGTAAATCATTTATAAAACCTGCATGTATTCTCATCCCAAAAATATTAGATTTTAAAAGTGGGACTATAACTCACTTTCACAGATTTTTACTTCGTCGGGAAGTAAGACTTGGCCACTGGTTGATTCACGAACCTATAACAATATATACATATATATCAAAGTATGTTCAAAATATATTTACAACACTTTTAATATATTTTGATGTTTTAAGTTTATTAAGTCAGCTGTCCTCGTTAGTAACCTACAACTAGTTGTCCACAGTTAGATGTACAGAAATAAATCGATAAATATAATCTTGAATCAATCCACGACCCAGTGTATACGTATCTCAGTATTGATCACAACTCAAACTATATATATTTTGGAATCAACCTCAACCCTGTATAGCTAACTCCAACATTCACATATAGAGTGTCTATGGTTGTTCTGAAATATATATATAGATGTGTCGACATGATAGGTCGAAACATTGTATACGTGTCTATGGTATCTCAAGATTACATAATATACAATACAAGTTGATTAAGTTATGGTTGGAATAGATTTGTTACCAATTTTCACGTAGCTAAAATGAGAAAAATTATCCAATCTTGTTTTACCCATAACTTCTTCATTTTAAATCCGTTTTGAGTGAATCAAATTGCTATGGTTTCATATTGAACTCTATTTTATGAATCTAAACAGAAAAAGTATAGGTTTATAGACGGAAAAATAAGTTACAAGTCGTTTTTGTAAAGGTAGTCATTTCAGTCGAAAGAACGACGTCTAGATGACCATTTTAGAAAACATACTTCCACTTTGAGTTTAACCATAATTTTTGGATATAGTTTCATGTTCATAATAAAAATCATTTTCTCAGAATAACAACTTTTAAATCAAAGTTTATCATAGTTTTTAATTAACTAGCCCAAAACAGCCCGCGGTGTTACTACGACGGCGTAAATCCGGTTTTACGGTGTTTTTCTTGTTTCCAGGTTTTAAATCATTAAGTTAGCATATCATATAGATATAGAACATGTGCTTAGTTAATTTTAAAATTCAAGTTAGAAGGATTAACTTTTGTTTGCGAACAAGTTTAGAATTAACTAAACTATGTTCTAGTGATTACAAGTTTAAACCTTCGAATAAGATAGCTTTATATGTATGAATCGAATGATGTTATGAACATCATTACTACCTTAAGTTCCTTGGATAAACCTACTGGAAAAGAGAAAAATGGATCTAGCTTCAACGGATCCTTGAATGGCTCGAAGTTCTTGAAGCAGAATCATGACACGAAAACAAGTTCAAGTAAGATCATCACTTGAAATAAGATTGTTATAGTTATAGAAATTGAACCAAAGTTTGAATATGATTATTACCTTGTATTAGAATGATAACCTACTGTAAGAAACAAAGATTTCTTGAGGTTGGATGATCACCTTACAAGATTGGAAGTGAGCTAGCAAACTTGAAAGTATTCTTGATTTTATGAAACTAGAACTTTTGGAATTTATGAAGAACACTTAGAACTTGAAGATAGAACTTGAGAGAGATCAATTAGATGAAGAAAATTGAAGAATGAAAGTGTTTGCAGGTGTTTTTGGTCGTTGGTGTATGGATTAGATATAAAGGATATGTAATTTTGTTTTCATGTAAATAAGTCATGAATGATTACTCATATTTTTGTAATTTTATGAGATATTTCATGCTAGTTGCCAAATGATGGTTCCCACATGTGTTAGATGACTCACATGGGCTGCTAAGAGCTGATCATTGGAGTGTATATACCAATAGTACATACATCTAAAAGCTGTGTATTGTACGAGTACGAATACGGGTGCATACGAGTAGAATTGTTGATGAAATTGAACGAGGATGTAATTGTAAGCATTTTTGTTAAGTAGAAGTATTTTGATAAGTGTATTGAAGTCTTTCAAAAGTGTATAAATACATATTAAAACACTACATGTATATACATTTTAACTGAGTCGTTAAGTCATCGTTAGTCGTTACATGTAAATGTTGTTTTGAAACCTTTAGGTTAACGATCTTGTTAAATGTTGTTAACCCAATGTTTATAATATCAAAAGAGATTTTAAATTATTATATTATCATGATATTATGATGTACGAATATCTCTTAATATGATATATATACATTAATTGTCGTTACAACGATAATCGTTACATATATGTCTCGTTTCAAAATTATTAAGTTAGTAGTCTTGTTTTTACATATGTAGTTCATTGTTAATATACTTAATGATATGTTTAATTATCATAATATAATGTTAACTATATATATAACCATATATATGTCATCATATAGTTTTTACAAGTTTTAACGTTCGTGAATCACCGGTCAACTTGGGTGGTCAATTGTCTATATGAAACATATTTCAATTAATCAAGTCTTAACAAGTTTGATTGCTTAACATGTTGGAAACATTTAATCATGTAAATATCAATCTCAATTAATATATATAAACATGGAAAAGTTCGGGTCACTACAGTACCTACCCGTTAAATAAATTTCGTCCCGAAATTTTAAGCTGTTGAAGGTGTTGACGAATCTTCTGGAAATAGATGCGGGTATTTCTTCTTCATCTGATCTTCACGCTCCCAGGTGAACTCGGTTCCTCTACGATCATTCCATCGAACCTTAACAATTGGTATCTTGTTTTGCTTAAGTCTTTTAACCTCACGATCCATTATTTCGACGGGTTCTTTGATGAATTGAAGTTTTTCGTTGATTTGGATTTCATCTAACGGAATAGTGAGATCTTCTTTAGCAAAACATTTCTTCACATTCGAGACGTGGAAAGTGTTATGTACAGTCGCGAGTTGTTGAGGTAACTCAAGTCGGTAAGCTACTGGTCCGACACGATCAATAATCTTGAATGGTCCAATATACCTTGGATTTAATTTCCCTCGTTTACCAAATCGAACAACGCCTTTCCAAGGTGCAACTTTAAGCATGACCATCTCTCCAATTTCAAATTCTATATCTTTTCTTTTAATGTCAGCGTAGCTCTTTTGTCGACTTTGGGCGGTTTTCAACCGTTGTTGAATTTGGATGATCTTCTCGGTAGTTTCTTGTATAATCTCCGGACCCGTAATCTGTCTATCCCCCACTTCACTCCAACAAATCGGAGACCTGCACTTTCTACCATAAAGTGCTTCAAACGGCTCCATCTCAATGCTTGAATGGTAGCTGTTGTTGTAGGAAAATTCGGCTAACGGTAGATGTTGATTCCAACTGTTTCCAAAATCAATAACACATGCTCGTAGCATGTCTTCAAGCGTTTGTATCGTCCTTTCGCTCTGCCCATCAGTTTGTGGATGATAGGCAGTACTCATGTCTAGACGAGTTCCTAATGCTTGCTGTAATGTCTGCCAGAATCTTGAAATAAATCTGCCATCCTTATCAGAGATAATAGAGATTGGTATTCCATGTCTGGAGACGACTTCCTTCAAATACAGTCGTGCTAACTTCTCCATCTTGTCATCTTCTCTTATTGGCAGGAAGTGTGCTGATTTGGTGAGACGATCAACTATTACCGAAATAGTATCAAAACCACTTGCAGTCCTTGGCAATTTAGTGATGAAATCCATGGTAATGTTTTCCCATTTCCATTCTGGGATTTCGGGTTGTTGAAGTAGACCTGATGGTTTCTGATGCTCAGCTTTGACCTTAGAACACGTCAAACATTCTCCTACGTATTTAGCAACATCGGCTTTCATACCCGGCTACCAAAAATGTTTCTTGAGATCCTTGTACATCTTCCCCATTCCAGGATGTATTGAGTATCTGGTTTTATGAGCTTCTCTAAGTACCATTTCTCTCATATCTCCAAATTTTGGTACCCAAATCCTTTCAGCCCTATACCGGGTTCCGTCTTCCCGAATATTAAGATGCTTCTCCGATCCTTTGGGTATTTCATCCTTTAAATTTCCCTCTTTTAAAACTCCTTGTTGCGCCTCCTTTATTTGAGTAGTAAGGTTATTATGAATCATTATATTCATAGATTTTACTCGAATGGGTTCTCTGTCCTTCCTGCTCAAGGCATCGGCTACCACATTTGCCTTCCTCGGGTGGTAACGAATCTCAAAGTCGTAATCATTCAACAATTCAATCCACCTACGCTGCCTCATATTCAGTTGTTTCTGATTAAATATGTGTTGAAGACTTTTGTGGTCGGTATATATAATACTTTTGACCCCATATAAGTAGTGCCTCCAAGTCTTTAATGCAAAAACAACCGCGCCTAATTCCAAATCATGCGTCGTATAATTTTGCTCGTGAATCTTCAATTGTCTAGAGGCATAAGCAATCACCTTCGTTCGTTGCATTAATACACAACCGAGACCTTGCTTTGATGCGTCACAATAAATCACAAAATCATCATTCCCTTCAAGCAATGACAATATAGGTGCCGTAGTTAGCTTTTTCTTCAATAACTGAAACGCTTTCTCTTGTTCATCCTTCCATTCAAATTTCTTCCCTTTATGCATTAATGCAGTTAAGGGTTTTGCTATTCTGGAAAAGTCTTGGATGAACCTTCTGTAGTAACCAGCTAGTCCTAAAAACTGGCGTATGTGTTTCGGAGTTTTCGGGGTTTCCCACTTTTCAACAGTTTCTATCTTTGCCGGATCCACCTTAATACCTTCTTTGTTCACTATGTGACCGAGGAATTGAACTTCTTCCAACCAAAATGCATACTTTGAAAACTTAGCGTACAATTCTTCCTTCCTCAATACTTCTAACACCTTTCTCAAATGTTCACCTTGTTCTTGGTCATTCTTTGAGTAAATAAGTATGTCATCAATGAAAACAATGACAAACTTGTCAAGGTATGGTCCACACACTCGGTTCATAAGGTTCATGAACACAGCTGGTGCATTAGTTAAACCAAAAGGCATGACCATAAATTCGTAATGACCGTAACGTGTTCTGAAAGCTGTCTTTGGAATATCATCTTCTTTCACCCGCATTTGATGATACCCGGAACGTAAGTCAATCTTTGAATAAACAGACGAGCCTTGTAATTGATCAAATAAGTCGTCGATTCTCGGTATTGGGTAGCGGTTCTTGATGGTAAGTTTATTCAACTCTCGGTAGTCGATACACAACCTGAATGTACCATCTTTCTTCTTGACAAACAAAACAGGAGCTCCCCACGGTGATGTGCTTGGTCGAATGAAACCACGCTCTAAAAGTTCTTGTAATTGGCTTTGCAGTTCTTTCATCTCACTGGGTGCGAGTCTGTAAGGAGCACGAGCTATTGGTGCAGCTCCTGGTACAAGATCTATTTGAAATTCAACGGATCGATGTGGGGGTAATCCCGGTAATTCTTTCGGAAATACATCGGGAAATTCTTTTGCAATGGGAACATCATTGATGCTCTTTTCTTCAGTTTGTACTTTCTCGACGTGTGCTAGAACAGCATAGCAACCTTTTCTTATTAGTTTTTGTGCCTTCAAATTACTAATAAGATGTAGCTTTGTGTTGCCCTTTTCTCCGTACACCATTAAGGGTTTTCCTTTTTCTCGTATAATGCGAATTGCATTTTTGTAACAGACGATCTCTGCTTTCACTTCTTTCAACCAGTCCATACCAATTATCACATCAAAACTCCCTAACTCTACTGGTATCAAATCAATCTTAAATGTTTCGCTAACCAGTTTAATTTCTCGATTCCGACATATATTATCTGCTGAAATTAATTTACCATTTGCTAATTCGAGTAAAAATTTACTATCCAAAGGCGTCAATGGACAACTAAATTTAGCACAAAAATCTCTACTCATATAACTTCTATCCGTACCCGAATCAAATAAAACGTAAGCAGATTTATTGTCAATAAGAAACGTACCCGTAACAAGCTCCGGGTCTTCCTGTGCCTCTGTCGCATTAATATTGAAAACTCTTCCGCGGCCTTGTCCATTCGTGTTCTCCTGGTTCGGGCAATTTCTAATAATGTGGCCCGGTTTTCCACATTTATAACAAACTACATTGGCATAACTTGCTCCGACACTACTTGCTCCGCCATTACTCGTTCCGACACCATTTGTTCCTTTCGTTCTATTAACCCCTGGTCCGTAGACCTCACACTTCACCGCGCTATGACCATTTCTTTTACACTTGTTGCAAAATTTGGTGCAGAACCCCGAGTGATACTTTTCACACCTTTGGCATAGCTGCTTCTGATTGTTGTTGTTGTTACGGTTATTATTGTTGTTGGGATGATTGTTGTAGTTGTTGTTGTTGTTGTTGGGCCGTTTGTTATAGTTGTGATTGATGTTGCGATTGTTGGGATAATTGTTGCGATTACTGTTGTAATTGTTGTTGTTGTATTGGTGATTCTTATCACCGTTTTCCTCCCACTTTCTTTTGACTTGCTTCACATTAGCCTCTTCAGCAGTCTGTTCTTTAATTCTTTCTTCAATCTGGTTCACTAGTTTGTGAGCCATTCTACATGCCTGTTGTATAGAGGCGGGCTAGTGTGAACTTATATCTTCTTGGATTCTTTCCGGTAATCCTTTCACAAACGCGTCGATCTTCTCTTCCTCATCTTCGAATGCTCCCGGACACAATAGGCACAATTCTGTGAATCGTCTTTCGTACGTGGTAATATCAAATCCTTGGGTTCGTAACCCTCTAAGTTCTGTCTTGAGCTTATTGATCTCGGTTCTGGGACGGTACTTCTCATTCATCAAGTGCTTGAATGCTGACCACGGTAGTGCGTACGCATCGTCTTGTCCCACTTGCTCTAGATAGGTATTCCACCATGTTAACGCAGAACCTGTGAAGGTATGCGTAGCGTACTTCACTTTGTCCTCTTCAGTACACTTACTTATGGCAAACACCGATTCGACCTTCTCGGTCCACCGTTTCAATCCGATCGGTCCTTCGGTTCCATCAAATTCCAAAGGTTTGCAGGCAGTGAATTCTTTGTAGGTGCATCCTACACGATTTCCTGTACTGCTAGATCCAAGGTTATTGTTGGTATGTAGCGCAGCCTGTACTGCGGCTATGTTTGAAGCTAGAAAAGTACGGAATTCCTCTTCATTCATATTCACGGTGTGTCGAGTAGTCGGTGCCATTTCCTTCAAAATAGTCAAATGGAACAAGTTAATCATACAGAATATTAACAGTAGTTAATAGTATTTCGTAGCATAATATGAACTCATTTATAAAAGCTTTTTCTTCATATTAGCGTTTTATAAGTTTAAATTCGGGTAGTACCTACCCGTTAAGTTCATACTTAGTAGCTAATATACAATTCAACTACTACAATTCTATATGAAAAACTGATTATAATAATATTTCGCGTTCAAACTTTTATACAATATTTTACAAATTTACAATACCGCTTATTTTACATAAAGCATGAAATATAGCACACAATAACTTTGATACAAGATAGTTGTGAAGATAATTCTAGCTAGTACACAAGTCGTTCAGCAAAGGCAATAAAGACACGTAATTCATACGTCCAGAAACAAGTCATGCATTCTGGTTTTACTAGGACTACTTCCCATCCTTGGTCTTGTGGAACATAACCGTTATGGCCGTTGATAAGACAGCGTGTTGTAACATCGTCAAAGGGACGAGGGTTACGTAATGTCCAACAGTCCCGTAACAATCTAAAAACCTCATTTCTTACCCCAATTACCGACTCCGTCACTTGTGGAAACGTTTTGTTTAATAGTTGTAGCCCGATGTTCTTGTTCTCACTTTGGTGAGAAGCGAACATTACTAATCCGTAAGCATAACATGCTTCTTTATGTTGCATGTTAGCCGCTTTTTCTAAATCACGAAGTCCAATATTCGGATATATTGAGTCAAAATAATTTCTTAACCCGTTGCGTAAAATAGCATTTGGGTTCCCCGCAATATATGCGTCAAAGTAAACACATCGTAACTTATGGGTTTCCCAATGTGATATCCCCCATCTTTCAAACGAAAGTCTCTTATAAACCAAGACATTCTTGGAACGTTCTTCGAATGTCTTACAAACTGATCTCGCCTTAAATAGTTGTGCCGAGGAATTCTGGCCGACTCTAGACAAGATTTCATCAATCATGTCTCCGGGTAGGTCTCTTAAAATATTGGGTTGTCTATCCATTTTGTATTTTTAAACTGTAAAATAGACAAGAGTTAGATTCATAAAAAAAATATTTATTAATACAAGCAATTTTTACATATATCATAAAGCATAAGCACACTATATTACATATATTACACCACACGAATACAACTATCTTATTCCGACTCGCTCGTTTCTTCTTCTTCGGTTTTGGTTCGTTTTGCCAAGTTTCTAGGGATATATGATGTTCCCCTAATACTAACTGTCGTTTTCCACAACGGTTTAGAAAAACCTGGTGGTTTAGAGGTTCCCGGGTCATTGTTACAACTTAAGGACTTCGGGGGTTGACGATACATATAAAGTTCATCGGGGTTGGAATTAGATTTCTCTATTTTTATGCCCTTTCCCTTATTATTTTCTTTTACCTTTTTAAATTCAGTTGGGGTAATTTCTATAACATCATCGGAATTCTCGTCGGAATCCGATTCATCGGAGAATTGGTAATCCTCCCAATATTTTGCTTCCTTGGCGGAAACACCATTGACCATAATTAACCTTGGTCGGTTGGTTGAGGATTTTCTTTTACTTAACCGTTTTATTATTTCCCCCACCGGTTCTACTTCTTCATCCGGTTCCGATTCTTCTTCCGGTTCCGATTCTTCTTCCGGTTCCGACTCTTCTTCCGGTTCCTCTTCGGGAACTTGTGAATCAGTCCACGAATCATTCCAATTTACATTTAACTCTTCATTATTATTAGGTGAGTCAATGGGACTTGTTCTATAGATAGACATCTATCACATAATATCAAACGCGTTAAGAGATTAATATATCACATAATATTCACATGTTAAAAATATATAGTTTCCAACAAAATTTGTTAAGCAATCATTTTTCAAGTAAACACGGTCGAAGTCCAGACTCACTAATGCATCCTAACAAACTCGATAAGACACACTAATGCAAAATTCTGGTTCTCTAAGACCAACGCTCGGATACCAACTGAAATGTCCCGTTCTTATTGATTAAAAACGTTCCATATTAATTGATTTCGTTGCGAGGTTTTGACCTCTATATGAGACGTTTTTCAAACACTGCATTCATTTTTAAAACAAACCATAACCTTTATTTCATAGATAAAGGTTTTAAAAAGCTTTACGTAGATTATCAAATAATGATAATCTAAAATATCCTGTTTACACACGACCATTACATAATGGTTTACAATACAAATATGTTACAACAAAATAAGTTTCTTGAATGCAGTTTTTACACAATATCATACAAGCATGGACTCCAAATCTCGTCCTTATTTAAGTATGCGACAGCAGAAGCTCTTAATAATCACCTGAGAATAAACATGCTTAAAACGTCAACAAAAATGTTGGTGAGTTATAGGTTTAACCTATATATATCAAATCATAATAATAGACCACAAGATTTCATATTTCAATACACATCCCATATATAGAGATAAAAATCATTCATATGGTGAACACCTGGTAACCGACATTAACAAGATGCATATATAAGAATATCCCCATCATTCCGGGACACTCTTCGGATATGATATAAATTTCGAAGTACTAAAGCATCCGGTACTTTGGATGGGGTTTGTTAGGCCCAATAGATCTATCTTTAGGATTCGCGTCAATTAGGGTGTCTGTTCCCTAATTCTTAGATTACCAGACTTAATAAAAAGGGGCATATTCGATTTCGATAATTCAACCATAGAATGTAGTTTCACGTACTTGTGTCTATTTTGTAAATCATTTATAAAACCTGCATGTATTCTCATCCCAAAAATATTAGATTTTAAAAGTGGGACTATAACTCACTTTCACAGATTTTTACTTCGTCGGGAAGTAAGACTTGGCCACTGGTTGATTCACGAACCTATAACAATATATACATATATATCAAAGTATGTTCAAAATATATTTACAACACTTTTAATATATTTTGATGTTTTAAGTTTATTAAGTCAGCTGTCCTCGTTAGTAACCTACAACTAGTTGTCCACAGTTAGATGTACAGAAATAAATCGATAAATATTATCTTGAATCAATCCACGACCCAGTGTATACGTATCTCAGTATTGATCACAACTCAAACTATATATATTTTGGAATCAACCTCAACCCTGTATAGCTAACTCCAACATTCACATATAGAGTGTCTATGGTTGTTCCGAAATATATATATAGATGTGTCGACATGATAGGTCGAAACATTGTATACGTGTCTATGGTATCTCAAGATTACATAATATACAATACAAGTTGATTAAGTTATGGTTGGAATAGATTTGTTACCAATTTTCACGTAGCTAAAATGAGAAAAATTATCCAATCTTGTTTTACCCATAACTTCTTCATTTTAAATCCGTTTTGAGTGAATCAAATTGCTATGGTTTCATATTGAACTCTATTTTATGAATCTAAAAAGAAAAAGTATAGGTTATAGACGAAAAAATAAGTTACAAGTCGTTTTTGTAAAGGTAGTCATTTCAGTCGAAAGAACGACGTCTAGATGACCATTTTAGAAAACATACTTCCACTTTGAGTTTAACCATAATTTTTGGATATAGTTTCATGTTCATAATAAAAATCATTTTCTCAGAATAACAACTTTTAAATCAAAGTTTATCATAGTTTTTAATTAACTAGCCCAAAACAGCCCGCGGTGTTACTACGACGGCGTAAATCCGGTTTTACGGTGTTTTTCGTGTTTCCAGGTTTTAAATCATTAAGTTAGCATATCATATAGATATAGAACATGTGCTTAGTTGATTTTAAAATTCAAGTTAGAAGGATTAACTTTTGTTTGCGAACAAGTTTAGAATTAACTAAACTATGTTCTAGTGATTACAAGTTTAAACCTTCGAATAAGATAGCTTTATATGTATGAATCGAATGATGTTATGAACATCATTACTACCTTAAGTTCCTTGGATAAACCTACTGGAAAAGAGAAAAATGGATCTAGCTTCAACAGATCCTTGAATGGCTCGAAGTTCTTGAAGCAGAATCATGACACGAAAACAAGTTCAAGTAAGATCATCACTTGAAATAAGATTGTTATAGTTATAGAAATTGAACCAAAGTTTGAATATGATTATTACCTTGTATTAGAATGATAACCTACTGTAAGAAACAAAGATTTCTTGAGGTTGGATGATCACCTTACAAGATTGGAAGTGAGCTAGCAAACTTGAAAGTATTCTTGATTTTATGAAACTAGAACTTTTGGAATTTATGAAGAACACTTAGAACTTGAAGATAGAACTTGAGAGAGATCAATTAGATGAAGAAAATTGAAGAATGAAATTGTTTGTATGTGTTTTTGGTCGTTGGTGTATGGATTAGATATAAAGGATATGTAATTTTGTTTTCATGTAAATAAGTCATGAATGATTACTCATATTTTTGTAATTTTATGAGATATTTCATGCTAGTTGCCAAATGATGGTTCCCACATGTGTTAGGTGACTCACATGGGCTGCTAAGAGCTGATCATTGGAGTGTATATACCAATTTTACATACATCTAAAAGCTGTGTATTGTACGAGTACGAATACGGGTGCATACGAGTAGAATTGTTGATGAAACTGAACGAGGATGTAATTGTAAGCATTTTTGTTAAGTAGAAGTATTTTGATAAGTGTATTGAAGTCTTTCAAAAGTGTATAAATACATATTAAAACACTACATGTATATACATTTTAACAGAGTCGTTAAGTCATCGTTAGTCGTTACATGTAAATGTTGTTTTGAAACCTTTAGGTTAACGATCTTGTAAAATGTTGTTAACCCAATGTTTATAATATCAAAAGAGATTTTAAATTATTATATTATCATGATATTATGATGTACGAATATCTCTTAATATGATATATATACATTAAATGTCGTTACAACGATAATCGTTACATATATGTCTCGTTTCAAAATTATTAAGTTAGTAGTCTGGTTTTTACATATGTAGTTCATTGTTAATATACTTAATGATATGTTTAATTATCATAATATAATGTTAACTATATATATAACCATATATATGTCATCATATAGTTTTTACAAGTTTTAACGTTCGTGAATCACCGGTCAACTTGGGTGGTCAATTGTCTATATGAAACATATTTCAATTAATCAAGTTTTAACAAGTTTGATTGCTTAACATGTTGGAAACATTTAATCATGTAAATATCAATCTCAATTAATATATATAAACATGGAAAAGTTCGGGTCACTACACACAGCACCAAGGGAAGCTCATCGACCCATCCCTTTCTGCACTTACCTAAGCGCTTCTCTATTCCTTTGATTATGTCTCGGTTTGTTACTTCCACCTGTCCATTGCCTTGGGGATGATATACCGAGGTGAAGTTTTGCTGGATTTTCAATTGCTTTCAAAATTTTGGGAATATTCCTTCTGCGAATTCTTTCCCATTGTCCGAGAATATTTCTTGAGGAACTCCGAACCTGCATACGATGTGTTCCCAGACAAACTTTTATATTTGCTTACCAGTGATTGCTGCCAAGGGTTTTGCTTCGGCCCACTTGGTAAAGTAGTCAATTGCTACCAGTATGGGTCCAACTATGTCTATTCCCCATTTCACGAATGGCCACGCAGATGTGACAGAGATTAGTTCTTGTTTGGGTAGTCTCGGGACATTTGAGTGGATTTGACAAGACTCACAAGTTTGTAGTACCGTCGTAGTGTCATGATGAATTGTAGGCCAATAGTACCCTAGTCTCATGATTTTGGCGACTACTGACCTTGAACCCGCGTGAAGACCACATATCCCTTCGTGCATCTCTTGGATTATGACAGTTGCTTGCTTTGGCCCTACACATCGAAGCCATGGAGTGAGAAAGGATCTTCTGTATAGCACTCCGTTCATCATTTTGTATGAAGGTGCCTTTATCCTTATCTTCCTTGCTTCATTTTTATCCTCTGGTAATTTTCCTGTTTCAAGATATACCTGCAGTGGAGTCATCCATGTTACCTCGTCTTCTTGTATAAGGTCATTGACTTCTTCTTCTAGCATCGATTTCTTTTCTAGCACCTCTACCAAGACTTCTTTTGCAAGATGCTCAAATGTCAGTGAAGCAAGTTTGCTCAGTGCGTCTGCCTTCTTATTTTGACTTCTTCGGACATGTTCGATATTAAAACTTTTGTTGCTTTTGATCAGTTCTTTTGCTTTTGACAAGTAGTGTTGGATGGTGGGTTGCTTTGCTTCGAAAGTGCCCTTGATCTGGTTAGACACTATTTGTGAATCGACGAAGGCTCGGAGATGAAGGATTTTTAATTCCTTCGCCATTCTCAATCCTACTAGTAGAGCTTCGTACTCTGCTTCCTTATTGGTTGTTGCGAATTCAAAACGAAGTGCATAAGTGAACTCTTTTCCTTTGGGATTTACTAACATTAGACCAGCACCTGATCCATCAGAACTTGACGCACCGTCAGTGTACAACTTCCATTCTTCACTTTCGATCTTTGGGGTAATAATTTGAGTTGAGTTCTTTGTGTCTTTTTCATTAACACTATCTGTTTCGGCAATGAAATCTGCTAGAACTTGTCCTTTGATTGCATGCCTGACCCGGAACTCGATGTCATGCTCCCCTAACTCAATGGCCCATTTGGCCATTCTCCCCTATTTTTCAGGTTTCGATAGTACTTTCCTGATTGGTTTGTTGGTAAGTACCACTATCTGATGTGCCTGGAAGTATCTTCTGAATTTCCTAGCTGTGTGGACGAGTGCTAGAGTAAGTTTCTCAAGTTCTGGATAATTCAGCTTCGCTCCTTGAAGTACTCGACAAACAAAGTATATTGGTACTTGCGTTCTCTCTCATTCGGTAACCAATACTGTGCTAATGCACTCCTTCGAAGCAGCCAAGTATATGAAGAGTGTTTCTCCTTCTTCGGGTGAGGTCAAGGTAGGGAGTTTGGCGATGTACTCCTTCATTTCGACGAATGCCTTCTCCGCTTCTTCGTTCCAGACAATATTCTTTTTCCCCAAGCATCCCATCAGAATTCTGAAGAAAGGTAGTTGTTTTTCTGCTCCCTTTGATACGAATCTGCTAAGTGATGCTAATTTCCCATTCAGGCTCTGCATGTCTTTTATGGTTGCGGGGGTTTGGAGTTGTTTTAGCCTGTCTACCTTTTCCGGATTCGCCTGGATCCCCTTTCTGGTGATATAATACCCAAGAAATTTTCCTTCTTCGACTCCAAAGGAACATTTTTTCGGATTCAACTTCATGTTTATTACCCGAAGCCTGTCGAAAGTTTCCTGGATGTCCTCTATCAAATTTTCTTCTTTCCGACTTTTGATTACCATGTCATCCACATAGGCTTCCAGATTTCTTCCCAGCTGATTATGAAAGGCTTTGTCGAAGAGTCTTTGATAAGTTGCCCCTGCGTTTTTTAAACCGAAGGGCATTTTTTGATAGCAATAAATTCCCTTGATGGTGAAAAAAGATGTTTTTTCTTCGTCCTCCTTAGCCATTTTGATCTGATGATACCCTTTGTAAGCATCTAAGAAGCTTTTATATCGATACCCGTTTAGGGATTCGACTTTCCAATCGATTTCGGGTAGGGGTAGCAATCTTTGGGACAGGCTTTGTTGATGTTGGTGAGATCGATGCACATTCTCCATCCTCCGTCTAATTTTTTCACCATGACTGGATTAGCGACCCACGAAGGATATTTAGCTTCGCGAATTATTCCTGCTTTCAGCAGACCTTCTACTTCCTTACAGGCTGCTTCGTCCCTTTCCGGTGCTAAGTTCCGTTTTTCTGATGCACCGGTTCAAGGTGCTTGTGCTCATTGAGTCGATGCTCCGTCACGAAGGGTGACCCCTGTATATTGATGGTTCGTGGTATCCCGGTCATATCGCTGTTTTTCCAAGCAAATACATCCACATTGGCTTGTAGTAACTTCCGGAGCTTTTGTTTGGTGGATGCTGGCAAGTTCTTTCCTATGCTGACCTCCTGATCCTGAAACATCAGATTCACTGATATCTTTTCTACATGGGGATCTTCCTTCGAAGCTTCGAGGATGCACTCGGTCGATTCTTTCATTGTTTCTTTTATGGCCAGGATCATCTTATTCCTGTCATATGTTGATGCGAGAGTTCCGATCCCTTCATGGGTATGGAATTTGATCATTTGATGTACTGTGGATACGATTATACCCATCTTTTTCATAGCTACCCTCCCAAGCAGAATGTTATGTGGGGAGTTTGCTCGGACCACCACAAAATCAATGGTTTCGGTCCTTGTCAATGGTGGCTCCCCTATTGTGAAGTCGAGATCAATTTATCTAATGGTCCAACACCTTTCTCTGGAGAATCCTACTAAGGGTACTCTTGGGGCACCCAACCGTGCTCTGATCGCAGGACTTAGCCATTCGAAGCAATGTTCGTACATTACGTCACAAGCACTTCCACTGTCAAGGTATATCCTTCGTACTTCTCTGTTAAAAATCTTTCCATTTATGGTGACCGGTAGGTCCGAAGGACATATTGTATCAAGGGCTGGGAACGATACTTCACTCCATTCTCTAATGATACGACATCTTTCTCTTTTCTTAAAAGCTGGTGTGAATCTATTGCCAGGATTATATTCTCTGCTTCTTGCCTCGTGTCTTCCATTTTCTTTTCCTGTACCCTCTCTTTCTTTGGTTCTCGGATTCCTTTTATGAGATGAGACATGACTTAACAGCCTCCTCAATGGCTATTTTGAGGTTGAAGCATTCATCTGTATCGTGCCCAAAATCATTGTGGAAGTCACAAAACTTGGTCATGTCCCTGTTCCTTCCTCTGTTGGACATCTTTCCCGGGGCTTTGAACTTGTTGGCTGCTTTTTCTGTTGCTAGGATTTCCTTGGGGGTTTTTATCAACGCCCCCAGGATTCCAGCTCCGGTTTCTCTTCGGTAAGGGTGAAATCTCCCTTTATCCTCCTTCCTACCATGTTTTTCATCCCTTCTTTCTGATTTTTCTTTTCACCTATTCATGGGAGCGTCGTCCAGTACGAAGTTACCTGCTGTTTCCTTAGCGTCTAACCATATATATGCCTTTTCTAACAAAGCTTCGTAAGTGCTTGGTAGGTCTCGGCTAAGGTGTTCAATGAGAGGTCTAATCCTAGATCCATAAAGGAACCCAGATTTTCTTTGGGATTCCTGTAGGTTAGGAATTTGTTGAGTTTCGTTAGTATACCTAGTGAGGAAGGCTCTAGAACCTTCGCTATCTCTTTGCTTTATCCCATGGGCGGCCACATGATTCTTTTTGTGTCGCTTTTGCTGACTAAAATTAGACCTAAATTGCCGTTTTAGGTCATCGAAGCTAGCTACAGAGTCTTTTGGTAGGGAGTCAAACCAGACCCTACCATCCACCTTTGACATGTAGGAGAATTCGTGACATGCTACGGGTATGTCCCATTTGGCCATTCGTGCTGCACCCTCGAATATACTAAGGAAATCATCCGGGCCGTCCTTTCCTTCGTAGTAAATTAGGTGTGACGGTATTTTCATTCCGTCGGGGAATGCACAGTTCTAGATGTAGGGCACAAACGGGGTTTTTTGGTTTATCCAGAAGTTGCTATTGGCCGCGATAGGGGGTAGTATTTGATGACCTTGGGCGCAGCACATTCCCCCTGGTTAGGAGGATATATCCAGGTGGTGGTCATTTGTTGTGGTGGATGGTTCCAGTTTTAGAAGTATGCGTGGCTGGTTACTGGTGGTACTGAAGCGTTTGGTTGATTGCTCATAGGGGTTGTTTCTACACATGGTATGTTGGGGGTTGTAACGACCCGCACTTTTTCGATCATTCTATACTTATAAGATTAATATTTACATAAATTAAACCTTACCAACATGATAAGCAATCCAAATTGTCGAGACTTATGTTTTTCGAAAAGAGATTTACACAACGTTTGACCGTCTAGTTTGACCGATGATATCACGAATTATACAATATATGATAATTATACGTTTGTATATATATATGTATATATACATGTTTAACATGATTTAAGGATGTTTTAATACCTCATTTTGTATTAATAACAATAAGTTATAAGTATATTTTGAAACTACTAACTTAAGTTTTCAAAACAATAACCATACGTAACGTTATTTGACTTAAATACTTATGACATATAATGTTTATACATATATCGTATAAGTAATGTATTTAATCATTTTTAAGGACTTAAATACATAAAACCATATAAGTATATTCACAAAAGATAGCTATATTTGAATCCTCGTTCCGTTTTCACAAGATTTCTATACGTATACTTAGGGTATATGTACCCGTATAAATACGCAGTTTCTAGAAGTTTTACTATTGAAAAATACCAATTATTAGACTTCAATTATATGATCTTAGCAGCCTTTGATTAGTCAATACATGTGGGATCATATATGAGGACTTTTGAGCTAAAAATCAAAAAATAAAGTCTATATATACATATACATATATACGCCTATATACACATATGCATACTTTCATAACAATTTTCTTTCAAGTTAAATGATCTTCTAAACTCTCTTATCTTCAACCTTCAAGTGTTCTTCAAGGTCCTCATAAGTTTTTAGCTTCAAAACATCACTTAATCATCATAAGAAAACCCTTACAAAAATACTTCAAGAAAACCTTCCAAGAACACCAACTTACTTCCAATCTTTCATCCACTTCCATCACCCTTTTGGTTCTAGGTTCTTACTCCTCTTTTACAACAACCTTGTCCAAGGAACTTGAGGTAGAATCTATGTTCATAACCTTATTCGATTCATATATATATAGCTATCTTATTTTGTGGTATAAAATTTTAACAACAAGAACATAGTTTGAATGTTTTCAAACTTGTTTGCAAACTAAATAGATCCTTCTAACTTAACTTTTAAAATACTCCAAGACCTGTAATATAACTTAAATATATGCTAATTTAACAAGGTATAACTTGGTTTTTCAAAGATTATCTTAAAAACTGTTTTTACGACGTCGGAGTGCCACCGGGGACTGTTTTGGGTTGGATAATTAAAAACTATCTTAAACTTTGAATTGGAAGTTTATGTTCTGGAAAAATGATTTTTACTATGGATATGATAACACATAAAAATTCCATGATTTAATTCAAAGTATAAGTATTTTTAGAAAAATAATCATTTAAGGTTGTTTACATAAAGGAAAATGTTTAACTTCATAAGTTTCACTAAAGTTTCACCTATGCCGTGTGATTTTGAATACAAACCAAGGTATTTTCAGTTCATAGTCTTAAAGAGAGACTCGATCCAAGGAGATGGCAAGTTGAATCAACGAAAATGGATTTGTAACGAAGAAACTATGACCGAAACAAAATTGGTTATCCAAGACTTGTTTAACTTCGGGATTAATTGGGAAAAATTAAATAAAATCACATCTTTCTAAGATAACATTATATTTTATATAATTCAATTTTATATGGTTCAGGATCACCCGTAAACAACACGAGAAGATTAATCATAAGATCCCATGATTGTACGCAACACGTCATTTGACAACACCGGTACTTTATGTACGCAACACGTCATTTGACAACACCGGTACCGTAGGTCAAGATTAATCTCGACCAATACATATACGATGGGGTTTTATTTATTTCGTTGGGGGTTTTATTTATTTCATTGCGGGTATATTAAACATCTAAAAATGAACCATTAAAATTGAATTACTAACAACGAACTGCTAACTATGGACTAAGGAATTATTCAAAGTATTAAAAGTATAACAAGTATATATATGTGACGTTTGTTTAAAAAGAAAAGGTATTGATATATTATATATGGATAGGTTCGTGATATCAACCGGAGACCAAGTCAAATTATATATATATATATCTTCAAGACGAAAGTGAGTATATAGTCCCACTTTTAAACTCTAAATATTTCGGGATGAGAATACATGTATTTTATGTTTTACGTTATGGACACAAGTAACTGAAAAATATATTCTACGTTGAGTTGTACCACTGGCATACTTCCCTGTAGCTTGGTAACTGTTATTTACAGCGGTATTGTAAACGCGAATCCTGTTGATAGATCTATCGGGCCTGACAACCCCAACCGGACTGGACGACCAGTATTCAACGGTTGCACAGTACTTCGTTTCGTGACTACACTTGGTACGGTGTAGTAAGATTTCATAATAAAGGGAATATGCGACGTGATTAAATGTTAAGTATGGTTACCAAGTGCTCAACCACTTAGAATATTTTTATTAAACTGTTTATATACGAAATCTTGTGGTCTATATATATATATTGCTGCCGGCATTAAACCTATATCTCACCAACTTTATGTTGACCTTTTAAAACATGTCTATTCTCAGGTGATTACTAAAGCTTCCGCTGCATTATGTTGAATTTGAGCAGGATCTTGCGTACGCATATTTGTGTCAAAAATAAAACTGCATACCCAAGGATTTGGGTTGTAAAATATGCTCGAAATCGTGTTGTTATCATTATATGTAAAGTTTGTAAGTCGAAGATTATCGCTAAACGATAATCATCTTTTTATTGTCTAAAGCTTGTAACAAAAATAATGGTTATGGTTTGTAATGTATAATATATGCAGTTTCTCTTTTAAAAATGTCGCATATAGAGGTCAATACCTCGCAATGAAATCATACGTTATCTAACACGTTCTTATGGTTAAGGACGGGTTATGACATGTGGTATCAGAGCGGTGGTCTTAGCGAACGAGGTTTGCATTAGTGTGTCTAACTGATAAGTCGTTAGGATACATTAGTAAGTCTGGACTTTGACCGGGTCTGATTTAAAAACCATTGCTTATCATTGTTGGTTAAAATTTATATGTAAATATTATGTAGTACTAATGGGTTAGTTGTTGTGTGATAGATGTCGGGCTCAAAACTTGTCATCACGTTCAGCGACTCCGAACCAGAATCTTCAGATGGTGTTCCAGTCATTAACCTATCCGATGACGAAAATAATATCTTTGGGGAAGACTCACAAATTCCGGATGAACCGACTATAGAAAACCCGGAAAGTGAACCCGAGGAGGAAAGTGAACCCGAGGAGGAAAGTGAACCCGAGGAAGAAAGTGAACCCGAGTAGGAAAGTGAACCCGAGGAAGAAATACAGGAAATTACAAAAGACGAGTTCGAACTAGGAAAGAAACGAAAGGCTAATGAATTAGAAAATTCAAATCCCGAGTTTAGTAAGGATGATGTGGCACCAACTCCACTAGACACTACCACCCCTATTCCCGCTATTCCTATTCGTTCTATCCCGGCATCCAGTTCTTCAGTCCTACAGCCAAAATATAGGCAGACAGCCAGGATAAGCGTTAAGCGATTCTTTGAACCTAAACGTCCTAGAAAATAGACCAAACGATGCGCTGCCGTATTAAACCATGGGATCATATAATGTTTTGTATAATATTATTAGTGTGGTTTGTTTAATGTTCGATGTAAGATAAGCATATGTAAAATAGTGAAGTGTGAAATGCAATAATTTTCCATGGTTAAGTATTATTTAGATGGTAGTAATTGATTCTGTACTAAGCTATTAAGTATGGACATTAACGGGTAGGTACTACCCTAGATATAATTATAAAACGCTAATAAGAAGAAAAGGCTTTTATAATAATACCTGGTTCATATTATTAATAAGCTATAATGTACTGTAAATATACACTACATCTATAATATTCCATGTGAATAATTATTTTCTTTTCATTCTTATAGAAGAATATGGCGCGATTGAACCGAATGACGGAACAAGAAATCCAGGAACTCATCAATCAGCGAGTGAACGACAGAATGTTATGGGTCGAGGCTGCAAGAGGTGCTGCAGTTAACCCAAATCCTCGTGTGGGGTGCACTTACAAAACTTTTCAAGCTTGCAAGCCCTCATCATTCAGTGGAACAGAAGGACCGATCGGTTTAACCCGGTGGATAGAAAAGATGGAGACTGTGTTTAAAATCAGTGGTTGTGTTGAAAAGGACATGACCAAGTATGCATCGTGCACTTTGCAAGATAGTGCACTCACGTGGTGGAAAAATTATGTGAAGGCTGTAGGAGGAGATGTAGCTTATGATACTCCGTGGGAAGAATTCAAAACAATGTTAATCAACGAATATTGTCCAAGGAACGAGGTTAGGAAGTTGGAAGATGAGTTACGAAGTCTGAAGGTTATTGGTACTGAAATCACCAACTACAATCAGCGATTCATGGAATTAGTTTTGCTATGTCCTGAATTGGTTCCAACCGAAGAACGGAAGATTGAAATGTACAAAGATGGTTTGCCCAAAAAGGTCAAGGCAAATGTTACAGCATCAAAACCTAAGACAATTCATGAAGCTATAACCATGGTAAACGAGCTAATGGATCTGGTTATCATGGATAAGAAAGTATCCAATACTGATGTGAAGGTATCAGGTAACAAAAGAAAGTGGAATGGAAATTATGATCGAGGTAACCAACAACAATCTTTTAAGAAACAAGAAAACACGCAAGGTGCGGGTAGTGGTTTAAGCTTTGGTTATAAAGGACAAAATCCTTTATGCAACCGATGCCACAAACATCACTCTGGTTACTGTAATGTGGTATGCGACAAATGTAATCGAAAGGGTCATCTTACTGAAGATTGTAGGGCTCTCGTTACAAATACAAATGGTACCAAGACTCCTGCCACCAATGCAAATAGAACTGCTTTGGCTACCATTACTTGTTTTGGGTGTGGAAAACAAGGTCACTATAAGAGCCAGTGCCCGAATCCAGAGAAGAATATCGGACCTGCACGTGGGAGAGCATTTGTTATTAATGCTAGAGAGGCATGTGAAGACCCGGAGCTTGTTACGGGTACGTTTACCATTAATAACTTATCCGCATCTATTATATTTGATACTGGTGCTGATAGAAGTTACGTGTGTAGAGACTTTCACGCTAAATTGAATTGTTCATCATTACCTCTAGATGCTAAGTACATGATTGAGTTAGCTAATGGTAAACTAATTAAAGCCGATAAAATTTGCCGTGATTGTAAAATAAATTTAGCCGGAGAAACATTTAAGATTGATTTGATACCCGTAGAATTAGGAAGTTTTGATGTAATAGTCGGCATGGACTGGATGTCCAAAATAGGAGCTGAAGTTGTGTGCGCCAAGAAGGCAATTCGCATTCCTCGTAAGAATAAAACGCCAGTAATGATTTATGGAGAGAAGGGTAACTCAAAGCTAAAACTCATTAGTTATTTGAAAGCTCAAAAGTGCTTGAAGAAAGGGTGCTATGCTATCTTAGCACATGTTAATAAAGTCGAAAAGAAAGAAAAAGAGAAGTGCATCAATGACGTGCCTGTGGAAAGAGATTTTCCTGAAGTATTTCCGGAAGAGTTGCCGGGATTACCTCCATTTAGATCTGTATAATTTCAAATAGATTTAGTACCAGGAGCTGCACCAGTGGCTCGTGCTCCATATAGACTTGCACCGTCCGAATTAAAAGAACTTCAAAGTCAGTTAAAAGAATTACTAGACCGTGGATTCATACGACCAAGCACTTCACCGTGGGGAGCTCCAATTTTGTTTGTTAAGAAGAAAGATGGATCTTTTAGGATGTGTATAGATTATCGTGAATTAAATAAGTTAACTATCAAGAATCGGTATCCACTACCGAGAATTGATGACTTATTTGATCAACTGCAAGGATCATGTGTTTATTCGAAAATCTACTTAAGATCGGGTTATCATCAATTACGTGTCAAAGAAGAGGACATTCCAAAAACTGCTTTTCGGACACGTTATGGTCATTACGAATTTTTGGTCATGCCGTTTGGATTGACGAATGCGCCAGCTGTATTCATGGACCTCATGAATCGAGTTTGTAGTCCATATTTAGATAAGTTTGTTATCGTTTTCATTGATGATATTCTTATCTATTCCAAGAGTGAGCAAGAGCATGAACAGCATTTAAGGTTGATATTAGAGTTGTTGAGAAAAGAACAGCTATATGCTAAATTTTCTAAATGTGCTTTCTGGTTGAAAGAAGTGCAATTTCTTGGCCACGTTGTTAGTAGCAAAGGAATTCAGGTTGATCCAGCAAAAATTGAAGCCATTGAAAAATGGGAGACTCCTAAGACACCAACGCAGATACGCCAATTTTTGGGTTTAGCCGGTTATTATAGAAGGTTTATTCAAGATTTTTCCCGAATAGCTAAGCCGTTGACAGCGTTAACGCAAAAAGGGAAGAAATATGAATGGACCTCTGAGCAGGAGAACGCATTTCAAATACTAAAGAAGGAGTTAACTACGGCGCCTATTTTATCGTTACCAGAAGGGAACGATGATTTTGAAATATATTGTGACGCTTCGCGACAAGGTTTTGGTTGCGTTCTTATGCAACGGAAGAAAGTTATTGCATACGCATCCCGACAATTAAAGATTCACGAGCGGAATTATACAACGCATGATCTAGAACTGGGAGCAGTCGTGTTTGCATTGAAGATATGGAGACACTACTTGTATGGGGTTAAATGCACTGTGTTTACTGATCATAAAAGCCTTCAACATATTTTCGATCAAAAGCAGCTGAACATGAGGCAACGTAGGTGGGTTGAGTTAATAAATGACTATGATTGTGAAATTCGTTATCATCCCGGGAAAGCGAACGTGGTGGCCGACGCTCTAAGCAGAAAGAAACGAGAACCAATTCGAGTACGAGCGATGAACATAAAAATTCGCATGAATCTCAACTCACAAATCAAAGAAGTTCAACGAGAAGCACTTACTAAAGAAAATATAGGAAATGAAATAATGAAGAAGTATGAGAAGCAACTCGTTATACGGGAAGATGGAATTCGATATTTTGCAAACCGTATTTAGGTACCGAAGTTGGGTGGATTAAGGAAGTTGATATTGAATGAGGCACATAAGACAAGATACTCGATACATCCTGGAGTTAGAAAGATGTACCAAGATCTTAAGACACATTATTGGTGGCCTAATTTAAAGACAGACGTTGCAACATATGTTGGGGAATGTTTAACTTGTTCCAAAGTCAAAGCTAAACACCAGAAGCCGTCAGGGTTACTTCAACAACCAGAAATCCCAGAATGGAAATGGGATGGTATTACCATGGATTTCATCACGAAGTTACCAAAGACTGCCTGGGGATACGACACCATTTGGGTGATTGTTGATCGTCTCACCAAGTCTGCACATTTCTTGCCTATAAAGGAAACGGATAGAATGGAGAAACTATTACGATTGTATATAAAGGAAGTTGTTTCAAGGCATGGAATACCTATTTCCATTATATCCGATCGTGATAGTAGATTTACATCAAAGTTCTGGCAATCACTACAGGAGGCCCTAGGAACTCGTTTGGATATGAGTACCGCGTATCATCCGCAAACCGACGGGCAGAGTGAAAGAACGATTCAGACTCTTGAAGACATGCTCAGGGCATGTGTGATCGATTTTGGAAACGGATGGGATAAATATCTACCATTAGCAGAATTCTCGTATAATAATAGTTATCATGCGAGCATTAAAGCTGCACCATTCGAAGCATTGTATGGAAGGAAGTGTAGATCTCCTATTTGTTGGAATGAAGTAGGAGATCGACAATTAACTGGCCCCGAGATCATACACGAAACGACTGAGAAGATAGTACAAATCAAGGAGAGATTGAAAACAGCCCGTAGTCGCCAAAAGAGCTACGCCGATGTCCGAAGGAAACCATTAGAGTTTCAAATCGGTGACATGGTTATGCTAAAGGTGTCACCTTGGTAAGGTGTAATACGTTTTGGAAAAAGGGGTAAACTAAACCCAAGGTATGTAGGTCCGTTCAAGATCATCGAACGCATTGGACCAGTAGCTTATCGACTCGAGTTACCGCAACAACTCACCGGAGTACATAATACTTTTCACGTCTCAAACCTTAAGAAGTGTATTGCAAAGGAAGACCTCACCATTCCTCTTGAAGAAATCCATGTGGACGAGAAACTACAATTCATCGAAGAACCAATCGAAATCATGGATCGTGAAGTTAAACGGCTCAAGCAGAGCAACATACCGATCGTTAAGGTTCGTTGGAATGCTCGAAGGGGTCCCGAGTTTACCTGGGAACGAGAGGATCAAATGAAACAAAAATATCCACACTTGTTTTCCGATGACGCAAAATAGGTACAATTTTAAAATTTCGGGACGAAATTTATTTAACGGGGAGGTAATGTAACGACCCGCACTTTTTCGATCATTCTATACTTATAACATTAATATTTACATAAATTAAACCTTACCAACATGATAAGCAATCCAAATTGTCGAGACTTATGTTTTTCGAAAAGAGATTTACACAACGTTTGACCGTCTAGTTTGACCGATGATATCACGAATTATACAATATATGATAATTATACGTTTGTATATATATATGTATATATACATGTTTAACATGATTTAAGGATGTTTTAATACCTCATTTTGTATTAATAACAATAAGTTATAAGTATATTTTGAAACTACTAACTTAAGTTTTCAAAACAATAACCATACGTAACGTTATTTGACTTAAATACTTATGCCATATAATGTTTATACATATATCGTATAAGTAATGTATTTAATCATTTTTAAGGACTTAAATACATAAAACCATATAAGTATATTCACAAAAGATAGCTATATTTGAATCCTCGTTCCGTTTTCACAAGATTTCTATACGTATACTTAGGGTATATGTACCCGTATAAATACGCAGTTTCTAGAAGTTTTACTATTGAAAAATACCAATTATTAGACTTCAATTATATGATCTTAGCAGCCTTTGATTAGTCAATACATGTGGGATCATATATGAGGACTTTTGAGCTAAAAATCAAAAAATAAAGTCTATATATACATATACATATATACGCCTATATACACATATGCATACTTTCATAACAATTTTCTTTCAAGTTAAATGATCTTCTAAACTCTCTTATCTTCAACCTTCAAGTGTTCTTCAAGGTCCTCATAAGTTTTTAGCTTCAAAACATCACTTAATCATCATAAGAAAACCCTTACAAAAATACTTCAAGAAAACCTTCCAAGAACACCAACTTACTTCCAATCTTTCATCCACTTCCATCACCCTTTTGGTTCTAGGTTCTTACTCCACTTTTACAACAACCTTGTCCAAGGAACTTGAGGTAGAATCTATGTTCATAACCTTATTCGATTCATATATATATAGCTATCTTATTTTGTGGTATAAAATTTTAACAACAAGAACATAGTTTGAATGTTTTCAAACTTGTTTGCAAACTAAATAGATCCTTCTAACTTAACTTTTAAAATACTCCAAGACCTGTAATATAACTTAAATATATGCTAATTTAACAAGGTATAACTTGGTTTTTCAAAGATTATCTTAAAAACTGTTTTTACGACGTCGGAGTGCCACCGGGGACTGTTTTGGGTTGGATAATTAAAAACTATCTTAAACTTTGAATTGGAAGTTTATGTTCTGGAAAAATGATTTTTACTATGGATATGATAACACATAAAAATTCCATGATTTAATTCAAAGTATAAGTATTTTTAGAAAAATAATCATTTAAGGTTGTTTACATAAAGGAAAATGTTTAACTTCATAAGTTTCACTAAAGTTTCACCTATGCCGTGTGATTTTGAATACAAACCAAGGTATTTTCAGTTCATAGTCTTAAAGAGGGACTCGATCCAAAGAGATGGCAAGTTGAATCAACGAAAATGGATTTGTAACGAAGAAACTATGACCGAAACAAAATTGGTTATCCAAGACTTGTTTAACTTCGGGATTAATTGGGAAAAATTAAATAAAATCACATCTTTCTAAGATAACATTATATTTTATATAATTCAATTTTATATGGTTCAGGATCACCCGTAAACAACACGAGAAGATTAATCATAAGATCCCATGATTGTACGCAACACGTCATTTGACAACACCGGTACTTTATGTACGCAACACGTCATTTGACAACACCGGTACCGTGGGTCAAGATTAATCTCGACCAATACATATACGATGGGGTTTTATTTATTTCGTTGGGGGTTTTATTTATTTCATTGCGGGTATATTAAACATCTAAAAATGAACCATTAAAATTGAATTACTAACAACGAACTGCTAACTATGGACTAAGGAATTATTCAAAGTATTAAAAGTATAACAAGTATATATATGTGACGTTTGTTTAAAAAGAAAAGGTATTGATATATTATATATGGATAGGTTCGTGATATCAACCGGAGACCAAGTCAAATTATATATATATATGTTCAAGACGAAAGTGAGTATATAGTCCCACTTTTAAACTCTAAATATTTCGGGATGAGAATACATGTATTTTATGTTTTACGTTATGGACACAAGTAACTGAAAAATATATTCTACGTTGAGTTGTACCACTGGCATACTTCCCTGTAGCTTGGTAACTGTTATTTACAGCGGTATTGTAAACGCGAATCCTGTTGATAGATCTATCGGGCCTGACAACCCCAACCGGACTGGACGACCAGTATTCAACGGTTGCACAGTACTTCGTTTCGTGACTACACTTGGTACGGTGTAGTAAGATTTCATAATAAAGGGAATATGCGACGTGATTAAATGTTAAGTATGGTTACCAAGTGCTCAACCACTTAGAATATTTTTATTAAACTGTTTATATACGAAATCTTGTGGTCTATATATATATATATTGCTGCCGGCATTAAACCTATATCTCACCAACTTTATGTTGACCTTTTAAAACATGTCTATTCTCAGGTGATTACTAAAGCTTCCGCTGCATTATGTTGAATTTGAGCAGGATCTTGCGTACGCATATTTGTGTCAAAAATAAAACTGCATACCCAAGGATTTGTGTTGTAAAATATGCTCGAAATCGTGTTGTTATCATTATATGTAAAGTTTGTAAGTCGAAGATTATCGCTAAACGATAATCATCTTTTTATTGTCTAAAGCTTGTAACAAAAATAATGGTTATGGTTTGTAATGTATAATATATGCAGTTTCTCTTTTAAAAATGTCGCATATAGAGGTCAATTACTCGCAATGAAATCATACGTTATCTAACACGTTCTTATGGTTAAGGACGGGTTATGACAGGGGTGACATGAGGGTTTCCTTGGGCCCATACATATTGGTTTGGTTGTCCGAAGCTACCCCAGCTCGAGTGAGGAGGTGGTACATGCCTATTTGGTGCTTGGGGTGCTATGGACACAGTCAGAGCTGACGTATTACAAGTGTAGAGGGGTGCAGTAGGTATAGTTAGGGTTACCTGAGATATGCTGGGGGTTTCCCCTGCTCGAGTCATAGTTTCTGCTGACGAGTTTGCCGGTGGATTCCTATGCTGTGAATTTTGATTCGGAGGTTCCATTTCCATCTCCTCGTCGTAATCCTCTCTTTTGTATGTTAGCACCCTTATACTTTGTAAGATCCCCGTGTCCCTTAAACTCTTTATCACCGATCTAATGTGATCGCAATTATTCAAGACGAAGGTCTTATCTATCAACGGTGGTGGTTCTGCGGAATGCGAGGCATGGGGGTTCGTTGAGACGAATATGGGAGTGGCGGGTGACCTGGTCAAGGTCCCCACAGTTGAGAACTCTAGCTGTGTTGGATCTAAGGTTTGTGTGATTCTGGGTGGTGTGAAACCCGGAGATATGTGACTGGAGTCCGCCATGGCGTCGGTTCTTGCTCAACAAAATGAATAAGATGTGAGTCCCACGGATGGCGCCAATTGTTTGTACAATAACCGGCGATTAGTATTGATATGGGGATATGTAAGTCACAAAGATTGAGATTGAGTGATTATGATATTGGTTTTGTTCGTTGGTGATTCCCCGAAGGTAACAATCAGAGGATTGTTTTACGCCACCGAAGTAAATGATATAACATGATTGTGTTATTAAGTGTGTATATTTCGAATGTGGAATGTTTCATGCATTCAATTCTATTTATAAGTGGGATGGAGCGTCTTCCTATACCAGCTCGCTAGTTCTCAATGATTTTGGATCACTAGTTGACTTTCCCTTTTGGTAAACCTGCAAAGGAAAGTGATCTTGTCCCTTTCCTTTGTGGTACAGGCGTGCACCGAGCTAGGAATAGTTTCGCTAGCCTGACTTTGTAATTGACCGAAGTTTTATGGGCTCTAAAATCACTATTGTTGCTCTGATTCCAGGACCTCGTTCACTGTAGCTAAAGCTTTCCTTCGTTCTATATGTTGTGGCCAGATCCTCCGAAGCAAACTGCGAAGCTGGTAAACGAGCCGGAGGTGGGGTACACTATCATTTACTGTTCACGTTTTTTTCTCTTTTTTCCTTTTCTCTATTTTTTTTAAATCTCACGTAAAGAGTGAAGACGTAACTTTCCACCCCATACCTCCCACACTCTCTTCCATACTCTCTAATCAAATAGTTTCCATACATTCATTCATTTCCATACAATTTTCTTTATCAATATCAACCACCAGACTCAATGTCTCGCCTTCCCGTTTTCTTCAACCATGCCCTAAACCATCTTCACCCTTCTTCGTCTTCTTCTAAATCATGTAATTGAAGGTTTGTTTTGTTTTATAATTTTGTTGATTCAGTTATTCTTCTTATTTCTTTGTTATGCTATTATTTGAGTTTGATTTTTGTCTATTGTATCTGCATTTATTTCTAGGGTTTCAGGTTTTGGTATTGTTATGTGCTTTAAAGTTTCGTCGTCTTCTTCTAAATCAGGTAATCGAATGTTTGTTTTGTTTTATAATTTTGTTTAATTTCTAGAATACACCAACGATGAACTCTCAAGTCCCTAATTAGGCAATGAAGAACTCTCATCCTCCTCCACCATCTCTGAAGCTGCTACCGCCAACGATGACAGTGAGTTTGTATTTTTATCTTCTTCTATTTTTCAATTTTTTGTTCGTTCTTTTTTGAGACAAATTATGGACTCATGAAAGTGTTGATTTTGATTTATGTGTTAACTTGAAATAAGGAAGACACAAATTGGAGGAAGGAATCAGGGTTGTTGTCGAAGACGTGATTTTGATAAAGAAAAGAAGGTTAACTCTTCAATTGTTTATTGTAATAATATCAGTTTATTACAGAGTACTCTGTATTATGTAATAAATAATTTTGATATCAAATATTCCAAAAGTCAGCTTTTTTTCTTAAGCCATTTTATGGTCAGTTCTAAATTAGGGTTTAATTCTATATGAGTATTTAGTTCTAAATAATAGTTTGATTTTACATGGGTATTTAGTTGTATAATCTTGGTTACATATGATTGTGTTGTGGGTATTTAGTTATCTACGTTACACACAAAGCTTAAGTGTATATATATATATATATATACGTGATTAATTGTATTCATATTTTTGTGTTAAATTTAGTGTCGGATGTAGAGTTGTTAAATTAGGTCTTTTTAATTATAATAATAATAATAATAATAATAATAATAATAATAATACAGAGTATTCAACAAATTTCCAAGTGTTGTACATAATTTTCTGAACAACTTAAAGGACATTGAAATTTGTCACCAACTTACTGTTGTCGACATAATTTCTCCTTTTGAATTGGATTATTTGTAGTTTTCTTTTGTTGTACATTTGTATTTGTATTTGTCTCTCTATACTTGCAGAGCTTTTGAGGGCTGATGCTTCAGCCATTGTTCTTGAACTTCATATACTATTAATTTGTTCTTATTAGTAGTTTTTATTTTCTTTGTATTTATGCTTGTGAACCTTTTAAATTTTTTTCCTCTATTTTTTTCTTTCAGTTGCTTAATGTCGGTAGGAGGATATTTTGTCCTGAATTGCGTTGCTTGCAGTGACAACGTGGTCCCTCTCACATTGTGAAACGGAGCCTTTGATGCTAAT